>NC_140582.1:684244415-685444415 GCF_964204655.1 Triturus cristatus | reverse complement strand
CTACATGATGGGAATTCTAAAGGTTCCCTGTGTGTATAGTTTCCCCGGGAGGGATCAGAGAAAATAGACAAACAAAGAACATTTTTGGGTTTAAAATAAAATTGGGAGGGGAAGTGAGTGCAGTGGGAAAAAGTGCTGTTTTCTAAAAATGGCATCAACAAAAGGTCTGCTCAGCTAAGAAAGAGGTAGAGTTACAACAAAAAAACTATTTTACCAAGGTAGTTTCTATTTTCTAATTGACATTAAATATTGCATATATTTGCGGGTTCCACTTACTTGTAGTCTGTGGTGAACAGAGGTTTGAAACTCATAGGTGAACCTAGAAATATATACATCTCTGCAGAGTAGACAATAATCTAAACTTATCAAGGTGTCATTTGTGTAGATTGTTCATGGCTTACCCAGAGAAACTAATCATTAAAGAAATTATTTTTAAGTATGGCAGAAAAATAATAAAAAGGTTACAGCATTTTCATCTAAATCGTTTTGTACTGAAGGCCAATCCACAAAAGTAATATACCGTTATGGCCATCAGAATCCTCTGGTCTTAGTGATATATAGTGCTGTTTGTCAAAAAATGTGATAGCCTGAGCGATCAACCAAGGAACAGCATATAATTATTTTTCATTGCATTTCGAAAATACATTATTTCATAGAGTAAAATCTAACAACTAAAAAAATTGGATTTTCCTAAGTAGCCAAGCATCTAACTTAGAGATCAGAGTTATTCGTGCATCTTTGAATGTGGGGATTATTCGTGACATCTGGTGATTTGAATGCATTAAGTAATATGTGTTTTTGTGCACAATGACTTGAAAGTGAAAGACAAAAATGTAGAGAAATTCAATAGAGTAATAATGCCTTACTATTCTGCATTCTTACACATATCTCAATAAAATGGTATCACAGTGTCACCGGGCCTATCGCTCAATATAGCTGTGGTTCAAACACACAACAAAGTCAAGATTTTTAATTTTTTATCTTCCATTCTTGGCATGGGGTAGATGTAGCATGTGGGTTTGCTCTTGGCCAATATCCAAAGCAACTTACCAACCTCAAAAGTTTTTTTAAACTAGACACCCCTGGGATACAGGGTGTTGTGGCATCCCTTGATTTCAATGTACTTTCTTCACCAGAAGGCTATGCTCTGGACATAATCACATAATTTCCTCACATTTCTGTGAGGAAACGTTTTGCAATCTGCAGAAATTGACAAACGTTCTAACACTTGACATCCCAGGCTTCTCTAAATAAAGTGGTATCTCATGTGTTTGTATGTGTGTGGGCCTATCTACAAAGACAGATAATACCTAGAAACTCATCAAAACAACTTCAGTATTTTTCCATGGATAGTTGTCAGCTAACCTTTCATGCTGAAGGTGTGTTTTTTAATTAGTGATTTTAGGATGTTTTAACCTATTCAATTGTATTTCTACTGAAATAACTTTAGAATTGGGGACGATCACTCTTGCGGTGCAATTTAGGGGAACTTACTTTACTTTTACTGGCTTAACTTTGTGGTCCACTTACGTGTGTGTCTCTTCCTTGCTCCCCGTTGCACTGCAGAACTTTTGTTGCTGTTGGAGTGGAGGGAGCACTAAATTCTTACTTCCTGTTCATGGCAGCCATTTCCTAGAAGGGTAGCGGACTAGTTGTTCCCTCCCACATATTTAATTAGACAATGGCGCCGACGCGCATCGGGAGTGCCATCTGCACGCCAAAGTCAAGCCCGTATATGCCCTTCCATGCCCGAACGTCACCAAGAGCCAGAATCCCTGCAGCTTTTGTCGAAGATTTTGTGAATCCTCATAGGATATGCTTTACTGGCAATGAGTTAAAACGTCTTAGGCACCTAGGCCAGATTTGCCTCTCTTTGATTCCAAACAACTTAGCGGGCCCATTCTCTTGCATAAATTGCAAATATGTAAGCACATCGAATCTATCTTACGCAGCTATGAGGAAACATGAGATCGACACCTCCCCTATAAGACAGTCTATGTTGTTACACAATTCACTTATAGATAGCAGCCATACCTCTCAGTCTCCACCAATAAAATCACCAAGATTAAAATGTCTCTATCTAAATGCAAGGTCCATTCCAAAACATTCTATAGAGATATCGGACATACTTAGCCATCAGCTCCCAGACATATGTTATATCACAGAAATGGCTCCATAAGTCAGCCCTTCCTTGTGTCCCTATTGCACTCCCTGACAACTATAGACTGGTTAGATTTGACAGGGAGACTGGGGGGTGGAGTAGGAATTCTTTTTCAAGATACTCTTAAACTACAGCTAATTGATACAATACTCTTGGAGTGAGCAGAAATAGCAATATTCAAAGTTGAATTACCCCAAAGGGAGAGATGGAAAGATGCTTTAATACATCGTCCCCCGGGACCCAAGAAAGACTTTAATCTTAAACTATCTGAACTAATAGCTCCCTATGTGCTATCTTAACCTAATTTCCTCCTAATTGGAGACTTCAACTACCATGCAGAACTAACATCTGGCCATGACGCCGCTAATCTGTGGTCTAACCATCACATACTCGATCTCCATTTGATAAAAACAGGCCCTACACACATTGCTGGTCACACACTGGACCTCCTTTTTTCCACCACACAGTGTATACGTATTGATGAACCTGAACCTCTCACCTGGATGGATCACTTTGTAATTAAATTTAACCATCTCATTAAACATGTACCCTTAACATCTGAAATAGGAAAAAGGGTTAAAACAAGATGTTATAAGCAATTAACTGAAGCTAACTTTCAAGCAGTGTTTAAAATCCAGACATAGATAACACATCAAACATAAGTGCAGCCTGGAATAAGTATTCAGAATTCCTTGCGACAGTTCTTGATATAGTTGCTCCCTATAGAACCTACACATCCAAATCATCTGGACATAACACCCCTTGGTATTCGACAGATTTAAAAATGATCAAACTGTAAGAAATTAGAATGTATTTGGAGGTCTTCGAAAGACACCCACCATCGACACAATTAAAAAAAGAGACAACAGAAAAGGTTTGAATGGCGGACCATTGATTCTGCACCTCACGCTAGTTTCATATACAAATTTGAGTCCTGTGCAACCAGCCGAAGGCACCAGCCGTCAATTGATGCTTCTGTATTCCAGATCCTAACATGAAGCGAGGGGTGGGCGTGCATCAGGTAATGAAGTCCAGAGAATTGATATATGGTTTCAAAAGAGTCTTTATTTACATCAATTTGTTCATGCGATATGGGAGCATTACACTCAGCCAACGCGTTTCGTTCTCACTTGGAGAACTTCATCAGGGCTTGGATATGGGTGAGTATCATATCAGTAGGAGCAGCATTCCTACAGTAATGCCTTCTACCAGTGAGCCAGATGTTTCCAGTATACACAGTGAAATTGCTAATGAGGAGGATCCAGAATCCCCAATTGCAGGTCCATCATCCAAAGCCACCTCTTCCTCTTTTTTAGAGGAAATGACACGTTCCCGCAAGGGCAATAGGGCCAACTATGGTCAACAAAATATAAAAAAACAAGGAGGTGGTGATCAAAACACAAACGTAAGGGAAGGAGCCACAACCCGGTCAGTATCACGGAATCTGAAGAACTGAGTCAATCTCATGTGTCAGGACATTTGTCAGATATGACTGCTTCCATGGAGAATGTTTCTATTGTGAATTTGTCTTTTTAAAGATGACATTAATTTACTTAGTAAGGGACTAAGTTTCTGTCCCACAATGTTGCCAGACTTTACGGGCATTCATGTTGATTTGTTCAGGTTTGTTCGCCAATTGAAATTGAAGAAATTTTTTTTTGGAAGATCAACCTGTACCTTTGTACTCAAGAAATCTTGTGTCTATGCCATGTAATAAGACAATAAAAGAAATACAGGACTTACACTTGTTATTATCTCTAGACGATTGCTCCGGTACACCTCCTTCTATGTCAGACATTCTTTTTGATTTGGACATTATGCCAGATCCCAATTTGGATAGCGGCCTTAAGCCTAAATCAGTGTTCACTCCAACTTTACAATCTGACAATCTAGTGATCACATTTTATAAGGCGGTTACATCAAATCTTTACAAATTAGTGGACAGATACAACACAAATCGTGGCCACATACATTACAATCTAACGAAGGAGGACAACAAAGCCTTGAGACACTTAGCGGCACAATCAGATGTGATAATCAAAGAGGCAGATAAGGGGGGGAAATATAGTCATTACACGGAATTCTGACTATGTTAAAGAAATCGAGAGACAACTAACTGAGGGACAGACCTACATAAGACTAAATAACAAACCCTTAAAGGATATCACATTACTGATACACACCAAACTTACAGGTTGGAGAGATCAGGACCATATCACAGATATTGAGTTCAAATATCTATATAATCCAACACCCAGGTCACCATGTTTGTATATCTTACCAAAGATACACAAACTGAGCATTTTTCCGCAGGGCAGGCCAATAGTCTCTGGCAGTGGCTCCCCTATGGAGCACATCTCAGAGTACATAGACTTTTTTTACAACCTCTAGTACATAATCTTCCCTCTTACATAAGGGATACAAGTGATCTTTTAAGCAAATTGGAGGATGTGGAGTGGACCAGTGACTTTTCATTCATCACACTGGATGTTTGCTCATTATACACCTGCATACCACTGGAAAAGGGCCTACAAGCCCTAGCAGAGTGTCTTGCACATAGGGACGCCACATTTTATTAACATACCCAGATGCTGCTAGATCTAACTCGACTGATTTTGGAAAATAATGTATTCTTACATCAGGATACTTGGTACAGGCAAGCCATAGGAGTGGCTATGGGTTCAAAATTCTCTCCCTCCTATGCTAACCTGTATGTATTTTTTTTTAACAGCAACATCTATGGAAAACGGCAAACACTGAACTTACTGAACACATAATGTACTGGGGTCGCTACATCGATGACATTTTCATGATTTGGTTGGGTAGCGACCTGTGTTTCCAAAAATTATTGGAACATCGTAACAACAACTCATATAATCTGAAATTTACGCACAAGATCAGCAAATTGGAGATAGATTTTTTGGATGTGGTCCTGTACATAAAAGAAAACAGGATTGTATCCAAACTTTTTCGTAAGCCCACAGCCGGCAACTCTGTGTTGCATGCGAATAGTGCTCACCCAAGGTCTCAGATAAATGTAATCCCTTTGGGAAAAATGACCAGACTAAAAAGAAACTGCAGTGAAGATACAGTCTTTAATATGGAACTCCAGAGATTGGAGGAAAAATTCCACAACAGAGGATACTCACAAGTGACATTGGAAGGTGCCAGGAACAAAATAGAAAAGAAATCAACGTCATGTCTCTTAAAATGTTAAAACAGAAATAAGCTGCAAATTAAGGACCGCAAGATTGCTCTGATGACGGACTATAACACACACAGTCACCAGATTTATAACATCTTTCAGAAACACTGGCACATCCTCAAGCTAGACAAATCAGTGGAGAAATTTATAGCTAACAAACCTACAGTGTCGCATAGAAGAGGCACAATGTTGAGAGAACTGTTGGCACAACGTTGAGAGAACTGTTGTGTCCTAGTTACTTGCCCCCCAAGAAAAAAGAGGCCACATGGTTACCACCTAAACCACAAGGTTTCTTTAAATGCACCAATTGCAGTATCTGTCAGTTTGCAGCAAACAAGACCTTTGACGTTCAGTACAACACTGCTACAAGACACCACATAAGACAGTTCATTAATTGTAATACCACCTATGTAATGTATTGTATTACTTGTTGTTGTTGACTTATTTATGTAGGGAGTACCATACGGCCCCTAAAGGAGAGGATACAGGAACATGTGAGAGCAGTACGCAATAATAACTGCAGTTATCCCTTCACGGTCCATTTCAACCGGAATCATACTCTGGGAGACATGAGAAAAATCAGGTTCCATGGCATAACAAACATACAGTGTGGTCTGAGAGGGGGAGATAGAACACTTGCATTGAGAAGAGCGGAGACATTACTGTCATATATCCCTGCTGGCCTTGATTAGCAAGCTTTTAGAATCTCACTTCAACAGACAACTTTCTGCATGTCTAGAAACACATAAATTACTCAATTTCTCTCAATCATGTTTCCGTCCAGCTCATAGCACAGAAACCATCCTTGTAGCTGTAGTCGACTTACTTAGCCTTTCATTGGATGCAGGAATACCAGTGATGCTAATTCTCCTTGATCTGATGGCAGCATTTGATACTGTTTCCCATCCCATCTTGATCCAATGTTTGTTCGAGATGGGTATACATGGTACAGCACTTATTGGCTAATAGACTTTCTTAAGGACAGGACCCAAAATATTACGCTTAGGCCTTTTCAATCCAAGATTAAGGCATTACGAAGGGGAGTGCCTCAGGGATCGGCTCTGAGCCCCACACTTTATAACATCAATGTCTCTCCTCTGGCTCAGTTAGTCAAGCCCTTCGGCTTTGAAATACTCTTGTATGCAGTCGATACACAACCGGTCATTGCCATTGGACCAGAGTAAGTGAATGGTAGAACTCGCTTCACTACTTGCATGAGAAACATTGCCACATGAATGTCCCAAAATTACCTTCAGTTGAATGGGGGGGCAGACTCAGATCTTACTGTTTGGAAAGGCGCAGTGTCTCTGGACAGCAGACTGGTGGCCCACGGAGCTTGGCACAGTCCCTCTCCCCTAAAACACAGCAAGAAATGTAGGTATTTTGATAGATAATAAACTATTGATGAAAGAGCAAGTTATAGACACTTGTGGCTCGTGTTTTGGTGCAATGCACCTTCTTAGAAAAGTATTCCAATGGCTACCAGAACTTTAGATTACTTCTGGACTAAAGAGGAACCTTTTCAAGGAGAAGAGCTGAAGAGCTGTGAGGAGGAATACTGTTCCTTTGCTGTGTGCTGTATGGGGTTGTCCTGCAGTTGCTGTTTCTGCCAAGGAAAGGACAAAGACTGGAACTTTGCTGTGAACATGCTTGAAGATCTCCAAGGGCCTGTGTGTGCTGGCCTCCTGTTCTGAAGTCTCAGGGACACAAAGACTTTACCCCCAGCTCCCCTGAACTCTACTGGTGAGAGTTCTGACCTGCCAGGAGGTGCCTGTTCCAGTTGTGGACCTCTGGAAGTTGTTACTGCTGTCGGGAGCTGGAAGAAACTTTACAAAACAGACAAATCACCCTTATTGCGGCTGTTTCTCTGATGCAGCACCGCCGTGCAGGAAGAATCTCCAGGCACCACTGCCATGCCGCTGCAGAGAGGACGCAGTGCCTGCAACTGCAAGAACCGGCGCGTCGTGGGACCACGGCTGAAGAAACCGACACAGTGCTGCTTGCCGCATCAATCGCCAATGCTTCCTGGATTTCGACGCATTGCACCTGTGCAACAGGTTTCGCGACGCATCATCCGTAGACCATAATCCTCTTGGAGTCAACGCAACACTTCCCCCCACGACCATATTCAACACATCATTTCTCCTGCGTGCAGCAGAACTGTTGCATTACCTCCCCAAGGTCTCAGGAACTGACGCATCTCTTTGTTTCTCGGTGCTTCCCATCTCTGCGGCTGTTTCGACTTGTGAATTTTCACACATCTACAGGTACTTTTTGAGAAATCATGCATCCATAGTTTTCTATGGATCCAGTTGCTTGAAAACTTTTTTAAGTCATATTCCTATTACATTTATGCTGGATTTTTGTTGTTTTGGTCTTGTGGAGTTCAGATAAAGACACTTTATTTTTCACTGTTTAACTGTGTATTTTGAGTACAAATACATTACACATTGCCTTTGGGATAAGTCTGTCTGCTCGTGCCAAGCTTCCCAGCGGGTGAGCAGGGGCTATCTGAAATGTGTATCCTCCTTACGCTGACTAGAAGCAAGGGTCCCTATTTGGACAAAGGTACCTACCTTTGCCAAACAGAGACTCACATTTCTAACACAGCACAGTTAAGGGTTGTGTAATAAGCAGCCCCGCAACCTTCAAACTCATTTTCCCTTGGGCTTATTTTGACAAATCAAAGCCCTTAAAATTCACTGGGGAAAAACGACCAATAAATAACAGAACATTCACATTTCCCTGCGATAAGCACCAAAATCTGCATGGTATGGCCGACTCGGAAGAAAATAATGCCATTCAGCTGCGATTTACTATACCTGATAGATTCAAATCCTTCCAGAGATGGAATACATAAAGATGTGATTTTAAATACATTATATCTATAAAAAACATTATTTATTGGAAATTGCAAGCAGTGCTTGTGAGGTTATTTTGACAACGCAGGTCATATGCCAAAAATTGACTGATGCCCTTCTGACAGTAAATAGCAAATTATACATTCTGAATAAGGCAAATAGGTTATCTGTCATTTTTTGGCAAATGTCCACAAATGCCAAACTTTAGATAACTTTAGATAAATCTATTTAAGGCTTGGGAACGGGGTGAAGTGACAAGTTCTTCTCAGCAGTTACACCTAGACCTTTTTGTACCTAAACTGAAGGCTTCAGCAGAATCTTAATGACATTGTCTCCAACTTTAAAGGACCCATTTAAGCTTCACCATCCAGTTTTACCCTGCTGGACGAAACCAAAAAAAAAAAAAAAGTACCAAAGTATAAAGCAAAAATGTTTGACTGACAAGAGCCGCAGAGCTTACCCGGCCCCTACTTTAACAGTCAGCTTGAAATTGTGCTGAGGTCTTGGATAAACATGAATATTGACACTTTAATTGACATTCAACCATTTCTTATTTTTTGTCTTAAAAGTTTAATAATTGAAATATCTACTTCACTTAATCGGTTTATAGGCATTGTTTCAGTTTATGTTTTATTATTTTTTTTCAACTGGTTGGAGAACTTTATTGTGCTGTTTTCTTGACTTCACTTTGTTCTTCTTGAACCCAACATGCTGCTTGCCTTAAAGCTACTAGCTGCTGAACAAAGTTTTCTTAATGAACTGTATTAAGTAGGGGCACCCTCTTCCAACCCTCGCTAGATTTCTGTCACTGGGTATACAAATTAACCCTGGCATGACTTCTTTACAGACAGCGCATACAGTAGGCTTTTCTAAATACCACGATGTCCGAAACCTTGTGCTGACGCAAAGCTTGAATCCAACAGCACTAGCAAAAGTCCTCACAAGCCTTTGTTTTTTTCTTAAATACTCAGACCCACTGACAGTCAGTCTCAACGGGCAACGTACAGAAGCTATTTTGGTTCTTGTCTCAATATCATACACATTACATCAGAATCATTACCACTTTGTAGATTAGGATTTAAGCACCACGAGCACCTGGCGCTGCTTTAAAAACCACTGTCGCCAAACAGTGGAACAATAAAAAGTGCTTACAACCTTAATTGCTTTCACAAAAAACACAAGGTGACAACAGCCAAGTCACAACAGTTTTCACATAAACCCATCACTGAAACTTTCCCAAAATGCTAACAAGCCTGTTCAAGATCATGCAAGTCTGGTTTTTAATTCCATTAAGCGTTTGTGATAAGTTGTACACAATGTGGGATCTCTTATATAGTCATAATGCCCGAACAATTAACTCCTTTGCCACTGTTGCACAAAGTGCAAGTAAATCGATGCAAAATAAAGTAGACAACTTTCTTTTCATAGAGTTTGTTGATCTCTAACTGCGGCTATTATGAATAGCAAATACTACTTTAAACAAAAACACTAAGGGGGATATTCACAAGAACGTGTGCTAAACATCACCAAAAAATGCTAACACAACTTTACACATCGCAGCCTATCGCGGTAAAATAACCCCGTGTCTACGTGGAATTCACAAGGCGGTACCATGCGATAGTCTGCCAAAACCACGGCCAATGTCCGCGATACAACCACCTCGATAGAGATAAAAACACAAACCTCAACGCGAAAAAACATGCAATGGGCCAAAGCACTATGAGGAAATTAGCGATAAGCAGCACCAGGCCTGCAATACACACATAGCAGGCAGGAAAAATCACTATAAAAGTAGAAAAAACACTCAAACACAAACTGACCAACACCCAAGCACCATGGAGGCAGCTGGAGCACGTGCAGAGGTCGAGCGCAACCCCACAAGCACCCCGGATGACCAACCTGGAACCTCGGGGACAGGGAAGGGAAAGGACTAGAAGAAGAGGAAGACAAAGTTCAGTCTGCAGGAAAACAGGAGCCTAGTCACCAAGGTGATGGAACACCATCAACAACTGTTCGTCACCGCCAACGTGTCATTGAGCACCAAAAATGGAATATAGCGGGACATCTTAGACAAGGTGAATGCCGTCGGAGAGCGCAAGAGGTGAATGGACAAGGTCAAGAGGCGATGGATTGACATCAAGCGCAAGACCAAGGATAAACTTGCAGCCAACCAGAAGGCAGCAATGCAGACTGGAGGTGGGAGCCCAGCACCACAGCTCGTGCTGGATGACATGGAGGAACTGGTGTCGACAGTCATCAGTATGGAGACTGTGGCCGGAGTCGGGGGACCGGACACTGCTCGACAGGACACAACACAACCGCAACAGGGTGAGTGACCACCAGGTACTGGTAGGACGGGTGGAGATGACCAAAATGGCACACATGCACAATCAAGCAGAGAACAGTGCACACCCACAATGACTCTGGGTCATGACCCCGACCTACAGACTGTCACAATGTACAATGCCATGCTGTCTGAATGTCAACATGTACCATGTGGATACATACATGTGGAAACATTGTAATTCACCATCTCCCCTTCACATTGCAGGGGCACCGTCAACACCTCCTGCAGAGCAGTCCCAGCCACTCTTCACTGATGACGAGGCGGACACACCCAGCATCGACACCCAAGCCCTCCAAGACATCATTGACATCATCCGCAACTCACCTCCAGAATCAGGGCAGCCCAGCTGCCTCGAGGAGACCCCACCCACTACTCAAACCACCCAGCAGGAGGAACCCACAGCCCCGGCAGTCTCCCAAGACCCCCAGGAACAACACATGGCCTTCCAACGCCATGTGCTAGAGGGCCAGAGGGAGACGGCTGAGCAGGTGCGGGGTTCCACATCATGGTTACCAAACTGGACGCCATCCATGGGTGTCTAGGTCCCATCAGGGACAAGCTCCAGTCCCTAACGGACACCCACGGCATGCTCCATGGTCTCCAACGAGCCCTGACAGACATCCCGGGAGTCATGACGCAGAGAGAAGAACACCTGTCCGCTCAAAGTGGCTCCAGCCATCCCAGCCGTGAGCTGGCACACATGCGGAGGTTCATGGAGGACATGGTGCGGATGGAGGCGGAAAGGATGGCAGCCACCGCTGCACATTAGCAAAATGTAGCTGGGATGTACCATGCCCTCCGGATCCTCATCATGGCATTGCTGCCACAAGGCATGGCACTGATGAATCCTGCTGCCCCAACACCATCCACATCTCCGCCCCCTGGTGTGTCAGTGCCTCACAGTGTGGCAGGCGTATCCACTTCGGCACCTGATGTGTCACTGCCACACAGTGCGGCCGGCAATCCTCCTACAGCCCTTGATGTGTCAGTGGCACACAGTGCCGCAGCCGGTACTGCAACACCCACAGGTGGGGCAGAGCACACATACGAGGATGTGGATGGGTTTGAGTTCAGAAGGCGGCCCATGCATTCATTTCTGCCACCTGGCCTGTTTCTGCTTGGTGACGCATATGGCCCGATGACCTTCCACTGACCCCCGATACACTCCGCTGCACTCACCTTGGACTGCTACATGGACTGCCATATCCTGTTTGATGACCAATGACAAGGCGACCAGACTGCGGACTGTACCCTTCCTCTTCCGCAGTACTTGTCATCCCCGGATGAACTCTGTCTGGCCCTCCACGGGCCCATATTGTGTGGTGTGCTTGGCATGGCCCTGTACCGCTCCAGCTGCAAAATTCCACTGGATGTGCAATGAACATCCAGTAACGCACTGCTGTGTCATGTCTTTCATTAATTATGTATGAATGTGTGGATGAATGTAGGGACAGTGATTCCCCTTACGTCAAGGATGCTCATCTAGTGGGATGCCAGTCACAGTGTTCTACATTGCCTATTGTGTTTCGGGTGCTGTGGACACTACAACAGGGACACACGCATTAGTCACTTCCTTGTCTGGACATGGACTGAACCACGCCCAGAGCCCCCGATTCATTGTTGCAAGCCTTGCGCTGGTCCGGCGTACGCCAGGCCAGACCACTCCGATTACACTCTGAGGGGGGGCCCACATAGCTACCTGTCGCAGGCGTACTCGCTGGTGGTGTGCAGGTCACTGGTCTAGTTGTCAGCATGTCATGGCTGTGAGAAGTTGGCCTGGCATATGCTGTCCAATAGTTATAGTGGGCACCTTGCACCAGTCCAAACAACCCTTATTGATGATAGGTTTAAAGACAACCTTTATTGAAAGCTATCTCAGTGGTAGCTATGGAGAGCAGCCTTCAGGCTAAGTCTTGAAGGAGTGGAAAGCAGCTTGGTTTACCAGACTATAACCTCTTGAATCACTAAATTAAAGGATAACCACACAAGGTATATATAAAATATATGTATTTTTTTCTAAACACTCACTACTAATCTCTTTATGAGATTAGAGTCCAAGATACACAATAATACAGTTCTAAAACGACAGTAAATAGCACAATATACAATGGGCCCTAGGGGCGGTCCAAACCATATATTAAGAAAGTGGTATAAGAACCATGACTTGACTAGACACAGTATCTGGAGCACGTAGAATTGCTGGGAACCCAAGGAACCACCCAAGGTAGTGACACAGGAGACCAGCGGGGGACGCGTGCAGTGTGAGAACACAGGCGCGAGCCTCATACTATTCTATGGTGAAGTCGCGGTTGCAATTTTAGAAGTTAAGGACACTTAGGAGAGGACTTTGAGCAAACCCCTTTAGACTTAGGGGGTTCTAGGGCCAGCACCCACGGGAGCACCGGAGTACTCGAGTTACCTCACCCAGGGAAGCCGGGTGCATAGGTGTCAAATGGTGTCGAGAATCGTCGTTGATTTCAATGGCGATCTGCTGCAAAGTGCTGCCGCCGGGAAGGAGAAAAGTGTCCGGTGTGATCCAAGCCTGGATTGAAGATCAGAAGATCCTGAAAGCAGAGGGGACCGAGTCTGGGTCACTTGCCAGTGACCAGAGGCACAATAGACGAATGCCCACCAATGTCGGGTGATTCAGGTGCGAAGAGGTGAAGCTTGACTCTGCAGCCACGAGGAGAACCAGGAGCTGGATTCGAGCTGTCCCACAAAGGATGTCGAGCGCTACGGTGGCGGTACCCGGATTGGACCCAACAAGCTTTGGCAACAGCAAACCACGGAGGAAGAGAAAAGATGCTTTGGTGCGGACCAGCAAGGTCCTGGGGACTCCCCAAGCAATGGAGAGTCAGGGCACATCTGGAGCAACCAGGTAAGCCCAATTAAAGTTAAAGTTGCCTTCACAGGGACCCACCAGTCGACGGACCAAGGATCGCAAAGGGACCTTAAGAGAAAACACAAAGGGCCAGCTCATGGAACACTCGTGGAGTGTAGGCGGGCAATCTTTGGTGCAAACGCTGCTTGGTGTCAGGGTTACAAGTAACCCAAAGCTCAGCTGCAGGAGTCGTTGGAAAACTGATGCTTCTGCAAATGGTCGCGGTGTCAAGGCGTTCAGGCTGCACGGTCTTCTACGAGGGATACGGGCCTCAGAATTGCTCAGTGCACAGATCGACCTCAGAGACCACAGAAACCCACCTCCTGTGTTGCAAAATTCTTCGGAATCCGGCGGGAGCTTCGGAGATGCAAACTGGACAGATGCATCTTTGGTGCCTGCCTTGCAGGGGAGTAACTCCTTTACTCCAAGGGAGATTCTTCAGTCATCTAGTTCAATGTACATCGTCGAAGTTCCAGGATTCAGTATCAGAGTTTCGTCCAGGTGTAATCTAAAGTCCTGCAGCCAGGGGTTCCTTTCTTATACCAAAGGAAGGGGTTGGACAAACTCTAGGGACCCGCCTATGGGAGGGCTGGAAAGAGGGTTGGCTACACCCATTTCCTTTGTCCAGTTTTTTGCAAGAGCAGGGGCTGGTAGCCCCTGCAACTGGTTTGATCTGGACTACGCACAGGGACACCAAATGTGCCCCCAGTGCAGACTTCAAAGCACTCTTGGCACCCACCCAGCACCAATACACTAAAGCCTGTCTGGAAGGTGGTGACACCTCCCTGTGACAGGAAACCTATTTTCCAGGCCTCCCCTGCCGGAGTTTCAGTCAGCAGTAGGAGGCCAGACCCATGTCTGTGGCTGCAGCATCCATTTTGTGATGCCAGGGCTCTATTAGCTGGTACCGGGTATACCGGTGCTGTCATGTCTCTCCCTCTACAAGGGTGGGATCATACTCCCACACCAGTTACTGGTGTGGGGGTATGATTCAAAGGTGTTTGACACCAAACACAACATGTTTCCGTGCAGCTATCCCAAAGTTAGCATTTACCGTTTGGTTATAATGCACTTAAGAGTATTTGGTTTGGCTGCATCACAAACAACCCCAGAATAAATGTTCCGAAGGCTGCAGAGGGGTTCTGCTCATGCATGGGCACCCTCTCACATAAAGCCCGGCACTCTGCCTTCAGGGTTAGGAAGGCCTGCCATAGGGGGTGACTGATAGGTTTATATGTGCCGTGATATGGAGAGATATAGTGAACCTATATCTCAGTAAGAGGTGCATGCACCACCTTACCCAGGCTGCAGTAGCAGTACAGTGGTATCATTTTGGAAGGCTTCCCAGGGGTGGCATAATACATGCTACAGCCCCTGGTAGGCCTCTGGGGTACCTATGCCCTTGGTACATAGTATACCATATACTAGGGACTTATAAGGGTACCCCAGAATCCAATCTGGAGTGTACCTAAAGTACTGGTAATCAATTTAGAGAGGAAGCAGCTATGCTGGGGTCCTGGTTAGCAGGGCCCCAGCCAGACTAAAGTCGAAAAACAGTGAAACATCAGCAAAAAGTGGGAGTAAGTATAAGAAGCAGATCCTACTCTCCTACAACAGCCACTCCCTGAGGGCAGATTTGCACAAACACCACACCAATTCGGCACAGGCGTCACAGGCCATGTGACCCCGCAAATATAAGGGGCTGACAACGTCACATCACCTCTGCCGGTGGTGACTGGATGACGGACGTTCCACGATTCTCAATCAGAAAGGGCCCATGAGTTGTTGTGCACAGGGTCAGTGGCACCCAAAGCCTTGCGGCTGCCACGGGCCTACCACCACGTGGCGCTGACTGGGGTTGCACAAGGTCAGTGGCACCCGAAGCCTTGCGGCCGTCACAGTCCTACCACCACGTGTCGCTGACTGGGGTTGCACAGGGTTAGTGGCACCCGAAGCCTTGCAGTCGTCACGGGCCTATCACCATGTGGCGCTGACTGGCGTTGCACAGGGTTAGTGGCACTGAAATAGCTGAGCGGGTGTGCAGCCTGCAACGATTATGTGTGCACTGATGTGGTCTTCACCATTGATGACTCAGGACTCAGCGTCATGTGTGGGACCTGCTGGGCCCCAGGACGGGTCCGCATGATGTGGACCATGCCATGGTGGTGGGACCGGGGCCTGGAGCTTGCAAGGGCACATGGTGTGCCCACTGGTGGACACACCGGTGGCAGCAGGTGAACAGCGGGGCCTGGGTGAGCAGGGGCGGCGGTGTCTCTCTCTCTCTCCCTTCATTTCCTTCTCTCTCTCTCACTCTCTCTCTCTCTCTCCCTTCCTTTCCTTTCCTTCCCTCTCTTTCTCTCTCTGGCTTTCTTTCCTTCTCTGTTTCTCTGTGTCTCGCTCCTTTGATGTGCGCATGACACACGTCCTGACTTTGTGCTTTATTTTCCAGGCTGTGACGTCGAGCTTGTCCTTGACGGACCCGACAGGAGTCTTCCGCATTGGTGTTTTGTGTTGTATTTCAATAAAGTTTTTGGTTGTTGCTTCAGTGCTGTGTGACTGTTTCTCATTCGTCTGGCCAAACATGTGTTGTTTTTGGCAATGTGCGTCATCATGCGATTTTTGTGCCTTTTGTGTTGAGCATGGTATGTGTATGTCCGGGGGAAGGGCCGGGGAGAGGCTGGGGGTGGTGGCGGTGGGTGTTGTGGCCCTCATGGGTTTCGGAGCTGCTTGATCATTGTCTTCATGGCATCTGTGGATCTTCAGGTGTGGGTCATGGCTGGGCTCCCTTTCATGCTGTGGGTAGTCGTCCTGCTTAGCACCAGCTAATGCTCCGTCCATCACCACCCTCTTTTCTACCGCTTTGTTCGCCATAAGTTGGCAGGGTATGCTCAGACATTGAGTCCCTTGCTCACTTTGCCACTGGATTCAAGCAAGCCTGGCTGAAGACGGCTAAAATGCCAGAAACCGGTCCTAGGAAGCTTGTTTCCGGTCCAGGGAAGGCATGGCTTGGCAGTTCGGGCTGGACTGTTCCCATGAGGCACAGGGTCAGACTGATTTGCATATGGCCATGTCTGAACTGGGGTGGCAGAGTGGGCTAAAGAACGGTGATGGATCAAACCCTGATCTGTTG
The DNA here is from genome assembly GCF_964204655.1 of Triturus cristatus. Taxonomy (NCBI): domain Eukaryota; kingdom Metazoa; phylum Chordata; class Amphibia; order Caudata; family Salamandridae; genus Triturus; species Triturus cristatus. The sequence continues at coordinate 685,427,830 of NC_140582.1, read as the reverse complement.
ACTGGGTGTGAGTGTTTGATTGGTTCTAATGCTCCGTCCATCACCACCCTCTTTTGTACCGCTTTGTTTGCCATAAGTTGGCAGGGTATGCTCAGACATTGAGTCCCTTGTTCACTTTGCCACTGGATTCAAGCAAGCCTGGCTGAAGACGGCTGAAATGCCAGAAACCGGTCCTAGGAAGCTTGTTTCCGGTCCAGGGAAGGCATGGCTTGGCAGTTCGGGCTGGACTGTTCCCATGAGGCACAGGGTCAGACTGATTTGTATGTGGCCATGTCTGAACTGGGGTGGCAGAGTGGGCTAAAGAACAGTGATGGATCAAACCCTGATCTGTTGACTGGGTGTGAGTGTTTGATTGGTTCTAATGCTCCGTCCATCACCACCCTCTTTTCTACCGCTTTGTTCGCCATAAGTTGGCAGGGTATGCTCAGACGTTGAGTCCCTTGCTCACTTTGCCACTGGATTCAAGCAAGCCTGGCTGAAGACGGCTAAAATGCCAGAAACCGGTCCTAGGAAGCTTGTTTCCGGTCCAGGGAAGGCATGGCTTGGCAGTTCGGGCTGGACTGTTCCCATGAGGCACAGGGTCAGACTGATTTGCATATGGCCATGTCTGAACTGGGGTGGCAGAGTGGGCTAAAGAACAGTGATGGATCAAACCCTGATCTGTTGACTGGGTGTGAGTGTTTGATTGGTTCTAATGCTCCGTCCATCACCACCCTCTTTTGTACCGCTTTGTTTGCCATAAGTTGGCAGGGTATGCTCAGACATTGAGTCCCTTGCTCACTTTGCCACTGGATTCAAGCAAGCCTGGCTGAAGACGGCTGAAATGCCAGAAACCGGTCCTAGGAAGCTTGTTTCCGGTCCAGGGAAGGCATGACTTGGCAGTTCGGGCTGGACTGTTCCCATGAGGCACAGGGTCAGACTGATTTGCATATGGCCATGTCTGAACTGGGGTGGCAGAGTGGGCTAAAGAACAGTGATGGATCAAACCCTGATCTGTTGACTGGGTGTGAGTGTTTGATTGGTTCTAATGCTCTGTCCATCACCACCCTCTTTTGTACCGCTCTGTTCGCCATAAGTTGGCAGGGTATGCTCAGACGTTGAGTCCCTTGCTCACTTTGCCACTGGATTCAAGCAAGCCTGGCTGGAGACGGCTGAAATACCAGAAACCGGTCCTAGGAAGCTTGTTGCCGGTCCAGGGAAGGCATGACTTGTCAGTTCGGGCTGGACTGTTCCCATGAGGCACAGGGTCAGACTGATTTGCATATGGCCATGTCTGAACTGGGGTGGCAGAGTGGGCTAAAGAACGGTGATGGATCAAACCCTGATCTGTTGACTGGGTGTGAGTGTTTGATTGGTTCTAATGCTCCGTCCATCACCACCCTCTTTTGTACCGCTTTGTTCGCCATGAGTTGGCAGGGTGTGCTCAGATATTGAGTCCCTTGCTCACTTTGCCACTGGATTCAAGCAAGCCTGGCTGAAGATGGCTGAAATGCCAGAAACCGGTACTAGGAAGTTGGTTTCCGGTCCAGGGAAGGCATGGCCTGGCAGTTCGGGCTGGACTGTTCCCATGAGGCACAGGGTCAGACTGATTTGCATATGGCCATGTCTGAACTGGGGTGGCAGAGTGGACTAAAGAACGGTGATGGATCAAACCCTGATCTGTTGACTGGGTGTGAGTGTTTGATTGGTCCTAATGCTCCGTCCAACAACACCCTGTTTTGTACCGCTTTGTTCGCCATAAGTTGGCAGGGTATGCTCAGACATTGAGTCCCTTGCTCACTTTGCCACTGGATTCAAGCAAGCCTGGCTGAAGACGGCTGAAATGCCAGAAACCAGTCCTAGGAAGCTTGTTTCCGGTCCAGGGAAGGCATGGCTTGGCAGTTCGGGCTGGACTGTTCACATGAGGCACAGGGTCAGACTGATTTGCATATGGTCATGTCTGAACTGGGGTGGCAGAGTGGGCTAAAGAACGGTGATGGATAAAACCCTGATCTGTTGACTGGGTGTGAGTGTTTGATTGGTTCTAATGCTCCGTCCATCACCACCCTCTTTTGTACCGCTTTGTTCGCCATAAGTTGGCAGGGTATGCTCAGACGTTGAGTCCCTTGCTCACTTTGCCACTGGATTCAAGCAAGCCTGGCTGAAGACGGCTGAAATGCCAGAAACCGGTCCTAGGAAGCTTGTTTCCGGTCCAGGGAAAGCATGGCTTGGCAGTTCGGGCTGGACTGTTCCCATGAGGCACAGGGTCAGACTGATTTGCATATGGCCATGTCTGAACTGGGGTGGCAGAGTGGGCTAAAGAACGGCGATGGATCAAACCCTGATCTGTTGACTGGGTGTGAGTGTTTGATTGGTTCTAATGCTCCGTCCATCACCACCCTCTTTTGTACCGCTTTGTTTGCCATAAGTTGGCAGGGTATGCTCAGACGTTGAGTCCCTTGCTCACTTTGCCTCTGGATTCAAGCAAGCCTGGCTGAAGACGGCTGAAATGCCAGAAACCGGTCCTAGGAAGCTTGTTTCCGGTCCAGGGAAGGCATGACTTGGCAGTTCGGGCTGGACTGTTCCCATGAGGCACAGGGTCAGACTGATTTGCATATGGCCATGTCTGAACTGGGGTGGCAGAGTGGGCTAAAGAACAGTGATGTATCAAACCCTGATCTGTTGACTGGGTGTGAGTGTTTGATTGGTTCTAATGCTCCGTCCATCACCACCCTCTTTTGTACCGCTTTGTTCGCCATAAGTTGGCAGGGTATGCTCAGACGTTGAGTCCCTTGCTCACTTTGCCACTGGATTCAAGCAAGCCTGGCTGAAGACGGCTGAAATGCCAGAAACCGGTCCTAGGAAGCTTGTTTCCGGTCCAGGGAAGGCATGACTTGGCAGTTCGGGCTGGACTGTTCCCATGAGGCACAGGGTCAGACTGATTTGCATATGGCCATGTCTGAACTGGGGTGGCAGAGTGGGCTAAAGAACGGTGATGGATCAAACCCTGATCCATTGACTGGGTGTGAGTGTTTGATTGGTTCTAATGCTCCGTCCATCACCACCCTCTTTTGTACCGCTTTGTTCGCCATAAGTTGGCAGGGTATGCTCAGACGTTGAGTCCCTTGCTCACTTTGCCACTGGATTCAAGCAAGCCTGGCTGAAGACGGCTGAAACGCCAGAAACCAGTCCTAGGAAGCTTGTTTCCGGTCCAGGGAAGGCATGGCCTGGCAGTTCGGGCTGGACTGTTCCCATGAGGCACAGGGTCAGACTGATTTGCATATGGCCATGTCTGAACTGGGGTGGCAGAGTGGGCTAAAGAACGGTGATGGATCAAACCCTGATCTGTTGACTGGGTGTGAGTGTTTGATTGGTTCTAATGCTCCGTCCATCACCACCCTGTTTTGTACCGCTTTGTTCGCCATAAGTTGGCAGGGTATGCTCAGACGTTGAGTCCCTTGCTCACTTTGCCACTGGATTCAAGCAAGCCTGGCTGAAGACGGTTGAAACGCCAGAAACCAGTCCTAGGAAGCTTGTTTCCGGTCCAGGGAAGGCATGGCTTGGCAGTTCGGGCTGGACTGTTCACATGAGGCACAGGGTCAGACTGATTTGCATATGGTCATGTCTGAACTGGGGTGGCAGAGTGGGCTAAAGAACGGGGATGGATCAAACCCTGATCTGTTGACTGGGTGTGAGTGTTTGATTGGTTCTAATGCTCCGTCCATCACCACCCTCTTTTATACCGCTTTGTTCGCCATAAGTTGGCAGGGTATGCTCAGACGTTGAGTCCCTTGCTCACTTTGCCACTGGATTCAAGCAAGCCTGGCTGAAGACGGCTGAAATGCCAGAAACCGGTCCTAGGAAGCTTGTTTCCGGTCCAGGGAAAGCATGGCTTGGCAGTTCTGGCTGGACTGTTCCCATGAGGCACAGGGTCAGACTGATTTGCATATGGCCATGTCTGAACTGGGGTGGCAGAGTGGGCTAAAGAACGGTGATGGATCAAACCCTGATCTGTTGACTGGGTGTGAGTGTTTGATTGGTTCTAATGCTCCGTCCATCACCACCCTCTTTTGTACCGCTTTGTTCGCCATAGGTTGGCAGGGTATGCTCAGACGTTGAGTCCCTTGCTCACTTTGCCACTGGATTCAAGCAAGCCTGGCTGAAGACGGCTGAAATGCCAGAAACCGGTCCTAGGAAGCTTGTTTCCGGTCCAGGGAAGGCATGGCTTGGCAGTTCGGGCTGGACTGTTCCCATGAGGCACAGGGTAAGACTGATTTGCATATGGCCATGTCTGAACTGGGGTGGCAGAGTGGGCTAAAGAACGGTGATGGATCAAACCCTGATCTGTTGACTGGGTGTGAGTGTTTGATTGGTTCTAATGCTCCGTCCATCACCACCCTCTTTTGTACCGCTTTGTTCGCCATAAGTTGGCAGGGTATGCTCAGACGTTGAGTCCCTTGTTCACTTTGCCACTGGATTCAAGCAAGCCTGCCTGAAGACGGCTGAAATGCCAGAAACCGGTCCTAGGAAGCTTTTTTCCGGTCCAGGGAAGGCATGGCTTGGCAGTTCGGGCTGGACTGTTCCCATGAGGCACAGGGTCAGACTGATTTGCATATGGCCATGTCTGAACTGGGGTGGCAGAGTGGGCTAAAGAACGGTGATGGATCAAACCCTGATCTGTTGACTGGGTGTGAGTGTTTGATTGGTTCTAATGCTCCGTCCATCACCACCCTCTTTTGTACCGCTTTAGCACCAGCAAAAGGCAGGTGTTAAATCCCTGGTGCTACCACGGCTTATCATCTGTTTTTGGTTCACTTCGTAGATCTGGCAGTTTGTTGTGAAAGTGGTGGTGTGGTTTTTTTGTGTGATTTTGCACGGGAACGCCTACTCTGCATCTCATTAGGGTTAGTTGGTGGTGTCCACCATGGAGATAAATTTTGGGGCAGTTATCGCGGGAATACTGGTGTTGTCTGCAGTTTGCACCAGCTTGTGAATGGGGTGTTGAATCTATCTCCACCTTTAATGCATTAAGGTGAAGATAAATTGGAGATAAGTCCTTGTGAATATCCCCTAAGCGTTTTTCTGTTCGAATAGTAATTAATGAACCTGAAGGATTTATGATAGTGCACATTGTTTGTGGGTCTGCTTGATTTCTGCATCTTTTCTCTTGAGTTTTGGTGGACTCCTAGTAATGACCCAAGTTAATACATCCTTTCTTCTGACTTTAGTGACCTCTAGTAAGGACCAGGTTCACTGTGTCTGTTCTACTGTGCTCAAAGAAGCCTCTAGAAATAACCTGAGATACTGTATCCTTTGTGCTCACTCCAGGGGTGTGGCTAGCATCATACGTGACTCTACCTTTGTGCATCCAGTGGTAATTTCAGTTATAAAAGAGCTACATCCAACAGCTTGGTCAATGATTGTTTTAAAATTAGATGAATTGAGACTCTATAAGAAAAGAAGTTTCCCAAAAATGAAGTCATTGCAAGTGGCCCCTTTCTGCGTATGTACTGTTTTCATGAATGGGAAAAAGATCACCATGAGTTGACGAGTTTGGCAGGAGACTAATCTAGGGTCTATGAGATGCACATATATCGAAGAATCAATTTAAAGTATTTTGGAAGGGGACACAGAAGAATGTTAGAATGGCTTAAGAATAAGCACTGATAAGCCACATTTCCAAACGTTTGTGCAAGTATAGCTACCCATTGTGAACGGGTGTATTTACCTGGTTCGTGAAACAGGTAACAAAATATCCCATGTCCTAACTTCCTTCAATAGTACATCCTGTAGACATGCCTCTTCTCTAAGACTGCTAAAGGCATTCATACTTACTCATATCAATTTCTGACGGATGCATACTACTGCTAGATCATGATACCGCACATGCATGGTGTGAACACATGAACGTTTAATTTCTTCTCATTTATCTATCCAATACTTTCTTATCATACACAAAAATGAACTTCAATTCATTGTTAATAGAAAACAGTTCATAACACGTATTTCGCAACCGCTTCTACTTCACCCACTTAAACATACATAGAAATAAAACACATAACAATCACCAATTTCACACTTTCCATACTAAACAGATCTGTATTCTTAGTGTATAATGCCTTTGGACTGCATATTGGTGAACATCTTTGTATTGTTACACAGCGTTTTCCTGGCATTATGTATTCACTTTCTCCTCTTTCCTCAGAGTATCCCTCTAAAAAGAACAAAATTATGTCATTTTACTTCCACTTTCAAATAAAAACTTGCTAATATATGGCACTCAAAAGAAAGTTTTTCACATTTCAAATCGAATTTAGTAAAGCGATCTTGCATGCTAAAAGAAGGTGACACTGTTCGTGACAGTAGGCAACAGGAGAAGTTTAAGAATAGTTTTAAATAACTTTTTGTATTATGAATTCGAGTACACTATATATGGTAACAAAGTAACAAATGAATTTATAAATATGAGACAGGACCAAGATGATTATATAACTAAGAGAGCAGAGAATATTCATGGAACTGACAAGGGGTGGGTGTAACTCGTGTAATTCAGTGTAGCGTAATCATGCAGAATTTACTAAAAATTCCACGAAATTATTCAAGTATAGGAATTCTATGTTCAGTTCTAATGCAAAAATGTCCCTCCCCCTTTAAAACATAAACGAGAATGCATTTTGCGCTAAGAAATAGTGCTAAACACAACAGACCACAAATAGCAAGCGTGAGCAGACGACCAGGCTCTCTAAATGTGCTATTGGGGTAGGATTTTCCCCCAATTTCCCACTGATATTTAGCATTATTTTCATATCACAAAATGCCCACCTCATGTCTAAAATGGGTGTTAGAAGGCATTTTGCGCTAATAGCACTAAATGTGCTGTAAGCGTACAATTTTCCCCCAACTTACTCCCAGCATCTAGAGTTATGTTCTTGGAGCAAAATACAGCATAACACACATAGTGTGCGCCAGTGTCTTCTCGCGGTGGCTGAATGTGCTTTCCCAATAGGATTGCTTTCCCAAGTTACTCTTTGTTATGCAAGAAGTTATAACTGTGTTATTATCTGTAATTCTGCGCCAAAGAGTAAAGCTGAATAACCGAAAAAGCTCTGATTACTCCAGCGTCATTAAAATTACGCCCAGGCCCAGAATTCATATAGCTTAGCGGCATGGTTTTAGAAGCCTGAGGGAAGGATTGCGATTCTCATATTACCATGACTAGAGAATCTGGATTTCATTAAAGACACGGAGGCTGACATTATGCATTATTCCTCTTTTAAATATGGCTCCAAGCAGATAAGTTCATTTTCCTTCATTACCATTATTCATTTTTATCTAAGAATCATGAAGAGCTGATACCCTCGATAAAGGGCAAAGGACTAACGTTGGGTTCACTCAGTTGGCTCGCCTGTTTATCTTTAGACTAGCTTTAACAGGGCTCTCTGTTTTTCCATAGAGCCCCGACTGCTACCATGTACCCCATGTCCATTTGAATCGAAGTGTTTTGACGAATAGCAGAAAGAATCGATGAGGAGCATGTCTTAAAGAGCCCATCCACCCTTTACTCCCAGTGGGTGCTTGCCCTGAGGCTTTATGATTACCAATGAATGATTAATATGGAGCATGCTCACAGGACACAAAGTGAGATATCCTTATTGCCCCAGGTGTAGTTACCTTCTGGTGGGTTTCAAGAACTTGGGGTATATTCAAATACTTTATTCGACATAAAAGCAGCCCCGTATTTCAGCTTTAGAATATCCTCAGGAGTTCAGGAAAAAGCCACTGAGGTCAAGATATCCTATCAACCTTGGTTTGTTGTTGCGTCTTTACCCACACCGTGGACAAAGGCTAATAGAAACATTAAGGACTCTGTGGACAGATGAAATATAGAAAGAGGGCACTTGAAAACTCTCTCTCTCTCTCCTTAAGCCTTCAGCTGAATTCAAGCCCATCTTTCATTGCTCTTAGATTGATCTGAGTTAAGTTAATGGAACACTTGAAGCATGCTGACAGGTGGACTCGTGAGTGTGCAGCACGCATTCCATTGCAATGCCGTGGTCAGAACCAACAATCAATGTAGAGGACTGAAATTCGACTTTCAAGATGCAGCGGTAACAACAGAATCTGAATGTATCAATTGTCTTAAAAGTGCTGATGCTGGAAAAAATATTTACTTTCTTCCAGTTAAAGGTATCGAGTGCCTCCGAAGTATTTGTAGCTATCGCGAACTGTAAAATAGGTGCATGTTGCAAACTTTCTCTGGGACAATTAGTTTAGGCCACTTTTAGTACTCTCTAAGCTTACTTGATCATCTTTGGCAGCGCAACAAATGCTGAAATGTGTCTACTGTTCAATGTTTATATGTAAACAGCCCCAGCGAAATGGTTTTTAGTTTCAACATATGCTTTATATGAAATTAACCTATGCCTGAGAGTAACAGTTGTAATATAAAAGTGAAATCATGAGGATAGTATATCCATTCGATAGCACTAAAAAGAAACATTCCACATACAATGAAATAAATCCGGTAATCTAACAGAAAAAGCAGAACTAATAAGGACTACAAAAGAGCTTCGTCACGTTTTGTGTTTTTCTTTTTAATAAAAGAGAGCAGACATTGCTGGAGTTGTGCATGGGGGAAGGGTGCGACAGAGTTCTGCACTGCTCCATCTACTGGGCGTCGGACGATTTCAATGTCTGCTGCTGCTCCATCCAGCAGGTGTCTGGCACCGGCACCAAACCAGGCTCAACCTGCTGCTGAGAGGGAGGGACTTTTAAAACGGCAGCGCCAGACTTTCTTCACGCGGGGGAATGCTGCAGAGCTTCCAGTGTCAAAAACGTGGATTTCTTTAGATACTTATCAGATGTTCTGCACACGTACTATTCCCGACGACTTACTACCTCCTACCATTCATCATGCTGAATAGTGCGTCACAAACTTTTATTAAGGGAAATGGAAAGCTTTACACTAATTACATTCTTACTAGTGGCTGAGGTCACCAACAAATTAAGGGGATTATTTACAAACCCCTTCGCACCTCTTGTGCGTCACTTTTCCCCTTATGTTAAAAGTGATGCACCGGCGGCGCAAGGGGCTTGCAAATAAGTCCCTAAATACGTGTGCACCCACCACGGTTCAGAAAGGATGTAACTTATTTGTAAAAAGGCAGTAGTTTACTATGTTACATGCGAAACCCAGTTCGTATACCCCCTGCTGCTCTTCAATGAACACATTTTCGCCGAGACTTTGAAGTGATGAATAAAACAACATCAGAGAATAGTGGTCAAAAATTGACCCGCAGTTACACAAATCCAAAGAAAGCGTGTGCTTTGTGGGAAGGAGGAATGAATGTGCGGGTCGCTCACAGCTGCAACATAGCGATATAATATTAAAAATAGACATAGCAAATTAAAATGCAGCACCATGGTTTTTACAGAGGAGTTCACTGAAGCCTACCTGCGCCGGTGTACGCTTCTGAACCGTTCACCTCGGCAGCTAGATTGTGGGCACTACCCAAATATGAGGGATTGAAGAGGAGACCCCCGCGAACTTCCACCTCGGCCACCACACTTGTTCACCCTTAACTTCACAGGGCGTGCTCAGCCCCGCTGTCCTTCCGAGTCTGGCTGGGGTGGTGTGCGACGTGTGAGTGGCGCACGTCGAATACGATGCAGCGCTTTCCCCGATGCACCGCCGGTGCTCAGCGGGCTTCCCACCGCCGCTTCCTCTCCCTCACCCTTCGCCTGCAGCCCGCAGACGAGCGAAGCAGCAGTCCCGCTGCCGTTATGTACGAAGGCGGGGTCTGGGGATCCGGGGAGGTGGAGGTGTTGAGGGTGAGAGTCCACCCCGCGCCCACATGTCTAATTACGAGTAGGATGGATGGAAATGTCTAGGCTCGCCCGCTGACATAGGGAGGACGGACTAACTGCAGCAGGTCAGCGGTGGCTGCTGTAATGCACTCTTTTCTCCCACTGCCTTCACTCTTCCATCCAGTACTTGAAGCCAGAATTTACTCCAAGTGCACGAACCCCACTGCCGCCCATATGCGGTCCGTCCCACGGACCGGGATTCAGCGGTGCCTCACAGAAGTACCCGTCCGAGATGCCGTGTCTGCGCTGTTCTTTCCCTTAAATTAAAGGGCCGCTTTGCTAAATTGATGTGAGTGTGTTTGATAAATTTCACTCCTGTTCTGCTGCTCACCCGGGCTTTCCATAAATCCCACCAAGTAACCCTTTTCCCAAACCTTAAACATTACGGTCGAGCTGACTGCATCATCAGAAACCAACAGTAGACTACAGAGTCATGCTGCCCGTCAAGCAGAAGGCGACTAGGTACTCCTAGAAACAGCACTGATACTCAAAACCGTAAACTATATGTATGAGTAAATAGCACATATAATTCACTCTTAAGCTTTTGAGGAACTTTATTACAGGGCAATTCAAAAATTCCGAGTTTAAAGTTACTCTACTGAGTAGATTTACACAACTCCACCCCCTGAAAAGGGATGTGGAGCCAAATTTACAAGTGCAAGTTACTACTGCCAAAAAAGAACAAGTACTACCAGCTGCGGCCCGTACAGGGAAGACCGGTGAGATGGGTGGGGTTTGCGGGATTTTGACAGACGATGACGAGCGAAAATTAAATAAATAATAATTTTGCGCTCTTCATCGTGCGCCGAAATCCCCCTCACCCTGCCCCAACGCTCTTACCTGCACGGGCCGAGGCAGAGTATTTGGTCTAATCACTTACTGCAACATCCACCTGTAGAAGAAAATGGAGGTAGAGACTTAAAATAAAGCCCCATAAGAAATTATGTGAAATTAAATCCGGGTTTTTAAAATAGTTAAGCATATAAATCTCTATAATTTAATATTAAAAATATAAAAAATAGTAGAGATGTATTACTTGCCCTGTTAGGTCGCTCCACAGCCACTGCGCTGCCCCCCTGAGTGCCACTCTGGTGTGCCCGCTGCCTGATTCTGATTCCCATTCCCTGATCGCCGGATCGCCGATTCCCGCCCTTTTTTTTTTCCCCCGCTCCCCTTCCCCTCACTGTCTTGGTTCCCGCCCCCCACCCCCCGTTGCCTGGTTTCCCACCGCTGCTCCCCTGCGGCCCGCCCCCTGAGCATCCCATTCGCCACCCCGCTCCCGCCTCCCAGCTGTCCCTCCCTCCCTCAGCCCCTCTTATGGAGGCCGCGCAGTGGACGCATGCAGCGGGCGCGCCGCCGTCGCGCCAAAGGCAAGCCCGTCTGCACCCGTTCACGCCTGGACCACACCCAACGCCAGAACCCCTGGACCCCATGCTCGCCACGACTCCAGACTCAGATACGACGCCGACTCCCTCCACGCACTCAATGCCGGCTGACACAACACCTGCTTCCAGGCCGCCCCGAAACGGACCCACGGACCCTTCTCCTGCCACACCTGCAGCTTCACCAGCGACAGACCCACCAAACCTACTAGAACTGGACCCAACCACCTCCGCTGCATTCTACTCAACACCCGCTCCGCACGCAAACATGCCGTCGAGCTCTGGGACCTGCTCGACACCTTCGCCCCAGACGTGGCCTTCCACACGAGACCTGGTGGAACGACTCCTTGGCACCCGACATCGCCATAGCCATCCCGGACGGCTACAAGATCACCCGCAGGGACCGTGCCAATGGCATCGGAGGAGGAATAGCCATCGTCTACAAGTCCACCCTCAAGGACACCACCCACGCAGACGACACCCTCAACACCACCGAACACCTGCACTTCCGGATCCACACCGACCCCAACACCACCCTCAGAGGAACCCTCATCTACAGACCCCCCGGACCACGAGCACAGTTCAGCGACTCCATCGCCGACCTTGCCAGCACCCACGCACTCGCCTCCACAGACTACATCCTCCTTGGGGAACAGAATTTCCACCTCGAGAACAACAACAACGCCAACTCCGCCACTCTGAACGAAAACCTCACCAACCTCGGCCTCAGACAACTCGTCACCGCACCCACCCACGCCGCAGTCCGCATGCTGGACGCCGTCTTCTCCACAAGCACCCACGTCGCCTTCGACCACACCTCCGAACCCCACTGGACCGACCACCGCTGCATCCACTTCACCTTCAAAAAACCAACCACGCACCATCGCACCCAACAGCTGCCGCGCCGCTGCTGGAACAAAGTCACCAAAGACCAGCTGACCACCACCCTTGCCCAGAACCCACCTATCAACCCCACCTGCCCTGACGCCGCAGCCCGCAACCTCAGACAGTGGATCGACGACTGCGCCAACACCCTCGCCCCACTCAAGAGACCATCCTACAGCCACGCCAGCAGGAGAGCCACCTGGTTCACCGACGAGCTCCTGACCTCCAAACGCGCCTGCTGGAAGCTGGAGAAGAAATGGCTCCACAAACGAACGCCAGAAAACCACGCAGCCCACAAGGACGCCACCCGCAGACATCACCACCTCATCAGACTTGCCAAGAGATCCTCCTTCAAAGACCGCCTGGATAACAACGCACACAACAGCAAAGAGCTCTTCCGCATCATGGAAGAACTCTCCAATCCCGCCGCCAGCGCCAACGACATCCCACCCTCACAAGAACTGTGCGACTCACTGGCCATCTTCTTCCACCGCAAGATCGCTGACATCCATGACAGCTTCAACTCCACGACCGCACCAACGATGCACGACTCCTCCCACCCCGCGATCACCAACAGCACCAACCGCCTGACCTCCTGGGCCAACACCAACCACGACGAGACACGCAAGATCATGAACTCCATCCACTCAGGATCTCCGTCAGACCCATGCCCACGCCACCTATTCAACAAAGCAGACGCGGCCATCGCACCCCAACTACGGAAGGTCATCAACATCTCATTCAAAAAAGCGACATTTCCGGAAAGCTGGAAACACGCTGAAATCAACGCCCTTCTCAAAAAGCCCAAGGCGGACCCCACAAACCTCAAGAACTTCCGACCCATCTCCCTGCTCCCGTTCCCGGCAAAGGTCAGCGAGAAAATCGTCAACATCCAACTGACCCGCCACCTCGAAGACAACAACATCCTGGACCCGTCCCAATCCGGATTCAGACGTAACCACAGCACCGAGACAGCCCTCATCGCCTCCACAGACGACATCAGACGCCAACTGGACAACGGCGAAGCATCAGCCCTCATCCTCCTGGACCTGTCAGCCGCATTCGACACGGTCTGCCACCGCACCCTAAAGACACGCCTCCAAGAAGCCGGAATCCAAGAGAAGGCCCTTGACTGGACCACGTCCTTCCTCTCGGGCAGAACCCAGAGCGTCCGTCTCCCACCTTTCCGGTCAGAAGCCACCAACATCATCTGCGGCGTCCCCCAGGGCTCATCCCTCAGCCCAACGCTGTTCAACATCTTCATGGCCCCCCTCGCACAAGTGGCCTGCCACCACAACCTCAACATCATCTCCTACGCCGACGACACCCAGCTCATCCTCTCCCTCACCAAGGACCCTCACACCGCCAAAACCAACATTCACGAGGGCATGAAGGCCATCGCCGACTGGATGAGGAGCAGCCGTCTGAAACTGAACTCGGACAAGATGGAGGTCCTCATCCTCAGACCCACCGCCTCAGCCTGGGACGACTCCTGGTGGCCGACCCCTCTGGGGACAGCACCGACACCAACCGACCACGCACGCAACCTAGGATTCATCCTCGACTCCTCCGTATCCATGTCCAAGCAAGTCAACGCAGTCTCCTCCTCCTGCTACAACACCCTACGCATGCTCCGCCGGATCTACAAATGGATCCTGACCGAAACAAGAAGAACAGTGACACAGGCCCTCGTCAGCAGCAGACTGGACTATGGCAACGCACTCTATGCAGGAATCCCAGCCAAACACCAACGGCGGCTACAACGCATCCAAAACGCCTCCGCCCGACTGATTGTCAACGCCCCCTGCCGCAGCCACATCACCCCCATCCTGAGAGACCTGCACTGGCTCCCCATCGACAAGAGGATCACCTTCAAGCTCCTCACCCACGCACACAAAGCACTCCACAACGCCGGACCAGCCTACCTGAACAGCAGACTCAGCTTCTACACCCCGACCCGCCAGCTCCGCTCCGCCAACCTCGCCCTCGCAGATGTCCCCCGCATCCAACGTACGACCGCCGGCAGCAGATCCTTCTCTTATCTCACCGCCAAAACCTGGAACACCCTCCCAACCCACCTACGACAGACCCAAGACCTACTCGCCTTCAGAAGACTCCTCAAGACCTGGCTCTTCGAGCAGTAGCGGCACCCCCCCCCCACCCCTCACGGGTAAGTAGCGCGCTTTACAAATACCATGATTGATTGACTTAATTGTAAATATTATAATCCGTTTCAAATTTAAACATGTGTGTAACAATGTTAAACACCACTTTTATTATTACATAATAATATTTTGTTTTCCTTAGGTGGGAGTGCTGTGTTTAATTTAATCTTCTGAAAAATAATTTCAATTTTATATATTTTAATTAATTAAAGTTCTAATACAAAATTAAGTCAGAGTGCTAAAGCTTTTTTTGTTTTAGATTTAAAATAAATAAACAAAACTAATTTTAATTTTAATATAAAATATTATTGCGTTTTCCAATTTCAGATATAAAACTGAAATTATTTATTAGCCACTGCCAATTTCTGCTTGATTAACATTCATCCCTTTGTGCTTGCACTCCTACAAATGTGTGAAGGCTTAGTGCACTGGCAACACAAATGAAAAATGTGACTGCCATAAATGTGCAATACATTACAAAATTACAATCACATGCAATTATAAGAACATTGTATGTGTTTTCTAGTAGGAAGGTGTGCTTATGTCATTTTCTAGTTGTAATGCACATCACAACAAAAGGATTCTACTGGTGCAATAAAAAGGTAATATTGGTTATGAATTACTGTAACCTGAAGAAGTACTTTAAACACACAAGGGTGACTGAAATAATAAAAAAAATGCTGAAACATTGGAAGAAAAAAGCACTAAAGCACTGATAAGGTAATGTACTGGTCCACGAACCCTGGAACTGCTGTAAACTTTTTTCAAGTTGATGTGCATTTATGATCAGTAAATAGGGTATAGGCACAGTTCTCTATTAGAAGGAGATCTAATCATCTGCTACTACCACTATTGGGAGCAATACCTGTTTGTGTAGTAACCCTCACACTCTCTAATAGTGTCATGCTTTATCATCGGGTTCACCCTGGCTCCTAAAGGTCAGGGTGGGCTCAACCGTATTTCATGGAGCGCTTATGAGATAAGGCCAGGGGGGTTAAAGATTAAAAAACCACCAGAGACTCCAGGTATCCCTTTAATATGGAGTAATGGTGGATATTACAAACAAATAACAGGGTGCTCCCATAATACAATGGTCCTATGACCCTAAATCAATTGCCAACATGTTTCAGCCAGTGAACAGCCC
Organism: Triturus cristatus; assembly: GCF_964204655.1. Classification (NCBI taxonomy): domain Eukaryota; kingdom Metazoa; phylum Chordata; class Amphibia; order Caudata; family Salamandridae; genus Triturus; species Triturus cristatus. The sequence continues at coordinate 685,412,408 of NC_140582.1, read as the reverse complement.
TATGGGTCCACGGCTTTCTTCAGGGCAAACCAAAGTGAAAAATCCCTCCCTGGAAATGCAAACACAGTGGAAACAATAAAAAAAATAATAAATAAATACATTGATAATTGATTAATCCGGAGCCAGGAGGAGGTCTAAGATGGCGGATTGAAGCCGCCACGGAGTGCAGCCGAGTGAAGTTCTCCCCGCACCTATGATCGAAAACGGAGAAACGGAGATAAGCGCTTAAGCGTTTTGGCGTCTAAAGCGGCTCTCAGAGCATAGACCCATCAGACGCATTACCAGCTGAAATGTCTTTACCGGGAACACAAACGGATGTGGCGGCTTTCTACGGCAAGGATCGGGTGGCTGCTGTGGGCGTCTCGGCTGTTTCTTTAGAGACTGGCTGGCCGGTCGGTGCTTGACTGGTCGGGTCTGCCAGAGGCTAAGAGAGGGATGGCGCCACCTAAAACTGCCCTGAGGAACACCCGCGCCGGCAGGAATGCCGCTGGAGGCAGGCACATTTGATGGTGAAAGCATGGTGGAGAAGTCGGGCATTGCTATTGGTAAGCCGTTATCACGTTTGCTGCAAACGTGGAAAGTATCAGAGCTCTTTGCTGGTAATTCAGGAAAGGATTTTTCTGGTAACAAAATTGCTGAGGCTTTGATTGCGATTCCTGACTGCAACAGTGTCGCTACTGATATTGCTGATATTGCTACTACTGACACAGTCTCAGTGGCGGTCAAAACTGTAAGCAACGGCAATATGGACAATATGGATGGTGAAGATGGGACTGGAGGCTGTACATCAGAGTCCTCAACTCTTACGTTAATTCAGTCTATGTGTATGCCTGAGAAATCCGACAAGAGCCCACCCAATGCACTCAATCCTATCAATTCACTTGATGGGTCTGGTAATCTAAGCCAGCCAAATCTGGGAGAGTACTGTGCTGATATATTGAAAGCTGACAAGGTAGCGAAATTAGGTGCTGCTATAGATGGCATTTCAGAGGAAGGTGAAGGCAATGAGTCGGGCTCATTTGACGATGTAGAAGAACTAACAGAACTTTCCACACAGGCCCTTACGGATATGGGTAAATCACCTACGGGTACGAAAGGGTAAGGGAAGGATAAAAATAAAACAAAAAATTCACTTGGTGGGCAGAACGTGGCACCTCCACGCGGGAAATCCATTTCAGATAATAGCCCTCTACGGAAATGGGTGCAAGCAAACAGAGGCGTCAAGACCATGGCATTACGGCTTTCGGGTACCAGCCCAATCGAGGGTAATCCAACGAAGGCTCACCCCTCGCCAATAGTAGTAGAGGATAGCTTTAAGCTGGGGCCCCCGGATGGGATGCAATCTACACTCCCAGTCTCTGGAGATGTACATGTTACAGAAGGAACTCATGTTACCCAGGGGATGGCCCAACTAGGGGATGGAGCAACAGGTAGCCAAGAAGCTTTGACACCATCACTTTGCCTGATACTACAGTCCCTAAATGAGCAAAGGCAGGAGGCGCAACAACATTATATGCAGGTCCGAGAAGATAATAGCAGAATGCAACAGTCTTTGCAGGAGATGGCGGACAAATTTGGAGGGCTAACTCAAGATATTTCAGAGCTGCAGCAGAGAGTTACGGACACTGAAGAACTGTCAGCACTTACAGATATTCTTGTAGCACGACGGTCAGATCTCAGGCATACAGACCAAGCTGGAGGACATGGAAAATCGTCAGCGCAGACAAAATCTTAGGCTTTTTGGTATTCCAGAAGGGACAGAAAGGGCGGATCCGAGGGCCTACATGGTCCAACTATTCCAGAAGGCCTTTCCTGATCTCTCTGATTGGGACTGGGATTCTCAACTGCAAAGGGTTCACAGATTACCATTAGTCCAGAGGAATAAGGGGGGTCAATACCCTCATCCATTTTTGATTTATTTAGGACATTTCTTACTGAGACAGGCAGGTGCATTGAAAGCCCGACCTAAATCTCCAGTTTTAGCTGATCAGTTACCTTTTTTGTAAGATCTGACCTAAGCAAGGCTACAATGGATATGCATTGGAGCCTACGTCAATTTATAGACCCAATAAAAGCCCTTGGAGCTCAGGCCTTTCTGCAAGAACCCTCACGCTTAAAAGTTCTCAAAGACGGTCATACTTATTTTTTTATGGAAGAAAAAGAAACAGGACAGGCAGTGGCCAAGTGGCAAGCAGAAGCTGCGGAGAAAATGTAGAATGGGGTCTTACGGTATTTACAGATATGAACTAAGAGCCTAATTGATTTGTGTTTTTTTCTTCTTTATTCTCTAACTAAGTGGGTTTGTTATTGTCTTCTTCCTTCTCTTAATGATGATTTTGAGCCCTGCCTATCATGAATCTTTTCTCTCCTTTTCTCTCCTTTGTTTCCTTTTTTTTAGCAATAGGCTAAACTAAGCGCTATCTCCCAAAAAAAAAATTGTTGATGTAAAACGAAGAGGTGTGGGGATGACCATCATGGCTGTGGCTCTGTAGGGCTGTCTTATCAGCAGCAGCTGGTAAAAGGGGGGAGTCCTCTTCTAAGGGACAGGGTGGTGGGTGGGTGTCAGAGTTTGATGGGGTGGAAAGGGTAAGGGTGGGAAAATGGGGCAAAAAAAATCATCATCATTAGGTCACTGCTGGGTTAGGGTAAATGGAAGGCTTTCAGTTTTCTTTTTTTGGATCAGAAGACGGTATAATAGTAATCATTATCTTTCAGGGGACATTGGAGGCAGCAAAAGGGGGCCTATTCAAAAGTTAGAAATTCTACCATGAATTGGATTAAATGTATGGCCTGCATTGTGGCTGGTCTCAAGAGTGCAACTGAGCGACAGTTCGCGAAGAGCTGCGAATGAATCAGCCTCAATTGTTTTTTTTTAACAGAAACTCATCTTGCTTACAAAGATCGAAACATGCTAAAGCACTTAGGGTATGATACTATTATTTGTACCACTCAATCAGTATCTATAAAAGGAGTGGCCATTTTAAAAGACAGGAGGTTTAATTGCACAGTGATTAAAAGTCAGTCCAATTAATGGGGACGTTGGGCATTGGCTCAGCTTGAGCTTTGGGGTAAAAAATGTGTGGCCTGTGTAATATAAGTGTTGAGTTTCAATGGGGGAGCCCACATGAAACTACCCGACCTTGGTCAGTAATGCAGTACAGAATAAAGATGGTCGTAGTAGCAATCATTTATTAAAAACATGAACAAGAGAATGATTAGTTTACAAAATAGCGCAATCCACAATGTGTGATTTTTTGGCTACCTTAGTCAAGTTTAATACTATTTTCAAACAGGTATTTAGAATGCGATTCAAATTCAAAACATTATATATTCTGGCAACACAGTTGCTCCCGTATGTTAGAAAGTACAGTGCTCTTGGTGTTTGGGAAAAAGGGAAATGGGTAGGGAGTGGTGGATAAGTGGGTGGAGGACAAGGAAAGGGTATCGTGACATATATACATCATTTATACATGGTGTAAGACCTTTCCGGCCTAACATAGGTCAATAGTTCCTTGGTAAACACATCACTCTAATGTACATGTGTATTTATCAATTGTGGCCTTAGAGTCTGTGTAGAAGTAGAGTAGCCTACGTTTCGACCCCTATCTCAGAGGGTAAGTCAGTCCTCACATCGGGGTCTTCATCAGGACAAAATTATCATGAGCACTTGGGATTAACAGCAATATGAATGTGATGTGCATTTTGAAAGGGCGAGTCGCTCATGCGCAGGAATGTGGTTGGGTTGGCAGTATGTGAAGATTGAATCTCATACGGCATGGGAATAAATCCATTCTCCGTGGATCTATTCCCATGCCGTATAAACACAGGGTCAGCATCCCCATTAATTGTCTGGGACACAATGAAAGTGTACGTCCGTGGTATTACACAAAAATATATTTTTTTACAGAATAAAAAGCGTAAAAATGAAATGGAGACACTGGTGCATACTTTACGTAACATTGAGAAACAACATGTGGAGTTAGCAAAGAAAGATTCAATGGCTCAAGATACTTTGCTTCTGTCATCAATAGATGCAAGAACCTTAGTGAAAAAGTGTTTAAAGGATAAAATGGCGGCTAGCTATTGTAAACATCGTCTAGAAAAATATGAATATGGGGAGCACATAGGACACGTATTGGCTTATCAGACTGCAGAGGCGAAGGCTAAAACTAGTATAAGTACTAAAAAGGGTGCAGATGGGTTTCTGCATACCGAATCTACAGCCATTGTAGAACAATTCTTGCTGCTCTATCAACAGCTTTATTCTCTCACTTGGGCACCGAATCGAGATGAGATACTATGTTATATTGATAATAGCGGTCTTCCAGTAGTAGATGTCGAGAAAGCTGCTATTTTAGATGAGATAGTTTCGATAGGAGAAGTGGAGTTGGCACCATCAGCATTACCAACGGGGAAAGCGGCTGGAGATGATTCACTGTCATTAGAATTTTATAAATCTTTTAAAAAGATTTTGCTTCTGCCCCTTACCAGGGTGATACAATATGTGGCCACTAGTGGGGAGGTACCGGAATCGTGGAATACGACACAGATTGTGTTCTTTTAAAAAAAGGGTAAACCACCAACAGAATGCAGACCATACCGGGCAATTTCTCATATTAATACAGACACCAAGATATTTTCAAAGATCTTGGCGACTCGTCTAGCTCCGCTTATGCCGGGATTAGTTTCTGAAAGACAGCATGGGTTCATTTTGGGGAGGACCACTGCCCACGTCAATATGGCAATTGGAGCATTCGATTTCGAAGAGAAAAAAACTGACTTCGGAATGATCCTTCTAGACGCCGAAAAGGCGTTTGACCGCATCAGGTGGGAATTCCTTTGGGCCGTATCGGCTAAGATTGGTTTAGTGGTACAGTTTCGATCCTGGGTACAGGCTCTATACTGTAACCCTCAGGCCAAGTTGTCTTATATGGGGTCCCGATCAATACCATTTCGGATCTTGTGTGGGACTTGGCAGGGATGCCCCTGTCTCCGTTACTTTTCGCCCTATATATAGAGCCATTTTTACGCACATTACTATCCTGCACGCATATTAAGCCACTGGAATCTAGGATTTCCAAACTTAAGATCATGGCATACGCTGACGATATAGCGGTTTATGCAATCAATCCAAGCGAGGACGTGATAAGGATTAAGCAAGAAGCGGAGAAATATGGCAATGTTTCAGGCTATAAATTGAATGCTAACAAAACTCAAGTGCTTAATATGGCCGGGATTCAAAAATCTATTACCGGGGCTTGTACAACTGTGACTATTTGGGGGTAAAGATAATAGCCAAAGTTAATCAGATCATTGACTTAAATTACATACCAGTCCTAAATGCAACTATCAAACTGTTTAAAACTTGGCATAGGCTTCCTGTAAGACTGCTTGGCAGATGTAATTTAATTAAAATGAAAACACTCCCTAAGTTCTTATATTTGTTTAGATCGATTCCTTTAAAAGTTCCTAATTTAAAAAAACAAAACTTGAGGGGATTTGTAGCAGCTTTATTTGGGGTTATAAAAAACCTAGGAGAGCAATTGAGCTGCTGAAATCTCCATTTGAACAAGGCGGACATGGCTTTCCGGATTTCAAAATCTATTTCTGGGCTTCCTTCATGGGTCGTTTCCGTTGTCTGCTGGGTCTGGATCAGACAGACTCAGTGTTTGAGTTCATTTTAGGAAACCAGAGGGACATGTTTTTATATGGAATAAGGGACCCAAACTATTTCAAGTGAGTGAATTAAGACTGTCAGGGATACCGTGTATATTTGGAGAGATATGTCCGCTAGATGTAAATTACCAATATTCCACGAAACATTTTCATTATGGTGGAATCCTCTGCTCCCTGAGGTGTTTCAGGACCAAGCAGGCAAATCTTGGGCGAAGTATGGAGTTACTTGATTGGGCGAAATGTACAATGAGAGAGAAATCAAATCATTCGAAAATTTGAGCCTAGCATATAAACTTCCTGCTCATTTTTCTTTAAATATCTACAGATTAGAGATTATTTTGTTCCTAATTAGGCCGTAACAGAAATAATGCATTCAAGCATCTGGGACTGTATATATGGAGGTAAAACCAAATCTTTGATAGGGCTAATGTATGAATATATACATAGTTTTAGATCAGATGGTAGCGAGAAATTAGCAGAGCGCTGGAGCCAAACCCCGGGTATAGCGGTTTCATCTAAAATGATCAAACAAGCCTTAGGTTACATTAAGGATTCGGTTCACTCTGCTAGTTTGCAACTTCAGCAACTACGTACTACCTGTATGCTATATTATACCCCGGCTAAAATAGCTAAATTGGCTCAGGGCAATATGACGGGGATAAGAAAACTGCCCTAAATGTGGACTATATGCTGCTAATCTGCTACATAGGTTTATTGCATGCCCAGTATTGAGGGTTTTTTGGCAGAAAATGGAACAGCTACTCCAGTCTAAACTTGGGCTGGATCATCCACTTACTGATCTTGAAATTATGTTGGGGTATAAGGAGGATAATCCAGCTGCCGCACGCCTCTTCTCAATCCTGATGGCTTTTGCTAGACTGGCTATTGCCAGGGTATGGGTCTCCTCGGCGCCGCCCTCGGTCGAGGAATGCTGGGCTATCATTAGAGAAATTTATGGCTTAGAGGCAGCCTTGGCGAAGGCAAGGGGAATTCGCTCCTTAGCCAAGTTAGAAGCGCTATGGAGACCTATGGTTTTGGATGGAATAACTTAGTATTTGTAAGTATTATAGGAAATAATTTGCGTCTCCTAGGAGTTCTCCTCTTTTGTAATTTTCATTTTTATGGTTTTTGCCTGATGTATGAATCCTAAACCTTCAGTTTATGTTTTACTGTATAAATGTGTCTTTTCTGATGATGAAAAAAAAAAAGTAAAAAAAAATAAAGATTTGCCACAGCGACCGCATTCTAGGAGGCAAGAAAACTAGGTACGTTCTATAGGGCCAAGCTGTAAACTGGTTAAGCAGTTCTCATGGAAAAGGTATTTGGCTTCTAGAAGCCTTGTGTGGTTGCAGCTTCCAATTTTGCCCCACTGGATGATTTTGAGAACCAATAAATTGACTCAGTTTGAAGTAAAAAAAAAAAAAAAAGATAATTGATTAATCCAAGAGGACACCGCATGGATAAACTTATCCTCAGTCTAGCGTTCACTCAAGCAATCGTCCAACCAAATATGGTGGACAGCAAGCCTCCCACAAGTGCAGGCAAGGGGCAGTCTTGTAGTCAAACAGTTTTCAAGGACACTGGCCCCGCAGTATCACCTAATTGGTACTGCGACTCCCGTCGTGATTAACATTCATCCACTTGTGCTTGCACTCCTACAAGTGTGTGAACGTTTAGTGCACTGGCAACAAAAATGAAAATGTGACAGCCTTAAACTTGCAATACATTACAAAATGACCATCACATGCAATTCTAAGAACACTGTAGGTGTTTTCTGGTAAGATGGTGTGCTCACAACAGGTCATTTTATAGTTTTAATGCACATCACAATAAAATGATTCTACTGGTGCAAAGAAAATGTATTATTAGTTATGGATTACTGTAACCTGAAGAAGTACTTTAAACACACAAGGGTGACTGAAACAATTCAAAATGCTGAAACATTGGAAGAAAAAAGCACTAACGCACTGATAAAGTAAAGCACTGGTCCACGAACCCAGGAACTGCTGTACACTTTTTTTTAAGTTGATGTGCATTTATGATCAGTGTCATCACTCGCAATGCAAGAATATTAATGGCTGAAGTGGACCGAGCCATTGCCCCAACTGTATACCACCATGGTGGGAGGAAGCAAATAAGTATCAAAAGAAGAAATAATTTAGACACACAATGGTGACTAATGATTATGAAGAAGTTTAAAACATTGAAAGACAAAAAGCACTGGCAAAGTAAAATACTGATCCGCCAACCCTGAAACTGCACTGCACTTTTTTAGATTGATGTGCTCATATGATCAGTCAAATTGCCATCTCACACAGTGCAAGAAAATCAATTGCTGAAGTGGGGCAAACAATGGTCACGTGCTGTATGCAATGATAGGAGGAAGCAAACGTACAGTAGATGAACAGACCAACGGATGAAGAGGGCTGACCCATAGCACGCGATGTATATATTTTTTGTTTACAATTGTATTTTTATTAGATGATGCTGCCAAAATAAGTTTTAGCTATCTCTAGGCCAGACTTAAAACCTGTTAGTTAATGTTTTTTTGCAATTTATCCTTCGCAATTGCAGTTGATCTTAAATTTTAATTGCTAACACTTGTTGAAATTGTGCACGTTATGGTATAGCCAATAAAGCAGTACATTTTTGAAATAATATAGTTGTAAATAGTCAAATGTGTATTCCTGAATCTGCTAATATTATGTTTGGTACACCATCCTACACCATAGCAGTTTGTATTGGTAGCAGCACAACAGCGAACGTGTCCCAAAAACTCAATGACAACAGAATACTGTACATCAGCCACGGCCCGTGGAGGGAGTTCCGTGGGGCTGAAAGGCGGGGTGGGGGAGGGGCAGCGTGGGGGGTACTAAAAACCAGAATATGGATAATTGGAGGTAAGTAAACAAGTAAATAAATAAAACGAATTTCGTAACGTGCCCTGCATCACAAATTGCGATGCAGCGCGCGCTACGAAATTCATTTTATTTCTTTAATTGTATACTTACCTCCATTTAGCCATATTCCGGTTTTTAGTACCCCCACCCTGCCCCTCCCCCGCCCCGCCTTTCCGCCCCACAGAACACCCTCCATGGGCCGCGGCTGCTGTACATTACAGTTTTTTTTCTTATCCGGAAGCTGTTCGTTTGATTTTATTCCAGGGTTATGCCATTCTATATAGTTGCTCAGAAGGTGCACCTTCTTCTGTAGGCAACAATACCACTCTGCAACATTTGTTGAATGAAAACACTAATCTTGAAAAGATTAATGGTTGTTTTCTGTTCTGACGTGTTTTATGTTGTCAAAACTGCAGATCTCCACAGTCAAAGAGAGGCATCAACGGTTGACTTTGCGTTGATGCCTTTACTTTAGACAGTATAATGGTTTGAAAGAGGAAAGTGCATGCAATTTACATATTGAGGCATCGCTCATTGGAAGACCTGTCTGTTGCGGCTAATCCAGATACAGATATCACTTTTTTTTTAAGCCTCTGTGGGTTAATGACAGGTGCTTTACTTTCATCAGAATGCTGGAGGACGACAGGGGAAGAAAACGAAACACAATAAAAGGGATGCTATACTCTATTTTAGTAGTCTATTGACAAACTCCACCTGATTTTTCATGTGATCTATAACTCGTATTATAAGCTTCAAGGTTAGTTGGGACAAGCACTGACACATCCAAATCATAGTTTAAACTTTTTGGGATTCTCTGTACACACTATCGAAGATTTCCTGGCATCATATTTCAAGCCACTCTCCTCTTGTACATAGTTTGCAGTGGCCCCTCAGCTAGACCTGTAATTTTTAAAATCCAAAAGCATTTTGCATTCTGGGATTTGGCGGTGTATACGTTTAAAAAGGGAAAAGTAATTCCTACTCCTAGAATGTAATCGTTAGTGTAGGCTAAACGACGTCCTGGCAGTAGATTTCAATCATGCATTGCACTACCCAAGCAATTTATGCATACAAGTGTGTCTTTTGAAAGTGTTCAAATCAATGCATTCTTGTAGGAAAAGAGAGAGTATTATTGTATCAGTAACGCTATCTCCCTAATGTAGATTGTTAATATTACTCTTGGCTGAAGAAATCATCATATTACCAGTCTATCTGTACAGAATTGGCATTGGAAGAAATTCATTTGCTACGTAAACGTTCACAGAGTTTACATGGAACATCACCGTTATCTCATGACAATTTTATGGGCAACTAAGTGATGATTTACTAGTGCAACAAGAGGGGATCTTAGTCTTCATTTGCAATTCAGTTCTTTCTCTGTAAGCTCTTTAGTGGTGGGAAAGAGATGTTGACATTCTCTGCAGTACCACACCAATGCGGGACAAACCAGGACATCGACATCTTGTCTTCCCCAGGATGCGTGGATAAACCTAAGGTACTGGTACTTACATCAGAGGATTACTTTATTGCTGTCCCCACCAGAGTCTGATGTACAAGCACTTCTACACCAGTCCCAAGTCCTTCCTATGCCAGATTAGTAATATCATCATGAAAGGGGTACGCTGATGTCTTAGATGCACTGAAAGACAAAGCCACTGGTGTCCCAAGACTCGTGGTTTGCCCCAGGTGCTTTTATCTCCCCCGGGTGTCCAGCAGCAACAAAGAGGCATCATTTTAAAATTTTAAAGAGGGGGTCTCTCATTTCCGACAGTGCCTCTCCCTGATGGGGATCATGGTGGCAAAGCGATCACAAAGAAGGAATTCACCACTAGACCCTGGTGAGCTTTTTTGGGGGGGGGGGATCTGGCTCCCTCTGGCATAGGGGTCGAACTCACCTTGGGGTGCTACCAATGATTAGCAATTTTCCTTAACCTTGGGGGCGGATTGGGCCCAAGCCTACCCCGATCAGTCCCTCAGGAAAAGTACAATGGTTGCAGCCAATATGTTTGCTAGTGTTTGCACCCTGAGGCCTTGTGCTATAGCTAGGCATCCAGCGGAACGGGGAAGGCATCGTTGGAGAGGGGAGATTCTCTAATCCATGAAGAATTTCTGTTCGGCGACTGTGGCTACACCACAATCCCTGGGTAGGAATACCACCAGTGCATTCCAGGGATGTTTGTTTCAGAGGGTTGATCCCATTTGGCATAGGGGTTCTTACACCCTTGAGCACAAATAACAATTAGGTATTTTCCCTACTCTGGGGAGACCGATTTAGCCATTCTCCTCCCTGATCACCCTCCCAGGGAAAGTAACATTGGGGTGGCTATTTTCATTTGTTGTCGTTTTGCCCAGGGGCCCTTGTGCCTAGTAAAAGTCTCCTCTTTCCAATATTGCATCTCTGGGGAGGATTGATGCTCAAGGATCTTGACTCAGCTGTGGTCTCCAAACTGGAATGTTCCACTAAATTACCAGGGATTCTTTTTTGGGGGGGAGCTCTCCCAGGCATAGGGGACAGACCCCGTGAGAGAATAAGATATGAGGCAAATTTTCCCTAAAGGGGTCCATTTGACCTCAGCCATCCCTGATTAGGCCCCCCTTTAAAAGGTGAAGCTGGCAGCAGCTGTTTTGATTTTTCTGTGTTTATGGCTGGGGCCTTGACATCCCCAACCCCCTGCTGCCCGAGCAGGTATAAAATGTGCTCCCACTTCTACGTCAAATTAATTTTGCTGATGATTTATAATGTTAATTTGAAAGCACATGCAAAGTTGTGACCAAAGGGGTTTTTGCTGTCAAATCACAATCATCATTTGTACAATTTTGCTTTGTTGCTTCTTTGAATATTGTTTTTTTATTTCATCTCTGTTTGCCAAATTGATGTGTGTTGCAAAGTGAAGTAATTGTTTTCTATAGTTTCATTGTTGATTCTTTTTTCTTAGTCTGCGAAGCCTGTCGTCCATTATTGGTTGGAATTTATTTTTAAATTTCATTAAATTTCATTGACTGTTTGCATTGTTTTCTGCCTTTCATACTTGTGTATCACACTCTCACTTGAAGAGAATTGCAGTCTTATTTTCTGTTTATATCACACATGCCTATCAATATTCTCAGTGCATAAACTCTTTTTATGAGTACCTCTGCATTCTACCTAGCACACAGTATTTCAGTAAAAAAGGCTCAGATGGAAAATGAACATAGCCTCTCATTGGATGACTGCTGCTCAGACCATACGTCAAATAATGGAAGAGAGCTCTGAATTCAGTTCTGATTTTGAGACTGCATTTGAGCGAGATGGCCAAGGGTCAAAATCTGTAAGTGATTTTTCAGCTGGTGAAGTTCAAAACTCATTTTGATGCCTTTTCCACTGATTGGGAAAACATGGACATGCAGCACAGCAGGCAGCCATGATTTTGCATCACAAGTACAACCTAAGTCTCCGAGTAGCAGTGAAAGTGTTCACAATGTGGTGTGCAAGTAGGCATTGCACATAACACAGCAATAATGTTCACTTGGCAGCCTCCTAATAGATTACAGCTTCTAATTCCATCTTTCACCTGCTATAGTCGTTGTATTGTCCTTACTGTAATTTGTTTGCCCTTTGCTGCCTTCTAACATGTTGAGGATGATGCGTTCCTTGAGGAAACTGTACAGGGAAAGCATTTGCAAACCAAACTGTTTTGAAGGAGCATGGAGGCATTCTGAGACCTTTTTCTGGGGCACGCCTGAGGACTTCCACTTAACTTCATTAAATTGCTCATGGGAATACTGAAAAACATCTGCACAGTCTTACTAGTTTTGTCTTACAGATTTGGCAGCACATAGCTTCCCAGATATATTTTTTTAATTCTGTGTCATATGTGGCATTTTATTGGTAACTGGACAACATTGCCTCAGATCCATCCAGACCACGGCAGAGTGCTCAAAAGAAAGTTTGTCATGACATTTCTCTGTCAAGTTCCCTCAGGTTTACACAGCAGAGAAGAACAGAGAGGTCAACCAGTGTTTGATCCTTTACAACTGACAACTGTTTTTGCGGCGGAATATACCTGGAGATTGAGAGCTTGAAAAAGGCATGAAGATTTATAGGGTGTGTAAGAGTTCCACTGGTTATGCACTCTTCTTGAGAGTGTATACTGAGTTGCACCACAGTGTAAATATTGTTGGTTCTCTTTCCACTTTAGGAATTTCTGATATGATTGCTTGGGATCTTGCTGATCCACTCTTTCATAAATATTATACCTTCTATCTGGCCAGTTTTTAATCTGGAGTACATCTGTTCAGCAAGCTGTACAAAGTTGTAACCAGGGTCTCTGGGACAATTCAAAGTCACCACAAATAATTCCCTCAGGAGCCTGTCTGTAGAAAGTGCCTTGCATTGCAACTACCTACTAGCTGTGGATTTATATATAGATGTGCTCACTGCAATTGATGATTTGGCACAAATGAATAATCCGAACCATCCACTTGATTATAAATGTAAATAGGTGGAGTTAATAAGACTAACCATCTACTTCAGCTGCATGATGTGACTTGTACAATGTGCACATTGTACAAGAAGTTGGCTGTTCACCTGATCCATTTGTTATTGTACATTGCATATATTGTCTATCATCAGACTACCATGTGAAGACTGATGTTCTTCCTTAACTATAAATTGCCCACTATTGTTACTCTTACTGCTGTAGATGCAGTATTTTCTACTTCATCAATTTTGGAGGACATTGCGAACTGCAGGAGTGATGCTTTTATGAACTCATTCCTGTGACCGAGTAGAAGAGTAAATCATACCACAGATGCAGAGTTCTCAGTAAAGAAAGAGGACACTGCTTCGTTGTTAAAGTAATCGAAGCCTGTGCATTCTCAAACTTGCCACACTATGTGAGTAAGGGTCTAACTCCCTACACAAGTTCTGTTATATAGTAAAGAAAATAAAACAACACACAACAATTAAGTGGGATAATATCATGATACATCTCTAGTAGAATTTCAGTATCTGTGCTTTAGTCTTCTGTGGCTGTAAATGAGGAATGTTACACTATTCACTCTTCTCACATCTCTCTTGACTTTGAATATTGCGAGAATGTATGTGTCTAATTTATGTAAGGTAGAGGAGAGGTTTAACACAGCACCCAAATTCATTCAATAGTGACTGCATGTTGGGTGTGACAGGAGCATATGAGCCCACAAACGCTGGCCATTACCCTGCGAAATCTACCAACTCTAAGTCCACAACAGTTGTTGGTAAAATCAGAGTGCAGCCATGTAGATGGTTCTGTTGGTGGTTTTGTGGCTTACTCATCATTTTCTTTCTAGCTGTTTGCAGTGTTGTTTGGAGTCTCGAAGGCCTTTTGAGTACCAGCTGGCCTGCTTGCTAGTTCTTGTTTGCTCATTGGGTTTGATGGGTGCCAGGGCCAGACTGGCCGTAGCGGGCACCGGGCAATCCCCCGGTGCGCTGCAGGGGTGGGGGCCGGTTTTGGGCCCCTGGGGGCCGTTTTTGTTACAGGGCCGTTTTTGCAGCATAGCTGCAAAATCGGCCCTGTAACAAAATCGGCCGAAAACCGGCCCTGGCAAAGAGCTCGGCGGCACCCCCAAGCCCCGGGTGGCTGGCCGAACACTTTGCCAGGGCCGGTTTTGGTTCTCAGTCCGGCCCTGATGGGTGCACAGTTCTTGATCCAGTTATTAAAGTTGGTGATGTCCTCATTGATATTGACTGTGAGGGTAGGTTGATCCGTGCTGAGGGTGTTGAGCCAGCCTGCTTCAATGATTTTGCCACAGTTGTGGCTGCGTAGGCTGATGCTTGTGGTTGCATTGATTTGCATTGTGTTGATTTGGAAGTGAATGATGGAGTGGTCTTCTATCCATGTGAGCTGTGATTTGGAGTTGTACTTGATGCTGTCACTAGTGGTTAAGATGGAGTCCAGTGGAAGTCCTGCGATGTGTGTTGTTTCTGTGATGAGCTGGATTATTCCAATATTGTTCTAGCTTTCGAGAAGTTTTGTGGAGCTGAAGTCGGTCCTGCCTTCTTAGTGAAAGTTGAGGTCACTAAGGAGTTTGAAAGCTTTAGAGTCAATAGTGAGAGGGGCAATGAAGTCTAAAATGAGGCTGGTGAAGGTGGCTCATGGTACGGGTGGTTGGAAAGTGAGGGTTCCATTTAGGGTGAAGTTTTCAGAGATTTGCTGCTTGAAGTTCAATTGTTCCATGAATGGTCTGGTGCTCTCTGGGAATGCTGAGGCAATAAAAACAGTGAGATAAATCACATAGGGTAGGTGAACAAAGAATGGGAGACCACAACGAATGTGGTAATGTGAAGAAGTTATTATTTGTAAGTAGTTATGTCAGCACTACAGTACAATTTAATATTCAGTGACCATAACACACAGTGAGCATTGGGCGTGCTAGTGAAGGTGAGCAGCGCAGTGGTACAGGGGTGAAAGATAACAGCGTGAACGGCACAAGGTGTAAGGAAAAATTACAAAGTGGTCAAAATTACAGGATAAATGTGTACAATATGGTATGTAGATTTCGGTGTAAATTAATTGACCACATCAGCGTCAAAGTTCTATGCTGGGTAGTCGACGGTGTTTCAACCTGATTGATTTCAGGTCATCATCAGGACAATGGTCACGAGTTAAAAAAATAGTGCTGTATAACAAGGTGGGGGAAAGGTGAAGATATTAGGGTGAGCGGGATATTGGTACAATAAAACCAAGAAATTTGAGAAAAATGAGTATCCTGGTGCGAGACAATTTCCTGGGATGGCAAGGATAAAGCATGCGTGATGGCGAAATAAATCAATCTGGTAGTGTAACTTGGCCAGAGGCAGCCAGCCGTAGGGAGGTAGTAAATCCAGAGCTGGAAGAAACATGGGACAATTAATGCTTGAGTAGGGTGCTGATTGTCGTGCCAGCAGAAGGGATGTGAGCAGCGCTGGGTGGGAGCTCAGAATAATTACCTAATTGGGAGAATGAGGCATGAGAACCCCCTCTTTTCTTATAAGAGAGGCAGCAGCCTATCTGACAAATTGGTCCATGCCATCACCTGGCCCATAAATGAAAAGAAAGCCCAGACTGTGACCGCCCTATGGGGACTACCGACGATCCTCGGCCATTACAAATGCCAAACCTGTTCCGCATGCAACCTGACATACAATACCAATGACTTGATTGCAGCAGGAAACACTTGCCAACTCAAAAACTTCTCTAACTACCGTACATCAAATGTAATCTACGCCATACGATGTCCTTGTAATTTACGATGCATCGGACAAACCACCCAGATGGTAAAGCAGCGGATTTTTCAGCACCAAAGCTGCATAAGATGTAATGTTGAGACCGCACCTCTTGTTGGACATTTCAAAGAAAAAAATCATTCCGAAACAGAACTTACTTGACAACTCATTGACCATCCGGAACTTTTGCTGAGCGATGGCAACTTACAAATCCTGCTAATTAAATGCGAGTGCAGGTGGATCGCGCGCTGTGACTCGGTCAATAATGGTGTAAATACATTAGATGAGTGGAACACGGTCTTCACTGCACCTTGATCCCTTGACCAGTCCACCTCATTGTTCTCATGACTTCTGACCTCTGCTGGCCCTCCTATTCAGGCTTTACTATCGTCATCTGAGTTCCAACCTAAATAAAATGTCCATCTATCGGGCATATCTCGATATAATGTGTTCACTGTGTTTTTTTCCCCGAATACACACGGGCCACCGTCAGAAAAAACTGCATTTTCTGTTGTCACCACATGTGATTGTACTATACAGACTGTGTGTTTATATGATTAGTTCTCTTTTCGCTCCTCTTATCCTAATTAATACATGCCATGCACCAACTAAGCCTGCATGAAATGTCACTACTATATCAACCTCAATCATACAGTGACAGTGGAGACAGTAAAATAGGTACTTCTTACTCCACATGGTAGAATTATTACCGTTGTTTAATCCAATTGCATTTAATCATTGTCTGGTTTCTGCTTTTTGACATGCCCGGATTTAGCTCTGCAATAATTAGCCCTTATGTTTTGTTACCGCCTTTTAAAAAAAAAAACTAGTAATGTGTAATAATTGATTCCCACCGCAGTATTGAACCCTGCATGCTTGTTTTTCCCCCCCTCCTAGTTCCTTGTTAACGGACCCAATTGTCCCCTCGGAAACGGCTTTTTCTGCTGGCTCTCACTCTGTCCAGAGCACACGGACGTTTGATTCATCCCGCGCCAGCCTCCCATCAAGAGGATTGGTTCTTCCCCATCACCCGATCTTCATGTACTGCGGACGAAGCGACCCGCTAGCCGGCTCTATTCCAGTTCTTGACCTGCCTGGATCTCCTTATCAGGTATGCCGTGGCAAATGTTTTCCCACCATACAGACCCAACCCGGATCAGGCTCATTCTTTAATGCCTTATTTAATTTACCTGGCATTTCATATCCTTCTACTTGTATGCTGCTTGGTCCGATTACAGGGATCTACGGACCCACTTCTCACCCCAACTCATTCTCCCAGTTAGGTAATTATTCTGAGCTCTCACACAGCGCTGCTCACACCCCTTCTGCTGGCACCACAATCGGCACCCTACTCAAGCGCCATTTGTCCCCTGTTTCTTCAAGCTCTGGATTTACTGCCTTCCTATTGCTGGCTTCCTCTGGCCAAGTGATACTACCAGATAAATTTATTTCGCCATCACGCATGCTTTATCCTTGCTCACCCCAAGTAATTTTCTAGCACCTGGATCCTCATTTTTCTTCTATTTCTTGGTTTTATTGGGCCAATTTCCCACTCACCCTAATTTCCTCTCTTTTACCCCCCATTCTATACAGCACTATTTTTTAACCCCTTCAGTGCCCATGACGAGCTGGACTCGTCATGGGCCGCGGTTGCGCTGTGCCCATGACGAGTCCAGCTCGTCATAGACCCCGCCCGCTAATGCAACGGCCGGCACAGGGCGGGGAAAGGGGCGGGCACTGAAGGGGTTAAACTGGTGACCATTGTCCTGATGATGACCTGAAATCATTCAGGTTGAAACAAATTCTACATACCATATTTTACACATTTATCCTATAATTTTGACCACTTTGTAATTTTTCCTTACACCTTGCGCCGTTCACGCTGTTATCTTTCACCCCAGTGCTCACCTTCACTAGCACGCTCAGTGCTCACTTGTGTGTTATGGTCACTGTATATTAAATTGTACTGTAGTGCTGACATAACTACTTACAAATAATAACTCCTTCACCCTACCTCATTCGTTGTGGTCTCCCTTTGTTTGTTCCCCTACCCTATGTGATTTATCTCATGGTTTTTATTGGCCCTGTCAATGATTTCCAGCTGAGACACTGTTGTATGATAGAAACTGCTGAGCACTTGACAGAATCTTTGTAGATGACTGTGAGTCTTCCTCCTGGCTTGTGAAGGCAGTTATTTTGAACAACTGTATAGCCTGCTGTGATTGTTGCACCACTTTTGGGTGCTGATTTGGAGTTGAGCTTGATTTCTGTCAGGAAGAGGAGGTCCGGTATGTCGCTGATCAGCTGGTCCCAAATTTTGGTCATGTGTTTGCTGAGAAATCTTGTGTTGAGAAGCATGAATGCAATTGAGTGTTGAAGTGTGGATTTGCTTTAGCATGTGGTGTTAGGTGGGGGTGTTGATGGGGTTGATGGTGGTTGGTTGGGGTGTGTGGGTAGACTGTAACAGGTGTGGTTTTAGTGGGTGCAAGTGAAGTCTCCCATTGTGGTGTGTGGCACAGTGTAGCAGCAGAGGAAGAAGCTGTATACTGTTCAAGAGAACAAAAGAGTGCTGCAGGGTATTGAAAGGGGGTGATAGGACCAGGGGGTGGTCCAGGAGCAGACCGGAGCAGACTGGCTTGCCTTTGGTGCACTAGCAGTGCGGGTTTGCTGCAGCCACCCTTAATTAGGTCCTGGAAGGGGGAGGAGTGTGGGGCTGCAGAAGCACGGGAGGTGGAAGGAGATGCGGCAGAGAGAGTAGGTAAGGAGTGGGGGGAGACGGGTGGTGGTAAAACATGTTGCATGGGGTGGAAGCTGCAGAGAGTGTGACATAAGGGCAAGAAGGCCTGAAATGGATGCAAGATGAACAAGAAAACAAGTAGAAAGGTAAAAAAAATGCATGAGGGATGAAAGAGAAAACAAGCACAAGAATGGCTTAAAAGAGTGACCATAAAAGTGAAAAGAGCACAAAGGCATGAGGGCTGAGATAGAAAGCAGGCAAAACGGGACAAAGCTTGGCAAAAACATGAAGTGAAAGAGCAATTGGCACAGAAGGATTAAAGAACTTGGCAGAGGTGAAAGGAGAAAAGCAGCTTGTCAAAAGTGGACTGCAGATGTCAGACAGGGAGCAGTAGTAGTAAGGTGGGAGCCTCGAGCAAGGGAGCCTGGTCCAAAAGGGCCTTCCCTGGTGGGAGGATCGGTTTCAGGTGAGTGGTGGCTGGGCCTAGGCACCTTCTTAATGGGATTGAACAAGGAGGCTGTCAGTAAGTAGGTCCTGGGAGGGGAAGGAGCATGGGGTGGTGGGAGGGTTGCAGAGGCACAAGATGAAGAGGCAAAAAAGGAGACACAGCAGGCAAGGAGTGGGTGAGGCAGGAAAAGGCATGGGATGAGGTGGGGAGCTGCAGGAGTTCAAGAGAGGGAGCAGGAGGCCTGAAAAAGTCACAAGGAAGTGAGTGGAAAGGTCAGAAAGGCACAAGAGGTGAAAGAGACAGCAAGCAGAAAAATGGATCAAAGATTGACAAAATGAATAAAAAGATTGCAAAGGCACAAGGGGTGAGAGAGAGAGCAGGCAGATAAACAGATGAAAAGATTGACAAAAATGAATTAAAAAAGCACAGAGGCAGAGGGGTGAAAAAGAAAGAAAGTAGAAAAACAATTGAAATTGTGACAAACATTTAAGGGCACAGAAGGGGGAAAGAGGCTGGCAGAGGCCAGGGATCAGGTGAAAGACAAAGGAGCTGGTCAAAAGTGGACAGGAAAAGAGGGAGAGCTGAAGGAGGGAGGGGGGTAGCCTTGAAGCAATGGAGCTGGTTCTGAACGGGCCTTGACTGGTCAGAGGACTGGTCACAAGTAAGCGGGGGCTGGGCCTAGGCCACCTGCCCAATTAGAATGGGCAGTTTAAGAACAGTAAAAAACAGATAACGCCACCCTTGCCATGGGAGATGCCTACCATGATGATGGGGGCACTATCTCCCATGCTGTGTGACTACAAACCCATAATGTCTCTTGTGTGCCTTCTCTCAGATGCATATCCCACTACCCACTCTTTGCTGTCAGTACCAAATGGATTTTCCGACATGTTCAGCACTGTTAGCAGGAAAGGAGACTTGTGGCTTCTATGTCATTTCCATAGCAACATTTAAAACTACAGGTTAGTGAGACTTGAATCTGGCATTCTTCTCCTGTAACTTTCAATTGTAGAATTTTCTTCTTTGTGCCATTAATGATCAATTATTTTCTGACCTTTACATAAAGGCTAAAAGCTAATTGCTGTCTCTTTGGCTTCTTTTAAGTTGTAGAAAATAGTTAGGTTGTGAAATTATAATAAACATGTGGGTTGGGTTTTTTCAGGTTATATACATTTTGAGATTCTATTTTTATTCTTGGGTTTTATGTCTTTTTTACTGATTATTATATGTTATCGTGTGTATTTTAAAGCTATGTTTTCTTTTGGGTGAAGTTTGCACTATTGAAGCTTTAAAAAATAATAAACAAAGAAATAAAATTGCTTCAACAATTTCTACAATATCATAACCTCATCAAAATCATCATTCTATTTATTAAAGTATGTTGACGTGCCCCTTTTTGCAGGGTTATCCCCAAACATTTTGCTTCTCCTCCTGTTTTTCCTGACCTGTTGTTGTTGGTTTTAGGACTCTAGGCACTTTACCACTGCTGATCAGTGCTACAGGCCAAATGCTCTCTGGGTAAATTGTGTTATGGATTGGTGTTTCCATGATTGGCATATTTGATTTACTGGTAAGTCCCTAGTAAAGTTCACAGAGTGTGCCAGACCCTGTAAATCAAATGCTACTAGTGGGCCTGCAGCACTGACTTTGCCACCCACATGAGTAACCCTGAAAAGGTATCTCAGACCTGCTGCTGCAGTGTCTTTGTTGAGTTAAAACTGCCATGTCGACCTGGCAAGTGCACCTACTTGCCAGGTCCTAACCATTCCTTTTCTTACATATAAGACACCTCTATGGTAGGCCCATGGTCAGGGTGCAGTGTATGTGAAAGGAAGGACATGTACTGGTGTGTGCGACATGTCCTGATAGTGAAATCATGCCAATTTTGTTTTTCACTATTGAAAGGCTATCTGTCCCATTGGATAGACTGGGAAATACTCAAAAGTATAACTTCCCATTGAGGCAAGATAGAGAAATAAAGTTTAGGCTCTCTGAACTCAGAATTTAATAATACAACTTTTAGTAATTATGGTTTTTAAATTGTGTGTTTAAAAATGCCACTTTTAGAAAGGAGGCATTTTCTTTCTTAACCATTCTGTGTGCCTCTGCCTGTTTGTGTAGAGTGGCAGGGGCTAGGGGATGTGCATTGACTGTAGACAGCCACTGGGAGAGTGAGGTGTGCCTGGCCCTTCCTGGATGACTCAGAGCTGAGCATGTTTGAGCTTGACTGCATTTAGAGTAGTGGTAGGAGATTTCCTTGCACCTGAATAGGGCCTGTCTCCCTTGTACAATGCTGTTTCCACCCGCTGTGGTCATACTGCACCAGTGAGGACAGAACTAGTGTGGAGTGGGCTCATAGACCCGTGCACAAAGAGAACAAAGACATTTTGGGGTATAAGTATTAGACCTAAAACCCCAGAACCTTAGAATACTTCTGGACTCAAGATGAACCTTTGCCAAGGAGAAGAGCTGAAGAGTGTGAGGAGGAGTACTGCCCCTTTGTGTGCTGGCCTCTTGTTCCAAAGTCTCAAGGACACAAAGACTTCACTCTCATCTCCCCTGAACTCTGTTGCTGAGTTTTGTCCTGCCAGGAGGTGTCTGTTCTAGTTGTGGGCTTCTGGAGGTTGTTCCTACTGGTGGGAGCTGGAAGAAAAGAAGAACTGAAGAAATCAATGCATCGCTCTTCTTGTGGCAGTTTGTCAGACAGAGCACCGCAGTGCAGGAAAAACTCTCCACGCTTCACTCTGCTGCTGCAGAACCGACACAGCGCCTGTCGCAGCTGCAAGAACCGTCACACCGTGGGTTTTGCAGCTGAAGAAACCGATGCAGTGCCGCTTGACGCTGCTTCTTTGAACGCTGACGCATCCCGGATTTCCACCCATTGTACCTGTGTGGGAAGTTTTCCCAATGCATCACCCTCAGACCAGAACTATCTGGAGTCCACGCATCACTTCACCCGACAGACCAGATTTGACACATCACTTCTCCTGCGTGCAGCAGAATTTTCGCATCGCCTCCCAATGGTCTCACGAACTGATGCACCTCTTTGTATCTCAATGCTTCCCATCTCTGCGGCTGTTTGGCTTTGTGAATTTTGATGCATCTGCAGGTACTGTGTGAGAAATCAAGCATCCACAGTTGTCAATGGACTCAGTTGCTTGAAACCTTTTCAAAGTCATATTCCTATTACATGTATGTTGGATTTCTGTGGTTTTGGTCTTGTGAGTTTAGATAAAGATACTTTATTTGTCCTAAAAAGGTGTGGTGTTTGTTTGTGGTGTTATTACTGTATTATTGTGTCTTTTGAGTGCAAATATTTTACACATTGCCTTTGGTATAAGCCTGTCTGCTTGTGCCAAGCTACCCAGGTGGTGAGCAGGGTTTTTCTTTTTTTATTGAATTTTTGTTTTATACTGATTACAAACACTGTAGATGATCATTAACCATACAGAGTAAAATGTCTGCATGCAGAACAGTGTGTCGTCATATCAACCTCACACATTGTCATTGGTTGTAATAGTATTACAGCATCTGATTCTGAAGAAACCGTGTATCACAATGTTCATTCACAATGCTGATGTAGGGGTACACAACTCAGTGTATCTGAATGGGGTCATAACACTTCAACAGGGGTAACTACAACTGGGATACAGCTTTATGGGGAGGCCTCTGTGTGAGGGGCAGGAGGGTAATATGATCAGGTTCCCTTCTTAGACTGTAGGGATCTAGGTTCAGGAGGGAGTGACTAGATTAAGTGTGAGGATTATTATTTATGTTTGAGTGGTGGTCACGCTCTGCAGGTGAGTAATCGTCTTGGGGTTTGCTGTGCATCATCCAAGCGCGCACCCTAACACGTGGCCAGCGAAAGGGACAGGGTGGTCTGTGTAGGTAATGCGATTGTTGCTTCCTGTTCATTGGTGTAGAGTAATGTTGCCCATTGCATAGATATGTGGCGTTTGCGAATGCCTCGGATTTCTTCAAGCCTTAGTGGTTCCTCTTATGATGCTCCCCATTTATTAACTGCCCTCTCCATGCCAGTAGCAGTGGTCCCGCCAGCGTCCTCTAGCGCATTGCTATACTTCTTTTGGCTAATAAGATAGCTAGGGATTCGAACAGTGTCTCCACCTTTTGGTGTTTTCAATGCCTGGCTATACCCAGTGCACAGGCCCCCCATGTGTTAATGTCTGTAAAGCCTGTCACCTCATGCAGTGTGGTATGTATCGTGGTCCAATACATCTGGAGTATCGGGCAGCTCCGGAAAATATGGAGAAAGGATGCTCTGGGTTCAGGGCACCTATGGCAGGTGAATTGTGTGTTTGGATAATAGCATTGGAGTGTGTCTGGTGTGCGTGGTGCAATATGAAATTTTGTTTGTTTTTGAAACGTTATGGGACACTTTTTTAGGAATTTCTAGTGCCTGTTACCATTCTTTATTGTGAAGGGGCAGCTGGAACTCTGCCTCCCATTTTTCGCGGTGGGGTAAGGGTTATCGCGCCCAGTGCCCGCATTGCCTTATATAGCCATGTCACTGAGTGTCACCCAGATCTTATCTGCAGGATTGCATGCAGGACTGGGTGTGTGGGTGGTTCCATGACTATTGTGTGCCAAATACGGTGGCAATAAGCCAGCAGCTGCCTATATGTGAGAAATTGCCCCATTGGGAGGTCCGTGTCAGCTGCAAACTCTACAAATGTCTGCAATTGGCCATTTCCAAACAGGCAGCCTGCTTCTGTGATTAAGTGTTCAGTCCACACATGCAGTGCTTGCACTGTATAGTGAGCTCGGCCTCTGGGAAAACCCACTAGGGGTTGCAAAGGGGAGTACACAGGGCCGCACGTGTCATCCTATGCCATCTCTCTTCATACATACGCATGCTACTGTTAATTGGAGCAGGCTATCCGGTATGGGTTTAGCTCCTGGTAGCTGCATGCAGTGAAATATTGGGGCTGATATTGGTCCCTCGTTTGTTTGGGTTTCTCCCATTGTCCGGCCAGCTGTCCATCGTGACATCCATTGCAGCTGGGCCGCAAGGAAATATGCCTCGAAGGAGGGGACACCCAGTCCCATTGGTCCATTGGTAACTGTAGCTTTGCCATGGCTATCTGACTACGTCCAACTCCCCAGATGATACCAAGGAGGGTATCTAATTCCTGAAAAAAGGAGTGGAGGAACCACTAGGATGTTAGGGAAGCAGTATAGCAATCATGGGACCAAAATCATTTTGGCCACCACAATTTTCCCAATGGGGGCTAGTGGGAGAGCCTTCCAGAAATTTACTGAGGATCGTATAGCTGTCAGTGTCCTGCGAATATTTCCCTTGTACATATCTTGCGGCGTGTGGTACAAGCGCACTCCCAAGTATTGTACTGCTTGGGTGCTCCATGATGATATGTCTATTCCCGCATTTGCACTTGTCGGGGGGGGGGGGGGGTTGTCTGATAGCAGGTATATTGTGGACTTAGCCCAATTAACCTTTAGGCCCGCCACGGACTCAAAGTCGAGCACGGTAGTTAGTATCGCGGTGAGCTCCGAAGCGATGTATCGGACGTAAATGAGTAGATCATCTATGTATAATGACACAGAATGGACCGTACCAGCAATTGGGATTCCCCACTGGTCACCGTCCTTGCGGAGACGAATTGCAAGTGGTTCAATTGCTATAGTGAACAGCAATGGGGAGAGTGGGCAGCCCTGTCTTGTGCCTTTTAATATTGGGAATGTTGACGACATGCAATGTCCAAGCTTTACTCTGGAGGTTGGTTTGGTATATATGAGCTTGGTGTAGGCCAGTAGGTGAGAGCCAATTCCTTTCCGCTGTAGAACTTGGAAGAGGTAAGGCCTAAATAAAGTATCAAAGGCCTTTTCAAGATCCAGGGCCAGGCATGCCACATGGGGGAGATGATTCCGAATCTGATCCTTGATATGAAACAGGCAGCAAATGTTTTATGAGGTGTTTCTCCCCAGTACTAACCCACATTGGTGTGGGTGTATTCTCTTTGGGAGAATTGTGGATAATCTATCCGCTAGTATTTTCACACATTTGTTATATTCTGTGGTAGCAGAGCTATGTGTCGATTTGAACTCACATTATTGGGGTCCCTGTCCGGTTTGAGGAAGTAGACTATCACTGATTCGCACATGGATTGTGGTAGCTCGCCCTCCTCGAGTGCTGCCTGGTATAATTTCACCAGCTGAGGAACCAATTGCGTGGAAAAGGTGTGAAATAATTCTAGTAGAAGGCCACCCAGGCCTGGCCCTTTGCGTGTGCGGCCAAGGATTGTAGTGCCTGCATGACGTCTGTCTCGGTTATACCCTCATCTAGGGTGCGACAAGCATTTTGCAATATACTAGGTAAAGGGTGAATCTATTTAGCATTTCTGGAGTATAATTGTGTGTAGTGCTGCTGAATTACTTCCATTATTGAGGCTTGTGAATGGACTATGGTTTCTGCCACAGTGCGTATCACTGTGATCAGTGGCATGGTAGTGTCTTGCTTTACTAGCCATGCTAGTAGTGCACCTGCGAAGATCTGCAAGCACCTCTGCATACTAGGTTTTAGCTTCCGCTACCTGGGCTGCCGTAGCCTCATCTCGATCTGCTGCTTGTGTCAACGCAGCCAATGCACTTTCCTTTTTTTTTATTATGCGCTTCTCTAAGGTTTTACGTACTCCTGAGATGTGTTGGATAAATGTGCCCCTAATTACTACTTTGAACTCTGATACCCTGTGCGCCTTTTCTATGGAGAGGAATGCTTTATAGTCTTTGGCAGACGTAAATGACTTAGTCCATATCTCCATGTAAGCTACCGTATCTGTGCCTTCAACGCCTTCTGGAAGTACCAGGACCTGAATATTGCAGCACCTCGAGCAACCTTGGAGGTCATCTATGCGTTCCTCCTTAGTTGTCATCCGGCCTAGTAGACTCTGTACAGTCTCTTGGTGTGTCTTGACTGAGGGTTGCAAGGTGGCGACTGCTTTCTCTCCGTCTGATACCCTGTCTGCAAGCTTGCAATGATCATCCCTGAGCAAGCTAAGATCTGTAGTCACAGTGCCAAAGCACTCCTCCATTGATACTCTAGAGTGTTCAATGGCTTCTAACACTTTATACAAGTTTTCAGAGAGGGTCAGCTCTGGAGAAGCTTCTGCATCCCTTTGTGACTGCTTGGCATCAGTAGACTTATCCTGTGTAGGTACTGATGCCATTGAGCACCCATTGGCACACTGTTTGCCCATGTTGTTAGGTTAGTTGCACCTGATCGAGGGTGGGAGAGCTATTACACAGTGAGGCCTTGTCTGGACTTATTGGATGGGCGTTATATTCGGTTGAAAACATATTTATTAGTCCTATAGGTGTCTCACCATGGTCGTTCCCAGTCAAGAAAGCTTGTGGGTGCCCGAGGCGTGTGGCACCTATCTGCACACTTCTCCTCAGCACTCTCTGTCTCAAGTGTATGTGCGCAGCATTTCCAGACCCCAGTGTTTCTTATGCATAGGCTTTGCTCAAGATCTGAGGAGAGGAGTTTCGGTGAAGACTTGGAGTCCTTGACACTTATCGTGAGGTGATGAGCACAGAGGGGGAGGCCTTGTTCTGTTCTGCTACACGTCGCTGTTGGGGAGGCTCTCAAGGTGCGTTATTATGTCTGGTTTCCATCGAACTGTGCCGAAGCCAGAACCAGTGTCACTGGTCCCCGTTGATTTGCCTGGGGAAGAAGGGAACAGCCGTAAGTGCCTGGTCCCAGGCTCCCCAGGGGCTCCGAGATGCTGCGTGGGTACTGAGGGTCGCCTCTTGTGGGGCCTATCAGTGCCTTTTGTGCCCTGTAGATCACCTCTGCTCTGGGATGGCCGCGTGAGCACCCTGCATTTGGGCGAATTGATCTGTGTTGTGCGGTGCTCCCCACGTCTCATTGTGTCATTCTCTGTTGTGGGGAGAAGAGTGGAATGACAGGCGGGTGCTTATGAGGTCTCCGGTTGCTGGCTAGCATCATTTTGACTGCTATTTCTCCCGTGGAACTGCGGTGGGGCACTGCACACTCTGGTTATAGCAGCGGAGGCCAACTTGGGGATTCTCTGGGTTCAGTGCCATCTTCGGGCTTGCCAATATATTATGGCGGCCACCATTTAAAAAAAAATGCTGGCTTGTCTTTTCTCACGCATATCCGCCATCACTTACTGCGTTGTTAGGAAATGTGTCTGCTGCTCAGCGGGTCTGAGCCGTGGGCATCCCACACTCCAGTATTCCGTTCTGCACTCTGCAGCGGTCCACACGCCCTCCTGTGTCATTGCCTGTCCAGGGCGGAAGGAGAGACCGGAGTGTCGGGTGATCATTTGTGTATTCTTGCCAACTGTGCGCTCCCTCCTCTTCGTCCTCGTTCTCTGCTACCACACCCACGGCGAACTCGCTATGTTCACCGGACGCCAGTCCAGAGTTCAGCTGGCAGCTTATGCGAATGATCGCTGTCCTCGGGGTATGGGGCCTCTATCTTTGCTCTGGGGCCTCCTCAGCTCAGTACGCTCATTAGCGCCAATCCGCCCCAATTCCAGGGTAGAGAGCTCTGTATAGGTATCCCACTATGCTTTGAAACCTGTGGTCTTGTTTATAGCTGCTGCGGCACGATGTGAGGGGCAAAATTCGTGCCTTGTGTCAGAGCCTCAGCTCGTCATGTCCGCCATCGTAGCCTGCATGGCCACGCCCCTTGGTGAGCAGGGGTTATCCAAAGTGTGTATCCCCCTTACCCTGACTAAAAGAAAGGGTCCCTATATTGACAAAGGTACCTACCTCTGCCAACTAGTGACCCCCATTTCTAACACTATTTATTAATATTATGTGTACCTCATGCTCAAGCCATGATACTTTTATTTTGCTAATATTATATTTTAGTTTCATTACTTTGACTTTTGCCCTCACACCCATTACTTTGGTGCGCTTTATGCTTACCTATGTGTTGGTCCTCCATTCCTTTTTCTGATGGTGCTGTCTTATCCTCCATCTGGCCACAGCCTTTGGGCTCAGGTGCCTTTGGCGATGTGCAGCTCACATGCTCCTCTCTGCATAGACTTTATGGGCTGCCAGGCTTCGAGTTTAGCTTCTACCTTTTTTCTCTTGGCCAGTGGTTAATGGGAGCACAATGTAGCAGACACGTTTACTCCATGGAGAAGCTTGGGCACAAAGAGTGACATCTTGTGTAGGAAATTGTTAATGCACCCAAAGCAACATAGCCTCAGTCTAGTGCATTTGCTATGGTTTTTCCAACAGTGTCCCAGCGAGTTGTGGGTTTTGAATTTAGACAGGAAGAGACAAATAGAGTTCCCAAAAAGTGGCCAGAAACATTGCTAAGGGGTGCATTGAATTGCTTCTAGTGATTGTGTCTTTTTTGTGCACTAATTTGTTTTCAGATCATTTCCTTCTTTCTTATCATGTTCCTCTTGTGTCTGCTTCTTTTGCGATGTAGTCGCTATTTTGTATCGACTTAATTCGTAAGTTTTTTTAGCTTGCTTTGGTACTCTTTTTAAGTGTTGGGTTCTCTCTGCCACCTATCTTCTAGTGCTTAGAGATTTTTCAGAATACCCTATTGTTTGGCACTTTTTTAATCTTACTTTTCTGTTTTCTTTGTCTTTTGGGCAGTTGAGCGCAAGATTAGAATCTACAAAAGAGTGTTTAATTAACATGGATGGGTTGCACATAGGGTAAATGCATTGTAGTGTTTATATTAGCATAAGTAGGCCGCAAAACTAATATTAGGCCTTAGCCTGATTACACTGAAAGCATGGATTTTAAAAGTTGCACTATGCACTCCATTAATGTTTTAATTTATATAGTGTTTTTCCTCTGTTCATTAACAAATTGATGTGTGCCCTGTTCTGTGAAGATGATTAACTTAGCTGTAATAATTTACAAGCTAACTGAAAGCTGATGGAGGAACACACTCACTGTATTTCAACATTCGCAGTTGATGTATTTTAGAGCAGACTTGAGTTTTATTCATGTTTTCAAGCAGCTATTTTTTAGCTCTGTAAACTCATTTCCACTTATATGTATGCTAAAGTTATTCTTTGATTATTAATTTTGGGGGGGGGGTTTAGAGTGAGCTTGTTTTATGTAGTGAATCATTTGAAAGATGATTAGCTTTTAATAAAGCAAATTTGGAGTACAACCATTAACCACTTCACAGGATGCTTAGGGCCCTGGATCTCTGCTGCTGAAATGTTAAAAGAACTGTTGTTTTGGGGATGTGTGCCAATGCTTTCCCCCTACTCTTAGAGACAAACTCCATGTCAGACTTCCTATTTAATCGACAATGTTCATGATTCTCTCTTGTTTTTAAACTTAGCAGTCCCATTGACTGTATTTGGTTCTGGCTATTAGCTAGAAAATGGCTCACATTCCATTGCCTATGCTACTTAACATTTGTTTGCATTTTGACTATTTTGAATTGAACTAATTAACTCTTAGAAATGGGGGTATCTAGTTGGCAGAGAATTGCACCCTGTCCAAGTAGAGACCCTTCCTTACAGTCAGGATAAGAGAGTTACACACCAAGATAACCCCTGCTCACCCCCTTGGCAGCTTGGCAGGAGCAGACAGGCTTATCTCAGAGGCAATGTGTAAAGTGTTGGAGAGGACATAATTTTAAACTTTTAAATCAAATTACGATATGTTCAGGGAGAAATTAATAACCATGCACAAATTTCACGTTTTAGAAAACAATAACAAAACAAGCCAATCTTAGTTAATGCATCATTAAAAAAAGCAGAAAAACATGTAGTCTAGATGATATTTTCCATATAAATAATATAGATTGTGATTTATTCATCAACAATGTATTATATCTCATCAACATGTAGTAGAAATGTGCAAGATCATGGTGAATTCTCACATTATGGAATAAACCACTAATCATGCTCTATTATTAGTTATGTGTGAATAGCTAATGATAATTTAATAAATATTAATGATTACATTTGATTATGAAAATGAACTTTCTAAAATCTGTCATTTATGTATGTAAAACATGTGCACTGAAGTGACAAAAGAAAAGTAGGTGTTATACATTCCTAATTAATGATGCTCACATGGAACTTTCAACGATTGTATCTCATATATGTAAAAATGATACACCTCTAGAATGACATCAAGAAAACTGTAAATTAGAATATATTTACATGTTACTACAGTAGAAAAGCAGCAATGCGGTATACTGCCATGTGTCCTTTGTAACCATACTAAATGTTTTAAATGGCATTCAAATTGTACTAGAATCATGACATCTTTATATTTCCTATGAATGTATGCCTAATCATTTTATATAGTTCACGTTATATTAGCATTATTTAATATGGGCCAAACTGTATATATAAAGTTTTTTGACTTGCTGTATCCGTTGCTCATGAAAGAATTCCTCAGTATAACTAATAATGTCAAACAGTGTTTTCTTTCCTGTGTTTTCCTGTACTGTACAAGAAACTTTGCTACATTTTATGATACAGTGAGGAACAGCTACTTAGGAAATTGTCCTTTCAAACTTACTTATGTGCTCTTGCAAAAACAGCTTTGTTCCAATGTTTCATGTGGTAGATTTTTTGAGGACTTTGTAATTTTACCACAGATTTTTCTACAATTTGTCTCTTCTTTATGTCGCCTGTTTCCCATCTTCTACGAACTGACCAATGGACTGAATGGTCTGACCAGATGAGGTGATTCGAGGAGGTGTCATTCCGGAACTGTAAATATATAATATTGTCTGATATTAACGAGCGGGAGGGCTCTCCTCTTTTCTTGAGTGCTTATTGGGCTCTTGATGGTGAAAGATAAACTGTTGACTAATTCCTTATGGAATTCTTTGCATAACTTTCCTTTGCAGTCCTAACTTACAGATGCAGACTCACCTGGCTATCCTCATGAACCGACGCATACGCAGTGTGCTTTGCATGGTCTGTTACTTCTTGGAAAGCTGCTTGAACTGTCATATTACATGTCTCTTCCTAAAAGCTCGAGCTTTGGTATCTTACTTCAAGGATTCTCCCAATTTGTCATTTAATCTGATACAACTTTATTAATGTACTTGACTTGATAAGATTTGATAAACTATACTAAGTTACTATATTGACTCAGTTATCATGATTTATTACTATCCAAATGATTGTGCATTCTTAATCTGGATTTACTAATGTCTAGCAGAGATCATTTTAGAGAGATATCAGAGCATCAAATACTAATGTCATTATTTTGTATAGCATTGACTGAACTCGAAGTGCAAATGATATTTGCTCACCTACGTTTCTTCAGGAGATATTGGCTTCCAGTGATTGTTTTTTTCCTTTATAGCATTGTTTTGAGAGTAATATACATGACTCTGATTTCTAGTTTGCAATTCAGTTATCAAATTCCTGGTCCTTATTGGACGACCGTTGGAACCCATTATGTCCAACCCCTCTTGGTACCAAACAAGATTCATCGGAGGGCCAAGACAGTGGTATGAGACACTGGCAGGAAAAAAGAGTAATAAGCTGTAAAGAGAAAGAAAATACAATTTTCCATGGGCCTAGTAACACCACGACAAATCTGGTAGTGTGTCAAATGGTTTCCTGTCCAATTAAGTCAGGATATAATGAGGGATTTCTACTGAGACCCTTATTGACACCCTGATTAAAATTTTGACCACATCCAAAGCTGTGTGTTCAGTTGAAGGTGACCGAGTGCCAGTGTTGGAAGAGTACAGTGAAGACAACAAAACAGTGGGGGAGTATTAATAGGGTTCCATTTTGCTATTGCGTAAGCTTAGATTGCGACATTATGGCTGTGTGAGGTTATGCAAATGATTTAAAGTTTATGTTTAAGCAATGCGCTCTGTGCAGTAAAGTTTAAGTTATTGGGTCAGAAGTGGCCTACGAGCCCATGATATACACCTACAGGTGGTCTCAGTGTGGCATATGTTGATTAAGACTGTCTGCTGTGGTTTTGAAGGTGCTGTGCAAGAGATGTCATCAGCAGCACCATTAAGAGAAGGGAAATTTCTGTGTGAGGTTGAGAAATCACAATCATCACCATTGTTCTCAGTGTGTAGGGAATGGTTGTAACGATTAAAGCGAGGTTGTGCTGGTCAAGATTTCACTTAGAGAGCATGTTAAATAAAGATAGATTGGTGTGTTTACTGAATCTCTCAAGTAAGTGGACTCTATACTTTCTTTAGTGGAGCAGACAGGGGTATTTGAAAATGCTTGCATTTTTGTTTGAAATTTGTTTAAGGGAGAAGGCACACAGAGGATTGTGAAGGAGGAGTAGTTGCTGCAAGGAGTAAGGTAACATCACAGGGTGCCGTGCTGGTTTTGGTTGGTTAGTGTAGCGCTGACATTGGTTGATTGAAATCAAAGAAGGAAGTGTATATTGGAGGTGTTGATCAGATTATTTGTGAAAGACAATATTAAAAGTTGAGAAAAATTAGAATTTTGAAAGATTTGAAGAGCTTAATGCAAGGAGATGCGCTTGTACCCACTAGAGAAGGGGTACCAATACCGCCCGAGGCTACACCAGCTTTATACATGACATAAGAGAGACATAAGAGAGAGGATTTCCCACACACACATGGCTTTAGAATTAGATGAAATATACTGAGAAAGATGGACCTTTAGCTTTTCCACAGTATTGAACATTTAACATATAAGTTCTTGAAAATCTTCAAGGGCACTTTTATGAACCTTCTCTGCGGCCTATGCAATTTGAAGCGCTTAGTGAATGGGAACACATAGCTCATTAAAAAGAGAAAGAAATATTTCACTGAAGGTACAAAAACACTTTAAATCGGTATGTTGAGGTTAAATGAGATGCACAGCAGAAAGCTTGGAGAATAGATATAGCTGAGGGAACTTGAATGTATCCTGTATTAGTTGTAGGGAAAGTAGGAAAGAAGTGCATGGAAAAGAAAAAAATATTGAGGATTTTCAGACATTCACACAGACTGATGACAGTGAGAATAAAATTGATGATGAATTCTTAAATGAATTATCGCTAAACCGCCCACCGCCCCACAATG
This sequence comes from Triturus cristatus, assembly GCF_964204655.1. Taxonomy (NCBI): domain Eukaryota; kingdom Metazoa; phylum Chordata; class Amphibia; order Caudata; family Salamandridae; genus Triturus; species Triturus cristatus. The sequence continues at coordinate 685,379,396 of NC_140582.1, read as the reverse complement.
AGGATCATCCCCAGAGTGCTGCAAACTCTTATGGTGGGATAATTCCAAATGCACCAGCTATGCTGATAAGTCTTAATTCACACAATCCTTTTCTACTTGCACATGATATTGCAAGAGGACCAGAAATGAATAATCAGGTTGTGCTAAACGCACCCGATGCTTTGACTGTTCCAGTAACAATAGGTCCTGTAGTTTCGTTAAACCAATCTGAGAATAGGGGACAAAACATTTATGCTTTGGCCATCCCTACTGGGATGAGTGGCTCAGTCCCTATTACTACGTTCCCGAGATCGAGACAGATGAATCAAGAGTCATTAATGCAGACTTCAGCTAATGCTCCTTGTGGATCTAATGCAGGTTCAAATATAAATTTGGCTCAAAAACCATTTCAAGTGGGAGATCTGGACAAGTCTCGACTTTATATGCACCTAGAAAAGGCATGGAAACCCAGCGACGGGGATATCAAATTATAGCAGGAAGAACTTTTCAGTGAGCATCACCAGATTCTGATGTACCCCTTTTACCATCCACTCTCATTGCAGGTGCAGAGGGTCGAAGCAAAGATTTGCTTGGGAATACACCAGACAGACTGATAGGCCCGACACCTCAAGAACTTGATGAGTGGATCAGAGATATAGCTCCTTCTATGGATGAAAGAGGTGCAGGAGCCCAAGGAACTGCTGTTCCACAAAATAGTAAAGGCAAGACTCTTGATGTGGCAAAATAGAACTAGAAGAAATGATGATGGGAACTATATCTCCCAATAGGATTGCTACTTTTCAGGGCAACAAACTACTGTTCATGTGAAAGGATGTGCTAGAAACATACATGAGAAACTGTCTAAACTGGCACAAAAATACAGGGTGGACATACAAAGATCAAAGACCCTACAAAAATCATACAGATTAAGTTTTAGTGGTAGAGGCATTGAAAAAATGAGACCTTCGGGAATCAGATTGCAAATTAAAGAGTTATTGACCACACTTAGAAAGTGGGAAGAATTAGAAAGGTGGGAAGGAAGATAGGCTGAAAAGAAGAATGAACAGAAAGTCACAATGCACATGTTCCCAGTCATTGAAGATGTTGGAGGCGAGGGTGTAAAACTGTTCCCATGAGAGAGGTGCCTGGAGGAGAGTATGTACATGCTCCATGGACAAGACTAGATATATTGTCTTTTACAAATGATTTCCCAAAATTGAGAGAAAATCTAATTGCATGGTATAAATAAGATGAGAGATTTGTGAAGGTTTTGCTGAAGGATTTGGATATGTTTGCTGTTGATTGGCCTGAGACTGAACCAGCTAGAATCCACATATTGGTGCACCATCAGCTGAGGTAATGAAAAAATACAATTAAGCCATTACCTATTTGAAAGGGAAAATCTCTCCTGAAGCGCTTAATTGGGTGAAGATTGACAGGACAACACAGGAATTAAAAGAGACAATGCATGTCTACCATGAACAATTGTTACAGGCATTTAAACATTACAGCGGGATGGAGAATGTGTCAGGGAAGGATATGGGACATTTTGTTTGCCAGATTGTGTACGGGGTAAGTTCTGCAGTAAGCACATGATCCAGCAGCATTTGATTTGCTGGCAAGGCAAGCCCATAGATGAAATTCTCTGATATGCCAAGTATTGTGGAGATAAACTTGAGAGCAAGCATAAGAAGCTGAAGGAGAAGGTGATGATAGCTCAAATGAAAGCTGTTAAGAAAGGTTACAGTGGTGCTGGTGGTAATTTCACAAATATGGTACAGGAAGATTGTCAATCGACTGTTGGAATGCAAGGAGTAGGTGGAGGACAGATGCAGGATATGCAACCACAAGGAAGAGGTTTTTCAATTGAATTTATGAAAAATACTAATCCATGTCATGTTAGTGGCACATTTGGACATTCGAAACATGAATGCTGGTTTAATCCTTTTAATCAACTGAATGGACAGGTACAACAGGTTGGAAGTGCATAGTCACAAGTAGATAACATGGTACAGAGTCAGCAAAATCCTAGACAAAGAAATCAAAATCCCAACATGCCCCAAGCCCCAATGCCACAAACGAAAGGTCAGGTTCAGAAATATAGCTCAAATCAAGGATTTCACAGAAATGCTCAAGCTGATTGAAATCAGAATGTGTTTAAAGAAAGGGACGGTGCACCAGAGAGTAAAGTCAAAAACCGCTTCCAATTTATCCAAATGTATCCTTTATTCTTTTTTTTCATCTTTAAAATTCAACCACAGCCAACGCGTTTCGTTCCATTGGAACTTCGTCAGGGCAAAGAATTCATCATAAGTTTTTGTTTTTTTTAAAATAGTTTATTGGTTTTCGAGGTATCGTAATACAACTATCATCATGTTACGCATTTGCAGCAACCATAGTCCGTACATATCTCATAGTGACATATACATAATACAATCCCGTTGCTATATAGTTACACTGTTTTGTCCCCTGGGATAAGTGTACCAAAACAGAGTCCTGTCGGGGTACCAATCCCCATTGCTGGTAATATCTTTATCATATTTATACATTAAACAGTCCCCAACTCCCCCCCACCCACTCCTCCCCCGTCTCACTTGTATGTCTGTGTCCTGCGAATTTTGCATCTTCTACTGTACATTCTCACCAAATCTGCGTATACTTATTGTACATCTCCCTCCCCATGCACTGTCGACAAAACGTAGGTTCCCTTCTATATGGACAATATTTCACTCTGTGTAGGGTCTTAGACTTCGTCTACAGATTTTATGGCTTCCAGCATTACATACCATTCCAGCGCTATTGGTATTTTTCGCAGCCCCTTGAGTTCTTCTTTACGCAGTACCGCGCTCTCTGCAGCGCCCCATCTCATCATTTCCGTATGCCATGTCTGTATGTCTGGAGGTCTCCACGATTTCCATTGCATAGTTATATTACGTATAGCTAAAATGAGCGCTAAATCTATAAAGCGGTATTGCACTTTATGTTTTGAGGCTTGTTTGTGGAGGCCTAAGATGCATTCCTCCAGTGTATTCTGTATTTCCCGGTTCGTCGCTTCCCCTATCCTATGCCTGACAGTGTTCCAGTATCCCCGCACTTTAGGACGGGACCATAGCATATGCATTATGCACGCTCCCTCAAGCAGGCATCACGGGCAGTAGTGTGGGGTATGGGGGAACATTCGATTTAGTTTATGTGGGGTAAGATAGGCACGGTGCAATACCATTGTCTGTATGAATTTGAACTTCGCGTTCCTTGAAGTCTTCCTTGGGTGTTCCAGTATCTTTGCCCATTCTCTATCCGTTATGTCCCTGCCTATGTCTCCCGCCCATACAGTCCTCAATGTAGCAAGGTCGGCTCTCGTATGCGAGCTGATGCCTGTATAGATCCATCTAATAAGATGCCTACCTCTCCCCATATAATATATCATCTTAACCAGCTTGTTGGTATTGGGTTCTTGCCTTTGCGGGGCCCAGTGCGTTCTGATGTATCTCAACAGTGCAGCGTGTTCTATATATAAATGTGCCGGGACCCCTGTTTCATTTACAAAGGTGTCATGGTCTAATAGTGTTCCATCGTCAATGAGATTTGACATCGTGCTAACCCCTGCTTCCAACCAGGGCTTCAGCTTGCGTTTCGTAAGTGTGCCTCCTGGTAGGGGAGTCCTCAGCACAGGAATGTGACCTGCATATGCCGGGGATGCCTGTGTGTAGTGCAGCACCGCCTTCCAACAGCAGAGCGCCGTGGCCAACAATGGGAGAAGGGCGTTCGGTGGTCTACTACCAGGTAATAATAACTTATGTAATTCGCCTTTGTCTATGTCTGCCATTGTGAGTCCTATTTCCTGCAGGTTGCGTCCCGCCGTCCAGTATGATAGCCATTGTAATTGGCTTGCATAATAGTATGCTCTCAAATCCGGGACACCCAGGTCTCCCATTCGTGTGCCTACCTGTAGCTTCTTTAGGCTTATACGTCGCCGACCATTACCCCAAATAAGTTCAGTGAGCATCATGTTCAGTAATTTGAATGTGACCTGCGGCACTTTTAGCGGTAAGTTCGTAAAATAGTACAAGAGCCTCGGCAGCACCACCATTTTTGCTATGGTTACCCTCCCCATTACAGAGAGTGGCAATGCCGTCCAGAACGCTATGCTGGACCGCAGGGCCCAGATTGCTTTGTGCAAGTTTCCATCTAACATATCTTCATGTGCCCTGTAAATTTGTATGCCAAGGTACTTAAAAGTAGTCTGGGCCACCTCTAACTGAGCATCCCCATAGGCCATACTGTTGATTCCCGCATGGTCTGTGAAGATGAAAGCATACGATTTCCCCACATTGATAGCCCGCCCGGATATCAGTTCAAAGTGTCGGAACGTGTTGTGTATTGAGGCCAATGGCACAATGAGGTCCTGTAAATACAAAAGGATGTCGTCTGCATATGCCGAAAACAGATGTGTCATATTCCCCAACACTATGCCCCGATCTGTAAAGTGTTTCCGCAGTGCTATGGCTAATGGTTCTAATGCTAGTATGAAGATTAGAGGGGATAGAGGACAGCCCTGTCTGGTCCTTTTATGTATGGAGTATCCCTCAGAAATATAATTACCAGATCGTGCACGCGCCGTAGGGGCCTTATAGAGTAGACGTAACCAGGCGATATACCCCTCTGGGATTCCAAACTTCACCAGGGCCTGGAACATATACTCCCAGCTGATAGAATCAAAGGCTTGTCTTAGATCGAAAGAGAGACAGCCCGCGTGTGGGTAGAGGATCGGGGCTTCCGTCATTAAGTGGTGCAACTTCCTGATATTTAACGACGTACTGCGTGACGGAAGGAACCCTGTTTGGTCAATGTGAATTAGTCCGGACAAAGAGGGCAGCAACCTATTAGCCAGTACCTTGCTTAATATTTTATATTCCGTGCTGAGCAGGGACAACGGCCGGTAATTGGCCATATCCGTGGGGTCTCTTCCGGGTTTCGGAAGGGATATTACTAACGCTTGCACCATTGTATTTGGGAAAAATCCCTTTTCCCATGCTGTTTAATATAACACTTCCAGTTGCGGTACCAAGGTTCTGCATGTGTGCTATAGAATTCTGCGGGGAGCCCATCTATTCCAGGGATTTTATTACGCGGGAGTCCCTTTAGGGCTACCCAAATCTCGGATTGGGTAATGGGTCCTGTGAGGTCTTTCTGGGCTGCCGTTGTAAGTCTTGGGTATGTTAGGTTAGAAAGGAAGACTTTTGCATTGTTTGCCGAGGTTTGGCCAGTCATACTGTATAATGTAGTGTAATAGTGCCTAAAGGCTGTGTTGATATCTGCCTGCGTAGAGACTTTCGTCCCATCCACCAGTGTAATTTCAGGTATAACCACCGCTGGGGGGGCATCTCGGAGTAGCCTGGCAAGTAGCGCCCTGGACCTCTCTGCTTCAGCGTGTGCTCTTTTCGTGTATGCTTGATATTCCATGACCCACAGAGACTCTGAGGGGCAGATCTATATTGGAGATGCGCCACTTTTACGCCGCCGTTGCATCACTTTTGTGACGCAGCGGCGGTGTAAACCCTGCGCCACGTTGCGCCATATTTACATCGTGACGCATCTATGGAGATGCGTCATGATGTAAAGCCCTGCGCCACGTAAAACCTGCGTCAGGTTTCACGTGGGCGTGTCGACAGAGGGGGGGGGCGCCCCTGAAAAGTGACTCAGTCAAATCTATAAGATTTGACTGAGTCACTTTCCCAACGCTGATGCGCCAAAACCCTGCGCCTGCTTGAAGCAGGCGTAAGGCTTGACGCACCATGTTAGGGATAGGGTAGGTTGGAACAGTGCTCGAGTTGCGTCGCGCTTGCGACGCAACTGAAGCACTGCGCCAACCTTACGCCATCGGATGCGTCACGCATCTGTTTATTCCTGCGCCATGATGCGCCGCATTTTAAATGCGGCTCATCATGTGTGGCGCAAGGGTAAACTTGCGTGACGCATCATTCCTGGCGCATCCTTGCTGATTTGCAGGGATGCGCCAGGAAACATAAATCTGCCCCTAAGAGTTCAGCATGCCTTATTCTCTCTTCTTGCAGCAGGCCCTTGCAGTCATGGTTTGTTATGACCTCCTGCTCTAATTTCCCCATTCTGTCTTCCACCTCTATCAGCGCTCTGTGGATTTCCTGTCTAGCGCCCACTATTGTGCCTATCGCTTTCCCCCGGACCACGGCTTTGAAAGCGTCCCACTCCACGAGTCTGCTCATCGCCATGTCGCTATTCTCTGCAAAGTACTGATCAATGGTCACTGCTATGTCGCTACGGAATACAGAGTCCTCCAGTAGCTGTGGCCATAACCGCCATGTGGGCACCGGTGCAGGAACCCTCCCACATGCTAAGGTCATCTCCATCGGGTTATGATCCAAAAATGTTTTTGGTAAATATGTAGCCTGTAGCGTTTGCATTGCTATCCTGTTGGAGCAGTATATTCTGTCTATTCTTGTATGTAGGTCGTGTACTGTAGAATAGTAAGAGTATTCCCTGTGTGTGGGGTATCTCATCCTCCAAACATCACATAAATCCCACCCTTTTGCCCACCTAGCCAATGCCTCTGCTTGCCTATGAACACCTGCTCCATGCAGTGGCGGATGCGACCTATCTAGCGCTACATCCATTCCCACGTTGCAATCTCCCCCCAGTATCCATGGTTGTGAGTCCCATCCCACCAGTGCCCCGCTCACTATATCCCAGTATTTATCTTGCTCAAAATTCGGAGCATACACCGTTCCCAGGACTACTGGCTGTCCATCTAGCGTACCTTTTACAAGTATCTCCCTAGTTTATCCACCCTCTGTTCCAATGCTGCAAATGGGACTCCAAGTCTTACTCAGATAGTGGTTCCCCTTGCATAATTAGAGTAAGAGGTGGAGAAAATTTGCCACCTCCATTTCTTATGCAATTTCGCCACCTCGCTGTCAATCATATGAGACTCTTGCCAGTATACTATTTGTGCCTTACGACGTTGTAGTTGTGCATGTACCCTATGTTGTTTCTGTACGGTTCCCATACCCCTTATATTCCATGTTATGATAGTGTATTTACCCTGTGTTGTCATTCCTTCTATCTTGTGATCTGTGGGAGACGCATGCGTTGAATAAATAAGGTAGCCTAGCTCCCCAGAACCAGACTGTGAGACTTTCCCCCCCCCGCAAACATCCCAATACTCGGTCTGGTCTTCCAACTATACCAGACCATACAACTTAACTGAAAAAATAAAGACTCAATGGTCGTGTATAGCGCCTTCACCATGTGGGGGACATCGCTAGCGCCCTTCACGTGGTGCATTCTTCTAAACAACAAGACAGTGGAGCTTCTACAGAAGCTAGGCCAAATCATTAATCCGCATTGTACGTGAACATTAGTTACATTACATATATTTATGCTTATACTTGCGGGTACAGTCATCCATATAAGTCTTTAATAACTTGCGGGGTCGCGGATGGAAAAAGAGCCACACTGCCCTCTGAGTCCGACTCGTGTGTTGCTTCTTCTTCCGAAGTGGTCTTAGCCGCCGTTCCCGAATTTTGCGTGAACGTGGCCGTGGCCATAAGCGCCTGCGATTTGTTCTGCTGCATCTGCTGTGTTGTGATGGATTGCCGTGCAGGAGTCCGGAGTGTCTTTGGTTTGTTTCGCCCAGGGGACCTCCCCGGTCCGCCTTATTCTTCACAGTGGGTCGAGAGGCCAGCAGCGTAGCGTTTGTCAGGTCCATGACCTCTATGCAATCTTACACGTCACCGGGGCTTTCGAAGAAATAGGATTTTTGGTCATGTATGATTTTTAAGTGTGCCGGGAAAAGCAGTGCATATTTCAAATTTAAGTCTCAAAGTTTCTTTTTGACTGCTAGGAAGGAAGAGCGCTGTTTTTGGACCATCATTGTATAGTCTGGGTATAGAGAACATTTTGTGTTCTCGAAATTTATAGAAGTTGATTTATAGAAGCTTTTTGCAGGAGGGTGTCTCTGTCGCGAAAGTTCAGTAGTTTCACAATTAAAGGTCTAGGCGGGGCACCTGGATTCGGACGGCCGGTAGGTATCCTGTGCGCTCTCTCAATACAGTATTGCGTGGAGAGTCCTTCACTAGTGACGTGGTCCCGGAACCACTGCTCCATATACCTAGTCGCGTCGCCCCCTTCACTTTTCTCCAGCAGTCCGATGACGCGGATGTTGTTCCGTCTGGCCCGCCCTTCTGCATCTTCCACCCTGTCTAGCAATGTGGACACTTGCTCCTGCAGCCGTGCAATCTTAGAGTCAGCTTGCGATTGTCGGGGAGTCACTTCTTCTAGCGTTGCAGCGTTATCTTTCACTTCATCCGCAAGTTTTGCATGGTCCGCTCTTAGTAAGTTAAGGCCAGTGGTGAGGGTTCCAATTTGAAGCTCTATCGCCTTCTGAGATTCACGTACTTCCTGCAGGATGAGATCCAGCTTGTCCGCATGTGTTGGTGCAGCTAACATTGTGGCTTCTCCGACCCCAGGGTTGCGACTCGCTGGTGCCGTCATCTCCGGGACCAAGTTGTGTTCTCCCTGTTCCTGGTGCTTCACACCCTGGTGTCCCATTTTGCAATGCATTCCAGCCGCAGGCAGCACAAATGCAAAAGTTACCAGGTTACAGCTTGGTACTCCTTGAGGTCACCAGTGTGCCCCCTCCGCATTCCGTCCGATTCTCACCAAGCTGCGTCACTTATTACTTCTCCCACTTGTCGCATGCCACACTGTGCCCTTCACCCTGCTGTCTTATCTACTTTCACTCACTGTGTGCTATGTCTGGCGACAGAACCTCACCGCCCCATGCCATTGCAGCCACTGTGGTCTTCGTGCTGGCTGCACAGTATTACAGGCTGCTACATCGCACGCCGACTGCAACTTTCTTGGCAGGTATCAAGGGTGTGAGGGCCGCGATAGTGCAGGGTGTTATGTCAAACGGCCTTACCGGAGTCCTTCTCCGGCCGCTCACTGGCCGCCCAGCCTCAGTGGCATACCAGACTCACGGCTGTATTAGCAATCCCACAGTGGGGCCTTAGCATCTATGTGCACACTCATCCTTAACTAATATCACCAGGGCAGCTTGCTTTCCACGCTCCTGTATCCGGACCTGACTCAGCTGCCTACTGGCTCACTCTGTTTCCACGCTCCTCACAGGGCTCTTCTTATGGGTCCCAAGTCAGGCATTTCCACTCTTGCCGCCCATATCATCAGTGTGTCTCATTCTTCACGGCGCGGTTTCACTTAAGAGGCGCCCCCCGCCGCGCCCCCACCAAACTTCTTTTCGCGCCGACCGGGAGCAGGCCGCATTGCATCCCCGGCCTCACGTAGCTGGCATGCCCGTCGCAACCACTCGCTTCATCCAGAGCGTCTCTTCTCGCAGCGGTCATTTCCGCCGCTCTTTGCGGCTCCGCACCGCAGCAACGCATCCGATTCCCAGAGCCTCGGCCCCACCGCTCCAGCCCGGACGCGGTCTCACCGCCTCGCGGGCGCGACGGATCTTTGCAGCAAGCACCGTCATGGGTCTGCGCATTCAGCAGACTGCCGTGTCAGGAGACCGCCAGGGGCATAACTCCCATTACGGGTGTCCCTCCATCTACCCGTCAGCACCGAGACCCCGCTGCTTTTCCTCACGTTTCCGAGGCTTTCCAGCGCATATCAGCCCACGTGCAGCAGGATCATTGCGGCCCGGGTCCGGAGCTCCTCTATGAAACAGCCGCCATGCCTGGCTGCTAGCCACGCCCCCCCAAGAATTCATCATAAGTTAAGTCCAAAGTAGTACTGATTCCAATAATCCATAATATTTTGGGGCCTCTCTAGATAATAGAAGCAATAAAGTTGCAATAATAGACCCCCTGGATCGGTACGTATCAAATAACCTCGACTACCGGTCCACAGACCTCCGTAAACGATGAACAATAATCAAATCAACAATGTAGTTGTAATTCAATAAGCTAGTGCATATGGATCCATGATATTCATTTCTATAAAATATCAGCCCGCAATCCTCTGTTAATTAGTAGTAGTGGCACAACAAAATGAGTAACTGTATATTAACAAGCCAATATCGTGGCCGTCCTTCGCAATTGCCGGGATCAAACAGGCTCGAAGTATGCCTCTCCCGTTGCGCCTCATCTTCATAGAGGATGAGGCGCAACGGGAGAGGCATACATCTGTGGACCGGTATTCCCAGATTCAGAGCCACAGCGGTGGTGTAATACAGGTGACACATTTCGACTTATTCACAACGGGACGCATCTATGGGGATGCGTCACGTTGTGAAGCCCTGCGCAACATTAAACCTGCGTCAGCTTTGATGTAGGCAGGGTGGGTGTTCCTTTGGGATATGCCTCATAAAAGTGATGCAGTGTCATCGACGAGGTTTCACAGAGTCACTTTTTAGCGGCTGCTTCGACGTAACCTTATGCCTGCTTGAAGCACACATAAGGAGTTGCACAGAACGTTAGGTATGGGCGGTCCATGGAAATTGTTGGAGTAGCGTCACACTTGCGACATAACTCCAGCAAAGCACCCCCTAATGCCATCAGATGCAACACACATCTGTCTATCCCTGCACCACAGTGCACCGCATTGTAAATGCGACGCATCCGTGGTGTCGCAAGAGTTGAATTGCGTGTCGCATTGTTACTGGCGCATCCCTGCTAATATTTGTCAGTTGCTACTTAGCAGGGTTGTGTATATACGGCAACAGTACTGTGCCCATGTTTTCAAAATGCAAAGGATTCTGGGACTTGTGGTGCTACATACAGAGGGTGACACATGAGTCTCTGACTGACTATATTTTTATATACACTTTGGACAACTTCCTTACTCACAATGACAGTGCAACGCAGACAATCTTTTCATGCACTTTTTCTTTTCATCCCATTTACCTGGTACCACGTAGCGGACATCACTAACAGGCAGCCATGGACCAAGTGGGGGTGGATTGTGGTAAGGATATCCTCCTCCAGGGGGTTTAGACGGATGCGGGGTCCAGAGTATGCAGCAGGGAAGATCCTGTTTAGTTCGATCCTGAAGTACTTCTCCTTCACCCTCTAGCTTTCATCCTGCCACTTCTTCTTGATGTCCTGGACTTGTCAGTACTTATCATTATCGCTCTTGTGTTTCTTTTCTTTTGTATCTCTATTAGTTATTTGTTCATTTCTTGAACTCAATAAAAATGATTTGAAATAAAAAAAAGAATCTAATCCCATTCATCAAGAGAAGATTAATATTGTAGCTCAAGTATACAGTCAACAATACTAACTTTATCATGATATTTATCTTGAAATTAACTTATTACTAGTGACACATTAACATTTATGTAATTCTGCATTATTCTTGTAATGAGGATTTACTTATAAATTATGCCACTCTGTCTGTAGAAATAATCTGAAGTAAATAATTGCTTCCCAAGAGGGCTGGAGGAGAGCAAAGTACCTCTCTATTTAAAAATCACCACAGATTAAAGATTAATTACTGCAGAGTATGTAAGGGCGCTGAGGGGTATGCACTGTAGTGCTTCGATGTGGATTAAATGTGGCTACTCTGCCCTGGCTCAGCAAACTGTGAGACAGAGAACCTAACACATCCTCCCACCAGCATAGCCTTTGGAATGAATGTATCAACAAGCCTTCAGGCGTGGGTATTACAGTGTCTAATAACACATACATTATTTTGAAATACTTGTTCTCATATATGGTATTCAGTCAAAATATTGAGTTTTGAATGTCGACTTGCACTAATATCGAGTTTTAAATATTGTGACACAGACATATCTACAGCAAGAATATCGTGGACACAAATATCGACTTTAAGGTAAGAAATATTGATTTTAAACATATAGAAGTTATTAATATCGTTTGCAAAACTCTAGTTGTTTAAAATATCGATTTTTTAATTAGTAATATGTATTTTAGTATATATTTTCAATGTATGTTTTTGTATAAGTATTGTTTATGTTTTTTAACAATGTGTTATATTTTTAGTAGTTATTAATTTTATTTTAATACAATTAAGTGTTTTTTAGTTCCGTAGTGGGTTGTTGGTTTTTGGGGAAATAGGGTGGAAAGTAATTTAATTATAATAAATTAATGAATATATTTTTTTTTATTGATATTTTTCAAATTGAGATGTGTAAATGTTAATTGTGTATTTAATTATTTTGGGGTAAATGTTAGGTATGGTTGTGGAGTTTATAGGGATAAAGGGTGGGAAGTAATTTATTTTAATTAGGTAATATTTATTTGTTAATTATTATTCAATTAATTCATTGACAATTAATTGTGCTATTAGTTTTAGGTGCGGGTTGCGGGGTTTATAGTGGTAAAGGGCGGTAAGTAATTTATTTTTAATTAATTAATAATTAGTTGTTAATTAATATTAATTAATTGACAAGTAATTATGGTAATTGCGTAATACATTTTAGGTGCTGGTTGTTTTGTTTATAGGGTAAAGGTTGGGAAGTAATTTATTTTTGATAATTAGTTGTTAATTAATATTAACTAATTAATTGATAATTTATTGGAGTAATTGTTTAATGTTTTTGTTTGTATGGGTTTTGGGCTAATAGGGGTGAAGAGTGGGGAGTAAATTAATTGTACTGACTTTATAATTAGTTGTTAAGTACTATTAGGTAATTAATTGAAAATGTTTTTTAATTGTGTAAATCATTTTTCTATGGTTTAATTTTAGGTGTGGGTTGTGGGAATTATCGGTGTAAAGGGCAGAAAGTTAATTACATTTTGTGTTTTAATTTGTTTTTTAATAATAATATTTGTTTAATTGTTAATTAATTATTTTAATTATGAAAAAAACATACTTTTTATTTTTGATGTGCCCTGTGAGTTGTGCGTTGTTTCAGGGTAGGAAGTAAATAGACTAAATGTATGTAATAAGTATTGTTTTTATCAATAAATAATTTCTGAATATAAATATTTATTTGTTTGAAAAATATTTTTTTATTTTACTTAATATAATATTCGTAGGTATTTGGGATATGTGTTTACCACTATATTATATTTTTTTATATTAAATATATTTGTATTTTTATTTTTAATATATTTACGTATTTTTTATTTACTTTAAAAAAATATACTTTTATTTTGTTGATGATATTTTGTTTGTTTTTAATTTTGAACTGACTTGGGTGAGAATAGTAAATTTTAGCCTTCCGCATTCCTACACTTTCCCTATTGATGCAGTGACGGGAGTGGGAATAGTACATTTATACCTCCACTATGCAACACTTTCCCTACTGTTGCACTCATTGGAGTGGGAACACTAATTTTACCCCTCTGCTATCCAACACTTTCCCTACTTTTGCACTCACATGAGTGGGAATAGTAAATGTTATCCCTCCGCTATGCAATACTTTCCCTATTGATGCAGTGACTGGAGTGGGAATAGTACATTTTATACCTCCGCTATCCAACACTTTCCCTACTGTTTCACTCACTGGAGTGGGAATAGTAATTTTTACACCTCTGCTATCCAACACTTTCCCTACTATTGCACTCATTGGAGTAGTAATAGTATTTTTTAACCTTCCGCTATACAACACTTTCCATACTGTTGAACTCACTGGAGTGGAAAATTTAAGTTGAAAGATTTTGAAATAGTTTAATGTTTTAATTTATAATATCACGTTTTTTCAAAGAGATTGTATGTTATTGTTATATATATATAACAAGTAGGTAGTTATAGTTAGGACCTATTATCCATAGGAAATCTGCAACATTCTATTTGGAATAACTTTGGCGCCGGTTGACGAATCTTCGCGAAATTTTCAAAACTCGTGGCCAATCCAGTCCACTCCTATCCTGAAACTCTTGGGATGATTCGTCAAGCGGGGGCTGAGAAAAAAGGGGGGTCCCAAAACGTGTTTTCTCCATGCAATTTTCTATAGGGACCTTTAGTCGCAGCTACAGCCCGAACTGCTGAACGGAATTACATCAAATTTTGCAGAAAGGTAGACCTTGGTTCAGAGTCGTGCCTTTTGCTTAAATGGTGTAAATCCGTTCAGAAGTTCCTGATAACATCAAAAGTAAAATCACATATATATCTGGGCTAACCACACATCTCATTGTGAGATCTGATTGACTGTCAGCACTTCATCCAAGAAGTGTTGGCAGCCATCTTGGGACCAATATACATGATAGCACCTCATTAAAAAGCATTGCAGTTAATAGAAGGTTATAAGACTTTATTTACATTATAAATCATTTGTTGATGGTACCATACTCATTTTAGGAATTGTGGTGTGCTCTAAGGTGATTTTACCATGTGAAAAAGCCTTCTGCTGGGATATCATGAATCATGTTTGAGAGAAAAAAAAGTTCTCATGCTTTTCCCACAGAGGTTTAGAAGGTGATCTATAAGCTAAACTGAGAGCATATTTTCTGTAAATTCACATTATCTTTCTCAGTCATGTGAGAATGAAGTCTGACATTCTCAGTAAAACATGTACATCCAACAAGGGCAGAGACTGTCAGTTGATTCCTTTGTGTTCTACTGCTGCTTCCCAGAGTGTTCCAAAGAACAACTAGAGCGCTAACAGTCCTACTTATGACAAACGTATGGTACACATGAAGCTATCTTGATTGGAATAAAGTGGTTGCTCTTAAAAAATTTAATTTAAAAAGGAACAACATGAGGGGGTTCATTTTTGCCATAGAAAGTATGATTAGTGCTGGAAAAAGAAAAATTAGGGCACATTTTGAGTGACTTATTAAATCCTCTTCTATTTCATAAAAATATTCTGACATGCAGACTGAAAAATGCACTTTCAATACCAGCAGCAGACTTCCCTGGTGAGCAGTAGCTTTACTACAGTGATCTAATGAGCAACTAGAGTGCTAACATTCTGAATTTATGGCAAATGTGTGACACATCTGAATGCCTTCTTGATGGAATCAAAGTAAAAAACTGAAAGTATTCCTACTGAGGAGACTGTAGTAAATGAGCAAATTAGGAAACTTCATAACAAATAAGTCTCCCAAGATGGCCACCAGAGACAAAAGAGCCCAAATGTAGCATAAACATCACCCAGATGTAGCCCAAGTATAGCCCAATGACAGAATGTCCCAGAGTGTTCTAAGGAACAACTAGAGCGCTAACAGTCTTACTTATGACAAAAGTATGGCACACCTGAAGCCATCTTGATTGGAATAAAGTGGTAACACATAAAACATTTAATTTGCAAAGGAACAAAATGAGGTGGTTCATTTTGATATAGAAATTATGATTAGTGCTGCAGAAAGAAAAAATAGGGCACATTTTGATTTCTCAAATCCTCTTCTATTTCATTAAAAAATTCTGACATGCAGACTGAAACATGCACTTTGAATACCAGCAGCAGACTTCCCTGGTGAGCAGTAGCTTTACTACATTGATCTAATGAGCAACTGGAGTGCTACCATTCAGAATTTATGGCAAATGTGTGACACATCTGAATGCCTTCTAGATGGAACTAAAGTAAACAAGCATTGAAAATGCAATAGGTCTCGCCCTCATTTAAGTTAAAGCAATTCTGTTTGTAATTGGGTGGCTTTTTAGCTTTGCTTTTATTAGTGTTTTTCAAACTTTCATATACATAGCATCCATATGTATGCATATGTGTATGTATGCATGCATTTATATTTGTATTTATATAGATATGCAGATTATATATATGTTTATATATGTATGTATATATATATCTACTCATACATATATAAATGCATATGCATATATATGCATATATATATGCATATGTGTGCGTGTAGAGAGAGGTAGAGAAGTAGAGGTGTAGAGGTAGAGGTACTACTCTCTACTACTCTCTGTACTACTCACTCTCTACTACTCATGCTCTACTACTCTACTACTCTCTCAACTACTCACTCTCTACTATTCTCTACTACTCACTCTACTACTCTCTACCACTCTACTACTCACTCTCTACTACTCTCTCTCTACTACTCACTCTCTAGTACTCACTCTCTACTACTCACTCTCTACTACTCACTCTCTACTACTCACTCTCCACTACTCACTCTCTACTACTTGCTCTGTACTACTCTCTACTACTCACTCTACTACTCACTCTCTACTACTCTCTACTACTCACTCTCTACTACTCCACAACTCTCTACTACTAAGTCTCTACTACTCACTCTCTACTACTCTACTACACCCTACTGCTCTCTCTCTACTACTCACTCTCTACTACTCACTCTCTACTACTCTCTACTACTCACTCTATACTACTCTCTCACTCTACTACTCTCTACTACTCACTCTCTACTACTCAGTCTCTACTACTCTCCCGCTACTTCTCTCTACTACTCTCTACTACTGTCTCTTTGCTACTCTCTCTATGCTACTCACTCTCTACTACTCTGCACTACTCACTGTATACTACTCACTCTATACTACTCACTCTCTACTGCTCACTCTCTACTACTCTATACTACTCACTCTATATTACCCACTCTCTACTACTCACTCTCTACTACTCTCTAATACTCACTTTACTACTCTCTACTACTCACTCTCTACTACTCTCTACTACTCTCTGTACTACTCACTCTCTACTACTCACTCGCTACTACTCTCTCTACTACTCAGTCTCTACTACTCTCTACTACTCACTCTACTACTCTCTACTACTCTCTACCACTCTAATACTCACTCTCTACTACTCTCTCTCTACTACTCACTCTCTATTACTCACTCTCTATTACTCACTCTCCACTACTCACTCTCTACTACTTGCTCTGTACTACTCTCTACTACTCACTCTACTACTCACTCTCTGCTACTCTACTACTCTATACTACTCACTCTACAACTCACTCTCTACCACTCCCTACTACTCACTCTCTACTACTCCACAACTCTCTACTACCAAGTCTCTACTACTCACTCTCTACTACTCTAGTACACCCTACTGCTCTCTCTCTACTACTCACTCTCTACTACTCTCTTTCTACTACTCTCTACTACTCACTCTATACTACTCTCTACTACTCACTCTCTACTACTCACTCTCTACTACTCTCTCTCTACTACTCACTCTCTACAACTCTCTGCTACTCACTCTCTATGACTGTCTCTACTACTCTCTACTACTCACTCTCTACTACTCTCTCTCTACTACTCTCTACTACTCTCTACTACTGTCTCTCTGCTACTCTCTCTCTGCTACTCACTCTCTACTACTCTCTACTACTCACTCTATACTACTCACTCTCTACTACTCACGCTCTACTACTCTCTACTACTCACTCTCCACTACTCACTCTCTACTACTTGCTCTGTACTACTCTCTACTACTCACTCTACTACTCACTCTCTACTACTCACTCTCTACTACTCCACAACTCTCTTCTACTAAGTCTCTACTACTCACTCTCTACTACTCAACTACACCCTACTGCTCTCTCTCTACTACTCACTCTCTACTACTCACTCTCTACTACTCTCTACTACTCACTCTCTACTACTCACTCCCAACTACTCTCTCTGTACTACTCACTCTCTACTACTCTCTGCTACTTACTCTCTACTACTCTCTCTCTCTACTACTCTCTACTACTCTCTACTACTCACTCTCTACCACTCACTCTCTACTACTCTCTCTCTACTACTCTCTACTACTCTCTACTACTGTCTCTCTGCTACTCTCTCTCTATGCTACTCACTCTCTACTACTCTCTACTACTCACTCTATACTACTCACTCTCTACTACTCACTCTCTACTACTCTCTACTACTCACTCTCTATTACCCACTCTCTACTACTCACTCTCTACTACTGTCTACTACTCACTCTACTACTTTCAACTTCTCTCTCTCTACTACTCTCTGTACTACTCACTCTCTACTACTCACTCGCTACTACTCTACTACTCTCTCTACTACTCAGTCTCTACTACTCTCTACTACTCTCTACTACTCACTCTACTACTCTCTACTACTCTCTACCACTCTACTACTCGCTCTCTACTACTCTCTCTCTACTACCCACTCTCTGTTACTCAATCTCTACTAATCACTCTCCATACTCACTCTCTACTACTTGCTCTGTACTACTCTCTACTACTCACTCTACTACTCACTCTCTGCTACTCTACTACTCTATACTACTCACTCTACTACTCACTCTCTACCACTCCCTACTACTCACTCTACTACTCACTCTCTACTACTCTCTACTACTCAGTCTCTACTACTCCACAACGCTCGACAACCAAGTCTCTGCTACTCACTCTCTACTACTCTACTACACCCTACTGCTCTCTCTCTACTACTCACTCTCTACTACTCACTTTCTACTACTCTCTACTACTCACTGTATACTACTCTCTACTACTCACTCTCTACTACTCACTCTCTACTACTCTCTCTCTCTACTACTCACTCTCTACTACTCTCTGCTACTCACTCTCTATGACTCTCTCTCTACTACTCTCTACTACTCACTCTCTACTACTCACTCTCTACTACTCTCTCTCTACTACTCTCTACTACTGTCTCTCTGCTACTCTCTCTCTGCTTCTCACTCTCTACTACTCTCTACTACTCACTCTTTACTACTCACTCTCTACTACTCACGATCTACTACTCTCTACTACTCACCCTCTATTACACACTCTCTACTATTCTCTACTACTCACTCTCTACTACTCTCTACTACTCACTCTCTATTACTCACTCTACTACTCTCTACTACTTACTCTCTCCTACTCTCTCTACTACTCTCTACTACTCTCTGCTACTCACTCTCTACTCTCTACTCTTTATTACTCATCCTCTACTCTCTACCTCTCTCTACCTCTCTCTCTGCTACTCTCTACCTCTCTACCTCTACCTCTCAGAGAGTGAGTAGTAGAGAGTGTGTAGTAGAGAGTAGTAGAGGGCGAGTAGTAGAGAGTGAGAAGTGGAGAGTGAGTAGTAGAGAGTAGTAGCGAGTGAGTAGAAGAGAGTGAGTAGTAGAGAGTGAGTAGTAGAGAGTGAGTAGTAGAGAGTAGTAGAGTGAGTAGTAGAGGGGGAGTAGTAGAGAGAGAGTAGGAGAGAGTAGTATAGAGTGATTAGTAGAGTAGTAGAGAGTAAGTGGTAGAGAGTAGTAGAGTGAGTAGTACAGAGTAGTAGAGTGACTAGTAGAGAGTGAGTAGCAGAGAGTAGTAGTAGAAGAGAGAAGTAGAGAGTGAGTTGTAGCGAGTGAGTAGTAGAGAGTGAGTAGTTTAATTTAAAAGGAAAACAATGAGGGAGTTCATTTTGCCATAGAAAGTAGGATTAGTGCTGTCAAAAGAAAAATTAGGGCACATTTTGAGTGATTTATCAAATTCTCTTCTATTTCATTAAAACATTCTGACATGCAGACAGAAACATGCACTTTCAATACCAGCAGCAGACTTCCCTGGTGAGCAGCAGCTTTACTACAGTGATCTAATAAGCAACTAGAGAGCTAACATTCCGATTTTATGGCAAATGTGTGACACATCTGAATGCCTTCATGATGGAATCAAAGTAATAAACTGAAAATATTTCCTACTGAGGAGACTGTAGTAAATGAGGAAATTAGGAAGCTTCATAACAAATAAGTCTCCCAAGATGGCCACCAGAGACAAAGGAGCCCAAATGCAGCACAAATATCACCCAGATGTAGCCTAAGTATAGCCCAATGACTGCATACCCCAGAGTGTTCTAAAGAACAACTAGAGCGCTAACAGTCTTACCTATGACAAAAGTATGGCACACCTGAAGCCATCTTGATTGGAATAAAGTGGTAACACTTAAAACATTTAATTTGCTAGGAACAAAATGAGGGGTTTCATTTTGCCATAGAAATTATGATTAGTGCTGCAGAAAGAAAAATTAGGGCACATTTTGACTTCTCAAATCCTCTCCTATTTCATTAAAAAATTCTGACATGCAGACAGAAACATGCACTTTGAATACCAGCAGCAGACTTCCCTGGTGAGCAGTAGCTTTACTACAGTGATCTAATGACCAACTAGAGTGCTACCATTCAGAATTCATGGCAAATGTGTGACACATCTGAATGCCTTCTTGATGGAAGCAAAGTAAACAAGCATTGAAAATGCAATAGGCCTCGTCCTCGTTTAAGTTAAAGCAATTCTGTTTGTAATTAGGTGGCTTTTTAGCTTTGCTTGTATTAGTGTTTTTCAAACTTTCATGTACATAACATGCATATGGATGCATATATGTATATGTATATGTATGCATGCATTTATATTTGTATTTATATAGATATGCAGATTATATATATCTTTATATCTGTGCTGGAGTGTCCGTATGGCCTGCAATATGTTGGTAGTACCAAGTTGCAGGTCCAGAAGCGGATACTCCAGCACATACGGGCCATCAACGGCAATGATTCTACATACCCTGTTGCACGCCACTTCAAGGAGTGTCATGACAACAAAAGTGAACTCCTTAGGTTTTTTGTCATTGACTCTGTGCCCCCGTTGAGACGGGGAGGGAATCGTGAGGCCCTTCTTCGTGCGCTATTCTAGAACTGGATTCTAAGACCCCTGTGGGCCTTAATGCCAGTGAAGATTTCTTCACTTGTCTGTAAATCATATCTTTTCCATCAGCCCTAAAGAGTTTCTCAACCACTGTTTCTTTGATGTTTAGCCTCCATATCTTTTTAGTACTCGAAAAAAAAATATTTTTTGTAACATTACTTTATATTATATAAAGATCGTTTTTAATATAGCACTATTTTTGCACTTTGTACACTATGCATTATTTTGATTGGTATATTGATACAGACATGGTAGTGTTAATTTATGATGGTTATTTGTATTATATATGCTCATCGACTACAAACAATATGAGGATGTTACCCACTTGGGTTTCATTTGCACAAATTGAGTATTTTGCACAGCTTATTTCGTTGTTGCATATGCAGGTGTCTGTTTTTTTTTAAAAACATATACGTTTTTTTAAACTACTACTGCCCGTTGGTTTTACCTTAAATTTAGATTGCACCTAATACCTGTGCTTTCTCTGTTTTTAAGGAGTGTTTTTACCAACTGTTTATTAATGTTTGTTACATTTATGTATTTTACTATTAGTGAACTACAAATGTATATATATTCTTTTGCATATATCTCTACCATGTCTATTACGCTATTCATGCATTAGCCAATCAATGCACGTTATTCATTTGCACTTGCACTTTAAATTGATCCTGCCCAGCCTCGGCGTCATGTGATCAAGGCCTTTCGTAGGCTGAAACGCGTCATGCAGGCATTGCTGTAAAACAAGAATAAAGTAATTTTCTCACTTGCATCCTGGGTCAGCTTTCGTCTGTTCCTGTTTTCCTCGAGACTGTTGGTGCACAGGAGCACACTTGGCGAAATTCTTCGTTATCTTTATATCTGTATGTATATATATATTCACTGAAAAAGCCATAGGTTTCAGAGACGTTATAGTTAGAAATCAGCATTTAAAAAAGCATTGAAATTCACAAAATAAACCATAGGTTTCAGAGCCATTATAGTTAGAAATTAGCATTTAAAAAACCTTAGAAATTCACAGAAAAAACCATAGGTTTCAGGGGTGTTATAGTTAGCTGGACATTTCACTCGTACAAAACCGTAGAAATTCCTCTCTTATAGTTAGTTCTGCTAACTATAACTTGAGCGCCCGCAATGCACTGCTGATGATGTCACATATTACATCATTCATGAGATGGTCAGTGACATCACTGATGACATCACTGATGACTTCTCAAATGACATCACTGATGACATCACTGATGACATCATCCAGTGAATGTGGTTTAGTTTGAAATTTAAATATGTATTATATGTATATCAATCTGTATTGAAGATTGAGTGGATATATAACTGTCTGGATAAAGGATTTAGGAGCTGTCTTACTGTCTGTTTAAGTGAGTAATTAAAAGTGTCTCACTTAATACATGGATTATTAACTAAACTACGTGAATGTGTGCATCATTGTCTCTGTTGTTGTATAACATGCTGCATCAGTTGGTCACTAACTACATGAGTGTGTATATTAGTTATTGATTAGTTGGGTGATTATTTTTATGGGACACTGAGTTTGTGTGTGGTTGGATGGGGTGTGTGTAATTCTATGCATAGATGTGTGAATGGTTGATTGACTAGGTGTATAGGTTTACGAGTGCATGTTGAAACAGTTGTTTGGGTGACTGAGTGCATTTATTTGTGTGTTGGTGAGCGAATATATGTTTTAGTTATACATCTTCAACAAAGTAAAACAATAAAAGGCATTGTATGTGAGAGTTGGTGTATATAAATAAGTATATATAAGAGTCAGTGATTGTGAGAGTAACTATATGAATGAGTGTATAATTGTAATGGTGATTTTTTAACATATTAACTATGAGATACTATGTGTTTGAATAAATCAGGTGTTGTGTGTATAATTGTGTAAGTGAGTAAATGTAAGTGTGATTAATTTTTTTCGTGAGTGAGTAGGATGACTGCATAACCGACTAAGATGACTGCTGATTTGTCAAAGTCTATAATGTGTATAAGTGCATTTGATACAGTTCAATTAATTAGTGACTGCATGTATAAGTGATTCTGTTGTTGAACGGGTAGATGTGTGTATAGACTTAGGAATCAGTGAGTGGGTACGTAGTAACTGGTATTGGTGTGTCCATGGTTTCAAATATGGTACTCTGTATTTTACAGTGAGTGATGAAAGGTTATACTAGTGTATGATGAGGTGTATCAGAGTGTCACGTGGATGATGTCATCAGTGATGTCATTTGAGATGTCATCAGTGATGTCATCAGTGATGTCACTGACCTTGTCATGAATGATGTAATATGTGACATCATCAGCAGTGCATTGCGGGTGCGCGAGTTATAGTTAGCAGAACTAACTATAACGGAGGAATTTCGATGGTTTTGTACGATGAAATGTCCTGCTAACTATAACACCCCTGAAACCTATTTTTTTTCCTGTGAATATATATATATATATATATGTTAGGACCTAGTTTCCATAGGAAAAGCGTCTTTTGTTTTCCCAATAACTTTGGCACCGGTTGACGAATCTTCGCAAATTTCTCAAAACGTATGGCCCGCTCCGGTCAGCTCCTATACTAAAAGTTTTGGGGTGATTTGCCAAGCAGGGTCCGAGAAAAAAGGGGGGTCCCAAAATGTGTTTTTTCCATGTTATTATCCATAGGAAACTTTAGACACTGCTGCAGCTCGAACTGCTGCACGGAATTACACCAAATTTGGCAAAATGGTAATGCTTGGTTCAGAAAGCATCCTTTTTTAAATGGTGTAAATCCGTTCAGTAGTTTTTGAGATATTAAAGGAAAAAAATCTTTATATATCTGGGCGGGACCTAACTACACAAGCACAAGCTTGGCTCTAATTGGCTGCCAACACTGCAATCCAGAAAGTGCTGGCAGCCATCTTGGTGCAATACTTGTGCTGCATCGCCTAGCGATGCAGCACAAGTGCTGCCCACTACACAAACACCACTTCACTGCCCTAAACAGTAAAGCAATACCCCGCTTGACCCCCTAAACTATCCAAACACTG
This sequence comes from Triturus cristatus, assembly GCF_964204655.1. Lineage (NCBI taxonomy): Eukaryota > Metazoa > Chordata > Amphibia > Caudata > Salamandridae > Triturus > Triturus cristatus. The sequence continues at coordinate 685,355,842 of NC_140582.1, read as the reverse complement.
CTGAACAACCCTAAACCCTAAAACACAACCCCAGCATGACCCCTACAATACCCAAACATCACTGCACTAGCCTGACTCCTAAAACACTACCCCAGCATGACGATCCCCTACAGTACCCAAACAAAACTGCCCTACCCTAAACCATAAAACAGTACCCCCAGCATGACCCCCTAAACTAACCAAACACCACTGTACTACGCCAAACCCTAACACACCACCCCCAGCATGACTCCCTACACTACCAAAACACAACTGCACTACCCTAACCCAAAATCTACCCCCAGCATGACCCCCTACACTACACAAACACCACTGCACTACCCTAAACCGTAAATCACTACCACCAGCATGACCCCCTACACTACCCAAACACCACTGCACTACCCTAAGCCCTAAAACACTGCCACCAGCACGACCCCCTACACTACCCAAACAGGACTGCACTACCCTAAACCCTAAAACAGGATCCCCTACAGTACAAAAACACAACTGTACTACCCTAAAATCTAAAACACTACACCCAGCATGACCCCCTACACTACACAAACATCACTGCACTACCCTAAACCCTAAATCACTACCCCCTACACTACAAAAACACCACAGCGCTACCCTAAACCCTAAAACACTACCCCGAGCACGACCCCTACACTACCGAAAGACCCTGGCTCTACCCTAAACCCTAAATCTACCCACACACGACCCCCTACACTACCCAAACACCACTGCTCTACCCTAAACCCTAAAACACTAACCCCAGCACCACCCCCTACACTACACAAACACCACTGCACTACCCTAAACCCTAAATCTACCCCCAGCACGACCCCCTACACTACCAAACACTACGGCACTACCCTAAACCCTAAAGAACGACCCCCTACCCTACACAAACACCACTGCACTACCCTAAACCCTACAACACTACCCCCAGCACTACCCCCTACACTCCACAAACACCACTGCACTACTCTAAACCCTAAATGTACAGCCAGCATGACCCCCTACATTACCCAAACACCACTGCACTACCCTAAACCCTAAAACACTACCCCCAGCATGACCCCTACACTATCCAAACACCACTACATTACCCTAAATCCTTAAACACTTCCACCAGCATGACCCACCTACAGTACCCAAACACTACTGCTTTACCCTAAAACCTAAAACACTACCCGAGCACAACCCCCTACACTACTCAAACACCACTGCACTACCCTTAACCCTAAAACACTACCCCCAGCAGGACCCCATACACTACCAAAACACCAGTGCACTACCCTAAACCCTAAAACACGACCCCTACACTACACATCCACCACTGCACTACCCTAAACTCTAAAACACTACCCCCAGCATGACCCCCTACACTACACAAACACTATTGCACTACCCTAAACCCTAAACACTACCCCCAGCACGACCCCCTACAAAACACAAACACCACTGCACTACATAAACCCTAAATCTACCCCCAGCGCGACCCCCTACACTACCCAAACACCACTGCACTACCCTAAAACACTACCCCAGCATGACCCTCTACACTACACAAACACCACTGCACTACTCTAAACCCTAAATCTACCCAGCACGACTCCCTATACTACCCAAACACCACTGCACTACCCTAAACCCTAAAACACGACCCCTAGCATGAGCCCCTACACTACACAAACACCACTGCGCTAGCCTAAACCCTAAAACACCACCCCAGCACGCTCCCATATACTACCCAAACACAACTGCGCTACCCTAAACCCTAAAACACTACCCTAGCAAGACCCCCTACATTACCCAAACACAGCGTTACACTAAACCCTAAAACCCTACCCCCAGCACGACCCCCTAAACAAATTAAACATCAGAGGTACCCTAAACCCTAAAGCACTACCCCCAGCACAACACCCTACACTACCCAAAAACCAATGCGCTACCTAAACCCTTAAACACTACCCACCAGCCTGACACCCTATACTACCCAAACACCACAGCGCTACTCAAAACCCCAAAACACCACCCCCAGCATGACCCCCTACACTACCCAAACACCACTGCGCTACACAAAACCCTAAAACACCACCCCCAGCATGCCCTCCTACTCTACCCAAACACCACTGCCCTACCCTAAATCCTAAAACACTACCCCAGTACGACCCCCTACATTACCCAAACACCACTGCGCTACCCTAAACCCAAAAACACTACCCCAGCACAACCCCCTACACTACCCAAACACCACTGCACTACCCTAAACAATAAATCTACCCCCAGCACAACCCCCTACACTACCTAAACACCACTGCACTACCCTAAACCCTAAAACATGACCCACTATAGTACACAAACACCACTGCACTACCCTTAACCCTAAAACACTACCCCAGCACGACCCCCTACAATACAAAAACATCCGTGCACTACCCTAAAACCTAAAACACTACCCCTACACGACACAGACACCACTGCACTACCCTAAACCCTAAACCACTACCCTCAGCACGACCCCTACACTACACAAACACCACTGCACTACCCTAAACTGTAAAACACTACCCCAGCACGAAACCACTAAACACTACCCAAACACCACTGTACTACCCTAAACCCTAAACCTACCCCCAGCACGACCCCCTACACTACCAAAACACCACTGACCTACCCTAAACCCTAAATCTAGCCCCAGCTCAACCCCCTACGCTACCCAAACACCACTGCACTACCCTAAACCCTAAAACACTACCCCCAGCATGACACCCTATACTACCCAAACACAAGTGGGTTACCCTAAACCCTAAATCACTGACCCCAGCACAACACCCTACACTACACAAACATCAGTGCAGTACCCTAAAACACTACCCCCAATATGACCCCCTACACTACCCAAACACTACTGCGCTACCCAAAAACCTAAAACACCACCCCGCTATACTACCCAAACACCACAGCGCTACCCTAAACCCTAAAACACTACCCCAGCATGACCCCCTAGATTACCCAAACACCACTGCGCTACCCTAAACCCTAAAACACTACCCCCAGCACAACCGCCTACACTACACAAACACCAATGCGCTGCCCTAAACCCTACAACACTACCACCAGCACAACACCCTACACTTCCCAAACACCACCGTGCTACCCAAAACCCCAAAAGACCACCCCCAGCACAACCCCCTACACTACCCAAGCACCACTGTGCTACGCAAAACCCTAAAAGACCAACCCAGCACGACCCCCTACACTACCCAAACACCACTGCACTACCCTTAACCCTTAAACACTACCCCCAGTATGAACCCCTACATTACCCAAAAACCATTGCGCTACCCTAAACCCAAAAACAGTGCCCTATCACGACCCCCTACAATACCCAAACACCACTGCACTACCCTTAAACCTAAAACACTACCCCACCACAACACCCTACACTACCCAAACACCACTGCACTACACTAAACTGTAAAACACTTCCCCACGAACCCCCAAACACTACCCAAACACCACTGCACTACCCTAAACCCTAAATCTACCCCCAGCACGACAACCTACACCACCAAACACCACTGCACTACCCCAAACCCTAAAAATCGACACCCTACACTACACAAACACCACTGCACTACCCTAAACCCTAAAACACTACCCTCAACACTACCCCCTACACTATACAAACACCACTGCACTACTCTCAACCCTAAATCTACCCCCAGCACGACCCCTATACTACCCAAACAATGACCCCTCTACTACCCAAACACCACTAAACTATACTAAACCCTTAAACACTTCCCCAGCATGACCCCCTACACTACCCAAACACAACTGCACTACCCTAAACCTTAAAACACTACCCCAGCACAACCCCCTACACTACCCAAACACCACTGCACTATCCTAAACCCTAAAACACTACCCCCACATGACCCCCTACACTACCAAAACACCACTTCACTACCCTAAACCCTAAAACACGACCCCCTATACTACACATCCACCACTGCACTATCCTAAACCCTAAAACACTACCCCCAGCATGACCCCTACACTATACAAACACCACTGCACTACCCTAAACCCTAAAACACTACACCCAGCACGACCCCATACAATACACAAACACCATTGCACTACCTAAACCCTAAATCTACCCCTAGCACGACCCCATACACTACCCAAACACCACTGCACTACCCTAAACCCTAAAACACTACCCAAGCATGACCCCCTGCACTACACAAACACCACTGCACTACTCTAAACCCTAAATCTTTCCCCAGCATGACTCCCTATACTACCCAAACACCACTGCACTACCCTAAACCCTAAAACACTACCCCCCAGCATGACCCCCTACACTACACAAATACCACTGCACTACCCTAAACCCTAAAACACCACCCCAGAACGCCCCCCTAAACTACCCAAACACCACTGAGCTACCCTAAACCCTAAAACACTACCCCAGCATGACCCCCTACATTATCCAAACACCACTGCGCTACCCTAAACCCTAAAACACTGCACCCAACACGACCCCCTACACTACCCAAACATCAAAGCGGTACCCTAAATCCTAAAACTCTACCCCCAGTACAACCCCCTATACTACCCAAACACCAATGTGCTACCCTAAACCCTAAAACACTACCACCAGCACGACACCCTACACTACCCAAACACCACTGTGCTACCCTGAACCCTAAAACACTACCCCACCACGACACCCTACACTACCAAATATCACTGCGGTACCCTAAAACAATACCCCCAGCATGACCCCCTACACTTTGCAAACATCACTGCAGTACCCTAAACCCTAAAACACTACCCCAGCATGACACCCTACACTACCCAAACACCACTACACTACCCTAAACTCTAAAACACTACCCCCAGCATGACACCCTACACTACCCAAACACCACTGCGCTACCCGAAACCCTAAAACACTATACCCAGCATGACCCCATACACTGCACAAAAACCACTGTGCTACCCTAATCCCTAAAACACTACCCCAGCACGACCACCTATACTACCCAAACACCACTGCGCTACCCTAAACCCTAACACACTACCCCATCATGATCCCCTATACTACCCAAACACCACTGCACTACCCTAAACCCTAAACACTACCCCAAAACGACCACCTACACTACCCAAGCACCACTGCTCTACCCTAAATCTACCCCCAGCATGACCCCCTACACTACCCAAACACCACTACACTACCCTTAACCTTAAAACGCGACCCCCTACACTCCTCAAACACCACTGCACTGCCCTTAACCCTAAAACACTACCCCAGCACAGCCCCCTACACTACCCAACACCGCTGCACTACCCTAAACCCTAAATCCACCCCCAGCATGACCCCCTACAATACTCAAACACCACTGCACTACCCAAACCCTAAAACATGACCCTCGACACTCCATAAACACCACTGCACTACCCTTAACCATAAAACACTACTCACAGCATGATCCCCTACTCTACAAAAACACCATTGCACTACCCTCATCCCTAAAACACTACCCCCAGCACAAATCCCCAAACACTACCCAAATACCACTGCACTACCCCTACCCTAAATTTACCCCTAGCACATTTCCCTACTCTACCCAAACACCACTGCAATACCCTAAACCCTAAAACACTACCATCAGCATGGCCCCCTACATTACCCAAACACCACTGTGCTACCCTAAACCCAAAAACACTACCCCCAGCATGACCCCCTACATTACCCAAATACCACTGCGCTACCCTAAACCCAAAAACACTACCCCAGCACGACTCCCTACACTACCCAAACACCACTGCACTACCCTTAACCCTAAACACTACCCCAGCACGAGCCCCTATACTGCCCAAACACCACTGCACTACCCTAAACAATAAATCTACCCCAGCACAACCCCCTACACTACCTAAACACCACTGCACTACCCTAAACCCTAAAACATGACCCACTATAGTACACAAACACCACTGCACTACCCTTAACCCTAAAACACTACCCCAGCACGACCCCCTACACTACAAAAACATCCGTGCACTACCCTAAAACCTAAAACACTACCCCTACACTACACAGACACCACTGCACTACCCTAAACCCTAAACCACTACCCACAGCACGACCCCTACACTACACAAACACCACTGCACTACCCTAAACTGTAAAACACTACCCCAGCAAGAACCCACTAAACACTACCCAAACACCACTGTATTACCCTAAACCTACCCCCAGCATGACCCCCTACACTACCAAAACACCACTGACCTACCCTAAACCCTAAATCTAGCCCTAGCTCAACCCCCTACACTACCCAAACACCACTGCACTACCCTAAACCCTAAAACACTACCCCCAGCATGACACCCTATACTACCCAGACACAAGTGGGTTACCCTAAACCCTAAAACACTGACCCCAGCACAACACCCTACACTACACAAACATCAGTGCAGTACCCTAAAACACTACCCCCAATATGACCCCCTACACTACCCAAACACTACTGCGCTACCCAAAAACCTAAAACACCACCCCCAGCACACCCCGCTATACTACCCAAACACCACTGCGCTACCCTAAACCCTAAAACACTACCCCAGCATGACCCCCTGGATTACCCAAACACCACTGCGCTACCTTAAACCCTAAAACACTACCCTAGCACGATGCCATACACTACCCAAACATCAAAGCGGTACCCTAAACCCTAAAACACTACCCCCAGCACAACCGCCTACACTACACAAACACCAATGCGCTACCCTTAACCCTTAAACACTACCACCAGCACAACACCCTACACTTCCCAAACACCACTGTGCTACCCAAAACCCCAAAAGACCACCCCAGCACAACCCCCTACACTACCCAAACACCACTGTGCTACCCAAAACCCTAAAAGACCAACCCAGCACGACCCCCTACACTACCCAAACACCACTGCACTACCCTTAACCCTTAAACACTACCCCCAGCATGAACCCCTACATTACCCAAAAACCATTGCGCTACCCTAAACTCCAAAACACTACCCTATCACGACCCCCTACACTACCCAAACACCACTGCACTACCCTTAAACCTAAAACACTACCCCACCACAAAACCCTACACTACCCAAACACCACTGCACTACACTAAACTGTAAAACACTTCCCCACGAACCCCCAAACACTACCCAAACACCACTGCACTACCCTAAACTCTAAATCTACCCCTAGCACGACACCCTACACTACCAAATACCACTGCACTACCCCAAACCCTAAAAATCGACACCCTACACTACACAAACACCACTGCACTACCATAAACCCTAAAACACTACCCTCAGCACTACCCCCTACACCATACAAGCACCACTGCACTACTCTCAACCCTAAATCTACCACCAGCATGACCCCTCTACTACCCAAACACCACTAAACTACCCTAAACCCTTAAACACTTCCCCAGCATGACCCCCTACACTACCCAAACACTACTGCACTACCCTAAACCCTAAAACACTACCCCAGCACAACCCCCTACACTACCCAAACACCACTGCACTATCCTAAACCCTAAAACACTACCCCCGCATGACCCCCTACACTACCAAAACACCACTGCACTACCCTAAACCCTAAAACACTACCCCCAGCATGACCCCCTACACTACACAAACACCACTGCACAACCCTAAACCCTAAAACACTACACCCAGCACGACCCCATACAATACACAAACACCATTGCACTACCTAAACCCTAAATCTACCCCTAGCACGACCCCATACACTACCCAAACACCACTGCACTACCCTAAACCCTAAAACACTACCCAAGCATGACCCCCTACACTACACAAACACCACTGCACTACTCTAAACCCTAAATCTTTCCCCAGCATGACTCCCTATACTACCCAAACACCACTGCACTACCCTAAACCCTAAAACACAACCCCAGCATGACCCCTACAATACCCAAACATCACTGCACTAGCCTGACTCCTAAAACACTACCCCCAGCATGACGATCCCCTACAGTACCCAAACAAAACTGCCCTACCCTAAACCATAAAACAGTACCCCCAGCATGACCCCCTAAACTAACCAAACACCACTGTACTACGCCAAACCCTAACACACCACCCCCAGCATGACTCCCTACACTACCAAAACACAACTGCACTACCCTAACCCAAAATCTACCCCCAGCATGACCCCCTACACTACACAAACACCACTGCACTACCCTAAACCGTAAATCACTACCACCAGCATGACCCCCTACACTACCCAAACACCACTGCACTACCCTAAACCCTAAAACACTGCCACCAGCACGACCCCCTACACTACCCAAACAGGACTGCACTACCCTAAACCCTAAAACAGGATCCCCTACAGTACAAAAACACAACTGTACTACCCTAAAATCTAAAACACTACACCCAGCATGACCCCCTACACTACACAAACATCACTGCACTACCCTAAACCCTAAATCACTACCCCCTACACTACAAAAACACCACAGTGCTACCCTAAACCCTAAAACACTACCCCGAGCACGACCCCTACACTACCGAAAGACCCTGGCTCTACCCTAAACCCTAAATCTACCCACACACGACCCCCTACACTACCCAAACACCACTGCTCTACCCTAAACCCTAAAACACTAACCCCAGCACCACCCCCTACACTACACAAACACCACTGCACTACCCTAAACCCTAAATCTACCCCCAGCACGACCCCCTACACTACCAAACACTACGGCACTACCCTAAACCCTAAAGAACGACCCCCTACCCTACACAAACACCACTGCACTACCCTAAACCCTACAACACTACCCCCAGCACTACCCCCTACACTACACAAACACCACTGTACTACTCTAAACCCTAAATCTACAGCCAGCATGACCCCCTACATTACCCAAACACCACTGCACTACCCTAAACCCTAAAACACTACCCCCAGCACGACCCCTACACTATCCAAACACCACTACATTACCCTAAATCCTTAAACACTTCCACCAGCATGACCCACCTACAGTACCCAAACACTACTGCTTTACCCTAAAACCTAAAACACTACCCGAGCACAACCCCCTACACTACTCAAACACCACTGCACTACCCTTAACCCTAAAACACTACCCCCAGCAGGACCCCCTACACTACCAAAACACCAGTGCACTACCCTAAACCCTAAAACACGACCCCTACACTACACATCCACCACTGCACTACCCTAAACTCTAAAACACTACCCCCAGCATGACCCCCTACACTACACAAACACTACTGCACTACCCTAAACCCTAAACACTACCCCCAGCACGACCCCCTACAAAACACAAACACCACTGCACTACATAAATCCTAAATCTACCCCCAGCGCGACCCCCTACACTACCCAAACACCACTGCACTACCCTAAAACACTACCCCAGCATGACCCTCTACACTACACAAACACCACTGCACTACTCTAAACCCTAAATCTACCCAGCACGACTCCCTATACTACCCAAACACCACTGCACTACCCTAAACCCTAAAACACGACCCCTAGCATGAGCCCCTACACTACACAAACACCACTGCGCTAGCCTAAACCCTAAAACACCACCCCAGCACGCTCCCATATACTACCCAAACACAACTGCGCTACCCTAAACCCTAAAACACTACCCCAGCAAGACCCCCTACATTACCCAAACACAGCGTTACACTAAACCCTAAAACCCTACCCCCAGCACGACCCCCTACACAAATTAAACATCAGAGGTACCCTAAACCCTAAAGCACTACCCCCAGCACAACACCCTACACTACCCAAACACCAATGCGCTACCTAAACCCTTAAACACTACCCACCAGCCTGACACCCTATACTACCCAAACACCACTGTGCTACCCAAAACCCCAAAACACCACCCCCAGCATGACCCCCTACACTACCCAAACACCACTGCGCTACACAAAACCCTAAAACACCACCCCCAGCATGCCCTCCTACACTACCCAAACACCACTGCCCTACCCTAAATCCTAAAACACTACTCCAGTACGACCCCCTACATTACCCAAACACCACTGCGCTACCCTAAACCCAAAAACACTACCCCAGCACAACCCCCTACACAAATTAAACATCAGAGGTACCCTAAACCCTAAAGCACTACCCCCAGCACAACACCCTACACTACCCAAACACCAATGCGCTACCTAAACCCTTAAACACTACCCACCAGCCTGACACCCTATACTACCCAAACACCACTGTGCTACCCAAAACCCCAAAACACCACCCCCAGCATGACCCCCTACACTACCCAAACACCACTGCGCTACACAAAACCCTAAAACACCACCCCCAGCATGCCCTCCTACACTACCCAAACACCACTGCCCTACCCTAAATCCTAAAACACTACTCCAGTACGACCCCCTACATTACCCAAACACCACTGCGCTACCCTAAACCCAAAGCACTACCCCAGCACAACCCCCTACACTACCCAAACACCACTGCACTACCCTAAACAATAAATCTACCCCCAGCACAACCCCCTACACTACCTAAACACCACTGCACTACCCTAAACCCTAAAACATGACCCACTATAGTACACAAACACCACTGCACTACCCTTAACCCTAAAACACTACCCCAGCACGACCCCCTACACTACAAAAACATCCGTGCACTACCCTAAAACCTAAAACACTACCCCTACACTACACAGACACCACTGCACTACCCTAAACCCTAAACCACTACCCTCAGCACGACCCCTACACTACACAAACACCACTGCACTACGCTAAACTGTAAAACACTACCCCAGCACGAACCCACTAAACACTACCCAAACACCACTGTACTACCCTAAACCCTAAACCTACCCCCAGCACGACCCCCTACACTACCAAAACACCACTGACCTACCCTAAACCCTAAATCTAGCCCCAGCTCAACCCCCTACACTACCCAAACACCACTGCACTACCCTAAACCCTAAAACACTACCCCCAGCAAGACACCCTATACTACCCAAACACAAGTGGGTTACCCTAAACCCTAAAACACTGACCCCAGCACAACACCCTACACTACACAAACATCAGTGCAGTACCCTAAAACACTACCCCCAATATGACCCCCTACACTACCCAAACACTACTGCGCTACCCAAAAACCTAAAACACCACCCCCAGCACACCCCGCTATACTACCCAAACACCACTGCGCTACCCTAAACCCTAAAACACTACCCCAGCATGACCCCCTAGATTACCCAAACACCACTGCGCTACCCTACACCCTAAAACACTACCCCCAGCACAACCGCCTACACTACACAAACACCAATGCGCTGCCCTAAACCCTAAAACACTACCACCAGCACAACACCCTACACTTCCCAAACACCACTGTGCTACCCAAAACCCCAAAAGACCACCCCCAGCACAACCCCCTACACTACCCAAACACCACTGTGCTACGCAAAACCCTAAAAGACCAACCCAGCACGACCCCCTACACTACCCAAACACCACTGCACTACCCTTAACCCCTAAACACTACCCCCAGCATGAACCCCTACATTACCCAAAAACCATTGCGCTACCCTAAACCCAAAAACACTACCCTATCAGGACCCCCTACACTACCCAAACACCACTGCACTACCCTTAAACCTAAAACACTACCCCACCACAACACCCTACACTACCCAAACACCACTGCACTACACTAAACTGTAAAACACTTCCCCACGAACGCCCAAACACTACCCAAACACCACTGCACTACCCTAAACCCTAAATCTACCCCCAGCACGACAACCTACACCACCAAACACCACTGCACTACCCCAAACCCTAAAAATCGACACCCTACACTACACAAACACCACTGCACTACCCTAAACCCTAAAACACTACCCTCAGCACTACCCCCTACACTATACAAACACCACTGCACTACTCTCAACCCTAAATCTACCCCCAGCATGACCCCTATACTACCCAAACAACAATTCACTACCCTAAACCCTAATACACTACCCCCAGCATGACCCCTCTACTACCCAAACACCACTAAACTATCCTAAACCCTTAAACACTTCCCCAGCATGACCCCCTACACTACCCAAACACAACTGCACTACCCTAAACCTTAAAACACTACCCCAGCACAACCCCCTACACTACCCAAACACCACTGCACTATCCTAAACCCTAAAACACTACCCCCACATGACCCCCTACACTACCAAAACACCACTGCACTACCCTAAACCCTAAAACACAACCCCTATACTACACATCCACCACTGCACTACCCTAAACCCTAAAACACTACCCCCATCGTGACCCCTACACTATACAAACACCACTGCACTACCCTAAACCCTAAAACACTACACCCAGCACGACCCCATACAATACACAAACACCATTGCACTACCTAAACCCTAAATCTACCCCTAGCACGACCCCATACACTACCCAAACACCACTGCACTACCCTAAACCCTAAAACACTACCCAAGCATGACCCCCTACACTACACAAACACCACTGTACTACTCTAAACCCTAAATCTTTCCCCAGCATGACTCCCTATACTACCCAAACACCACTGCACTACCCTAAACCCTAAAACACTACCTCCCAGCATGACCCCCTACACTACACAAACACCACTGCACTACCCTAAACCCTAAAACACCACCCCAGAACGCCCCCCTAAACTACCCAAACACCACTGAGCTACCCTAAACCCCAAAACACTACCCCAGCATGACCCCCTACATTATCCAAACACCACTGCGCTACCCTAAACCCTAAAACACTGCACCCAACACGACCCCCTACACTACCCAAACATCAAAGCGGTACCCTAAATCCTAAAACTCTACCCCCAGTACAACCCCCTATACTACCCAAACACCAATGTGCTACCCTAAACCCTAAAACACTACCACCAGCACGACACCCTACACTACCCAAACACCACTGTGCTACACTGAACCCTAAAACACTACCCCACCACGACACCCTACACTACCAAATATCACTGCGGTACCCTAAAACAATACCCCCAGCATGACCCCCTACACTTTGCAAACATCACTGCAGTACCCTAAACCCTAAAACACTACCCCAGCATGACACCCTACACTACCCAAACACCACTACACTACCCTAAACTCTAAAACACTACCCCCAGCATGACACCCTACACTACCCAAACACCACTGCGCTACCCGAAACCCTAAAACACTATACCCAGCATGACCCCATACACTGCACAAAAACCACTGTGCTACCCTAATCCCTAAAACACTACCCCAGCACGACCACCTATACTACCCAAACACCACTGCGCTACCCTAAACCCTAACACACTACCCCATCATGATCCCCTATACTACCCAAACACCACTGCACTACCCTAAACCCTAAACACTACCCCAAAACGACCACCTACACTACCCAAACACCACTGCTCTACTCTAAATCTACCCCCAGCATGACCCCCTACACTACCCAAACACCACTGCACTACCCTAAACCTTAAAACGCGACCCCCTACACTCCTCAAACACCACTGCACTGCCCTTAACCCTAAAACACTACCCCAGCACAGCCCCCTACACTACCCAACACCGCTGCACTACCCTAAACCCTAAATCCACCCCCAGCATGACCCCCTACAATACTCAAACACCACTGCACTACCCAAACCCTAAAACATGACCCTCGACACTCCATAAACAACACTGCACTACCCTTAACCATAAAACACTACTCACAGCATGATCCCCTACTCTACAAAAACACCATTGCACTACCCTCATCCCTAAAACACTACCCCCAGCACAAATCCCCAAACACTACCCAAATACCACTGCACTACCCCTACCCTAAATTTACCCCTAGCACATTTACCTACTCTACCCAAACACCACTGCAATACCCTAAACCCTAAAACACTACCCTCAGCATGGCCCCCTACATTACCCAAACACCACTGTGCTACCCTAAACCCAAAAACACTACCCCCAGCATGACCCCCTACATTACCCAAACACCACTGCGCTACCCTAAACCCAAAAACACTACCCCAGCACGACTCCCTACACTACCCAAACACCACTGCACTATCCTTAACCCTAAACACTACCCCAGCACGAGCCCCTATACTGCCCAAACACCACTGCACTACCCTAAACAATAAATCTACCCCAGCACAACCCCCTACACTACCTAAACACCACTGCACTACCCTAAACCCTAAAACATGACCCACTATAGTACACAAACACCACTGCACTACCCTTAACCCTAAAACACTACCCCAGCACGACCCCCTACACTACAAAAACATCCATGCACTACCCTAAAACCTAAAACACTACCCCTACACTACACAGACACCACTGCACTACCCTAAACCCTAAACCACTACCCTCAGCACGACCCCTACACTACACAAACACCACTGCACTACCCTAAACTGTAAAACACTACCCCAGCACGAACCCACTAAACACTACCCAAACACCACTGTATTACCCTAAACCTACCCCCAGCATGACCCCCTACACTACCAAAACACCACTGACCTACCCTAAACCCTAAATCTAGCCCTAGCTCAACCCCCTACACTACCCAAACACCACTGCACTACCCTAAACCCTAAAACACTACCCCCAGCATGACACCCTATACTACCCAAACACAAGTGGGTTACCCTAAACCCTAAAACACTGACCCCAGCACAACACCCTACACTACACAAACATCAGTGCAGTACCCTAAAACACTACCCCCAATATGACCCCCTACACTACCCAAACACTACTGCGCTACCCAAAAACCTAAAACACCACCCCCAGCACACCCCGCTATACTACCCAAACACCACTGCGCTACCCTAAACCCTAAAACACTACCCCAGCATGACCCCCTAGATTACCCAAACACCACTGCGCTACCCTAAACCCTAAAACACTACCCTAGCACGATGCCATACACTACCCAAACATCAAAGCGGTACCCTAAACCCTAAAACACTACCCCCAGCACAACCGCCTACACTACACAAACACCAATGTGCTGCCCTAAACCCTAAAACACTACCACCAGCACAACACCCTACACTTCCCAAACACCACTATGCTACCTAAAACCCCAAAAGACCACCCCAGCACAACCCCCTACACTACCCAAACACCACTGTGCTACCCAAAACCCTAAAAGACCAACCCAGCACGACCCCCTACACTACCCAAACACCACTGCACTACCCTTAACCCTTAAACACTACCCCCAGCATGAACCCCTACATTACCCGAAAACCATTGCGCTACCCTAAACCCCAAAACACTACCCTATCACGACCCCCTACACTACCCAAACACCACTGCACTACCCTTAAACCTAAAACACTACCCCACCACAAAACCCTACACTACCCAAACACCACTGCACTACACTAAACTGTAAAACACTTCCCCACGAACCCCCAAACACTACCCAAACACCACTGCACTACCCTAAACTCTAAATCTACCCCTAGCACGAAACCCTACACTACCAAACACCACTGCACTACCACAAACCCTAAAAATCGACACCCTACACTACACAAACACCACTGCACTACCATAAACCCTAAAACACTACCCTCATCACTACCCCCTACACCATACAAGCACCACTGCACTACTCTCAACCCTAAATCTACCCCCAGCATGACCCCTATACTACCCAAACAACAATTCACTACCCTAAACCCTAATACACTGCCCCCAGCATGACCCCTCTACTACCCAAACACCACTAAACTACCCTAAACCCTTAAACACTTCCCCAGCATGACCCCCTACACTACCCAAACACTACTGCACTACCCTAAACCCTAAAACACTACCCCAGCACAACCCCCTACACTACCCAAACACCACTGCACTATCCTAAACCCTAAAACACTACCCCCGCATGACCCCCTACACTACCAAAACACCACTGCACTACCCTAAACCCTAAAACACTACCCCCAGCATGACCCCCTACACTACACAAACACCACTGCACAACCCTAAACCCTAAAACACTACACCCAGCACGACCCCATACAATACACAAACACCATTGCACTACCTAAACCCTAAATCTACCCCTAGCACGACCCCATACACTACCCAAACACCACTGCACTACCCTAAACCCTAAAACACTACCCAAGCATGACCCCCTACACTACACAAACACCACTGCACTACTCTAAACCCTAAATCTTTCCGCAGCATGACTCCCTATACTACCCAAACACCACTGCACTACCCTAAACCCTAAAACACTACCTCCCAGCATGACCCCCTACACTACACAAACACCACTGCACTACCCTAAACCCTAAAACACCACCCCAGAACGCCCCCCTACACTACCCAAACACCACTGAGCTACCCAAACCCTAAAACACTACCCCAGCATGACCCCCTACATTATCCAAACACCACTGCCCTACCCTAAACCCAAAAAACACTGCACCCAACACGACCCCCTACACTACCCAAACATCAAAGCAGTACCCTAAACCCTAAAACTCTACCCCCAGTACAACCCCCTATACTACCCAAACACCAATGTGCTACCCTAAACCCTAAATCACTACCACCAGCACGCACCCTACACTACCCAAACACCACTGTGCTACCCTGAACCCTAAAACACTACCTCACCACGACACCCTACACTATCAAATATCACTGCGGTACCCTAAAACAATACCCCCAGCATGACCCCCTACACTTTGCAAACATCACTGCAGTACCCTAAACCCTAAAACACTACCCCGGCATGACACCCTACACTACCCAAACACCACTACACTACCCTGAACCCTAAAACACTACCCCCAGCATGACACCCTACAGTACCCAAACACCACTGCGCTACCCTAAACCCTAAAACACTATACCCAGCATGACCCCATACACTACACAAAAACCACTGTGCTACCCTAATCCCTAAACACTACCCCAAAACGACCACCTACACTACTCAAACACCACTGCGCTACCGTAAATCTACCCACAGCATGACCCCCTACACTACCCAAGTACCACTGCACTACCCTAAATCCTAAAAACGCGACCCCCTACACTCCTCAAACACCACTGCACTGCCCTTAACCCTAAAACACTACCCCAGCACAACCCCCTATACTACCCAACACCACTGCACTACCCTAAACCCTAAATCCACCCCCAGCATGACCCCCTACAATACTCAAACACCACTGCACTACCCAAACCCTAAAAAACGAACCTCGACACTCCACAAACACCACTGCACTACCCTTAACCATAAAACACTACTCCCAGCATGATCCCCTACACTACAAAAACACCATTGCACTACCCTCATCCCTAAAACACTACCCCCAGCACAAATCCCCAAACACTACCCAAATACCACTGCACTACCCCTAACCCAAAATTTACCCCTAGCACAATTCCCTACTCTACCCAAACACCACTGCACTACCCTAAACCCTAAAACACTACCCCCAGCATGGCCCCCTACATTACCCAAACACTACTGTGCTACCCTAAACCCAAAAACACTACCCCCAGCATGACCCCCTACATTACCCAAACACCACTGCGCTACCCTAAATCCAAAAACACTACCCCAGCACGACTCCCTACACTACCCAAACACCACTGCACTACCCTTAACCCTAAACACTACCCCAGCACGAACCCCTATACTGCCCAAACACCACTGCACTACCCTAAACAATAAATCTACCCCACCACGACCCCTACACTACCCAAACACCACTGCACTACCCTAAACCCTAACACACAACCCTCTATACTACACAAACACCACTGCAATACCCTTAAAACTAAAACACTACCCCAGCATGACCCCCTGCACTACAAAAACACCACTGCACTACCCTAAACTCTAAAACACTACCCCCTACACTATACAGACACCACTGCACTACACTAAACCCTAAAACACGGATATATGACGTTACAACGCACACTTTTACAACGCATGCACTTACAACGCATTTTTTACAACGCATAATCCATTACAACGCACTACACTTACAACGCATGACACTACAACGCATTTTTAAAAACTACCTTTACAACGCATACCATTACAACGCATAATATTACATTGCATTTAAGGTAAGTATTAGATAGTATAGGGGTAAAAATTACTTTTCTAACTCCAGGGGGTGCAACAGTAGGGTAAGTGTTGGATAGTGTAGGGGTAAAAATTACTATTCTAACTCCAGGGGGTGCAACAGTAGGGTAAGTGTTGGATAGTATAGGGGTAAAAATTACTATTCTAACTCCAGGGGGTGCAACAGTAGGGTAAGTGTTGGATAGTATAGGGGTAAAAATTGCTATTCTAACTCCAGGGGGTGCAACAGTAGGGTAAGTGTTGGATAGTATAGGGGTAAAAATTGCTATTCTAACTCCAGGGGGTGCAACAGTAGGGTAAGTGTTGGATAGTATAGGGGTAAAAATTACTATTCTAACTCCAGGGGGTGCAACAGTAGGGTAAGTGTTGGATAGTATAGGGGTAAAAATTACTATTCTAACTCCAGGGGGTGCAACAGTAGGGTAAGTGTTGGATAGTATAGGGGTAAAAATTACTATTCTAACTCCAGGGGGTACAACAGTAGGGTAAGTGTTGGATAGTATAGGGGTAAAAATTGCTATTCTAACTCCAGGGGTTGCAACAGTAGGGTAAGTGTTGGATAGTATAGGGGTAAAAATTACTATTCTAACTCCAGGGGGTGCAACAGTAGGGTAAGTGTTGGATAGTATAGGGGTAAAAATTACTATTCTAACTCCAGGGGGTGCAACAGTAGGGTAAGTGTTGGATAGTATAGTGGTAAAAATTACTATTCTTACTCCAGGGGGTGCAACAGTAGGGTAAGTGTTGGATAGTATAGGGGTAAAAATTACTATTCTAACTCCAGGGGGTGCAACAGTAGGGTAAGTGTTGGATAGTGTAGTGTAATATTATGCGTTGTAATGGTAGGCGTTGTAATGGAATGCGTTGTAAAGGTAGTTTTTAAAAATGCGTTGTAGTGTCATGCGTTGTAAGTGTAGTGCGTTGTAATGGATTATGCGTTGTAAAAAATGCGTTGTAAGTGTAGTGCGTTGTAACAGTTGCGTTGTAAAGGTTGTTCCCCCTAAAACACTACCCCAGCACGACCCCCAACACTACACAAACACCACTGCACTACCCTTAACCCTTAAACACTACCCCCAGCATGAGCCCCTACATTACCCAAAAACCATTGCGCTACCCTAAACCCCAAAACACTACCCTATCACGACCCCCTACACTACCCAAACACCACTGCACTACCCTTAAACCTAAAACACTACCCCACCACAAAACCCTACACTACCCAAACACCACTGCACTACACTAAACTGTAAAACACTTCCCCACGAACCCCCAAACACTACCCAAACACCACTGCACTACCCTAAACTCTAAATCTACCCCTAGCACGACACCCTACACTACCAAACACCACTGCACTACCCCAAACCCTAAAAATCGACACCCTACACTACACAAACACCACTGCACTACCATAAACCCGAAAACACTACCCTCATCTCTACCCCCTACACCATACAAGCACCACTGCACAACTCTCAACCCTAAATCTACCCCCAGCATGACCCCTATACTACCCAAACAACAATTCACTACCCTAAACCCTAATACACTGCCCCCAGCATGACCCCTCTACTACCCAAACACCACTAAACTATCCTAAACCCTTAAACACTTCCCCAGCATGACCCCCTACACTACCCAAACACTACTGCACTACCCTAAACCCTAAAACACTACCCCAGCACAACCCCCTACACTACCCAAACACCACTGCACTATCCTAAACACTAAAACACTACCCCAGCATGACCCCCTACACTACCAAAACACCACTGCACTACCCTAAACCCTAAAACACTACCCCCAGCATGACCCCCTACACTACACAAACACCACTGCACAACCCTAAACCCTAAAACACTACACCCAGCACTACCCCCTACACTATACAGGCACCACTGCACTACACTAAACCCTAAAACACTACCCCAGCACGACCCCCAACACTACACAAACACCACTGCACTACCCTAAACTGTAAAACACTACCCCAGCACAACCGCCTACACTACACAAACACCAATGTGCTGCCCTAAACCCTAAAACACTACCACCAGCACAACACCCTACACTTCCCAAACACCACTGTGCTACCCAAAACCCCAAAAGACCACCCCAGCACGAGCCCCTACACTACCCAAACACCACTGTGCTACCCAAAACCCTAAAAGACCAACCCAGCACGACCCCCTACACTACCCAAACACCACTGCACTACCCTTAACCCTTAAACACTACCCCCAGCATGAACCCCTACGTTACCCAAAAACCATTGCGCTACCCTAAACCCCAAAACACTACCCTATCACGACCCCCTACACTACCCAAACACCACTGCACTACCCTTAAACCTAAAACACTACCCCACCACAAAACCCTACACTACCCAAACAACACTGCACTACACTAAACTGTAAAACACTTCCCCACGAACCCCCAAACACTACCCAAACACCACTGCACTACCCTAAACTCTAAATCTACCCCTAGCACGACACCCTACACTACCAAACACCACTGCACTACCCCAAACCCTAAAAATCGACACCCTACACTACACAAACACCACTGCACTACCATAAACCCTAAAACACTACCCTCATCACTACCCCCTACACCATACAAGCACCACTGCACTACTCTCAACCCTAAATCTACCCCCAGCATGACCCCTATACTACACAAACAACAATTCACTACCCTAAACCCTAATACACTGCCCCCAGCATGACCCCTCTACTACCCAAACACCACTAAACTACCCTAAACCCTTAAACACTTCCCCAGCATGACCCCTACACTACCCAAACACTACTGCACTACCCTAAACCCTAAAACACTACCCCAGCACAACCCCTACACTACCCAAACACCACTGCACTATCCTAAACCCTAAAACACTACCCCCGCATGACCCCCTACACTACCAAAACACCACTGCACTACCCTAAACCCTAAAACACTACCCCCAGCATGACCCCCTACACTACACAAACACCACTGCACAACCCTAAACCCTAAAACACTACACCCAGCACGACCCCATGCAATTCACAAACACCATTGCACTACCTAAACCCTAAATCTACCCCTAGCACAACCCCATACACTACCCAAACACCACTGCACTACCCTAAACCCTAAAACACTACACAAGCATGACCCCCTACACTACACAAACACCACTGCACTACTCTAAACCCTAAATCTTTCCCCAGCATGACTCCCTATACTACCCAAACACCACTGCACTACCCTAAACCCTAAAACACTACCTCCAGCATGACCCCCTACACTACACAAACACCACTGCACTACCCTAAACCCTAAAACACCACCCCAGAACGCCCCCCTACTCTACCCAAACACCACTGAGCTACTCAAACCCTAAAACACTACCCCAGCATGACCCCTTACATTATCCAAACACCACTGCGCTACCCTAAACCCTAAAACACTGCACCCAACACGACCCCCTACACTACCCAAACATCAAAGCGGTACCCTAAACCCTAAAACTCTACCCCAGTACAACCCCCTATACTACCCAAACACCAATGTGCTACCCTAAACCCTAAATCACTACCACCAGCACGCACCCTACACTACCCAAACACCACTGTGCTACCCTGAACCCTAAAACACTACCCCACCACGACACCCTACACTATCAAATATCACTGCGGTACCCTAAAACAATACCCCCAGCATGACCCCCTACACTTTGCAAACATCACTGCAGTACCCTAAACCCTAAAACACTACCCCAGCATGACACCCTACACTACCCAAACACCACTACACTACCCTGAACCCTAAAACACTACCCCCAGCATGACACCCTACAGTACCCAAACACCACTGCGCTACCCTAAACCCTAAAACACTATACCCAGCATGACCCCATACACTACACAAAAACCACTGTGCTACCCTAATCCCTAAACACTACCCCAAAACGACCACCTACACTACTCAAACACCACTGCGCTACCGTAAATCTACCCACAGCATGACCCCCTACACTACCCAAACACCACTGCACTACCCTAAACCCTAAAACACGACCCCCTACACTCCTCAAACACCACTGCACTGCCCTTAACCCTAAAACACTACCCCAGCACAACCCCCTATACTACCCAACACCACTGCACTACCCTAAACCCTAAATCCACCCCCAGCATGACCCCCTACAATACTCAAACACCACTGTACTACCCAAACCCTAAAAAACGAATCTCGACACTCCACAAACACCACTGCACTACCCTTAACCATAAAACACTACTCCCAGCATGATCCCCTATACTACAAAAACACCATTGCACTACCCTCATCCCTAAAACACTACCCCCAGCACAAATCCCCAAACACTACCCAAATACCACTGCACTACCCCTAACCCAAAATTTACCCCTAGCACAATTCCCTACTCTACCCAAACACCACTGCACTACCCTAAACCCTAAAACACTACCCCCAGCATGGCCCCCTACATTACCCAAACACTACTGTGCTACCCTAAACCCAAAAACACTACCCCCAGCATGACCCCCTACATTACCCAAACACCACTGTGCTACCCTAAATCCAAAAACACTACCCCAGCACGACTCCCTACACTACCCAAACACCACTGCACTACCCTTAACCCTAAACACTACCCCAGCACGAACCCCTATACTGCCCAAACACCACTGCACTACCCTAAACAATAAATCTACCCCACCACGACCCCTACACTACCCAAACACCACTGCACTACCCTAAACCCTAAAACACAACCCTCTATACTACACAAACACCACTGCACTACCCTTAACCCTAAAACACCACCCCAGCATGACCCCCTGCACTACAAAAACACCACTGCACTACCCTAAACTCTAAAACACTACCCCCTACACTATACAGACACCACTGCACTACACTAAACCCTAAAACACTACCCCAGCACGACCCCCAACACTACACAAACACCACTGCACTACCCTAAACTGTAAAACACTACCCCAGCACGAACCCCCAAACACTACCCAAACACCACTGCACTACCCTAATCCCTATAACACTACCCCCAGCATGACACCCTATACTACCCAAACAAAAGTATGCTACCCTAAACTCTAAAACACTGCTCCCAGCACTACACCCTACACTACCCAAACATCACTGCAGTACCCTAAACCCTAAAACACTACCCCCAGCATGACCCCCTACGCTACCCAAACACCACTGCTGTACCCTATACCCTAAAACACTACCCCCAGTACGACCCCCTACACTACCCAAACACCACTGTGCTACCCTAAACCCTAAAACACTACCCCCAGCACGACCTTAGGGCGTGGCGCCGTGGCCAGGGTGACCGACTCTGGAATCTGGGGATCACGGTTCGATCCCCAGCACCGGCGGTAGATTAGCCCAGCACCATGTGACTCTGGGAAATAGCTTGCTTAGTCTTCCCGAAGGCCCCCAGCGCCTAGAGACCTTTACGGGTGATTGTTCGCACTTTACAAATGTGGATTATTATTACACAAACAACACTGCACTACCCTAAACCCTAAAACCCTACCCCAGTATGACACCCTACACTACCCAAACACCACCGCACTACCATAAACCCTAAAACACTACCCCCAGCATGACCCCCATTGCTACACAAACACCACGGCACTACCCTAAACCCTAGAACACTACCCCCAGCACGACCCCCTATACTACACAAACACCACTGCACTACCCTAAACCCTAAAATACTACCCCCAGCACGACCTCCTACACTACTCAAACACACCAGCACTACCCTAAACCCTAAGAGACTACCCCATCAAGACCCCTACACTACACAAACACCACTGCACTACCCTAAACTCCAAATCTACCCCCAGCACGACCCCCTACACTACCAAAACTCTACTGCACTACCCTAATCCCTAAAACACTACCCCCAGCACAACCCCCTAAACTACACAAACACCACTGCACTAACCTAAACCCTAAAACACTTCCCCCAGTACGACCCCCTACACTACACAAACACCACCACACTACCCAAAACCCTAAAACCCTACCCCAGCCTGACCCCCTACACTACCCAAACCCCACTGCACTACCCTTAACCCTAAACACTACCCCAGCACGAACCCCTATACTGCCCAAACACCACTGCACTACCCTAAACAATAAATCTACCCCACCACGACCCCTACACTACCCAAACACCACTGCACTACCCTAAACCCTAAAACACAACCCTCTATACTACACAAACACCACTGCACTACCCTTAACCCTAAAACACTACCCCAGCATGACCCCCTGCACTACAAAAACACCACTGCACTACCCTAAACTCTAAAACACTACCCCCTACACTATACAGACACCACTGCACTACACTAAACCCTAAAACACTACCCCAGCACGACCCCCAACACTACACAAACACCACTGCACTACCCTAAACTGTAAAACACTACCCCAGCACGAACCCCCAAACACTACCCAAACACCACTGCACTACCCTAAACCCTATAACACTACCCCCAGCATGACACCCTATACTACCCAAACAAAAGTATGCTACCCTAAACTCTAAAACACTGCTCCCAGCACTACACCCTACACTACCCAAACATCACTGCAGTACCCTAAACCCTAAAACACTACCCCCAGCATGACCCCCTACGCTACCCAAACACCACTGCTGTACCCTATACCCTAAAACACTACCCCCAGTACGACCCCCTACACTACCCAAACACCACTGTGCTACCCTAAACCCTAAAACACTACCCCCAGCATGACCTTAGGGCGTGGCGCCGTGGCCAGGGCGACTGACTCTGGAATCTGGGGATCACGGTTCGATCCCCAGCACCGGCGGTAGATTAGCCCAGCACCATGTGACTCTGGGAAATAGCTTGCTTAGTCTTCCCGAAGGCCCCCAGCGCCTAGAGACCTTTACGGGTGATTGTTCGCACTTTACAAATGTGGATTATTATTACACAAACAACACTGCACTACCCTAAACCCTAAAACCCTACCCCAGTATGACACCCTACACTACCCAAACACCACCGCACTACCCTAAACCCTAAAACACTACCCCCAGCATGACCCCCATTGCTACACAAACACCACTGCACTACCCTAAACCCTAGAACACTACCCCCAGCACGACCCCCTATACTACACAAACACCACTGCACTACCCTAAACCCTAAAATACTACCCCCAGCACGACCTCCTACACTACTCAAACACACCAGCACTACCCTAAACCCTAAGAGACTACCCCATCAAGACCCCTACACTACACAAACACCACTGCACTACCCTAAACTCCAAATCTACCCCCAGCACGACCCCCTACACTACCAAAACTCTACTGCACTACCCTAATCCCTAAAACACTACCCCCAGCACAACCCCCTAAACTACACAAACACAACTGCACTAACCTAAACCCTAAAACACTTCCCCCAGCACGACCCCCTACACTACACAAACACCACCGCACTACCCAAAAACCCTAAAACCCTACCCCAGCCTGACCCCCTATACTACCCAAATA
Source organism: Triturus cristatus (assembly GCF_964204655.1). NCBI lineage: Eukaryota > Metazoa > Chordata > Amphibia > Caudata > Salamandridae > Triturus > Triturus cristatus. The sequence goes on along the minus strand of NC_140582.1, from coordinate 685,329,961 downwards.
CTACTGTACTACCCTAAACCCTAAAACACTACCCCCAGCATGACCCCCTATGCTACCCAAACACCACTGCACTACCCTAAACTCCAAAACACTACCCTCAGCACGACCCCCTACACTACACAAACACCACTGCACTGCCCTAAACTGTAAAACCCTACCCCAGCACAAACCCCCAAGCACTACCCAAACACCACTGCACTACCCTAAACCCTAAATCTACCCCCAGCATGACCCCCTACACTACCCAAACACCACTTACCTACCCTAAACCCTAAATCTACCCCAGCATGACCCTGTACACTACCCAAACGCCACTGCACTACCCTAAACCCTAAAACACTACCCCCAGCATGACCTCCTACACTACCCAAACACCACTGCGGTACCCTATACCCTAAAACACTACCCCCAGCACGACCCCCTACACCACCCAAACACCACTGCTCTGCCCTAAACCCTAAAACACTACCCCCAGCACGACCCCATACACTACCCAAACACCACTGCGCCACCCTAAATCCTAAAACACTATCCTCAGCACAACCCCATACACTACAGAAAAACCACTGCGCTACCCTAAACCCTAAAACACTGCCCCCAACACGACCCCTACACTACACAAACACCACTGTACTGCCCTAAACCGTAAAACACTATCCCCAGCACAACCCCCTATACTACAAATACTCCACTGCACTAACCTAAACCCTAAATACCTACACCCAGCATGACCCCTACACTACCCAAACACCACTGCACTACCCTAAACCCTAAAACACTACCCCAGCACAACCCCCTATACTACACAAACACCACCGCACTACCCTAAACCCTAAAACCCTACCCCAGCATGACCCCCTACACTACCCAAACACGACTGCACTACCCTTAACCCTAAAACACTACCCCCAGCATGACCCCCTACACTACCCAAACACCACTGCACTACCCTAAACCCTAAAAGACTAACCCCAGCAAGAACCCTACACTACACAAACACCACTGCACTACCCTAAAACCCAAATCTACCCCAGCACCACCTCCTACACTACCAAAACACCACTGCAGTACCCTAAACCCTAAATCTACCCCCAGCATGACCCCCTACACTACCAAATCACCACTGCACTACCCTAAACCCTAAAACACTACCCCCAGTATGACCTCCTACACTACCCAAACACCACTGCACTACCCTAAACCCAAAAACACTACCCCCACCATGACCCCTACCCTACCCAAACACCACTGCACTACCCTAAACCCTAGAAAAGTAACCCCCACCCCAAGCCCAATCCCCCTTTCCTGTCACTCCTCGTGGTTCCTGCTTTACGTCATCTCTGAGGGGCAGTGCATGTCGTTGTGAGGAAACGGAACAGCCTATCTTTCCTTCCAACGAAGTGAATCGTTTAAATGTTCGCAATGCACTGCTGATGACGTCACATATTACATCACTCATGACATGGTCAGTGACATCACTCATGACATCACTGATGACATCTCAAATGACATCACTGATGACATCACTGATGACATCATCCAGTGAATGTGTGTTTTTCTGAAAATTACATATGTTTTATATATGTATATCTCAAGGTCGATGGAAGAATAAATGGGTATATAAGTGTCTAAATGGATGATTTGTTTTTGAAAAATTGACTGTATAACTGACTGATTAAGTGTATCTTAGTGAATACATGGCTTAGTGAGTATTGTTTAAATAGATAAATATCTGTATCAGTCTCTCACTTTGTGTATAAGTGGCTGCATGGGTTGGTGAGTAGCTACATGAGTGTCTATACAGGTTATTAGTTGTTTTTTGAGTATCAGTATGAGTGTCTGAGTGTCTTTATGGTTCGTGGGGGGTATTACGTAGTGCATAGGTGCATGAATGTGTGACTCACTGTTTGTATGTGTTGAAGACAGCATGTGTGCAGGACTGTATGGGTGGATGAGTGTGTGCATGGGTGTGTTAGTGAGTGAATGACTGTCTCAATAGTGTCTTTATGAGTAACTACATATGTTTTAAACTAGTATATGTGACTATTGGTGTATATAAGTGAGTATATGTGAGAGTGAGAGATTGAAAGAGTTTCTGTATGAATAAGTATGTGTTTCTATAAGTGATTGTTTAAAAGACTAAGTATGTGTACGTTTCTGTAGAAGTAAGTGTGGTGGTGTGTGTATAACTGTATATGCAAGTAAATGGATGGTCGATTCTTTATTAGCATGAGTGGCTATGTGTGTGAGTAACTCTATGGATGAGTGGCGTTGTGTAACAGGATGTATAGGTGTATGAGTACATAGGATGAGTGAGTACATGTATCAGTGAGTGTATAGGACTGTTGGTGAATGAGTGGATGTGTATGTGGATCTTAGAATTACTGAATAGGTTTTTGTAACTGATATTGGTATGTCCATTGTTTTGAAAATGTTAGTTTCTATTTTTGAATGTGTGTATCAAAGGTTATATTAGGGGGAGAGGAGGTCTGCCACTCTATCACAAGGATGATGTCATCAGTGATGTCATTTGAGATGTCATCAGTGATGTCATGAGTGATGTCACTGACCATGTCATGAGTGATGTAATATGTGATGTCATCAGCAGTGCATTGCGGGCACCCGAGTTATAGTTAGCTGAACTAACTATAACGGGGGAATTTCAATGGTTTTGTATGAGTGAAAAGTTCAGCTAACTATAACGCCCCTGAAACCTATGGTTTTTTCAGTGAATTTCTAATGTTTTTTAAATACTAATTCCTAACTGTAATGTGCCTGAAACCTATGGTCTTTTCAGTGAATTTCAAAAGTTTTTTAAATAATAATTTCTAACTATGCCTACAGAGATAGGACATGTGAAGAAAGAAGAAAAAACGCACCGAAAGAAAAAAAAGAAATGCAGAAAGAAGCAACAGAAGTCCTCAAAGACGAAGAAAAGTGCAGGAAGAAGGATAACGTGCAGAAAGAACATACAGAAGAGCAGAAAGAAGCCTTGTTGCAAAATCATCCTGTACCCTCAACTTTTTCAGACGGATACTGGTGGTAACTGAGTCTGACTAACCAGTCCTAGAGCCAGTGCTATGTTAAAAGACACTCAGAATACAGTGAAAACACCTACATACACTAGGGAACACTATGCGTTGGGGTCCCCCTGTGATCAGCATGACCTCCTCTGTAAGCCCCTAGTATATAATAGGGCAGGGGATTAAAACTACCTCTTAAAATGCGCCACAGGGCGTGTTTGCACAAGTCACCGTCGCCGTCAGGCCCCGTCCCCTCACTTCCCCACTGTGTAAACACGCCCTGTGGCCGTTTTGAGTTGGGAGATTAAGTCCCCTTGAATCCTGAGGGTCCTTAGGGTCTAACCAGACCACTAGGTACCTCCAGTAAGTGCCACAGAGCTGCGTTGCAGAGAGATGTAAAAAGGGGCACGGCCTAGACCACCTCTCTGCAACGCAGCGCAGTGGCGCTTACTGGAATCACCTGGTGGGCTAGTTGGCCCCCAGGGTCCCTCAGGATTGAAGGGGAATTATTTCCCCAACTTAAAACGCGCCACAGGGTTTGTTTGCACACGTTAACTCAGGCCCGTCCCCTCCCTTCACCAAAGTGTAAACACACCCTGTGGACATTTTTAGTTGGGAGATTACGTTTATTTGAATCCTGAGGGTCCCTAGGGTCCAACTAGCCCACTAGGTACCTCCAGTAAGCGCCACAGAGCTACATTGCAGAGAGGTGTAAAAAGTGGCACGGTTTGGACCACCTCTCTGCAACGCAGCTCAGGGGTGCTTACTGGAAGCACCTGGTGGGCTAGTTAGCCCCCAGGGGCCCTCAGGATTGAAGGGGAATTATTTCCCCAACTTAAAATGCCATAGGGCGTGTTTGCACACGTCACCTCAGGCCCCGTCCCCTCCCTTCCCAACTGTGTAAACACGCCCTGTGGCCGTTTTTTTAAGTTGGGAGATTAAGTCCCCTTGAATCCTGAGGATCCCTAGGGGCAAAATAGCCCACTAGGTACGTCAAGTAAGCGCCATTGCTGAGAGGTGTAAAAAGGGGCACAGCCTTCACCACCTCTCTGTAACGCAGAGCAGTGGCTCTTACTGGAAGCACCTGGTGGGCTAGTTAGCCCCCAGGGTCCCTCAGGATTGAAAGGGAATTATTTCCCCAACTTAAAACGCGCCACAGTGTGTGTTTGCACACGTCACCTCAGGTCCCGTCCCCTCCCTTCACCACTGTGTAAACGCGCCCTGTGGCCGTTCTAAGTTGAGAGAGTAAGTCCCCTTGAATCCTAAGGGTCCCTAGGGTCAAACTAGCCCACTAGGTACCTCCAGTAAGCGCCACAGAGCTGCGTTGCATAGAGGTGAAAAAAGGGGCGTGGCCTCAGAACACCTGTCTGCAATGCAGCTCCCTGGCACATACTGGAGATACCTGTTGGGCTAGTTGGCCCTCAGGGACCCTCAGTATTGAAGTGGAATTAATTCCCCAACTTACAACTGGCCAGGGGGTGCGTTTGCAGAGTGCTGCAAGGAGGGGGCATGGCCTGCGGCGCGATGCCGGTCTTTTATTTATTTTATTTTTTTAAGAAGGAGGGCTGTGCGGCCCCCCTTCTTTTTCTAATTTACTGGCCCTGGGGACCCCATCCCCCAGGGCCTGCACCCTAATTTTTTTTGTTGAAAAAAATAAATTTGGCCCTCCCAATGCCTTAATCGGCCCCGGGGACCCCAACCCCCGGGTCATGGCCTTTTAAACAAAAAATTCTTTAGGAGGAGGGCTGCGTTGCCCCCCTCCTCAGGCCAATTATGGCCCCGGGGACCCTATTCCCCTGGGCCGGCCTTTGTTTTTAATTATTTAAAAAAAAATATATTTATAGAAACACCTAGGACATGCTGGACAAACCGTATGTACCTATCACCATGACGATTTGCGTGATATTCATTAAAAGGCGACTATGCATAGAATGAATCCACATGGAATGTATTTACACTGCTAGTGAAGCTCTGTCGTGTCTGATGCCCTACCGTGCCTAATCCCGGCGCCCCCACCGGTGGGTACTCTCCAAGTAGACACCCTTGTCGTTTATTTATACAAACATGGGTAGCTATTGACGGGCACATTTAATATACACGCACACCAAGCCATTCAAAGGGGATTCGACAAAAATTCGACCAAACTATGCAAGAAACCCCCCTCACGGTTAATAAAATACACATCCACCGCCGGATGTGTAATACTTTTTATTTTACTCTCTGGAAAGGAGACGAACCTCACTTGAGAGTCACAGCGTGCTCTGAGCTGAGCTCAATGCTGTGTTTCACCCACCAGTGCCCGCCGAGTGCCTCACACCTCTGTGTTGTATTCCACGGCTAGTGCGTACGCTATGACACTCTCTAGCCCATGTGCACTGTAACACCACCCCGTGAATATGTCATGCCACACTTGCCTTCGCATGGGTTATATTGCCCCATCTAACGTGCCTTCCTCGTTGCCTATGTTATAACGCACAGCGCTATGCCATACATATTACAATCTGGGATCCATATCTTTGTCACAGTGCATATGCAACGTTACACTCCCCAGCACATATTTTATATTACAACTTTAGAGACTAGTTAGGTTATACAACACTGCCCAGTGCATATTACACTCCAAGGCGCATATCGCATAGCACGCGCTAGTGCCTGTGCTCTCTCACGCTCTCCAATGAATCTGTCCTTGCGCACAATGTATTGCATATTATATTTCACGCCCCGGTTCATCTTATATCACACTTTTTGGTGCATAGTTTATACCATATACTATATCTAGTTTTCATTTTCAATCGTGCTTTCAGGACTATGTTCTATATAACACTGCGTCCACCTGCCCTTTTCACGGGCATTACATTTCGCAATGGGGGGTGGAGGGTCAGGGGGTGTTTCTGCCAAGTGAGCCCGGAGTCACAGTCACAAACGTCCTCTTCTTCCTGAATAAAAGTGAGATTATGCTGCATACTTGTTCATATTTTAAGTAGTTCGCACAGACACACATTTTAAAAACAATAAAGTTCCTAATACCGACCTTTGAACAGTTAGCTTGCTTCCCCATCCACCTCCTCCCTATCTTCTGTTGTATGAATCCATGGACTAGCCTCCTCCCTACTGCCATGCATGGTCTGATGTGCTGCCACTGCCCTCCATTTAGCATGATGTAAGAGTCCACTCCTCATGCCCTCCATTGCCCAATTCTATGGCCCATCATTGACCTCCTGCTTAGCCTCTGTGCCTAGCTTGCTGCCCCTATTCTCCTTCCCCCTGCCCTCCGATATTTTTGTGCATGCCCCTGCTCCATCCTTTTTGCCCACCATGTTCCATGGACCTGCCACTCCTATCTACTCTGAGTGTTCTGTTGAACTGCCACTCCCCTCCCACCTGCCTAGCATTGTCAGATGACTGTAACCTGTCCCTGCCACCTCCACCCTGCCTGTCCACATGCCATGCCCCTATCCCCTTCCTCCTGTCCTCCATGGTCCATTTTACTGCCACACCCTTCTGCCCTCCCTGGTCTGTTGTGCTGCAACTGCTCCTCCTGCCTGCCCCGCGTGGTCTGTTGTGAGGCCCCTTCCCCTGAACTCTCTTGTCTGTGCCCAGGTACTGACCCTTCCTTCTATCCTCCATGGTCCTTTGTGCATGCCCCTGCACCCTCCTTCTTGCCCATCATAGCCATTGTGCTGCCACTAACCCTCCCGCTTGCCATGCATGGTCTTCTGTGCTGCCATGGCCCCTCCCACCTTCACTGTGTGGTCAGCTAGCTGCCCCTGACCCCCTCCCACCTTCCCTCCATGGTCTGTGTGTATGCCATCATAGTCTAATTGTTGCTCTGCATGGTGTGTCTTGTTTCTAGTGCCCATCCTGCCTGACCTTCATGGTCATCTTGCTGCTCCTGCCCTTCCCCCTGACCCCAGCCCTCTGTTTCCATGTGCAGACCCCTATTCCCTCCCTCCTGGCTTGTCTGTTCCATTGTAATGCCCCTGATCCATCCCTCCTGCCCTTTATGGTCTGTTATGCTGCTGCTTTCTCTCCTGTCTGTCCATTATGGTCAGCTAGCTACCATTGCCTCTTTCCCCTCTGTTCTCTGTTGTCCATGTGCATGGTCCTGTCCCCTCCCTATTGCTTTCTATGGATTGTTGTGCTGCACTCCCGTCCCGCATGCGCTGTGTGGTGTATTGAGCTGCTGCAAACCCTGATGCCTGCCCTGTAGGGTAAGTTTGGTGCACCTCTCCATGTCCCTCCTGTCCTCTGTTATCCGAGTCCATGTTCCTACCCCAACTCCTCCTGCCTACCATGATCCAATGTACCATACTTGCGAACATTTTGAACTTGGTAAGAGGGAGATTTTGAAAAAAAACTTGGGTATTGATTTTCCCCTTTGAGTTGCATTGAAAAAGAGGAGATTGTAGACAGGAGACAGATCAAATAAAGCCCATTTGAGCTTAAAAACATTTGACGTTTCCCGGCTGAAACGGGTCTGTTGGCATGTATGGTTGTACTACCACTGCCTCTTCCTTCTGCCCACAATGGTCTATTATATTGCCACAGCCTCTCTTGCCAGTCCTGTATTGTTGGTTTGTTGCCCCTGCCCCCCTTTCCACTGCCCTCCATAGTCTGTTGTGCAGCCACTGCCCTTCCTGCCTGCCCAGTGTGGTAAAATTGTTGCCTCTGCACTCTCCTACCTGCCTTCAATTTTCAGAGTCCGTGCCCCTGGCCTCTGCCTCTCAACAGTATCCCAATGAACAATTAGATTGCTAACATTCTATATTTATTACAAAAGTGTGGAACTCCTGACGTCATCTTGATGTAATCCAAACTGTAATACCTAGAGTATTTCCTTTAGAAATTACATATATGAGAGGGTGTTATTTGCATCAAAATTATGGTTAGTGCTCTAAAAAACTAAAATGAGGGCAAATTTTCCGAGTTTTCAAATAGCGACAAAGAACTTTTAAATTATTTGTAATCTTTATTTTTTTTTTATCCAGTTGACCACTTGATTAAATCTTGCACCTTGGCGAGAGGATGTGGTGTTACTTCCAGAGCTGCAGACTTTGCAACTGGGGAACCAGGTTGGAGTTTCTGCTTCAGCTCAACATTCTGTGATTGTGGTCAAATCACTTAATCTCCCCATGTCTACAACCAAAATGAACTTGATCTTGTGTGATGTAACCAATGCTCATGTAAAGCATTCCAATACCTGACAAGTCTGCACTATATAAAACTGCAAATACACAAAAAATAAGTGTTTTGCACACTTCTGTCATTGAGCTACATGTGGGCTACATCTGGGTGATATTTGTGCTACATTTCAGATGTGCCATACTTTTGTCATAAGTAAGACAGTAAGCGCTCTAGTTGTTCTTAAGAACACTCTGGGACATTCTGTCATTAGGCTATACTTGGGCTACATCTGGGTGATATTTGGGCTCTTTTGTCTCTGGTGGCCATCTTGGGAGATTTATGTGTTATGAAGTTTCCTAATTTCCTCATTTACTGCAGTCTCCTCAGTAGGAAATACTTTCAGTTTTTTACTTGGTTCCATCAAGAAGGTATTCAGATATGTCACACATTTGCCAAAAATTCTGCATGTTAGCACTCTAGTTGCTAATTAGATCACTGTAGTAAAGCTACTGCTCACCACGGAAGTCTGCTGCTGGTATTAAAAGTGCATGTTTCAGTCTACATATCAGAATTTTTTAATGAAATAGAAGAGGATTTGAGAAGTCACTCAAAATGTGCCCTAATTTTTCTTTCTTCAGCACTAATCATAATTTCTATGGCAAAATGAACCCCCTCATTGTGTTCCTTTTTAAATTAAATGTTTTAAGTGTTACCATTTTATTCCAATCAAGATGGCTTCAGATGTGCCATACATTTGTCATAAGTAAGACAGTAAGCGCTCTAGTTGTTCTTAAGAACACTCTGGGACATTCAGTCATTAGGCTATACTTGGGCTACATCTGGGTGATATTTGGGCTACATTTGGGCTCTTTTGTCTCTGGTGGCCATCTTGGGAGATTTATTTGTTATGAAGTTTCCTAATTTCCTCATTTACTGCAGTCTCCTCAGTAGGAAATACTTTCAGTTTTTTACTTGGTTCCATCAAGAAGGTATTCAGATATGTCACACATTTGCCATAAATTCTGCATGTTAGCACTGTAGTTGCTAATTAGATCACTGTAGTAAAGCTACTGCTCACCACGGAAGTCTACTGCTGGTATTAAAAGTGCATGTTTCAGTCTACATATCAGAATTTTTTAATGAAATAGAAGAGGATTTGAGAAGTCACTCAAAATGTGCCCTAATTTTTCTTTCTTCAGCACTAATCATAATTTCTATGGCAAAATGAACCCCCTCATTGTGTTCCTTTTTAAATTAAATGTTTTAAGTGTTACCAGTTTATTCCAATCAAGATGGCTTCAGGTGTGCCATACTTTTGTCATAAGTAAGACAGTAAGCGTTCTAGTTGTTCTTAAGAACACTCTGGGACATTCTGTCATTAGGCTACATCTGGGTGATATTTGGGCTACATTTGGACTCTTTTGTTTCTGGTGGCCATCTTGGGAGATTTATGTGTTATGAAGTTTCCTAATTTCCTCATTTACTGCAGTCTCCTCAGTGGGAATACTTTCAGTTTTTTATTTTGGTTCCATCAAGAAGGCATTCAGATGTATCACACATTTGCCATAAATTCTGAATGTTAGCACTCTAGTTGCTTATTAGATCACTGTAGTAAAACTACTGCTCACCAGGGAAGTCTGCTGCTGGTATTCAAAGTGCATGTTTCAGTCTACATGTCAGAATTTGTTTATGAAATAGAAGAGGATATGAGAAGTCAAAATGTGCCCTAATTTTTCTTTCTGCAGAACTAATCATAATTTCTATGGCAAAATGAACCCCCTCATTTTGTTCCTTTGTAAATTAAATGTTTTAAGTGTTACCACTTTATTCCAATCAAGATGGCTTCAGGTGTGCCATACTTTTGTCATAAGTAAGACTGTTAGCGCTCTAGTTGTTCGTTAGAACACTCTGGGACATTCTGTCATTGGGCTATACTTGGGCTACATCTGGGTGATATTTGGGCTACATTTGGGCTCTTTTGTCTCTGGTGGCCATCTTGGGAGATTTATTTGTTATGAAGTTTCCTAATTTCCTCATTTACTGCAGTCTCCTCAGCAGGAAATACTTTCAGTTTTTTACTTGGTTCCATCAAGAAGGCATTCAGATGTGTCACACATTTGCCATAAATTCTGAATGTTAGCACTCTAGTTGCTCATTAGATCACTGTAGTAAAGCTACTGCTCACCAGGGAAGTCTGCTGCTGGTATTCAAAGTGCATGTTTCAGTCTGCATGTCAGAATGTTTTTATGACATAGAAGAGGATTTGAGAAGTCAAAATGTGCCCTAATTTTTCTTTCTGCAGCACTAATCATAATTTCTATGGCAAAATGAATCCCCTCATTGTGTTCCTTTTTAAATTAAATGTTTTAAGAATGACCACTTTATTCCAACCGAGATGGCTTCAGGTGTGCCATACGTTTGTCATAAGTAGGACTGTTAGCGCTCTAGTTGTTCTTTAGAACACTATGGGAAGCTGCAGTAGAACACAAAGGAATCAACTGACAGTCTCTGCCCTTGTTGGATGTACATGTTTTACTGAGAATGTCAGACTTCATTCTCACATGACTGAGAAAGATAATGTGAATTTACAGAAAATATGCTCTCAGTTAGCTTATAGATCACCTTCCAAACCTCTGTGGGAAAAGCATAAGAAAATAGTTTTCTTTCAAACATGATTTATGATATCACAGCAGAAGGCGTTTTCACATGGTAAAATCACCTTAGAACACACCACAATTCCTAAAATGAGTATGGTACCAACAACAAATGATTTATAATGTAACTAAAGTCTTAATACCTTCTATTAACTGCAATGCTTTTTAATGAGGTGCTATCATGTATATCGGTCCCAAGATGGCTGCCAACACTTCTTGAATGAAGTGCTGACAGCCAATCAGATCTCACGATGAGATATGTGATTTTACTTTTGATTTTCTCAGGAACTACTGAACGGATTTACACCATTTAAGCAAAAGGCACATGCCTGACCTGAGAACTACCTCTTTGCCAAATTTCAAGTAATTCTGTTCTGCCGTTCGGGCTGTACCTTCGACTAAAGGTCCTATGGGAAAATGCATGGGGAAAACGCGTTTTGGGACCCACCTTTTTTCTCAGCCCCCGCTTGACGAATCACCCCGAGACTTTCAGGGTAGGAGCTGAGCGGAGCGTCCCATTAGTTTTGAAAATTTCACGAAGATAAGTCAACCGGCGCCAAAGTTATTCAAAATCGAATTTTCACATTTCCTATGGGAACTCGGTCCTAACTATAACTATCTACTGGCGACCGCCAGTAGATAATATATCTATATATATATATATATATATATATATATATATATATATATATATATATATATATATATATATATATATATATATATATATATATATATATATGTTACCTACTGGCGGTCGCCAGTAGGAAGTTATAGTTAGGACCTATTTTCCATAGGAAATCCTCAACATTCTATTCCCAATAAGTCCGGTGCCGGTTGACGAATCTTTGCAAAATTTTCCAAACTGTTGGCCAGCTCCAGTCCGCTCCTATCTGGAAAGTTTAGTGGTGATTCGTCAAGCGGGGGCAGAGAAAAAAGGGGGGTCCCAAAACGCGTTTTCCCCATGCAATTTCCCATAGGACCTGTTGACGCAGCTACAGCCCGAACTGGTGAACGGAAATGACACCAAATTTGTCAAAGAACTAGACCTCAGTTCAGACTCGGCCCTTTTTCATAAATGATGCATATCAGTTCAGTAGTTCCTGAGAAAATTAGAGTAAAAAAGATAGATATATCTATGGCCTCGGAGGATCCGCGCACCCTATGCGCACCCTCTGCGAACCGAGCGCGCACCCACCCGATCACATGCTGAATGCTAATTGGCTGTCTACATTCGAAACCAGGAACTGTTGGCTGCCATTTTGTGCCTCGGTAGAAGCGAGACTGATTAAGTAAGGGAAATAAGTGTGTGAAAGATGTAAAGGGGGCAGGGTAGAAATACTCTGACCCTCTAGTGTTGCTTAGGGGGTCCCAGAATATCCCCCTGGGGTCCCCTTCTTTTTTTTTTAAACAGCAAAATGCGTGCCGGGTACGCGGATCCGGACGGGAAAAAAAACCCGGGGGCAAAATCTTTATAAATTAATGGGGAGGGGGGTGCGTGGCCCCCCTCCTGGAGCCCTCGAGGGCCCGGGGGACCGCCACCCCCCAGGGCCGGCTCCTACAGTGTCCTGGGGTGCCCACCTGCTCTCTCTTTCAAAATCCAAATGATATTGCTTTTCCACACGGGGAGCTACATGTCAGCAGCTCCCCATGTGGAAAAGCAATGCCGGTCCAACGTTTTTTCATGAGCCCCGGGGGATGGGGTCCTTGGGGATAATAAAAATTAGTGATAGGGGCTATTTATTTTTTTTACGGTAAGATTAGGAGTCGCGCATCCTAACGCGTTGGGTGCACGATTTCTCTCGCGTTGGGTGCGCAGTTCCTAACGCGTTGGGTGCACGGATCCAAGGAAATAAAACTGAAATTTTTGGGAGATAAACATCAAGCTTAAGTGTTTTGTTCTTGAGTGGCTCTAAAAAGAGCCGTTGTGTTCACTGAGAGTTTTTGGTACTTATAAGAAAGTACCTATACAGAGTCTAAAGTTGTTGAGGAAGACTCTGTTTCCTTCATCAGTAAAGTGTACTCCATCTCTCCTATACATCTCTTGCATATGAAAGCGCAGATTGTTATTGTAAATGGACCCCATTCTATAGTCTCAGAGAAAAGCAGAAACAGATTTATTCACATGTTTCCTAGCTTTCTCAATTTGTGGACAAAAATGATTGGACCAGTTCCATTTCTGCCTTTGGCATATGTTAGAATACACAAAGGCAGATTTGGGAAAAAGTGAAATAAATTCTGCAAAGGTGTCCTTCATAAGCATTTCCAGACCTACCCCAGTCAAAGTGCCTAGGTCATTGCCACCACAGTGCACTATTATGAGGTCAGGGTGTTGGATATGCATAAAGGATTTTACCAATGGCATCAATTGGCGCCACTTTAACCCTCTCCTTCCAATCCATTTAATGTCTACATTTGGCAAACCTAGGTCTTTGTGAATGCCTTTGTTTTCTGCATACCTTTGGCTCCAGAAAATATAGCTGTGTCCCACAATCCACACTCTAAGCATCTTGAAGTGAGTTCTGGATGCACTCAGATGGTTTCACTCTCCTTGCACACATCAAGTGACTCATTCAGCAGCATGTACTACTCTATTCACTGCGCCAAAACCCAAAAACTTAAAAGATTTATCCAGGCACTCTCCTTGCAGTACTCTAATGATTCAGTCAGTACCCAGGTACTCATGCAGTGACCCATGCCTTAGGCCATGGACTGCTTCAAATGTCTGTCTAGTATGCATGCAGGCCTCTAGTCACCTACACATTTGTCTTTTGCTTTTTCAATTAACTAGTCAGTATCTAGTAACTCCAGTAAACACTCTTTCAGTCCACTTCCACACCTCTACTGACTCATTTGGCACTATGTAATAATCTATTCACTGCACCAAAACACAAAAACTTAAAAAGATTAACCCAGGCACTCTCCTTGCAGTAGTGTAATGATTCAGTCGGTACCCAGGTAATCATGCAGTGTCTGAGGTTTTAGCTCATAGACTGTGTAAGCGTTTATCCAGTATTCATACAGGCCTCTAGTCACCTACACACTTGTCTTTAACTTCTTTAATTAACTAGTCAGTATCTATATACTTCAATAAACATCCTGTCACTCATCTTGCACTCATCCAGTGACTGATCCAGTACCATGTACTAATATCTTCACTGCGCCAAAACTGAAAAACTTAAAAGTTTTACCCAGGCACTCTCCTAGCAGTAGTCTAATGATTCAGACAGTTTCCAGGTACTCATGTAGTGAACCATGCATTACCACATAGACTGCTTCAAATGTATATGCAGTATGCATGCAGTTTTCTAACATACTATACACTTGTCTTTAACAGCTTCAATTCCCCAGTCAGTATCCATGTACTTCCAGCAAACATCCTGTCACTCCCCTTGCACTGTTCCAGTGACTTATTCAGCACCATGTAGCAATGCATTCACTGCGCCAAAACTGAAACACTTAAAAAATCACCCATGTACGCTTCTTGCAATAGTCTAATCATTCAGTCAGTACCTAAGTACTAATGGAGTGAGGCAGGCCTTAGCACAGGGATTGATTCAAACGTGTTTCTACTATGCATGGAGGCCTCTAACTACCAACACATTTGCCTTTCAGACCTTCAATTTCTCTGTCAGTATCTATAAACTCCAATAAACACTCTGTCACTTTAATTGCACACCTCCACTGACTCATTTGGCAGTAAGTACTAATCTATTCACTGCACTAGAATCCAAAATCTTAAAAAGATTCACCCAGTCACTCTTTTTGTAGTACTCTAATGATTCAATCAGTACTCAGGTAGTTTTGCAGTGATTCAAGTGTTACTCTATGGACTGTTTCAAACGTCTATCCACTATGCATGTAGGTCTCTAGCCACCTACATACTTGTCTTTCACACCTTCAATATCCCAGACAGTATTCATACAGTTCCTGCAAACACTCTGTCACTCTCCTTATAATTCTCCAGTGACTTATTCAGCACCATGTACTAAAGTATTTACTGCACCAAAATACAAATACTTATAAATTCATCCTGGCACTCTCCTTGCAATACTGAAAACATTCAGTCAGTATCCAAGTACTATTGGACTGAGACAGGCCTTAACATATGGATGGATTTAAACACGTATCCACTATGCATGTAGGTCTCTAATCACCTACACACTTGTCTTTCACACCATCAATATACCTGTCAGTATTCAAACACTTCTAGCAAACACCCTGTCACTCAGCCAGTGTGTCTTCTTATAGTACTGTAATCATTCAGTCAGTTAGCATGTAGTGTTTTAGTGAGGCAGGCTTTAGGGCATGAACTGCTTCAAAGTATTATGCACTATGCATGTAGTGTTTTAACCATCGTCACACTTGTGCTTCAGGGCTATAGTTTCTTAGTCAGTTTTTATATAAAATGTGTTTCTACAGTAATAGAATAGTATAAATTTGAAAGTTATTAATATACATTTATTTGTGATTCTTTCTTACAGATACTGTTTTACAATGTTAAAATAGAGAAATCATGCCAGAAAAGAACAGAGACAGGAGAATTACTTGAAGAAACATCAACCACAAGTATTGAATGAACAAGATAATGTGGCTAAAAAGAAAAAATCTTCTGGTAAGATCACAAAGCAATTCATTAAAAATGTTTGTAGGACCAAACAGAATGTACAGAATGCTGAAACTACTGAGAATGCTTCAACTAGAAAAAAAAATTCAAAATTAGAGGAAAAGCAAAAAAGCAAATGGTCAGTCAAAGGAGAAAAAGTATGGTAAAAGAAGGCAAAATCAGTATAAGGAATTACGCAAAAAAATATTTTACAAGAGAGTAGTACATAATTTGCTGAAAGATGTGAAGAAATATAAAAAGAGAGCTCTATTTTATAAAAAGAAGAAGCATATTGAAAACATTGTTGAAAAGGCTTTTGAAGTAAAAAGGAAACTATTCATTTTAGTATTAAACAGAATTCGATCACTAGATAAACCAATCCAATTAATGAAGGCCAAAAGTAGAAGGAAAAGAGTAAGAGTTTTGCTAGGTAAGCGCCGCGATACTGAGGCTGCTCCTGTTAGAATTTACATGCTGCTACTAGCGCGAGTATAGCGCTTTTTAAATGCGGAAATAATTAATTAATTTGCACTTTTAAAATTTTTCGAAGGGTCCCGTTTTCTGGTGGGGTTTGAGTTAGGATATACCCACACTCTAATCGGAGATTGCACCGCTGTTGAGCGGGTCTTTAGCTGCTTTCTTGGGTCCTTGGGGCGGGAGCCATCTTGGGGGAGGAAGCGCCGCTTTGGGACGCCATTGTGGTTGACAGCCTAGTTGCTGCCTGGCCACCTTGCACGCTCGAGGCTACTTAACCCTGCCACCATGCAGGCGCGCAGCGTATGCGCGCAGCGTGGGCGCGCCGGAGGCTCGCCAGAGGCAAGCCCATCTGTGCCCATCAGGGACCAGACGGGACCCGGGGCCACGACCCCTGGTTCTCGCTTGGTATACACCAGAGGTGAGTTGGAGTCTTTGAACACCTGCAATTTTGATATTAGCCCAGATTGTGTTGACATTCTTGTGTGTGAGAGAATCTTGTCCGCCCCCACTCCCCAGCCGGGTCGTAAGGTTATGAGTCAGGCCCGCGGCTTACGCTTTGGCCTCCTTAACACACGTTCCCTGCAACGACATAATTTAGAGGTGTTTACCCTTCTTGAAGAAGGAGAACTAGATCTCCTGGGACTCACCGAGACATGGTTAGAGGATTCCTCTATGCCGGATCTCGTCGCCTCCCTACCATCCGACTTTTCGGCACTTTTCTACAATAGATCTGGAGCCAAGAGGGGGGGAGGTGTTGCCCTCCTGTACAACCCACGCCTATTGGTTGAAAGGGTCTTGACGGAAAATTTGGCAGGCGCGGAAGTGATGGGCGTTAAGTTGCAATCAGGGACGGATTGTCTGCTGATTCTGTTAGTCTATCGCCCTCCGTGGACCTCGCCTGATTTCCCTGACTTGTTCATAAGACTGGCCCAGGACATTCGCTCAAGATATGACAAGGTAATGATAATGGGGGATTTTAATTACCATTGGGAGAAGGTCCCAAAAGATGGTCAGGCGTTACAGATCGATGAGGCGTTAACCTCATTAGATCTGGCTCAACAAGTAAGAGGCCCAACACATGCTAAGGAACACACCCTAGACTTGGTGTGGACGACAGTTCCTGTCCAGGACATGGCTGCGGCTCTGCCATGCGTATGGTCTGACCACCACTTGGTGAGAGGCAAGGTTTTGGCGGACAGACTGAAAACAATAACCAAAGGAGGATGGAAGGCAGTTAGGAAGTGGAATAAGTTTGATGGGGATAAAATGATAAATTTACTTCGCACCAACCCCCCTGCCAACAATTGCCCCCTCAACCCAGAGGCCCTCTGTGGGGCACTCATGGACAAACTTCAGAATGCCACAGACAAAGTTGCACCAATCTGTAGGGTGAACCGTACGGATAGGAAACGAGGGGCCCCGTGGTATAATGACTTACTCAGAGCTCAGAAACGTGGGCTACGCAAACTGGAAAGAACCTGGCGGAAAAACTACAGTCCTGACTCTCGTAGTAACTATCTACGGGCTCTCGCTGGTTATAAGCAAGCGATTATAGCCAGGAAGTCCGAGTTCTACGAGGAGAGGATTTCTACAGCCACGAACCCTCAGAAAGAAGTCTTCCGAGTCCTCACGGAGCTCAGGAAGAACAAGGAACAGCCCCCGGACTTTAGTCAGGAGGACTGTCAGAAGTTCCAGGATTTCTTCACCAACAAAGTCATTGATTTGGTCACTGAAATTACGGCAACCTCGCAAATTGACTGTCCACCGGTGGATATCCCAGCCATACTGCCAATTATAATCCCGCTCTCTAATCTACCCTTGATTACAAAGGAGAGTTTAGTCTCCCTCACGGGACGGGTCAAGTCCGGCTCTAGGGCGGATCCATGCCCACCTGAAGTCTTCAAACTCGCACTCCCGGGCATTGAGGATGACGTGCTGAGTCTCCTGAACCTCTCTCTACAAACTGGTCAAGTGCCATCTGCCTTCAAGGAAGCCCGTCTGATTCCCTTGCTAAAAAAACTGGGGGCAGACGCAAAATGTCTGAAGAACTTCAGACCAATTTCCCAGTTACCATTCTTGGCGAAGGTCCTGGAGCAGCATGTCCTTATCACCCTTTCAGAACATCTGGAAAGCAACACGCTGCTAGAGCCGAATCAAGCAGGCTTCCGTGCGAATCACAGCATGGAGCTGGTTATGTTGTCAATCGTAGACGAACTTAGGAACAGAGTAGACAAGAAAATCCCGGGGGCCCTGGTGCTGTTGGACCTCTCCGCGGCATTTGATACCGTGTGTCATGCACAACTACTGTCGCGGATGAGGGACTTCGGCATTCAGGGCATAGCACTGGCATGGTTCACATCCTTCCTTCAAGGGAGGACGCAGAAAGTGCAATTAGGGGACATGCTCTCTACCGCAACCTCGATCACTTGCGGAGTCCCACAAGGGTCTGCTCTGTCACCCCTATTGTTCAACATATACCTACAGCCTTTGATTCGAATGCTTAATCAAATGGACTGTCAGGTATATAACTACGCAGACGACACCCAGATCATTATCCAGCTGGAGGATAGCCAGAATGCCTTTACCAGACTGCAAAACATTTTGAGAAGTACAGCTAACTGGATGTCCGGCAACTCCCTAAAAATCAACCCGGACAAAACCGAGGTGTTGCCGATTACCATCGCTGGCAACCCTTGGTGTGACCGTTTCTGGCCTGGGGAGTTGGGCACGCCTCCAGAACCGGCTGAGGTGGTTAAGAGCCTGGGCATCCAGGTGGACAGCAAGCTGTCCATGAAAAAGCAAGTCACAGCTGTGGTGGGCTGCTGCGTCGGCCTCTTTCGCCAACTCAGGAAAGTTTCCCCGCTGCTCTCTTTTTCCACCCTAAGGAGCGCGGTTTCTGCAATGATTTTGGCTAGGCTGGACTATGGCAATTCATTGTATATAGGACTCCCACAGGGCCTCTTGAACAGAATGCAGACGGTCATGAATGATGCTGCCAGGCTCATTTTCAAGAAACCAAGGAGTACCCAGTCATCCCCCCTCCTGTGGGAACTCCATTGGTTGCCAGTTAGGCAGAGGCTAATGTTCAAGGGGCTCTGCATTGTACATAAAGCGCTTCATGGCAGAGCACCCACCTATCTCAAATCTCGCCTGTCCCTTTACAAACCAGGGAGGGTGCTTAGATCTGCTGATTCCATATGTCTGGTTCAGCCACGCTGTAGACTGACCACTGTGGGTGGGCGTGCTTTCTCACATACTTTGCCAGCTATGTGGAATAAACTACCGCTGAAACTCCGCAATGAAAAGAAACTAATGCCCTTCCGCAAGCAATTAAAAACTGTGCTTTTCCAGCAAGCGTGGGGTGGCCGCTAAATTTTAATCTGATGCATCTTTTTATTGTATAGCTGATCCTAACAAAGCGCTTAGAGACCCCTGGGTTATAGTGCGCTATACAAGTCACAAGAAATAAATAAATAAATAAATTAATAGAAAAAAAAATTGTGATTTTTTTGGGGGAGAATGGAAACACAGTTCCAGTTCAGAGTCTTTCTTTAATGAAGAGAGTTATTTACAGAGCAAAACATTATTGTATGTAGTTGACACCAGTGGTAGAGGTTATGAGGTTAGAGATGGTTGTCCAATTAAGAAAGAGAAAATGGTTGAAAGAAATGCAGAAGAAGTGATAGCTGATGAAGTTCTAGGGAGACGTCCTAAACACCCTGTGTACACTTGGGATTGCAATAGTATTTGTAGTGTACGACAGGAATCTATTGATAAATTATGTAGGTTTTTACGAGCATATAGTAAAAAAAGTGTTAAACAAAAGATTAAGGTGTTGCAAGGACTAGACCCTTGCAGAGTGAGAAAAAATACTGCTTTGCAAGGTTATTCTCTGTCTTGTCTTTCTAGGAAAGTTTGGGAAAGTGTTTTTCACCATTTCAGGATGCTGGCAGTACATCATACTCAAATGCGGAAGTTAGTGAGAAGATTGTATTATGCAAAAAGTCCAGCACTAAAGTTAAATGAGTTGAACAGTGCGCTTTTGCGTGGGTCAGTGTCAGATGTGAAGAAGGTTTGTGATGATATTGAGTTTTGTTACTTTGGTCCTCAGCAAGAGAGTGCAGAAACTGACACATTAGTAGAACAAAATGTTGAAGACAATGTAGAACCCGTAATTACAAAAAATTTTGAGAATGAAATCACAAAGTTTAAGGTAATTTCAGATGAAAGACCAAGGTGCCGATTCCGATCCTGTTAAACCCGGGTACAAATGGTCGTACGGAGCGTTTTCTCCGTCCGACTCGTACCAGGGAAAAACACCTTACAAACTCGCAAGTACGATTCGCACAGAAATACCATTTCCGTACGAGTCGTAAACAAGACCGACCGGCAAAAAAATACCTACAAATCTGATTCTGGACGGCGCATAAGCGACGTCCGGACGGAGTCAGGCAGCGTTTTGCGGACCAGCAAGTACGATTCGTGCCGACGTCACTCCGCACATAGCATTTTTTACGGGAGCCAAAAACTGCCGGGAAATTGAGGACGACGCGAACAAGGAGCACTGGTATGCGACGGACAGTAATGGACCCCAACCTACGCGTCATCCCGGCCCTCATAGCCTACGACCTCGTGTTCAGAAACCGACGCAGACGCCGTAGAAGGTCAGAACAACCCCCAGGGGCAAAGGATGGGGGGTGCAAGGGGCAGGAAACATAGCCCACACCCCACAAAACACTAATACATCCTGCACATTAATTACCTCCATGGTCTGGTCACTTCGGGGGCGTGTCCACCAATCCCACGTCCTGCCACAACGGAAGTAGACGTGGACGCGTACCCGTCACCACCACAATGGTGGTACGGGACATACCCACGCCCCTCAGAGCGTGGGTACGGTCCGTACCACCATTGTAGTGGTGATGTAGGGGTACGCGTGTACGGCCCGTACCCACGCCCCCAGAGCGTGGGTACGGTCCGTACACACGTACCCCTACATCACCACTACAATGGTGGTACGGACCGTACCCACGCCCCCCAGAGCGTGGGTACGGGCCGTACCACCATTGTAGTGGTGATGTAGGGGTACGCGTGTACGGCCCGTACCGACGCCTCCAGAGGAATACCAGCAGTGGACAGGGACATGTGAGGGGTGGGTGCATATCACTTCCAGCAGTGGACAGAGACATGGGGGTGGGTGCAGAGGAATACCTGCAGTGGACAGAGACATGGGGGTGGGTGCATAGGACCCCCAGCAGCGGACAGAGACATGGGGGTGGGTGCAGAGGACCCCCAGCAGTGACAGAGACATGGGGGTACGTGCCTATCACTCCCAGCAGTGCCCAGACATATGAGGGGTGGATGCAGAGGCCTCCCAGCAGTGCCCAGACATATGAGGGATGGGTGCCTATCACTCCCAGCAGTGCCCAGACAAATGAGGGGTGGGTGCCCATCACTCCCAGCAGTGCCCAGACATATGAGGCGTGGGTGCCTATCACTCCCAGCAGTGCCCAGACATATGAGGGGTGGGTGCCTATCCCTCCCAGCAGTGCCCATACATATGAGGGGTGTGTGCCTATGGCTCCCAGCAGTGCCCAGACATATGAGGGGTGGGTGCCTATGACTCCCAGCAGTGGACAGAGACATGGGGGTGGGTGCAGAGGACTCCCAGCAGTGGACGGAGACATGGGGGTGGGTGCCTATCACTCCCAGCAGTGCCCAGACATATGAGGGGTGGGTGCCTATCACTCCCAGCAGTGCCCAGACATATGAGGGGCGGGTGCCCATCACTCCCAGCAGTGCCCAGACATATGAGGGGTGGGTGCCTATCACTCCCAGCAGTGCCCAGACATATGAGGGGTGGGTGCCTATCACTCCCAGCAGTGCTGAGACATATGAGGGGTGGGTGCCCATCACTCCCAGCAGTGCCTAGACATATGAGGGGTGGGTGCCTATCACTCCCAGCAGTGCCCAGACATATGAGGGGTGTGTGCCTATCACTCCCAGCAGTGCCCAGACATATGAGGGGTGGGTGCCCATCGCTCCCAGCAGTGCCCAGACATATGAGGGGTGGGTGCCTATGACTCCCAGCAGTGTCCAGAAATATGAGGGGTGGGTGCCTATCACTCCCAGCAGTGCCCAGACATATGAGGGGTGGGTGCCTATCACTCCCAGCAGTGCCGAGACCTATGAGGGGTGGGTGCCCATCACTCCCAGCAGTGCCCAGACATATGAGGGGTGGGTGCCCATCACTCCCAGCAGTGCTTAGACATATGAAGGGTGGGTGCCTATCACTCCCAGCAGTGCCCAGACATATGAGGGGTGGGTGCCCATCGCTCCCAGCAGTGCCCAGACATATGAGGGGTGGGTGCCTATGACTCCCAGCAGTGGACAGAGACATGGGGGTGGGTGCCTATCACTCCCAGCAGTGCCCAGACATATGAGGGGTGGGTGCCCATCACTCCCAGCAGTGCCCAGACATATGAGGAGTGGGTGCCTATCACTCCCAGCAGTGGACAGAGACATGGGGGTGGGTGCAGAGGACTCCCAGCAGTGGACAGAGACATGGGGTGGGTGCAGAGGACTCCCAGCAGTGGACAGGGACATGTGAGGGGTGGGTGCCCATCACTCCCAGCAGTGGACAGAGACATGGGGGTGGGTGCAGAGGACTCCCAGCAGTGGACAGAGACATGGGGGTGGGTGCAGAGGACTCCCAGCAGTGGACAAAGACATGGGGGGTGTACATCTTTATCAGATGACCCAGCTCCATGGGAGAATGTACGTATCCCTAACATAGGACAATGATGATAGTGCCATAACAACACATCACTGACAGCAGTGTCCCACTCCCAGGAGGATGGATGTCTTTCCCCCACTGCATGACACACCACATGTGGGTGTGAGGACAAATAACACATGCATACCCACCCCTGGCAGATGCAGCACAATACACACACTGAGATCATGCCACAAGACTGTATAGTCATGTCACTGCCTAATAAACTAAGAGAGCCAAAGAGAACACACACTTTCACGCACATCCCAGGACTGATAGGAATGTTCAGGTGCTGGGCTAGCCACCAAGATGTTGTCTGTCATGGAAGGAATAGGGTGGAGTTCCCACAGATACAATGGCCACAATTGTGAGTCAGGTGTTCAAATACCCAGCAGAACAAGTACCATATGTGTACTAGGCTGGGATTACACACATGCATTGTGCGGAAAAGGGACAATTTATCCATGAAGGCATGGCAAAATACTCTATACAAAAAACAAAGGAAATGATGGATGGAGTGTTGAACATTGCAAGCACTCACCCCCAGTCAACTGATCTGGGTTTAATCCACCACCGTTCTTTAGCCCACTCTGCCACCCCAGTTCAGACATGGCCATATGCAAATCAGTCTGACCCTGTGCCTCATGGGAACAGTCCAGCCCGAACTGCCAAGCCATGTCTTCCCTGGACCGGAAACAATCTTCCTAGGACCGGTTTCTGGCATTTCAGCCGTCTTCAGCCAGGCTTGCTTGAATCCAGTGGCAAAGTGAGCAAGGGACTCACGTCTGAGCATACCCTGCCAAATTATGGCGAACAAAGCAAAAACCAAAGCAAATGATGGACGGAGTGTTGAACATTGCAAGCACTCACCCCCAGTCAACTGATCTGGGTTTAATCCACCACCGTTCTTTAGCCCACTCTGCCACCCCAGTTCAGACATGGCCATATGCAAATCAGTCTGACCCTGTGCCTCATGGGAACAGTCCAGCCCGAACTGTCAAGCCATGTCTTCCCTGAACCGGAAACAAGCTTCCTAGGACCGGTTTCTGGCATTTCAGCCGTCTTCAGCCAGGCTTGCTTGAATCCAGTGGCAAAGTGAGCAAGGGACTCACGTCTGAGCATACCCTGCCAAATTATGGCGAACAAAGCAAAAACCAAAGGAAATGATGGACGGAGTGTTGAACATTGCAAGCACTCACCCCCAGTCAACTGATCTGGGTTTAATCCACCACCGTTCTTTAGCCCACTCTGCCACCCCAGTTCAGACATGGCCACATGCAAATCAGTCTAACCCTGTGCCTCATGGGAACAGTCCAGCCCGAACTGCCAAGCCATGTCTTCCCTGGACCAGAAACAAGCTTCCTAGGACCGGTTTCTGGCATTTCAGCCGTCTTCAGCCAGGCTTGCTTGAATCCAGTGGCAAAGTGAGCAAGGGACTCACGTCTGAGCATACCCTGCCAAATTATGGCGAACAAAGAAAAAACCAAAGGAAATGATGGACGTAGTGTTGAACATTGCAAGCACTCACCCCCCTTTGGTTTTTGCTTTGTTCGCCATAAGTTGGCAGGGTATGCTCAGACGTGAGTCCCTTGCTCACTTTGCCACTGGATTCACCCAGGACAATGCATAAACTAATGGGCCTGCAATTGTTTAGCAAAAAAGCCTAGCTGTACTGTGGGTTCCCCCTCATGGCAAGCCAGAATGTACCCACAGATGTCAGCACACAAAGTCACAACTGTGTAGCATCTGAACCACACACAGGTGCCAAAAATGTACAAGCAGGATACATGATTGTCAAAAACTGACTCAGGCAATGAAGCACCAACATTAAGCACTGAGCAACATCACGGGGGCACTGCACGATGACTTTCTGTACTGCGAATCATCACACACAAGTCAGAACTGGCAATGAAACATCAGGGTTGAACATGTACGCCCCTCCCGCACACACCCACCCATACCTGAGTCAATGTGACTGATACCGATCAAGAAGTGAAACCTCTTATTCAGGGTTACAAATAAATAACTGTGCTTGAAAACTAGCTTCATTAACACGACATCACCTTGTAGGGCTGCCAAAACATATTGGTAACAAACAAACATCAACAGATTGTTATGAATAGCCACACAGGCACTGCCCAGTGTAAGTATTCACAAGCAAACTGGTGTATCCCTGTCCAGTGGGCAAATGTATCACACATGTGAAAACTACTACCTAGGCCAGGGAACAATGCCACAGAGGCAGAGCCATGATGAACCCACAGTGAATGTGCACAGTGTTGGATCACACACATGAGTAGGAGGGCAGGCTGTGTCAGGGGACTGTAGTGTGCACACTGCTCCATGGTCCTGGAATGAGTTGACTGTTACAGGAGCAACCGTCCCGGCACTATGCATATATCCCACTCATGCACATCATGTCTGAGGCCACTACATTGGTAATGCATGCAGCAAGTCTGTTCATTTGAACCCTCACACTCCTATGTTGGGACTCAGCATCAGTGCCAACAATTATGCACCCCCAAATGACTGAACAGGACAGGGCACAGGCAGACCACCCCCACACATGATGCTGAAAGCAGTGTGCACCTTGATAAACTGGCAGCCTAGATGACCATGTGCAATAGTGATAACACACAGACCAAGTAACACATGTCAAGGAGGTGAAGGGAGGAAGAACAGCACAGGTTGACTTTGGGGTACAGGATATGCACTGCACATATATAGCCTGGCAGTGTATCCAGGCGACTGAGCAGCTCCAAAAGCTGGCGACACACAACGAACACATATGTACCTACCCCCTTCCTGCTGCTGTAACTCCTGTATCCGCCTATCCAGGTCAGGGAAGACCACCGCCAGGACACGCCGCATCTGGTGGGTCAGGTGCCGGCACCCGCCATGCTTGCGAGGAGGTGAGTCCTTCAGCATGACCCGGGCGATCCTCCGGGTCCAGCACAGGATGTCCTGCCATCTCTTCCTCACATGTGGCAGGCGCCGACTGCGACCCTCCACTGATTGCACGGCCTTGACGGCAACCTTCCAGATCTTCCCCTTGTGGTAGGGGGATACCTGTGTGGATGACAAAGTGGGACAACATCACTACACCTGCACCATGTCACAGAGACACACATTTGAACATCTTAGATTTGTTGAACAGGGCATAGTATGCTGGCAAGTAATAGCACCTTAGTCATAGGGACTTTTTCCACTGGGGATGCACCAATGCACTACATGGCATAGTAAGTACACAGGTGGCATGAGGGGTGTGAAACAATCCCTGATCATGGCACACACTGTGCATCCCAAGGCTGATGGACAGCACCGCAAAGCAGTCACATGCCCCAGGCCACTGACGAAACCTCAGCAGAGCACCCAGGCACACACAGGCACACATCAATCATCTGCCATTGGCAACAGCGGATGCAAACCTCACTCTGCACATGTGCCACTTGCCAGGGGGGGGTCACAGGTGTGGGGCTAGCTCAGCAAGTCAGACACACAGCACGGCTTACTTCACACATCAGATGGATTGAGCAGTTGCCTCCTCCATGCAGCTGTGGTGCAACACTCCACATAGACACTCACCCACATGACAAGAAACATTCACACACATCAATGTCCAGGGGGCGTACACATCATTTGGAGACTCTCACCACTCTCACCACAGCTCCACTCAACTCTCACACACATCTGTGGGTGCAGTAACCTGTCACACCGGGGTGACCACTGAATCACCGCAGGACAATAGAACAAGAATGCCCAAGAGGATTAGGCTGGCGGAATGTGCCATGCACTATGCAGTGAATGTCACAGTAAGCACAATGCAAGTGAGGAGTGCACACATGAACTACATCAAGCCCTGCATGAGAGACATAAGCCATCCCCCCCCCCGGGACCCACTCCACCCAACATTGCATGTCTGTCACACCTGTCCACAATGCCAAGTGACAGACACAATAAAGGTGCACAGGCAAAGGTAGTGGAGTCAGCACTCACCTGCTCCCCTGGTCGACCATACAGCATGGGGTACCGTGGGAGGATCACATCCAGCAGGGCCTCGTTCTCCTCCTGGATGAAAGGCTGGGCCCTCTCCACAGTCCTTGACATGGTGCCAGAGGGAGACAATACAGCAGCAGTGGTATTGACTGACATGTTGTGCAGGCAAGTGCCCTCTCATGTGTTCTGCCTGCCTTATATCTGCCTTGCTGGCCTATTTCATTTACCGGAGTACAGTGTGATTGGTCAGACTCATTTGCATCCTACGTTTCCTCCAATCCCTTTAAACATACACCAGTGACAGCCTTTGCATCTTTCGATTTTGCAGCATGAGGTACGGCGCATTTCACACGTACCCCTAGGGCACCATCACTACAGTGATACGGGCCGTACTCACGCATGTACGGGCCGTAAATGCGTGAGTACGTGCCTATCACTATAGTTGGGGGTACCGTAGGGCCTAGTGATACGGCACATACTCATGCGTGTACGGGCCTTACACGCGTGGGTACGTGCCTATCACTATAGTTGGGGTACCGTAGGTCCGAGTGATACGGCACGTACTCACGCGTGTACGGGCCATACACGCGTGTGTACGTACCGTATCACTCGGACCTACAGTAACACAATTATAGTGATAGGCACGTACTCACGCGTGTACGGGCCATACACGCGTGTGTACATGCTGTATCACTCGGACCTACTGTACCCCCAACTATAGTGATAGGCATGTACTCACACGTGTACGGGCCATACACGCGTGAGTACGTGCCTATCACAATAGTTGGGGGTACCGTAGGGCCTAGTGATACGTCACGTACTCACACGTGTACGGCCCGTACACGTGTGAGAACGTGCCTATCAATATAGTTGGGGGTACTGTAGGTCTGAGTGATACGGCACGTACTCACGCATGTACGGCCTGTACACGCATGAGTACGTGCCTATCACTATAGTTGGGGGTACCGTAGGTCCGAGTGATACGGCACGTACACACGCGTGTACGGGCCGTACATGCGTGAGTACGTGCCTATCACTATAGTTGGGGGTACCGTAGGGCCTAGTGATACCGCACGTACTCATGCGTGTACGGGCCGTACACGGGTGAGTACGTGCCGTATCACTCGGACCTACAGTAACAAAACTATAGTGATAGGCACGTACTCACGTGTGTACGGCAGGTACTCACGCGTGAGTACGGGCCCTACACACACCCTCAGATCCTCAGTCCTTCATGTGCAGGGCCTAGGTGTGTCAGGCAGTGATTTGGCACATGTCTCCTCATGTTGTGGCACAATAGATGTGTGATGAGCTGTTTACACATGTCATGTGTGATGGGGCACTACGTGGCACACTTCCCCTTCACACTTTGCACATGTGTGCATGTACGACACACGTGTCAAGCACTGCATCACTGGTATGACACAGTCAGCAACACCCGCAACTGTCCCCTGATGCCAGGTACACCGATAATTACACCTGACATGTGACTCCCAGCATGCCACGATGTAACTATGTCCTGTGTGTGTCATGTGTTCCCATGAGCTTTCCGTAGGTGTTCCGTCAACTCCATCTGCTGTTGCAGCATCCAACATGTGTCTGTGTGCATATGTGCATGACACACATATATGCACACCATGCCATATGTGGACTCACACATTACATGTGTCATGATGGTTCGAAGATGACTTCCTGACATGAGGCAATATCTGCGTTCTCTCTATGTCTGTGTCATCAGTTTTTGACATTGACCCCTTCATGGAAATGTGTGTTATCTGTCCATTTCCAGATGGCATGTGACCTGTGCGTCTAGACTCCCACCAGCTGTCTGCATGAGATGACATCCTTCAAATGCTGATATGTGGATGTCTGACACTCATGTAATGTGTCTGGCTTGTCACTTACACTGGCCCACAGCTATTTAATGGCATGTCACGTCAACATTGCCATGCAACTATTGTGGCTGGCTCTTTGTAGGAGTATCACCTGGCTGGCCCACGTGTCCTGGATGTATTGCACAGCACAGACTCTGTATTAGCAGATGTGTATTAGCTGTTGAACATGTGCTCACCTCAGTGACATTGGTGTGGTAATGTACTCACTCTTCGTTATTCCTTCCAAATCTCTGCAGGGCACCGCCTCTCCCCAGACAAATGCCAGACCTGGATGCCATGCGTGAACATGACTGCATACGCAGATACCGCTTGTCGCAAGAGTTGATAGAGGATTTGACCCGCCGGCTTGCACCACGCCTCCAACCACAACACAGGTATCCTACAGCTCTGACCCCCAAGGTGAAGGTGATGGCAGCCCTACATTTTTTTGCCACCGGCACGTTTCAATTGACCATAGCTGATGTCGGTGGCATGTCCCTGACAATGTTCAGCCGTGTCCTGCATGATGTTATAGAAGCCATGTTGGTGCACCTGGATGAATTCATCCATTTTCCCACTCATGAGCAGTTGAAAGGTGTCAAGGGGGAGTTCTATGCCCTGGGAGGGAAGCCTCATGTAATTGGGTCCATTGATGGGACACATGTGGCTTTGGTACCACCACAGGCACAGGAGGTAGCCTATAGAAACAGAAAACATTACCGCTCCATCAATGCCCTTGTGGTGTGTCTTGCTAACATGCTGATTTCCCATGTCTGTGCACGTTTTCCAAGGTCCGCACACGATGCATACATCATGAGGCGTAGCAGGGTGCCAGAAATGAAGCTGCAGCTGCACGCGGAACGAGCATGTCTTGTTGGTGGGTATACTCTGTTAGTCCTGTGTTCAGCACTATCTTTGTATCTTACGGCATCTCCTGACTCACTTCTTCACATGATGTTTCCATGTAGGGGATTCTGGCTATCCCAACATGCCATGGCTGATGACGCCTCTCCGCAACCCCAGAACAGCCGCAGAGCACCGGTACAACGACACCCATGGGCAGACGAGGCGCGTGATTGAGAGGACGTTTGGACTCCTGAAGAGCAGATTCCGGTGCCTCCACAAGACCGGCGGCGCCCTCCCATATGCCCCGGTGAAGGTCTGCAAAATCTTCATTGTGTGCTGCATGCTGCACAACATGGCAGTGGAGGAGGCCGTGCTACTCATCCTTGATCCGGATGAGCAGGATCATCCACCCGTGGAGGATGAAGGGCTCGGGCATGGGGCAAGTGAGGATGAGGATGAGGACATCCGGAGTCAGCTTATCCGCAACTTCTTCTCATGATGGTGAGTCCCTGTGTCTGAGTGTGCACGCTTTGAGCCTTGTGTGGCATGTGTTGCAATGTGTGTGTCGAGCTGACTGTGTGCTAAGTGACTTGGAGGTGTGTTCTGATGTGTCATTCAAGTGATGATGTCATTCCACACATATTAGCCGGGACACTAAATTTATTAAGGGCACGGTGACAACATCATTCCTGTAGAGTACATGTACATGTCTGAGGATTACTAGCTCTTCACTGACTTGTGTGTCTGGCCTCCACAGGTTTTTGCGGCTGTCGTCTGCTCATGTAATCATTGCCCTCCTGCTATTCCTCATGAGTATTGCAACGTGTGCTGGATCAGAGTTACATGCACAGACATGGTGACAAGTCATTTGGGGTAAGGAGTGCAGCAAGGCATTTTGTGGGTGGTACGTGTTTGTGATATGTGGGGACTGCTCATGTGCATGTTGTGTTACCATGTATACATCTCGACTCACCATGGGCCACATGACGTGTTGCATGGCTCCCATGAATTGATAGTCACCCTTCCTGACAGTCATCTGTAATGGTTTGTGGATTCTGATGAAGGCATCAATGTGTGTATAACGTCCCTCAGGAACATATCGGATGCCAATGGTGGACATAGTGTGGGACATCCCATATGAGGCTCAATGGGGAATTGTAGACTCTCCGTGTGCAGCAAGGGGTGTTAGGCTCAACCCCTTCACTTGTGTGCCAGCTCAGTAGGATTTACACATCTGTGTGTTGAAGGGGGTGTCCAGTGTAGGTCACACATGGTCAGCCAAATGACCTGTGAGTCTGTTCCAATTGATGCATTTCCCTTAGTGTGAGGCTGAGTAATAAAGGTGTTCGTCACACTCCAAGGTGCCTCATCTCTGTCAAAGCAGGTCTCTTGCCACTTTGCATGCGGCATATCTGGCATAGTTGTGGAAGATTATGCATAGGAGTCCATGTGTAGTTTAGTAACTTGCATGCAGTTGCTCATGGATTAGGCTCCCTATTGGGCATGAAGTACATGGTTGTGTATGTTTTTTGGCATGTTGGTCAACACAATGGGCCATCAACAGCTGCTGAGGGTGTGTCTCCTGTGCGCAGGTCGGCCTTCAGTTTCCTGATCCGGTGTCATGCTTCTTTGGTGATTGTGCATGCATTGTCTCTGGGTGTGCCATGTGACACTGGACACTCCTTACTTTTCACACACGCCTGTTGCAGTTGTCCTTCTGACATCCTAGTCTATGTGTGCAAAATCTGTCATTTTGCAAGAGATGCTGCCTGCTGCTGCGGCCCCTGCAGCAAGGGCCCACAGAGTATCCAGATTTGGCAACACACACGCCTCCAAGATGCTCTTCACTTCCTCCCTCCACCCATTCATTTGGCTGTCCTCAGCTTGTCTATGCCACTGTTGCCGCCACGCGGTACCAAAGGCTGGACCATCAGCAAATGCAAGGTGCACATTGCACCACCATCCTGTCCTTGCATAACCCACATCACACTACAGTCTGATGTATCAGCCACACTCCGAGCTATGTCCATCCGCACATCTAACGCCTGCTGTCAGACATACCCTGGGCACACACACAACACCTTTGCATGCTGAGTGTGCAACTCCAACGGCCTACACTGCGCTGCCCCACCTTCCAGGCCCTGTCACACCAACCAGGTCACGTCCCTAATACTCCCCACAGGCTCTGTAGCCCAGCAAGGGCATGGGAGTGGGACTAAAGGCTTCAGCATGTAGTATGGTGTCATCGTCTGGGACATGGCACAGGTATCATCTCTCAGCATGTCAATCTACAGAGTGTCCAGGACCCCCCTCTCCACCATCACATGTGCACAGCACCTCATCATCAGCTCGTATGCCATTGACAGCCAGGTGCTCCTCACCCTCAACAAAGACACAGACATTGGCAGTTCCATCATTCAAGATCCATTGATGAATGACTGAACATGAGCCACCTGAGGCTGGACTTATACAGGACTGAGGTGATCATCTGAGGATTGTCCCCTTCCAGCTGGGTCAAGTGCCTGTGTCCCACCCACAAGAGCCCTGCACAAGCACCCAGTGGCCACACACACAAGATGGTGTGCATCATGTTTGACTCACTCACATATGCCATACTAGTCCACACCATCTGTACCTCATGCTGCAACGCCCTCTGCATTATGCACATGATCCACAGATAGATCCACTCCAAGAAAAGACAGACCATCCCCCAGGTCCATGACAACATCCGTGTCAAATACTGCCCTGCCCTCTACGGAGCAGGTACATCCACACTCCCAGGAAACTGGTCCACTTCCAGGGTGCATCTGCACACCTCAGATTCAACACCCTGCGCCCCAGCCACCTCACCGTCCAACATAGATAGCTGCAATGGATCACTGTCTTCTGCAGGATGACCTCCACACTCCCCACCCACACTCAGGAGGCAGTCCACAACCCCGACCCCAACCAACCTTGTACGTCTGTCATCCTAGATCCCGTTGGGCCATCTCCATGCATCCAACCTTGCCCTGGCCACCCTTCTTCACATCCCCCGTACTCCAGCATACAGGACATTGTTCTCCCACCTGGCCACACATACCTGGGACTCCCTCCCCGGGAACCTCCACATGAGCCATGACTTCTACGCCTTGATGATGATCTCCCAACTAGGTCTCTCCACACAGTTTAGCAAGCACCCCCTCAGAAGCCAGAGGCCATCACAGGTGAGTGTTGTGCTCCATGCCTACATTGAATGATACCTTGTGTGTCCTGTACCAGACTCTGATCCCAGGGTATGGATGGCTGGAGTTAGTTCAACACTCAGGCATAGTTTGACATTTCCACACACATATGTCATTGAATAATGCAAAATGACAGGAACGTCTCATGTCCAAAGTGATATATTTATTTGCGGTGCGGTAAGTGGTTTGGTAGATGCAATTAGGTGCTCTACCGGGGGAATAGAATCCAAAGTTCACAGGGGAGATGGTATCCTTGGCATTGGAAGTCATCAGATTCCAGGGCACAGTGTTGGTCATCATTGGTCAGACTGTGACCAGCAAGTCTATGTGGCAGAGAATGTCATTGGATGAGGTGCTGCTGTTGCGCCAGAGGGCCAGGTGTCAGTCCAGGTGACCTGGGAGATGTGGATGGTCCGCTGACTCTCACGGTCTTTTCCGTGGACGACCAACCTTCCTCCGGGGACCCTCAGATGCAGGCCTTGACGATGCTGGGGACGCTCCGTCAGACGAATCCTCCTCCTCCACCTCCCTCCCTGTGTCTGGTGCTGGTCTACGCCTGGTGGCACAGGGAGGGTTGCCCATGCTTTGGGCGATCTGACGGAGTGATTGGCTCACGTCCCTGTGCACCGCCAGGAGCTCAGCCAGTCTTGCCTCCATCCGTCCTTGGTGTTGTTGAGGACTGGCATGATGCTCGACCTGCAGGTTCTTAATCTCATCGAGGGTCTCCTGCATCTCGGAGAGTCTGGACACGACCTGGTTGATGCCTCTGGTGTCACGCCGGTATGAGTCCAGGATGATGCGTATGTGTGACATACCGGTGTCCTGAGCTGGCTGGTCAGGTTCGCGCCTCCGCCTGCCTCCACTCCCACCACCCCTGCCCACTTGAGCCTGGCCTGCCCTTGTGGGCACATCGGGTCTACGGGACCCCTGAGGGATGGCATTTGCAGGGTTGCCTGCCTCCTCCTGGGTGCCCGGAGAACCTTGTCCCTCCTGGTCAGACTGGCTCTGTTGTTCAGTGCGAGCAGGGCTCCTGGGTGTGTCCTGGGATGTGGCAGGAATGGGGGTGTTGGTTGGCACAGATGTACCTGACGCAGGTGCTGCAGGGGCTTGGGCACCAGAGGGTCCAGGTTGGTCGGGGTCATCCACGGAGTGGTGAGAGTCGTCGCTGCCAGTGGGATCTTCTTCACGCGGAGCTTGGGACTGTGATTCTTCCCCCCCAGTGTTGGGGGGAGATTGTCGACGTTGCCCTGTGTGTGAGAGAGAGACAATGTTAATGGTGTTTCATGCGACATCTATGTTTCATACATATTCAAGTTGACACAGTTCCTCCAGGTAGTTGGATGTGCCTAGCATTACTCTCAATGTCCACTTGGGGATGGGGATGTTGCGGGGGACAGATTGGGATGTTCTCCTGAGTGTTTGGCCTGTAGATTGTTGGCTCTGATGCTTATTTGGCTCTGGATTGGTCTTGTTGTGTCACATGTCCATTGTGGGAGTGTGTAAATCCGTTGCCTGCCCCGGGGGTGTGTGCTTGTGTTAGGGGGAGGTTGTGACCGGGCGTGCTGTTGTGTGTAGTGTGAGTTGTCATTGGGTCTCCCAGGTGATGTGTCTGTCCCTTCATGGTGCATGCTGGCATGACAGTGAGTGTGAGTTCCTGTGCTAGATACCTGTGCTTGTGGAGTTGGTGTTTGAGTGTACAGTGGTCCCAGGAGGGCCTTGTGCTGCATACAGCAGGGCCAAGTGTCAGCTACCTTGTCAGCACTTTGCCAGTCCCTGTGCATTGTGCATGGGTATGTACCTATGCCATATGGGCTGAGGGCATTGGTGTCTGCGTCTCATTTTCACAATGTGTTGTGTGGGGCCCACCCTCCCAGCCTCCCGGACATCCAGTCTTGTGTTTGTGGTTGTTGTAGCCTTGGACATGGCCTTGCCTTGATTTGTGAAGGGTGCATGGAGACGTTAGTGGCATGAGCGTGGTTTTTGAGTGTGGTTGTGTGCGGTGAGTGCTTGGGGGAAGTTGCGTGCATTTGGTGTATATGTGGTGTGGACCCCATTGCCCCCATGTTACGTAAGTTGTTTGTGTACTCACCAGGCTCTGCAACTCCTTCCACTCTGTGTACTCCTACCGGCGGTAGCAGGGCCATCACCTTCTCCTCCCAGAGATGGTAGTGTACGGGTCTGCGGGGCAGCCCACCTCCAGTGATTTTACTCTGGGCATACTCTTCGTTCGTTTTCCTCTTGACCGCCCTGCGCAGATCGTACCACCTGGCTTGGCATTCATGCCTGGTCCTTCGGATGGGCGCAACAGCATTCACCTTATCTACAGTCCTCTGCCACATCGCAGATTTTTCAGCTATGCTGGTCTGTCTGACCAATGTTCCAAACAGCTGTGGCTCGACTCTGATGACTTTGTTGACAAGGAGGTCCAGCTCCGCCGTTGTGAACTTTAGATACTTGTCTGTGGGCATGGTGTGGGGTGTGGGTGTGGGTGTGGATGGTTGTGGGTGTGTGGGTGTGAATGTGACGGTGTGTGTGTGAATGTGAAGAGGGGGATGTTTGTGGAGGAGGTTGTGTGAAGGTGTGTGAGTGAAGGTGTAGTGGAGGTATGAGTAATGTGGAGTTGTTTCTCAGTGGAGTTGTTTCTCAGTGGTGTCTGGCAGCAGTGGGTCTGTTGCAAAGGCTCATGGGTTGTGTGTGTGGGCCCTTTTTATGGGTCCATTTTTGGGTGTGGCTGTGTTTGAATTTTGGTGGGTGTGTTATAAGAGGTGGTTGTGATTTGGGGCCTCTGTTTGCCTGTTTGGATGTGCCAGGTCAGTCATTGAGATGTATTTTGTCATGTAGACGTGTTTTGTGGTGTTGTGCGAGTCAAATTGACCCTCCTTGTGCTGTTTTACAGTGTCCTGGTTCTGTAAGAGTCTTTTTCGCGTAGGTACGATCCGTACATACGCGATGCTGGGTGAGGGTACTGGGGTACGGTGTTGCAGTGCGGCGCATACATGCGGTGGGGGTTCAGTGCGTACACGTGCGGCCCTGGGGTACGGCACGTACATGCGGAGGTACGGCGCGTACATGGAAGGGTAAGACGCGTACATGGGGGGAGGGCGCGTACATGGGGGGGCACGTACATGCAGAGGGGGTAAGGTGCGTACAGGTGCGGGCCTGGGGTACGGCGCGTACATGCGGAGGTACGGCGCGTACATGGGGGTGTAAGGCGTGTACATGGGGGGAGGGCGCGTACATGGGGGGGAGGGCAGGTACATGCGGTGGGGGTATGGTGCGTATAGGTGCGGCCCTGGGTTACGGCGCGTACATGCGGAGGTACGGCGCGTACATGGGGGGGTAAGGCACGTACATGGGGGGGAGGGCGCATACATGGGGGGAGGGCGTGTACATGCGGTGGGGGTACGGTGCATACACGTGCAGCCCTGGGGTAAGGCGCGTACATGCGGAGGTACGGCGCGTACATGCGGGGGTGATGCGTGTACAGGGGGGAAGGCGCATACATGGGCGGGTACGGCGTGTACAGGTACGGGGCTGGGGTACAGTGCAGACAGGGGGGATAAGGCGCGTACATGGGGGGTACGGCGTGTACATGGGGGGTACGGCGCGTACATTTGCGGGGCTGGGGTACAGTGTGGACAGGGTGGTGTACGGTGCTGAAATATTTGGTGGTGGGGGGCTGTACGGCTCGTACACAGGCATAAGTTTACCCGTGTACATGTGTGCTACTGCATTGGCTCCGTACGGGCCATTTTACGTGCGATTGTGTATTCGGACGGACGGTCGGGATCGTACTTGCGCGTTCGGACTTGTGTTTTACGATTTGCACGTAAAAATGTCCGGCTCACTCTCGTACACTTTTCCCGACGATATTTGGACGTGAAAACTTTCCGACGCACTCTCGTACACTTTTCCCAACGCTATTCGTAGTTATTTTTCACGGACGAATCCTACTTGACAGTTTGTACGGTACTTGTACGACTCGTACGTAAAAAAATACGGATATGGGTCACACGCAAATTATTTTTAACGGATCGGAATCGGCACCCAAATGTTTCTTGTATTTGTTGTCGGCGAAGTCACTATAAAAATCAGACTAGGGATGTCAATCTGTATTTAAAAAGTGAAATAGAAGATAATGACAAGTGGATGGAATTTGCAACTTATTTGTTGGTAGAGGATTGTTTTGATTTAGGATCTGAGCAGCATATTTGCAAATATTGTTATAACAAATTAGATGAGAATAAAATGCCTGCTAGAGCTGTTCATAATAATCTAGAGTTGGTTGCTATTCCTCCAGAGCTGATGGATTTAAATATGTATGAGTCTATTCTCATTCAATGTGTTCACCCATTTCAGGCTATTGTTTGTATGGAGCCTAAAACAGGTAAATTACCTCCATCAGAGTTGCAAAGAGGATTGAAAGGAAGAGTTGTGTATTTACCGTTAGATTTAAGGAAAAATATTGAAACTATTGGTGTAGACCATGCAGAAAAAGACCCACTAGTCATTCTAGTTAATGGTGTTCCTACTAAGAATAAGAAAATCTGGCAAGAGTTAGTGGATGTTAGAAAAGTGCAAAAGGCATCATTGTATCTGTTAAAAAATAATGAGTACTATAGAAATGTGTTAGTAGGAGAAGAAGAAATAGATTTAGCAGAAGATACTGAAACATTAAGTGGACAAATTGAAAAAGTGGACATGTCCAGATGTGAAGAAATCTATGAACATAACAGTGTACATACACTTCATTCCAAAGAGGTGATGGGGAATACAATTGAGTTGTTTCAAATGAAAAAAGCAGCAGGAAGGCCCATGAGTGTATGGCAAGAGAGCTTGGAAGCTCGTTGTTTCCCGCAGTTGTTTCCAACAGGAAAAGGCGGACGATATGATGAACGTCCTGTGCAGATTCCTGCATCTGAATATCGGACAACAAGATTATATGCAGAAGATCCAAGATTTCGACAATGTATCCCTTATATGTTTCATCTTCTGTTTGAAAGTGACTTGTCTGGACTTTCATATGCAGTAAATCACATTTTAACAACTGGAATGCATCTGCAAAATGAAACTGCAAAGGATTTTATGGATAAAGTGCATCAGAGAGATGACCATTTAGAATCTCAGTTGATTAATATGATGGCATGTCAGCGTGGGACTAATGAATTTTGGTACCGTCGTCATGGAGAACTGAAATGTATGCTACGGAACTTGGGAA
This sequence comes from Triturus cristatus, assembly GCF_964204655.1. Classification (NCBI taxonomy): domain Eukaryota; kingdom Metazoa; phylum Chordata; class Amphibia; order Caudata; family Salamandridae; genus Triturus; species Triturus cristatus. Next base: position 685,292,144 of record NC_140582.1, on the reverse strand, counting down.
CTCCTACATGGTTTGTTACACTAACCTGTGCTGAGTATGCTTGGGATGATTTACTTGAATTTCTTCGAGAGGAGAATTCCAATATAAAAAATATTGAATACAAGACACCTGGAGAATTGTGCTCCTTGGATCCTGTTAATGTATGCAGATATTTCAATCATAGATTTGAAGCTATGATGTCTTTCATCTGCAATAAAAAGAATCCTCCTCTTGGAAAAGTTGTGGATTTCTTTTGGAGAAAGGAGTATCAAGCAAGAGGTGCTCCTCATATACATATGTTGTTATGGATCAAGGACGCCCCCAAATTTGGAACAGATTCAGATGAAAATGTTTTGTCTTTCATTGAAGATTATGCCACATGTGCTGTACCCAATAGCAGAGAAGATACAAACTTTAAACAAGTCTTACGATTCCAAAGCCATAGGTGTGGAAAATACTGTCGACGGAAGTACAAGTCAAAGGATAAGTTCTATACCAAATGTCGTTTTGGATTTCCACATCCTGTATTATCCAAAGGAACAGTTTTATGTCAGCTACGCGACATACCATCACAAGAAAGCCTCCGAAAAATACCTACAACTTAAGAGGAAGCGAAGAATCGAAATACATAAATGACTACAATCCAGTTATTTTATCCATGTGGAACGCTAACATGGATATTCAGTATGTTGCGGACAATTCCATTGCTGTTGCTTGATATGTAACATCCTACATTACTAAATCAGAAAAGACTGAATTCAAAGAAATGTGGGAAGAGATTTCTCACGAGAAGACTCTAAGTAAGAAATTATACAGTTTCAGTTTGAAGATGTTATCGCATCGTGAAATTGGAGCATATGAATGTTCAGATCGGTTATCATCTGCAAGTCTATATTTCAAAAGTAGAAGAATCATTTGGGTGAGTCTAGGTCTTGCAGGAATGCGAAATCGGGTACTGAAATCTGTTCAAGAAATTGAATATTTAGCAGAAAAAGATCCAGAAAGTACAGATATTTTGAAAACGAATATGTTGGACACATATTACCCAAACAGAAGTCATCACCTTGAGAACATGTGTCTCTATGAAGTGCTGCAAAACTACACTTTTAAACAGAATACTACAGAGAACATCAATGATTGAAAATATGCAGTGATTGGTTCCGAAGGATGTCTGGTGAAACAAAGGAAAGGAAATTTAATTAATCACAGGAAACTGAGTTGCGACACTGCTGACAAAAGAGAATTTCACTATTTTGCAAATGTTCAAACCGTGGCGTTCAGAATTAGAATTACTTGGAGATTTTCAGAGCTATGAAGATTCTTTTAATGCTTGTAAAGATAGCATACAATGCAGTGCTTTTGCAAATTATGTGAAAATGTTGAATGATGAAATTGATCAAGAAGCTACAATTGCAGCTGAGATTGCTAGAGACAGTTCTCAAGACAGTCAAAGTTCTGCTGCACTGAGTCAAGATCCACTTGGACAACCAATTGTTGAAAATGAAGCAGCGACTGCCATGAATGAGGTGGAAACAGCAATGTTTTAAGCTGAAGAAGATGTAATACAGTTAGGAAACCTGGAAGAACAACTAAATGTTGAACAGAAACAAATATATCAACAAGTGAAAGAGCACATTGACCATGGATTACTTCATGAAAAGAAAAGGGTGCTCATGTACATCATTTCAACCTATCCGAATGTATGTGAGTGGTCAAGCTGGAACAGGAAAAAGTTTCTTAATTAAAGTAATTACAAGTTAATTGCAGAAAACAACTGAGTCGCATTTGTCTTGTGTTGTCACTGCTCCGACTGGGTTGGCAGCACATAACATTAAAGGAATTACTTTACATTGTTTACCAGTAGAGCATGAGAACAAATTGGAATACCACAAGCTATCTGGAAAAGCTTGTTGTGAAGTTTCAAGAGTCCTGAAGAAAATGAAACTTCTCATTATTGATGATGTGAGCATGGTCTCAAACTTGTTGCTTGCCTTTGTGCATTTAAGAATGCAGCAAATTCTTAAAACAGAGTATGACGTGTTATTTGGAGGAAAACACGTAATAGTTTTTGGAGATCTACTGAAGCTGACTCCGGTAAAAGGACAACCGGTATTTAAAACACTAGCACATGAAGATACCAGAAAGTCTCTTGGTAGTGTTTGTAATCTGAACATTTGTACTTATTTTGAATACAAAGAACTGACAACAAATATGCAACAGGCAAATGATGCTGAATATGGAAGTATTCTTCAAGATATAAGAATTGGAATTCTTACAGAACATGGCAAACAAGCTTTGGAGAGTTGATTACTTTGCAATGTGTTTCCAAATGAAAATGTAGTTCCTGCAAAAGTGCACATGAAAATTGCAGAAAATAAATCAGTGATCTGCTTAATGCCAACACTGCGCTAGTGTTCCATATTCAACAAAGAACTATTGAAACTGGAAAATGAAGAAATTATAAAAATGGAAGCCATTGATAAAATAGAGCATGAAGGAATCACTATTATGTTGCCGGTAAAGTTGAAAACAAAACTGGATTCTTTAGAAAAAAAAATATCTAAAACAGCTGCTTTAGAAAAGACACTATATGCGTGTGTAAACTGTCGGGTAATTTTAAGGCATAATTTGGATGTAGAAAAAGGTTTAGTTAATGGCGCAATGGGTAAAGTGGTGGATTTTGTTAATTATCAGAAAAAAGAATGAATTGAATTTTTTAAAATTTAATTTGATCAGATTGAAGAAGTTAAAGAAATTGGTCGTTGTTCAGTTCGTTTTTTGCTTGTTAAAGATTTATATGTCCGTAGGAAACAATTTCCATTTTCTCTGGCATATGCAGTGACTATTCATAAATCTCAAGGATTAAGTGTAGACAGTGCATTAGTGAACATTGGATCTACCGTATTTAAAGAGGGTATGGCATATGTTGGTTTGTCACGAGTCAGGACATTATCTGGGTTATTTTTGATTGATTTTGCTGAGACAAAGGTTACTGCAGATGCAAACTGTGTAAAAGAGAATAATAGGTTAAGAAGGGTGTATGCTCCAAATTTAGGTCAATATCCTGTATTTGAAAATCGTGTGGTTTGTCGAAAAAGAAGGTTTGAGAATATCTGTTCGGAAGGGAAAAGAACAAGATAATGTTGTGATTGCAAGTAAAAAGAAATCGAACACTGTTCAAGAGATTGTTGGTTATCAGTTTGAAAATAGTTCAGGTGTCAACTGCTATGCTAATGTAGTGGTCAATGTTGTTTTTTATCTTGAAGGTTTGCAAGAACAAATTATGCAGAATCGCCAAAAAAGATGTTGTTCTCTGTTGCATTCTGTTTATGAAAAATTATCAACAGATGCAAGTAAAATACAATCTGTTTCAGATGTTTGTAATCTTTTGGATGTGTGTTCTGGTTCTACACAATTTACACAAAATATCCAACAAGATGCTCAATAACTTTTAATGTATATACTTACCATTTTTGAAAATGAAGGTGTAGAAATAGAAAATATTTTTGGCCTTTCTTACAAATGGGAACATCATTGTGAAAATTGCATGTATACATGTACCACTAATGTAGACACTGAAAGATTTCTGTATTTAACATTACCAGACTGTAAATCAGTGTCTTTCAATAAATTAGTTAAAGGTGCAAATCAAAACTTGGAGTGTAGCCAATGTAAATCAGAAATGTTATCCACATTATTTTTAACAAAATATGGACAATACATAATTTTAATGATGCAACGTTGTACAGCTGATGGAAGAAAATTGGATACTTTAATAAAGCAATTTGTAGCAACACAACTATCAATATCAGGAAGGACTTTTATAGCAATTGCAATAATTTTCCATGATGGTCCTTCCACCACATCTGGCATATCATGGCAGCGAATCACTATCTAGAGACCTGCACCTATATGTACAAATTCACAAAGAAACAATTAATTTGGTTTACGTCACAAGTATTACTATGTAACGTGCATGCCGCGATAGCTTTATACCTCCTGCATATTATTCTGTTTATAAGACAAAGTTCATGTCATGATTGTTTCTTTGTGAATTTGTACATATATTTGCAGGTCTCTAGATAGTGATTCGCTGCCATGATATCCTTTTATGTTATGATTAGGTGACCAGTTTATATTTTGGTTTTACACTGAGGAGCGACGATCGAGTATAATGCCACGTCGTCAAGATTTGCAGGTGTAATACAGCCGGTTATTAATTTAAAATGGTATAATCTATAAAAGAATAGGGTCATGCTCTGTTTCTTTTCATCGAGAGATAGAACCCATTTTAAATCTGTTCCTTGCTATTTTTAACTATTTCATACAGTTTAAAATCCCTCTTACTGATTTCCTCTGGTTATTTGGGGATATGAATACTAATCCCTATACCTTTGAAGACAAATAAATGGTGAACTCGAATTTCTTAAAAATGATAGCAGTTTGTTTTTAGGTAAGAATTATGTTAGACCTTGAAATATCAATGTATACTGAACTTGTTTACCGATTTTTGAACTAGTGCCCCTCCTTTTTGAATTTCAGATTTTAATTACAAATAAATCTGATGATCGAGCTTGAAAATGACACTTTGTCAACTATGAAACAATTTTTTTTTTATACTTAATAAAGCATTAATTTACGTCCGAAGGTGAGATATGTCTAGCTATGTGATTTAATTATAACATGATGTTTATATTTGGTTTTTATTCATTCAGTTTCTTCTGCTTCTTACATTAGCTAATTTGAATCCTTTATACATCTGGTATGAGAAGATATTCATACCTCACTGTTGAATCACCATTTGAAATTTAGAATTTGTCTTGCTATCAATTTAAGGTGAGACAGCAGTCACTACTTCTAGTCATAGCTAATATAGTTAGATGAAAGTAAAAGTTTATTTTGAATTTTGTTTTTAAAAACAGTATAAATTCTACTAAGAAGATTATTAGTGATTTATGGTGTCTTGTGTTTATTATGATCTCTTTTTGTGTTGGTGTATTTAAAAAAAAAACTGTATTCAAAAAAATGTTGTATGATCAGTAGTTTATATTAATGTTGTAATGTGCGTCTGTCCGTCATTGTAATCAGTGTTATATAAATGTTTTTCTGTTTTGCAGCCCTGAAGAAGTTCCGTTAAATTGTCTATATAGGAACGAAACGCGTTGGCTGTCTTTGCATGTTTATCATCTATGATATAAAAGTCAAAAAAGAAAAGAGAAATATTTTGGACTTTGTATCTTATGTCTAGTGCACCTCCATTTGTAAAAAAATGGTTTTCAAACAACGTTTGCCTAGGGAAGTACCAAATTCCTACCTAATATTTTTAAAGTCAAAGTTTTTGGAAGATAATTCACTCTCTGAGGAATTTATTATTATAATTTAATAGGACTACCATTGGACAATTTACATAAAAAGGTGTTCAAAAATACCATTTGGCCTCAAGGAAAGGTACATGTTTGAATTATGAACTTTTTTGTGCTCATTGACTCGGTGAATATTTTAAAACGACAACATTTACAGTTTTTATAAGTTAAAGTTATAAAATGTTATTAGCCATAAGCTTTTCATATATGTGTGATTTGTATTTTCTAGTATTTTACTGAGAATAGCATGTTGGGTTTTTTTAAACAATATTTTTGATCGGTTTTTTTGCCCGCTGTTATCACTATTTCTAGTGAAATTCAATATATTCTGAGAACAGCAAAAAAGGCAAACAAATTACTTTGTTGAAATTATGCTGTGTTGTAAAAAATGTATTATTACATGTTATAACTATTTTTTCTTTTCTTTCACAGATCCTAATTCTAAAATAAGCAATTTACATCAATTTACATTGCAAAAAAAATCTGAAAAAAATGTATACCATTTTTAATTTCTATTACTGTGAAGGTAAGTTTAACTAAGTATTAATATGCAGAATGGGCAGATCTGCAAGAACCTACAAAGATTGAACACGTTTTAAAAAACACTCTGTTTATACCTATGTAGTTTTAAAATCGCTCTGTTATCGGATATCATGTGACCTCCAAAAAGACAGATTTGAGTGGTTCATAATATTTCCCATTGTACCTATTGAAGGACCGAAATCAATTCAATCATTCTTCTTTGAGCATCTTTGCAGACAAATTCGGAAGCAATTTTAAAACAGAAATATGTCACTTTTTGTAACATAGTTATTGCACAAGGCACTCTTTCATATTTACAAAGAGAGGAAAAGGCACTCTGTGTACTTTTTCTACTCCATGTAAATACAACCTCATCATACACACCACTTTGCGTTGAAAGGGTATTCTATAAGTGTTGTTGTGCATGATTCCCCTGAATACTCATAGAACAAGACACATCTCCAGATTTATCAGAAATCATAAATCAAGATATGTGTGTGAATGCTGCACCATTCTCCAATTGGTGTACGAAAGCACAACAAGGAGAATTGTTTTCCTTTCTCCGCATTTTTAAATCTTCAATGCATGCTAAAATGTTCAGCATACATTGAAGGAGAAAAATGCGTTTCCTGATTGTTTTGTGCAGGAAGGTGTCTCTTTCTGCACAAAAACAAACAGCACATGTCACAGATATCCTTGCACTATGATGCAAGGATGCCTGTGTCACCACATGGCTGCAATTTAAGCAGCCGTGCAGAGAGAAGCATAGATTTGCAACATATTTATGTACATATGTTGCATCCCTGTGCTTCGGAAGTACTACAGCACACTGCAGTTAAAGAGGTTACTGTGTGATGCTGCAGCACTTCCTCATAGTTCTGCACTTATACATTCACCATACGCTATTAATGCATTCATTCAGTTAATTACGTACTACACATACATTCATCTAAACTTTCACATACCAACAAACAAATATGGCTCTTTTTTTAAACCAGGAAAGTTTGTTCTTAGAAGAACTTTTTTTTTCTTCTTTTTCTTTTATATTTTTTTAACTTTTTTGAACAATTTTTACATTTTGGGGGTTTTTCTTGAAAAAAAAAAAAGGAAAAAACAGAACTGGAGAAACAAAACAATGAACTTCAGGGAAAAAAAACAACAAAAAAAACTAGCAATGGTGACTCTCTTGCTTTCGGCAGATTAGATCAATTGACTGCTCCCCATAGCATAAAACAGCATTGCATTTTATGCAGAGCACTTTCAGGTATTGAAACTGTGGACGGATGTCCAAATTTTGTACAGAAGGATCCACCCTTGAAGTGCTTGGCTGCAATGGATCTGAAGGAGCAGGAACAACTCTCATTCTGCGGCATTCCTCCCGAGCAAGGTTTACCAGATGAAGGGTCCTCAGAAGCTTCATCATGCTGGCAGTTACGCAGGAATATTTTTTGTTTGGATCCCCACGGGACAGCACTCTCTGGCAGATCTTGCAGGTCACCAAGGTGGCATTGGTTTTTGTTTGCCCCTCAGGATAGGTGAAAAATTTCCACACCACAGATGAAAAACGTGGTGGGCAAGGTGGCTCTTTAAAAAAATCATCCTCAGATGAATGAGGAGATCCTGGAGATGCCTGCTGCCCTGAATCCATTGTTTGTTAAAAAAAAAGTTTGAGCTAAGTGAAAACTTACTCAAAAAAGCTTCTTCTCTACAAAGAGATGCTCCTCCAAAGAAGGTCAAAGAAGAATGATTGAAATGGGTGGGGTCTTTCAATAGTTAGAACAGGAAGTGTAATGAACCAATCAAATCTATTTTTCAGGTCACATGGGATCCGTGCACCGTGCGCTTACGCAGTACGCACCCAGCGCGCATCCGCAAAATTGAATTTAAAAGGAATGTAGGATTAGATGTAAAAATATATTACTTTTATGAGTAGTTTAGAGTTTGTCTTCAATTAATATTCACATGAAATACATATATATATGTTTTTTTAATGTAAAATATTTCGCGGGATTCGCGCACCCACCGTGTCATACACGCACATGACGCATCGCGGAAGCGCGCAAGCGTCGTGTAACATGCATCATACGTGTCACGTATAGGCTTGCGATCGTGCACCAAACATGTACCCAACGCATACCGTACGCGGGGGCTGTCACGTAGGGATCGAGAACGGTGCACATAGGGTGCGCGGATCCCCGAAAATGGGTAAAAAAAATAAAAAAGAAAGTTTTGAAAATATAGTTTAACAATATTTTCAAAAATATAAAAAATATTTTTTTTAAATTAACAATTAATTTTTTTGCTTTTTTTTAAACATTTTTAAAAGAATTAATTGAGAAAATATGTTACAAAAATGGTGATAAAAAAGTATTTTAAAAAAACATAATTAAAGGAATTGACACACTGAAATAGAAAAATTTAGAAATCCAATGAAAAGCCTTAAACATCATAGCTTTAGAGATAAATTATAGGTAGGAATTAGCATTTAAAAAACCTTTGAAATTCACTGAAAAAACCATAGTTTTCATGTACGTTATAGTTAGGAATTGGCATTTAAAAAACCTTAGATGTCATTTGTGATGTCATCAGTAATGTAATCAGTGATGTCACTGACCATGTCATGAGTTATGTAATATGTGACGTCATCAGCAGTGCATTGCGGAGGCATTTAAAAACCCTTAGAAATTCACTGAAAAAAACATAGGTTTCAGGGGCGTTATAGTTAGCTGGACATTTCCCTCGTACAAAACCCTAGAAATTCCCCCGTTATAGTCAGTTCAGATAACTATAACTCGTGTCCCCGCAATACACTGCTGATGACGTCACATATTACATCACCCATTACATGGTCAGTGACATCACTGATGACATCTCAAATGACATCACTGATGACATCACTGATGACATCATCCAGTGAGTCTGTGTTTCTGTAAAACCTATGGTGTTTTCAGTGAATATATATACATATATATATTACCTACTGGCGGTCACCAGTAGGTAGTTATAGTTAGGACCTATTTTCCATAGGAAATCCGCAACATTCTATTCCCAATAAGTCTGGCACCGGTTGACGAATATTCACGAAATTTTCCAAACTTTTGGCCAGCTCCAGTTCGCTCCCATCCTGATTCGTCAAGCGGGGGCTGAGAAAAAAGGGAGGTCCCAAAACGCGTTTTCCCCATGCAATTTCCCATAGGACCTGTTGACGCAACTACAACCCAAACTGCTGAATGGAATTACAACAAATTTGGCAAAGAGGTAGTCCTCAGTTCAGACTCATGCCTTTTGCATAAATGGTGTAGATCCGTTCAGTAGTTCCTGAGAAAAGTAGAGTAAAAAAGCTAGATATATCTATGGCCTCGGAGGATCCGCGCACCCTATGCGCACCCTAAGCGCACCCTCTGCGAACCGAGCGTGCACCCTCCAGATCACACACTAAATGCTAATTGGCTGTCAAGTGTCTGTCTACATTCGAAACCAGGAACTGTTTGCAGCCATTTTGCGCCTCGGTAGAAGCGAGACTGATTAAGTTAGGGAAATAAGTGTGTGAAAGATGTAAAGGGGGCAGGGCAGAAATACTCTGACCCTCTAGTGTTGCTTAGGGGGTCCCAGAAGGACCCCCTGGGGCCCCCCCTTTTTTTTTTTAAAGGGCAAATGCGCGCAGGGTGCGCGGATCCGGATGAAAAAAAAAAAAATCCAATGCGCGGGCTTCCGCGCTTCGTTAATAATTAGCCCCCGGGTGGGCCAAATCCCGGGGGCAAAATCTTTATAAATTAATTGGGGAGGGGGGCTGCGTGGCCCCCCTCCTGGAGCCCTCGAGGGCCCTGCAGTGTGGTGCCCACCCCCAGGACACTGTTGTTTGCCGCCATCCCATAGCAAACGATATTGCTTTTCCACACGGGGAGCTGCATGTCAGCAGCTCCCCATGTGGAAAAGCAATGTGAGCTCCCAAAGGACGCGGGGAGCCGGCTGGGACCGTGGGGGCGTTGGGGCTCCCCCCATGGTCTCCAGCGTTTTATTATAAGCCCCGGGGGATGGGGTCCCTGGGGATAATAAAAATGAGTGATAGGGGATATATTTTTTATTACGGTAAAATTAGGAGTCGCGCATCCTAACGTGTTGGGTGCATGATTTCTTTCACATTGGGTGCGCGGTTCCTAACACGTTGGGTACGCGGATCCAAGGAAAAAGAAAAAGACATTTTTGGGAGATAAACATCAAGCTTAAGTGTTTTGTTCTTGAGTGGCCCTAAAAAGAGCCGTTGTGTTCATTGAGAGTTTTTGGTACTTTTAAGTAAGTACCTATACAGAGTCTAAAGTTGTTGAGTAAGACTCTGTTTCCTTCATCAGTAAAGTGTACTCCATCTCTCCTATACATCTCTTACATATGAAAGCGCAGATTGTTATTGTAAATGGACCCCATTCTATAGTCTTGGTAAAAAAGCAGAAACAGATTTATTCACATGTTTCCTAGCTTTCTCAATTTGTGGACAAAAATGATTGGACCAGTTCCATTTCTGCCTTTGGCATATGTTAGAATACACAAAGGCAGTTTTGGGAAAAAGTGAAATCAATTCTGCAAAGGTGTTCTTCATAAGCATTTCCAGACCTACCACAGTCAAAGTGCCTAGGTCATTGCTACCACAGTGCACTATTATGAGGTCAGGGTGTTGGATATGCATAAAGGATTTTACCAATGGCCTCAATTGGTGCCACTTTAACCCTCTCTGTCCAACCAATTTAATGTCTACATTTGGCAAATCTAGGTCTTTGTGAATGCCTTTGTTTCCGGCGGAGCTTCCGGGCCGGAGGTGGGGATTCCGGCCGGTGGCGGAGATTTAGCCATGGCCGAAATCTCCACCTCCGGGCCGGAAGCTCCGCCTCCGGGCCGGAATTTCTGGCCCGAGTGCGGACGTAAAGTTAGTAGTCATAAATCCATTCTGTGAATACCATAAGTAGTAAGTGCATTCTGTGAATACCAAAAGTAGTAAGTGCATTCTGTGAATACCACAAAGTAGTAAGTTTAGGATTTAGTCTTAAGTTAATTCTGTGAATCGGGCCCGTAGATTGTGTGCAGTACCCTTACCCCTTCCAAACTAGTGAATGAGTTTTGGTAAACTCCTAGGATAGTGTTGCTTGTCTAAAATAACACTGTGAGTCTGTGTGCATTTGGGTAAGGATTGTGAGAGAAGCATTTGGTAACATCATGTATTTGCTAACAGATAACTGTTTTAAAACCTGTCATGTTTTGCTAGCATTACAAGCCAGTCTTTGCTTATGCATTGATAAAATGAGTCAGGCTTTGACACTAAAGTGCAGTACTGAGATATGTAGAATGTGTGCAGTACCCTTACCCCTTCCAGATTAGTGAATGAGTTTTGGTAAACTCCTAGGATAGTGTTGCTTGTCTAGAATCACACTGTGAGTCTGTTTGCATTTGAGAACCACTGTGAGAGAAGCATCTGTGTACTTGACATCTTTGCATACGCATAACCGCTCAAAAACCTTTCCTGTTCTCAAGTTTTGGTAGAATTAGAAGGCAGTCATTTCTTAGGTATTCACCCAGGAACTGTCCTTGCAATACTGTAAACATTCAGTTAATATCCAAGTACTAATGGATTGAGGCAGGCCTCAGTACATAGACTGCTACAAACCCCTATCCACTATGCATGCAGGCCTCTAACCACCTACACACTTGTCTTTCACACCTTCAATATCCCAGTCAGTATTTATACAGTTTCCGCAAACACCCTGTTACTCCCCTTACACGTATCCAGTGACCCATTCAGTACCATGTACTCATCCATTTACTGCGCTAAAAGCCAAACACTTATAAATTCGCAGAGGCACTCTCCTTGTACTTCTCTAATGATTCAGTCAGTACCCGGGTACTTATGTAGTGAACCCGGTTTTAGCACATGGGCTACTTCAAATGACTATCCATTATGCATGCAGGCCTCTAACCACCTACAGAATTGTCTTTCACACCTTCATTTGCCCAGTCAGTATCAATATACTTCAATAAACACCCTGTCACTCTCCTTGCACACCTCCAGCGACTCATTCAGCAGCATGTACTAATCTATTCACTCCACCAAAACCCAAAAACTTAAAAGATTTATCCAGGCACTCTCCTTGCAGTACTCTAATGATTCAGTCAGTACCCAGGTACTCATGCAGTGGCCCATGCCTTAGGCCATGGACTGCTTCAAATGTCTGTCTAGTATGCATGCCGGCCTCTAGTCACCTACACATTTGTCTTTTGCTTTTTCAATTAACTAGTCAGTATCTAGAAACTCCAGTAAACACTCTTTCAGTCCACATCCACACCTCTACTGACTCATTTGGCACTATGTAATAATCTATTCACTGCACCAAAACACAAAAACGTAAAAAGATTAACCCAGGCACTCTCCTTGTAGTAGTGTAATGATTCAGTCAGTACCCCGGTAATCATGCAGTGTCTGAGGTCTTAGCTCAAGGACTGTTTAAACGTCTATCCACTTAGCATGCAGGCCTCTAGTCACCTACACACTTGTCTTTGACTTCTTTAATTTTCTAGTCTGTATCTATATACTTCAATAAACACCCTGTCACTCATCTTGCAAACCTCCAGTGACTGATCCAGTACCATGTACCTATCTATTCACTGCGCCAAAACCGAAAAACTTGAAAGTTTCATCCTGGCAGTGTCCTAGCAGTAGTTTGATGATTCAGTCAGTTCGCAGGTACTCATGTAGTGAACTGTGCATTACCATATGGATTGCTTCAAAGGTCTATCCAGTATGCATGCAGGCTTCTAACCTACTATACACTTGTGTTTAACAGCTTGAATTCTCCAGTCAGTATGCATGTACTTCCAGCAAACACCCTGTCACTCTTCTAGCACTCTTCCAGTGACTTATTCAGCACCATGTAGTAATGCATTCACTGCGCCAAAACTGAAACACTTATAAATTCACCCAGGTACACTTCTTGCAATAGTCTAATCATTCAGTCAGTACCTAAGTGCTAATGGAGTGAGGTAGGCCTTAGCACATGGATTGATACAAACGTGTTTCCACTATGCATGGAGGCCTCTAACTACCAACACAATTGCCTTTCAGACCTTCAAATTCTCTGTCAGTATCTATAAACTCCAATAAACACACTTTAATTGTACACCTCCACTGACTCATTTGGCAGTAAGTACTAATCTATTCACTGCACTAGAATCCAAAATCTTAAAAAGATTCACCCAGTCACTCTTTTGTAGTACTCTAAAGATTTAGTCAGTACTCAGGTAGTTTTGCAGTGATCCAAGCGTTACTCTATGGACTGTTTCAAACGTCTATCCACTATGCATGTAGGTCTTTAGCCACCTACATTCTTGTCTTTCACACCTTCAATATCCCAGACAGTATTCATACAGTTCCCGCAAACACTCTGTCACTCTCCTTATACTTCTCCAGTGACTTATTCAACACCATGTACTAATGTAGTTACTGCACCAAAATACAAATACTTATAAATTCATCCTGGCACTCTCCTTGCAATACTGAAAACATTCAGTCAGTATCCAAGTACTATTGGACTGAGACAGGCCTTAACATATGGATGGCTTCAAACACGTATCCACTATGCATGTAGGTCTCTAATCACCTACACACTTGTCTTTCACACCATCAATATCCATGTCAGTATTCAAACACTTCTCACAAACACCCTGTCACTCATCCAGTGTGTCTCCTTATAGTACTGTAATCATTCAGTCAGTTAGCATGTAGTGTTTTAGTGAGGCAGGCTTTAGGGCATGAACAGCTTCAAAGTAGTATGCACTATGCATGTAGTGTTTTAACCATCGTCACACTTGTGCTTCAGGGCTATAGTTTCTTAGTCAGTGTTTATATAAAATGTGTTTCTACAGTAATAGAATAGTATAAACTTGAAAGTTATTAATATACATTTATTTGTGATCCTTTCTTACAGATACTGTTTTTCAACGTTAAGATAGAGAAATCATGCCAGAAAAGAAAAGAACAGAGACAGGAGAATTACTTGAAGAAACATCAACCACAAGTATTGAATGAACAGGAAAATGTGGCTAAAAAGAAAAAAATCTTCTGGTAAGATCACAAAGCAAATTATTAAAAATGTTTGTAGGACCAAAGAGAATGTACAGAATGCTGAAACCACTGAGAATGCATCAACTAGAAAAAAAATTCAAAATAAGAGGAAAAGCTAAAAAGCAAATGGTCAGTCAAAAGAGACAAAGTATGGTAAAAGAAGGCAAAATCAGTATAACGAATTACGCTAAAATAATTTACAAGAGAGTAGTACATAATTTTCTGAAAGATGTGAAGAAATATTAAAAGAGAGCCCTATTATATAAAAAGAAGAAGCATATTGAAAACATTGTTGAAAAGGCTTTTAAAGTAAAAAGGAAACGATTCATTTTAGTATTAAACAGAATTCAATCACTAGATAAACCAATCCATTTAATGAAGGCCAAAAGTAGGAGGAAAGGAGTAATTAATAGAAAAAAAAATTGTGATTTTTTTTGGGAGAATGGAAACACAGTTCCAGTTCAGAGCCTTTCTTTAATGAAGAGAGTTATTTACAGAGCAAAAAATGATTGTACGCAGTTGACACCAGTGGTAGAGGTTATGAGGTTAGAGATGGTTGTCCAATTGAGAAAGAGAAAATGGTTGAAAGAAATGCAGAAGTGATAGCTGATGAAGTTCTAGGAAGACGTCCTAAACACCCTGTGTACACTTGGGATTGCAGTAGTATTTGTAGTGTACGACAGGATTCTATTGATAAATTATGTAGTTTTTTACGAGTATATAGTAAAAAAAAGTGTTAAACAACAGATTAGGGTGTTGCAAGGACTAGACCCTTGCAGAGTGAGAAAAAATACTGGTTTGTAAGGTCATTCTCTGGCTTGTCTTTCTAGGACAGTTTGTGAAAGTGTTTTTCACCATTTCAGGATGCTGGCAGTACATCATACTCAAATGCGGAAGTTAGTGAGAAGATTGTATTATGCAAAAAGTCCAGCACTTAAGTTAAATGAGTTGAACAGTGCTCTTTTGCGTGGGTCAGTATCTGATGTGAAGAAGGTTTGTGATGATATTGAGTTTTGTTACTTTGGTCCTCATCAAGAGAGTGCAGAAACTGACACATTAGTAGAACAAAATGTTGAAGACAATGTAGAACCCGTAATTACAAAAAATTTTGAGGATGAAATCACAAAGTTTAAGGTAATTTCAGGTGAAATACCAAATGTTTCT
This sequence comes from Triturus cristatus, assembly GCF_964204655.1. Taxonomy (NCBI): domain Eukaryota; kingdom Metazoa; phylum Chordata; class Amphibia; order Caudata; family Salamandridae; genus Triturus; species Triturus cristatus. Next base: position 685,277,012 of record NC_140582.1, on the reverse strand, counting down.
TGTATTTGTTGTCGGCGAAGTCACTATAAAAATCAGACTAGGGGTGTCAATCTGTATTTAAAAAGTGAAATAGAAGATAATGATAAGTGGATGGAATTTGCAACTTATTTGTTGATATAGGATTGTTTTGATTTGGGATCTGAGTAGCGTATTTGCAAATATTGTTATAACAAATTAGATGAGAATAAAATGCCTGCTAGAGCTGTTTATGATAATCTAGAGGTGGTTGCTATTACTCCAGAGCTGATAGATTTAAATGCGTATGAGTCCATTCTCATTCAATGTGTTCACCCGTTTCAGGCTCTTGTTCGTATGGAGCCTAAAACAGGTAAATTATCTCCATCAGAGTTGCAAAGAGGATTGAAAGGAAGAGTTGTGCATTTACGGTTAGATTTAAGGAAAAATATTGAAACTATTGGTGTAGACCATGCAGAAAATGAGCCACTAGTCATTCTAGTTAATGGTGTTCCTACTAAGAATAAGAAAATCTGGCAAGAGTTAGTGGATGCTATAAAAGTGCAAAAGGCATCATTGTATCTGTTAAAAAATAATGAGTACTATAGAAATTTGTTTGTAGGAGAAGAAGAAATAGATTTAGCAGAAGATACTGAAACATTAAGTGGACAAATTGAAAAAGTGGACATGTCCAGATGTGAAGAAATCTATTAACATTACAGTGTACATCCACTTCATTCCAAAGAGGTGATGGGGAATATGATTGAGTTGTTTCAAATGAAAAAAGCAACAGGAAGTCCCATGAGTGTATGGGAAGAGAGCTTGGAAGCTCGTTGTTTCCCGCAGTTGTTTCCAACAGGAAAAGGTGGACGATATGATGAACGTCCTGTGCAGATTCCTGCATCTGAATATCGGACAACAAGATTATATGCAGAAGATCCAAGATTTCGACAATGTATCCCTTATATGTTTTATCTTCTGCTTGAAAGTGACTTGACTGGACTTTGATATGCACTAAATCACATTTTAAAAACTGGAATGCATCTGCAAAATGTAACTGTAAAGGATTTTATGGATAAAGTGCATCAGAGAGATGATCATTTAGAATCTCAGTTGATTAATCTGATGGCATGTCAGCGTGCGACTAATGAATATTGGTACCGTCGTCATGGAGAACTGAAATGTATGCTACGGAACTTGGGAACTCCTACATGGTTTGCTACACTAAGTTGTGCTGAGTATGCTTGGGATGATTTACTTGAATTTCTTCGAGAGGCAAATTCCAATATAAAAAATATTGAATACAAGACACCTGGAGAATTGTGCTCCTTGGATCCTGTTAGTATATGCAGATATTTCAATCATAGATTTGAAGCTATTATGTCTTTCATCTGCAATAAAAAGAATCCTCCTCTCGGAGAAGTTGTGGATTTCTTTTGGAGAAAGGAGAATCAAGCAAGAGGTGCTCCTCATATACAAATGTTGTTATGTATTAAGGACGCCCCCAAATTTGGAACAGATTCAGATGAAACTGTTTTGTCTTTCATTAAAGATTATGCCACATGTGCTGTACCCAATAGCAGAGAAGATAAAAACTTAAAACAACAAGTCTTACGATTCCAAACCATAGGTGTGGAAAATACTGTCGACGAAAGTACAAGTCAAAGGATAAGTTCTATACCAAATGTCGTTTTGGATTTCCACGTCCTGTATTATCCAAAGGAAGAGTGAACAGTTTTATGTCAGTAATGCAACATACCATCACAAGAAAGGCTCCGAAAAATACCTACAACTTAAGAAGAAGCGAAGAATCGAAATACATAAATGACTACAATCCAGTTATTTTATCCATGTGGAATGCTTACATGGATATTCAGTATGTTGTGGACAATTCCATTGCTGTTGCTTGATATGTAACGTCCTACATTACTAAATCAGAAAAGACTGAATTGAAAGAAATGTGGGAAGAGATTTCTCACGAGAAGACTCTAAGTAAGAAATTATACAGTTTTAGTTTGAAGATGTTATCGCATCGTGAAATTGGAGCATATGAATGTTCAGATTGGTTATCATCTGCAAGTCTATATTCCAAAAGTAGAAGAATCATTTGGGTGATTCTAAGTCTTGCAGGAATGCGAAATTGGGTACTGAAATCTGTTCAAGAAATTGAATATTTAGCAGAAAAAGATCCAGAAAGTACAGATATTTTGAAAACGAATATGTTGGACACAGATTACCCAAACAGATGTCATCACCTTGAGAACATGTGTCTCTATGAAGTGCTGCAAAACTACACTTTTAACCGGAATACTACAGAGAACATCAATGATGGAAAATATGCAGTGATTGGTTCCGAAGGATGTCTGGTAAACAAATGAAAGGAAATTTAATTAATCACAGGAAACTGAGTTGCGACACTGCTGACAAAAGGCAATTTTACTATTTAGCCCTTTTGCAAATGTTCATACCGTGGCGTTCAGAATTGGAATTACTTGGAGATTTTCAGAGCTATGAAGATTATTTTAATGCATGTAAAGATAGCATACAATGCAGTGCTTTTGCAAATTATGTGAAAATGTTGAATGATGAAATTGATCAAGAAGCTACAATTGCAGCTGAGATTGCTAGAGACAGTTCTCAAGACAGTCAAAGTTCTGCTGCACTGAGTCAAGATCCACTTGGACAACCAATTGTTGAAAATGAAGCAGCGACTGCCATGAATGAGGTGGAAACAGCAATGTATCAAGCTCAAGAAGATGTAATACAGTTAGGAAACCTGGAAGAACAACTAAATGTTGAACAGAAACAAATATATCAACAAGTGAAAGAGCACATTGACCATGGATTACTTCATGAAAAGAAAGGGTGCTCATGTACATCATTTCAACCCATCCGAATGTATGTGAGTGGTCAAGCTGGAACAGGAAAAAGTTTCTTAATTAAAGTAATTACAAGTTATCTGCAGAAAACAACTGAGTCGCATTTGTCTTGTGTTGTCACTGCTCCAGCTGGGTTGGCAGCACATAACATTAAAGGAATTACTTTACATCGTTTACTAATGCTACCATTAGAGCATGAGAACAAATTGGAATAGCACAAGCTATCTGGAGAAGCTTGTTGTGAAGTTTCAAGAGTCCTGAAGAAAATGAAACTTCTCATTATCGATGAGGTGAGCATGATCTCAAACTTGATGCTTGCCTTTGTGCATTTAAGAATGCAGCAAATTCTTAAAACAGAGTATGATGTGTTATTTGGAGGAAAACATGTCATAGTTTTTGGAGATCTACTGCAACTGACTCCGGTAAAAGGACAACCGGTATTTAAAACACTTGCACATGAAGATACCAGAAAGTCTCTTGGTAGTGTTGGTAATGTGAACATTTGTACTTATTTGGAATACAAAGAACTGACAACAAATATGCGACAGGCAAATGATGCTGAATTTGGAAGTATTCTTCAAGATATAAGAATTGGAATTCTTACAGAACATGGCAAACAAGCTTTGGAGAGTCGATTACTTTGCAATGTGTTTCCAAATAAAAATGTAGTTCCTGCAAAAGTGTACATGAAAATTGCAGAAATTAAATCAGTGATCTGCTTAATGCCAACACTGCGCGAGTGTTCCATATTCAACGAAGAACTATTGAAACTGGAAAATTAAGAAATTATAATAATGGAAGCCATCGATAAAATAGAGCATTAAGGAATCACTATTATTTTGACGGTAAGTGGAAAACAAAACTGGATTCTTTAGAAAAAAAATATCTAAAACAGCTGGTTTAGAAAAGACACTATATGCGTGTGTAAACTGTCGGGTAATTTTAAGGCGTAATTTGGATGTAGAAAAAGGTTTAGTTAATGGTGCAATGGGTAAAGTGGTGGATTTTGTTAATTATCAGAAAAAAGAAGGAATTGAATTTTTAAACATTAAATTTGATCAGATTGAAGAAGTTAAAGAAATTGGTCGTTGTTCAGTTCGTTTTTTGCTTGTTAAAGATTTATATGTCCGTAGGAAACAATTTCCATTTTCTCTGGCATATGCAGTGACTATTCATAAATCTCAAGGATTAAGTGTAGACAGTGCATTGGTGAACATTGGATCTACCGTATTTTAAGAGGGTATGGCATATGTTGCTTTGTCGCGAGTCAGAACATTATCTGGTTTGTTTTTGATTGATTTTGATGAGACAAAGATTACTGCCGATGCAAACTGTGTAAAAGAGTATAATAGGTTAAGAAGGGTGTATGCTCCAAATTTAGGTCAATATACTGTATTTGAAAAGCGTGTGGTTGGTCGAAAAAGATGGTTTGAGAATATCTGTTCCTTTAGGTGTCGAGAAGGGAAAAGAACAAGATAATGTTGTGATTGCAAGTAAAAAGAAGTCGGACACTGTTGAAGAGATTGTTGGTTATCAGTTTGAAAATAGTTCAGGTGTCAACTGCTATGCTAATGTAGTGGTCAATGTTATTTTTTATCTTGAAGGTTTGCTAGAACAAATTATGCAGAATCGGCAAAAAAGATTTTGTTCTCTGTTGCATTCTGTTTATGAAAAATTGACAACAGATACAAGTAAAAAGCAATCTGTTTCAGATGTTCGTAATCTTTTGGATGTGTGTTCTGGTTCTACACAATTTACAAAAAATATCCAACAAGATGCTCAGGAGTTTTTAATGTATATGCTTACCATTTTTGAAAATGAAGGTGTAAAAATAGAAAATATTTTTCGCCTTTCTTACAAATGGGAACATCATTGTGAAAATTGCATGTACACCTGTACCACTAATGTAGACACTGAAAGATGTCTGTATTTAACATTACCAGACTGTAAATCAGTGTCTTTCAATAAATTAGTTAAAGGTGCAAGTCAAAACATGGAGTGTAGCCAATGTAAATCAGAAATGTTATCCACATTATTTTTGACAAAATATGGACAATACATAATTTTAATGATGCAACGTTGTACAGCTGATGGAAGAAAATTGGATACTTCAATAAAGCAATTTGTAGCAACACAACTATCAATATCAGGAAGGACTTTTGTAGCAATTGCAATAATTTTCCATGATGGTCCTTCCACCACATCTGGACATTACACTGCATATCTAAAATGTGACAAAGGCTGGACACTTTGTAATGATTCCCAGTTGGTTTTCAAACAACGTTTGCCTAGGAAATTACCAAATTCCTACCTAATCTTTTTAAAGTCAAAGTTTTAGAAAGATAATTCACTCTCTGAGGAATTTATTATTATAATTTAATAGGACTAGCATTGAACAATTTACATAAAAAGGAGTGCAAAAAATCCCATTTGGCCTCAAGGAAAGGTATATGTTTGAATTATGGACTTTTTTGTGCTCATTGACTCGGTGAATCTTTGAAAGCGACAACATTTACAGTTTTTATAAGTTAAAGTTATAAAATTTTGTTAGCCATAAGCATTTCATATATCTGTGATTTGTATTTTCTGGTATTTTACTGAGAATAGCATGTTGGGTTTTTTTAAACAATCTTTTTGATTGTTTTTTTTTGCCCGCTGTTAAGTGATGAGTACGATTGAAATCACTATTTCTAGTGAAATTCAATATATTCTGAGAACAGCAAAAAAGGCAAACAAATTATGCTGTGTTGTAAAAAATATATTATTACATGTTATAACTATTATTTCTTTTCTTTCACAGATCCTATTTCTAAAATAAGCAATTTACATCAATTTACATTGCAAACAAAGTCTGAAAAAAATGTATACCATTTTTAATTTATATTACTGTGAAGGTAAGTTTAACTAATTATTAATATGCAGAATGGGCAGATCTTCAAGAACCTACAAATATTGAACAAGTTTTAAAAAACACTCTGTTTATACCTATGTAGTTTTGAAATCTCTCTGTTATTGGATATCATGTGACCTCCAAAAAAACAGATTTGACTGGTGCATAATATTTCCCATTGTACCTTTTGAAGGACCGCAATCATTTTAATCATTCTTCTTTGAGCATCTTTGCAGACAAAACTCTGTGCTTACCTTCTATCATTCGGAAGCAATTTTAAAACAGAAATATGTCACTTTTTGTAACATAGTTATTGCACAAGACACTCTTTCATATTAACAAAGAGAGGAAAAGGCACTCTGTGTACTTTTTCTACTCCATGTAAATACAACCTCATCATACACACCACTTTGCGTTGAAACGGTGTTCTATAAGTGTTGTTATGCATGGTTGCACTGAATACTCATAGAACAAGACACATCTCCAGATTTATCATAAATCATAAATCTCGATATGTGTGTGAATGCTGCACTATTCTCAAATTGGTGTACGAAAGCACAACAAGGAGAATTGTTTTCATTTCTCCTCATTTTTAAATCTTCAATGCATGCTAAAATGTTCAGCATACATTGAAGGAGAAAAATGTGTTTCCTGATTGTTTTTGTGCAGGAAGATGTGTCTTTCTGCACAAAAACAAATAGCACATGACACAGATAACCTTGCTCTCTGGTGCGAGGGTGCCTGTGTCACCACATGGCTGCAATTTAAGCAGCCGTGCAGAGAGAAGCATAGATTTGCAACATATTTATGTACATATGTTGCATCCCTGTGCTTCGGAAGTACTACAGCACACTGCAGTTAAAGAAGTTACTGTGTGATGCTGCAGCACTTCCTCATAGTTCTGCACTTATACATTCACCATACGCTATTAATGCATTCATTCAGTCAATTACGTACTACACATACATTCATCTAAACTTTCACACACCAACAAACAAATATAGCTCTTTTTTTAAACCAGGATAGTTCGTTCTTAGAAGAACTTTTTTTTTTCTTCTTTTTTCTTTTATATTTTTTTTAGGTTTTTTGAACAATTTTTTTTTCTTGAAAAACAAAAAAGGAAAAAACAGAACTGGAGGAACAAAACAATGAACTTCAGGGGGAAAAAAAACAAAAACAAAAACTAGCAATGGTGACTCTCTTGCTTTCGGCAGATTAGATTGATTGCTGCTCCCCATAGCATAAAACAGCATTGCATTTTATGCAGAACACTTTCAGGTATTGAAACTGTGGACGGATGTCCAAATTTTGTACAGAAAGATCCACCCTTGAAGTGCTTGGCTGCGATGGATCTGAAGGAGCAGGAACAACTCTCCTTCTGCGGCATTCCTCCCGAGCAAGGTTTACCAGATGAAGGGTCCTCAGATGCTTCATCATGCTGGCAGTTCCGCAGGAATATTTTGTTGTTTGGATCCCCATGGGACAGCACTCTCTGGCAGATCTTGCAGGTCACCAAGGTGGCATTGGTTTTTGATTGCCCCTCAGGACAGGTGAATAATTTCCACACCACAGATGAAAAACGTGGTGGGTGTGGTGGCTCTTCCAAAAAATCATCCTCAGATGAATGAGGAGATCCTGGAGATGCCTGCTGCCCTGAAGCCATTGTTTGTAAAAAAAAAAGTTTGAGCTAAGTGAAAACTTACTCAAAAAAGCTTTTTCTCTGCAAAGAGATGCTCCTCCAAAGAAGGTCAAAGAAGAATGCTTGAAATGGGTGGGGTCTTTCAATAGTTAGAACAGGAAGTGTAATGAACCAATCAAATCTCTTTTTTTCAGGTCACATGGGATCCGCGCACCATGCGCTTACGCAGTACGCACCCAGCGCGCATCCGCGAAATTGAATTTAAAAGGAATGTAGGATTAGATGTAAAAATATATTACTTTTATGAGTAGTTTAGAGTTTGTCTTCAATTAATATTCACATGAAATACATATATATATGTTTTTGTAAATGTAAAATATTTCGCGGGATTCGCGCACCCACCGCGTCATACACGCACATGACGCATCGCGGAAGCGCGCAAGCGTCGTGTAACGTGCATCATACGTGTCGCGTATAGGCTTGCAATCGTGCACCAAACACGTACCCAACGCATACCGTACGCGGATGCTTTCATGTAGGGATCGAGAACGGTGCATAAAGGGTGCGCGGATCCCTAAAAAATGGGGAAAAAAATTTAAAAAGAAAGTTTTGAAAATATAGTTTACAAAATATTTTCAAAAATATAAAAAATATTTTTAAAAAATTACCAATTTTTTTTTTAATTTATTTTTTTTTAAAAGAATTAATTGAAAAAATAAGTTACAAAAATGGTCATAGAAAAGTATTTAAAAAAAACATAATTAAAGGAATTGACACACTGAAATAGAAAAATTTAGAAATCCAATGAAAATCATTAAACATCATAGCTTTAGAGATAAATTATAGGTAGGAATTAGCATTTAAAAAACCTTTGAAATTCACTGAAAAAACCATAGGTTTCATGCACGTTAGGAATTGGCATTTCAAAAACCTTAGATGTCATTTGAGATGTCATCAGTAATGTCATCAGTGATGTCACTAACCATGTCATGAGTTATGTAATATGTGACGTCATCAGCAGTGCAGGCGCGAGTTATAGTTAGCTGAACTAACTATAATGGGGGAATTTCTAGGGTTTTGTACGAGGGAAATGTCCAGCTAACTATAACGCCCCTGAAACCTATGGTTTTTTCAGTGAATTTCTAAGGTTTTTTAAATGCCAATTCCTAACTATAACGTGCATGAAACCTATGTTTTTTTCAGTGAATATATATATATATATATATTCACTGAAAAAACCATAGGTTTCACACATGTTATAGTTAGGAATTAGCATTTAAAAAACCTTGCAAATTCACTGAAAAACCATAGGTTTCACACATGTTATAGATAGGAATTAGCATTTAAAAAACCTTGCAAATTCAGTGAAAAAACCATAGGTTTCACACACGTTATAGTGAGCTGGACATTTCACTCGTAAAAAACCAATGAAATTTCCCCGTTATAGTTAGTTATGCTAACTATAACTCGCGCGCCCGCAATGCACTGCTGATGACGTCACATATTACATCACTCATGACATGGTCAGTGACATCACTGATGACATCACTGATGACATCTCAAATGACATCACTGATGACATCACTGATGACTTCATCCATGTGATGGAGTGGCAGATCTCCTCTCACCCTAATATAACCTTTGATACACACATTCAAAAATAGAGACTGAAATTTTCAAAAAAAAGGACATACCAATACCAATTACAACAACCTCTTCAATAATTCTAAGAACCACATAAACATCCACTCATTCACCAACAGTCCTGTACAGTCACTCATTCGTGTACTCACACATCATATGTACTCATACACCAATACATCCTGTTACAGAATGCCACTCATCCATAGAGTTACTGACACATATAGTCACTCAAGAAAATAAGAAAGAAACATACATTTACTTGCATATACAGTTATACACACACCACCACACTTACTTCTACAGAAACTTACACATACTTAGTCTTTTAAACAATCACTTATAGAAAAACATACTTATTCATACAGGAACTCTTTCAATCTCTCACTCTCACATATACTCACTTATATACACCAATAGTCACATATACTAGTTTAAAACATATGTAGTTACTCATAAAGACACTATTGAGACAGCCATTCACTCACTAACACACCCATACACACACTCTTCCACCCATACAGTCCTGCACATATGCTGTCTTCAACACATACAAACAGTGAGTCACTCATTCATGCACCTATGCACTACGTAATACCCCCCACCGAACCATATAGACACTGATACTCAAAAAACCAACTAATAACCTATATAGACACTCATGTAGCTACTCACCAACCCATGCAGCCACTTATACACAAAGTGAGAGACTGATAGAGATATTTACATATTTAAACATTACTCACTAAGCCATGTATTCACTATGATACACTTAATCAGTCAGTTACACAATCAATTTTTCAAAAACAAATCATCCATTTAGACACTTATATACCCATTTATTCTTCCATCGACCTTGAGATATACATATATAAAACATATTTAATTTTCAGAAAAACACACATTCACTGGATGATGTCATCAGTGATGTCATCAGTGATGTCATTTGAGATGTCATCAGTGATGTCATCAGTGATGTCACTGACCATGTCATGAGTGATGTAATATGTGACGTCATCAGCAGTGCATTGCGGGCGCGCGAGTTATAGTTAGCATAACTAACTATAACGGGGAAATTTCATTGGTTTTTTACGAGTGAAATGTCCAGCTAACTATAACGTGTGTGAAACCTATGGTTTTTTCACTGAATTTGCAAGGTTTTTTAAATGCTAATTCCTAACTATAACATGTGTGAAACTTATGGTTTTTTCAGTGAATTTGCAAGGTTTTTTAAATGCTAATTCCTAACTATAACATGTGTGAAACCTATGGTTTTTTCAGTGAATTTGCAAGGTTTTTTAAATGCTAATCCCTAACTATAACATGTGTGAAACCTATGGTTTTTTCAGTGAATTTGCAAGGTTTTTTAAATGCTAATTTCTAATTATAACGTGTGTGAAACCCATGGTTTTTTCAAAGAATTTGTATGGTTTTTTTAAATGCTAATTCTTACCTATAACATATGTGATTCCCATATTTTTTTTTATTGATTTTGTATGATTTTTTTATTATAAATTCTTATCTTAAATGTGTTTTTTTTTTAAAAAAACAAGTTTGTTTTTAACTTTTTATTCTCTTAAAACAGTATTTTTTTTTTTAAAAAAATATGCAATATATCAAGTTTTCTCTTTTTTTTTTTTACCAAACAGGTAAGATATATTAGTATAACATAGAATGGTTTTTTTTTTTTATTGCGCGTACGGTAAGCGTACGGTAAGCGTACGGTTTACGCAATGTCCGTAATTTATCTACTCTGTTTGCGTATAGTTACGCAATTTGCGTAGCCGCACGTACTGTGCGTGGGGCGCGTAGGCGTGTACGCTACACGCGCACGTTACGCGGAAGTGTTGTAGAGTGACTCTTTTGCGCATGCGCGCGAGCGCGTGTCTTTTTTACGCGCATGCGCACTTTTACCGTAAGCGCACCGTAAGCGTAACGTAAGCGTAACGTACGCGCACGGTGGGTCATGTGATCATGAAACACAACTTTTGATTGGTTGAAACTACTTTCAGTTCTAGAACTCTCCTACACCACACCCATTCCCCTCATTTCTGCTTGTGATCCCTTAGGAGAAGGAGCTGACTTGTCTTTGTGATACGATGGCAGAACAGCACTCTTCTGCTGAGAGTGAGGCTAGCAGCACCACCATCAGGCAGAGAAGGAGGAAACAGAAGGGCTCTTTCATATGGGAGTATTTCAGATTTCCAGAGGGTGAGAAAAAAGTCAATGCTGCCTTGGTGACTTGCAAGCTGTGCCAGCGTGTACTTTCGCGAGGTAATCCCAACAAGAAGTATTCCTTTGGGAATCACACTATGTTGAGACACCTTGAGGATGTGCATCCTAGGACACATGCACGACATACTAGGGGCAACCCTTCAGTAAGTCGAGCAAGCACATCCACAGCAGCTCAGCCGAGTCCTTCTTCGGAAGCTCAGCAGAGCCCTTCATCTGTGGGGGCACATTCACCTTTTTCTGAACCTCTGGAAATGAACCCTCGGTTTGGTAGGGTTACTATGCGGTGTTCATTTTGCCATGATCTAATTGTTCATAGGGAGACCAGTGTTTCCCTCATTAACAACAGAATAGATCAGCACAAATGTCCAACCAGCTAATGTTCCCATACTTCCTTTCCTCTGTCCCTGAATGAACACAATGGCTCTTTTAAGAGCCAACCTTACCTCTCAACTTTTTTTTATTTTTTCTTTAAAACTTTTTTTTTTTTTTTTACCGTACGCGTACGGTAAGCGTTTTTTTTTTTTTTGTTTTTTTTTAAAAACACTAAAAATCAATTACCACATCTCAAGATCCTTGAGGAATTAAAAACTAAATACTAAAAATCTTTTTGAGATAAAGTGGAAGAAAGAAACTTTCTAATTTCTCAGTTACCTGTCCCACCCAACAATTTAATTTTTAATTAAAATGTAATTGAAATTACTTGAAAAAATGGTTGGTTTTTTTTGAAAATTTTCTTTCACAATCTGAAAAAAAAGAAAAAAGTATTAATATTTAATAAATCAATATATTACACAGTACACGTATTTACATATTTTTCCCCAAAAAATGTTTGCCTTTTTTTTGCTGTTTTCAGAATATATTCCATTTCACTATAAATTGTGAAAGCAATTGCATTCATCAATTAACAGCGGGCAAAAAAAAAATAACAATCTCAAAGATTGTATAAAAAAAGCCCAGAATCTCTTTTAACTTAAACATAACATTATAGAAATGCATAATATTCTAAAAAAATATCAACTAATATCAATACTTATTTCTTTAAAATACCGTCTGACATTTTTGTTTCAGAAGTATAATCACAAAAATATATCTCAAATAACTCCACAATACATCTGGTTCCATTTCCTTTAGGCCAAATAGTAATTTTAAAATTCTTTTTTGATTAAATTTCCAATGGTAATCCAATAAAATTCAAAAGTTTAAATTGTACAGATCTCACCGATTCTCTGTAACATTTTGGTTTCCGAAAGATTAAATAAAAATTAAATAAGTTCACAATACAATTGTTTACTTTTCCTCATGGCCAAATAGTAATTTTATATAAATTTCCAATGGCAATCCAATAACATTCCAAATTTTAAATTGTGCAGATGTTACCGATTTTGTCTAAATTTTTGGTTTTCCAAAGTTTCATTAAAAATTTAAAAAGTCCACATTACAATTGGTTACCTTTCCATTAGGCCAAATGATAATTTGAAAAATCATTTTTTTTGAAAATTCCAATGGTAATCCAATAAAATGGTAAAATTGTTTTGTACACATCTTGCCAAGTCTCTCTAAAATTTAGGTTTCAGGAAGATTAGATAGGAATTTGCTAAATCAAAAGGCAAACGTTGCTTGAAAATCAATTGGGAATCATTACACAGTGTCCAGCCTTTTTCACATTTAAGATAAACTGTGTAATGTCCAGAAGTAACAGTAGGTCCTTCATGGAAAATTATTGCAACTGTTACAAAAGTTTTTCCTGAAATTGATAATTGCTGTCCTGTAAACTTCTTTATTAAAGTATCTAATTTTGAACCATCAGCTTTACATCGTTGCATCATTAAAATTATATATTGTCCGTATTCCTTTAAAATTAACGTTGAAAACATTTCAGATTTACACTCACTGCATTCCATGCTATGATTAGCATCTTTAACTAATTTAGCAAAAGTGACTGTTTTACTTTCTGGCAATGTTAAATAAATAAACCTTTCAGAATCAACATTAGAGCCACATATATTGTAACAGTTTTCACAACTATGTTCCCATTTATAAGAGAGACCAAACAAGTTTTCAATAGGAACCCCTTCTTCTTCCAGTACCTGAAGAAAAAACATCAAGAATTCCTGTGCGTCTTGCTGTACATTTTGAGAAAACTGTGTTCGTCCTGAACATACATCTAAAAGTTTTCTAATTTCAGTAGCACTTTCTATTTGAGTTTTATCATTACTCAGCTTTTGAAAAAGGAGACTCAACTCAGAACAGAATCTTTTTCCATGATTTACTATTATCTGCTCTTGCACACTTTCCAGATAAAATGCAACATTCAGCACTACATTAGCGTAGCAGTTGACACCAGAGCTATTTTCAAAATGACATCCTACACCCTGTTCTTCATTTTCCTTTTTCTTTTTGCTTGCAATTACATCACTCCTCTTTTTTTCCTCCTCTCTACATCTTCATTACAGATATTCTCATTTCTCCTTTTACGAGAAACTACACGCTTCTCCAACACAGGTTACTGACCTAAATGAGGAGCATAGGTTCTTCTTAATCTATTATACTCCTTTACACAATTTGTATCAGTACTAACTTTTGAGTCATCAAAGTCTATCATGAATAAACCAGATAATGTTTTCACTCGTGACAAAGCTACATAAGCCATACCTTCTTTGAACACAGTTGAACCAATGTTCACAAAAGCACAATCTACAGTCAATCCTTGAGACTTGTGAATAGTTACAGCATATGCTAGCGAAAACGGAAACTGCTTCCTACGTACATATAAGTCTTTCACAAGCATGAAACGAACTGAACAACGACAAATGTCTTTAACTTCTTCTATCTGATCAAATTTTATTTTTAAACATTCAATTCCATCTTTTTTCTGATAATTAATAAAACCCACAACTCTTCCCATAGCTCCATTAACTAAACCTTTTTCAACATCCAAATTTCTCCTTAAAAATCCAGCTGTTTTGGAAATGTTCTTCTCTAGTGAATCCAATTTATTTTTCAGTGTGCCTGTTAATGTGATAGTAATTCTTCCAGCCTCAATTTTGTCCACAGCTTCCAATTTCCTGATATCTTCCTTTTCCAATTTTAAAAGCTCCTCATTGAATATTGAGCATTCACGTAGAGTTGGCATTAAGCAGATGACACTTTTCTTTTCTGCAATGTTCTTGTATATCTTCTCTGCAACTATTTCTTCCTTTGGAAATAAATTATGTAGCAGCCGACTCTGTAATGCTTTTTTGCCAACTTCTGTGAGTAGTCCAATTCTGATATCTTTCAGAATACTTCCACATTCTTCATCGTTTGCTTGCCTCATATTAGTAGTTAGTTCCTTATACTCAAAGAAGGACCAAATGTTTGCATTACCGATGCTTCCCAATGACTTCTTTGTGTCACAGTATTAAACACTGGTTGTCCTTTAACTGGAGTAAGTTGTAGAAGATCCCCAAAAACTATGACATGTTTTCCACCAAATAACACGTCATAGTCTGTCCTTAGAATTTGCTGCATTCTTAAATGCACAAAGGCAAGCATTAAGTTAGATACCATGCTCACCTCATCAATAATGAGAACTTGCATCTTCTTCAATACTCTTGAAACTTCCAAGCATGCTTCTCCAGTTAGCTTGTTGTATTGTATTTTGTTCTCATGCTCCACTGGTAACATTAGCAAGCGATGTAAGGTAATTCCTTTTATGTTATATGCTGCTAACTCAGTTGGAGCAGTAACCACACAAGACAAAGTAGAATCCGTTTTTTGCTGTAGGTAGCTTCTGATGACTTTTATTAGGAAACTTTTTCCAGTTCCAGCTTGTCCGCTTACATACATCCTGATTGAATGAAATGATGTGCATGAGCACTCTTTTTTTCATGTAGAAATCCGTGATCAATTTTGTTTCTGATCTCTTCATAAATTTGTTGCTGCTCTTCATTCAGTTGTCTTTCCAAATTTTGTAAGTCTATAAATTCTTCTTGAGCTTGATTCATAGCCGTTTCCACTTCATTCATGGCTATTGATGCTTCATTTTCTACTATTGGTTGTCCTAGGGGATCTTGACTGAGCGTTCCTGAACTTTGGCTGTCTTGAGAACTGTCTCTAGCTACTTCTGCTGCAATTGTAGTTTCCTGTTCAATTTCTTCATTTAACATTTGCAGATAAGTTGTGAATGTACTGCATTTTATGCTGTCTTTGCAAGCATTAAATGAATCTTCATAGCTTTGAAATTCTCCCAGTAGTTCATCCTCTGTACGCCATGGTTTAAACAGCTGTAAAAGAGCCAAGTAGTAAAATTCCTTTTTGTCAGTAGTGTCGCAACTCAGCTTCCTGTGATTTATCAAACTTCCTTTTGTTTGCTTCACCAAACATCCTTCCTCACCAATGACTTTATATTTTCCATTGTTGATGTCTTCTGCGGCTTTCCGTGAATAAATGTAGTTCTGCAGCACTTCATAGAGACACATGTTCTCCAGATGATGACTTCTTTTTGGATAATATGTGTCCAACATGTTTGATTTCAAAATATCTGTACTTTCTGGGTCATTCTCGGCCAAATATTCAATTTCTCCAACAGATTTCAGTACCCGATTTCTCATTGCTGCAAGGCCTAAACTTGCCCAAATTATTCTTCTTGATTTCGAGTAGAGACTTGCAGAAGATAACCTATCTGAACATTCGTAGGATCCAATTTCTCGATGCGATAACATCTTTAAACTGAAACTGTACAGCTTCTTACTGACAGTCTTCTCGTGAGAAATCTCTTCCCACATTTCTTTCAATTCAGTTTTTTCAGATTTAGTAATGTAAGACGTTACATATCGAGCAACAGCAATGGAATTGTCAGCTACATACTGTATATCCATGTTAGCATTCCACATGGATAAAATGACTGGGTTGTAGTCATTTATATTTTTTGATTCTTCTTTTCTTTTTAGGTTGTAGGTATTCTTAGCTGATTTTCTTGTAATAGTATGTCTCACAGATGACATAAAACTGTTTACTCTTCCATTTGAAAGAACAGGTCTAGGAAATCCAAATCGACATTTAGTGTAGTATTTTTCTTTGCTCTTGAATTTCCGTCGACAGTATTTTCCACACCGATGACTTTGGAAACGTAAAACTTGCTCCTTTAACTTTTTCTCTTCTGTGCTTTTTGGTATAGCACATGTTGCATATTCTTCAATGTAAGATAACACTGCTTCATCAGTATCTGTTCCAAACTTTGGGGCATCCTTGATCCACAACAGCATATGAATATGAGGAGCACCTCTTGCCTGGTACTCTTTTCTCCAAAAGAAATCCACTACTTCTCCAAGAGGTGTTTTTTTTTTATTGCAGATGAAGGACATCATAGCCTCAAATCTATGATTGAAATATCTGCAAACATTAACCGGATCCAATGAGCACAGTTCTCCTGCTGTCTTGTATTCAATGTTTTTAATGTTTGAATTTGCCTCTCGTAGAAAATCCAGTAAATCATCCCAAGCGTACTCGGCACAGCTTAGGGTAAGGAACCATGTTGGTGTTCCTAAATTCCGTAACATGCATTTTAATTCACCATGGCGTCGGTACCAATATTCATTTGTCCCACGCTGACAAGCCATCAGATTGATCAGTTGTGTTTCCAAATGATCATCTCGGTGCTGCACTTTCTCCATAAAATCCTTAGCAGACACATTTTGTAAATGTACTCCACTTTTTAAAATGTGATTTACTGCATATGATAACGCAGACAAGTCGCTTTCAAATAAAAGATGGAACAAATAAGGAATACTTTGTCGAAATCTGGGATCTTCTGCATATAGTCTTGTAGTCCGATACTCAGAAGCTGGAATCTGTTCTGGACGTTCATCGTATCGTCCTCCTTTTCCTTTAGGAAACAGCTGGGGAAAACATCGAGCTTCTAAGCTCTCCTCCCATACACTCACGGGAGTTCCTTTTGCTTTCTTCATCTGAAACAGATCAATATTGTCTCCCATAGCTTCTTTTGAATGTAGAGGATGTATGCTAAAATGTTCATAGATTTCTTCTTCCTTTGACTTGTCCACTTTTTCAATTTGTCCAGTTGGTGTTTCTGTGTCTTCTTGTAAATCTTCTTCTTCTTCTTCTATATAAATTGATTCATACCATTTGTTATTCCTTTTCAAATACAAATTTGCTCTTTGTACTTTCCGTACATCTACCAGCTCCTGCCAAATCTTCTTATTCTTTGTAGGTACACCATTAACCAGAATAACTAATGGTTCAGTTTCCAAAGTATCTGCATCAATAGTTTCCATATTTTTTTTCAAATCCAAGGGCAAATACACCACTCTACCTTTTAAACCTCTCAGTAAATCTGAAGGAGGTCATTTACCAGTTTTGGGCTCCATACGTACTATGGTCTGGAACGGATGAACACATTGAATAAGTATAGACTCATATGTATTGAATTCAGAAAGTTCGGCAGGAATAACATCCAATTCTAAATTATTATGTACAGCTCTGGTCGGCATTCTATTTTCCTCTAACTTGTTGTAACAGTATTTACAAATACGCTGATCTTCACCCAATTCAAAACAATTTTCTAAAAATATATATGTGGCAAAATCTTTCCACTTATAATTATCTTCATTTTCACTCTTTCTGTAGAGATCAACATTCCTAGTTTGTTTTCTTTAATGAGTTCTGCGGCAACAAATACAAGTAATATTTGGTCTTTCATTAGAGATTTTTTCAAATTTTGTTATGTGATCATTAAATGTCTTACTTACAGAGGGTTGTACATTCTCTTCCACTTCTTCCTCATTTACTGTGTCCTTTTCTGCACTGTTTTGTTCAGGACCAAAGTAACAAAACTGAATTTCATCAACAACCTTCTCTACATCTGATACCGATCCACGGAACAGAGCCCTATTCAAGTCATCTAACTTTATTGCTGGACTTTTAGCAAAATACAACCGTCTCACAAACTTTCTCATTTCAGTATGATGAACAGCCAGCATCCTAAAATGATGGAAAACACTATTACACACTTTTCTAGATAGACAAGCCAGTGAATGACCCTGCAAACCAGTATTCTCTCTCACTCTGCACGGATCTAGACTTTGAAGCACCTTAATCTTCTGTTTTACACTTTTTTTACTATATTCTCTTAGAAACTCACGAAATTTATCAATAGATTCCTGACGCACAGTGCAAATACTACTAAAATTCCAAGTGTACACTGGGGCTTTAGGACGTCTCCCCATAGCCTCATCCGCCATCACTTGTACCTCATCTCTTGGAACCATTATCTCCTTCTCCATTATGCAACCATTTTTCACTTCATAAGCACGACCTCTGGTGTCAACTGCATGCAGCAAACTATTACTTTGAAAATAACTCTCTTCATTAAAAAAAGGTTCACTACTTGAACTATGCATCCATTTTCCTAAAAACACTTTACAAAAGTTTGTTCTGTTCACTACTCTTTTCCTTTTGCTTTGTGATTTCAGTACATTAACCATTTTATCTAATGTACGCATCCTATTCAAAATTAAAATGAATAGTTTCCTTTTTAATTCTAATGCCTTTGCTGCAATGGCTTCAATTTCTTTTTTTCTCTTGTAATATTTTGCCTTTTGCTTATATTTCTTCACATCCTTTATCAAATTGGACATAACTCTTCTCTGAAACATTTTTCTACGTATCTCTTTAAACGCTGTTTTTCTGTTTAAGTTTATCTTTGTTGTTGCAGAAGGTATATTTACATTAACTAAATTCTCAATTTTTTCCTGTTTTTTTCTATTGAAAACATTCTTTCCAGTACAGACATTTTGTACATTTTTCCTTTTTTTGAAGATGTTCTTTAAAAAATCTTTTGTCTGCTTACCAGAAGACTTGTTCTTTTTCCCAACATGAGCATCTCCAACTAATTTAGGTCCTCCAGTTGTCTTCAAATATAGGTTTTTTTTGTGGCCTTTCTATAGTCTGGATTTTGTAGGCATCTTAAATTTTGTTCACTGCTCTTCAGCAATACCTGAAAAAAACCAAAAAAAAATTCCTTTATTTTATTTAAATATATTACTACATTTTTTATGATCTTTTCAAATCTTAAAATACTATGTACCCCTTTCCTACAAGTGAAAATCACAATAACACCATCACAAATTAAATATCTAAAAACAATTCCTGTGTGCACACAGAGTCATGGTTTGAAATTAGGCAGAAAACGAAATTTCTTTGCCAATTGCAAAGCATACTTTCTACTACTTTTTTGGCAAGTGATAAGTACTTTTACAGTCTGACACATTTTGAATCCACTTTTCAGATTCTGAAAACATCACATTTCCAAACTGCTTTTTTCAGACCAGCACCATGTGTAACCTGGGTGACTGACTACACTCCAGCAAGGGCAACCAGCCTTAGTGTTGCTGAATGTATTTGCATTACTGACTGCAACCTCAAACCCCACTCGGTTGTGAATACTGTGCATGATTCCACAGGATAAGCAGCTGGGTGTGTGCTAAGAGTCTGCTTCTGCATACAAAAAAATGGCTCCCCCTTTCCATCTAATGCAAATGTAAAATCACCAGAGCAATACGCAATAATTCTCTGCCTGTAATTCCTATTTGCACACAGAGTCATGTTTTCACATTAGTCACAAAACGAAATTTCTTTGCCAATTTGAAAGCACACTTACTACTCTTTTTTTTGGCAAGTGATAAACACTTTTACAGACTGACACATTATGAATCCATTTTTCAGATTCTGATAAAAGCACATGTCCAAACTGCTTTTTTCAGACCAGCACCATGTGTAACCTGGGTGACTGACTACACTCCAGCAAGGGCAACCAGCCTTAGTGATGCTGAATGTATTTGCATTACTGACTGAAACCTCAAACCCCACTCGGTTGTAAATACTATGCATGATTCCACAGGATAAGCAGCTGGGTGTGTGCTAAGAGTCTGCTTCTGCATACAAAAAAATGGCTCCCCCTTTCCATGTAATGCAAATGTAAAATCACCAGAGCAATACGCAATAAATCTCTGCCTGTAATTCCTATTTGCACACAGAGTCATGTTTTCACATTAGTCACAAAACGAAATTTCTTTGCCAATTTGAAAGCACACTTACTACTCTTTTTTTTGGCAAGTGATAAACACTTTTACAGACTGACACATTATGAATCCACTTTTCAGATTCTGATAAAAGCACATGTCCAAACTGCTTTTTAAGACCAGCACCATGTGTAACCTGGGTGACTGACTACACTCCAGCAAGGGCAACCAGCCTTAGTGTTGCTGAATGTATTTGCATTACTGACTGAAACCTCAAACCCCACTCGGTTGTGAATACTGTGCATGATTCCACAGGATAACCAGCTGGCTGTGTGCTAAGAGTCTGCTTCTGCATACAAAAAAATGGCTCCCCCTTTACATCTAATACAAATGTAAAATCACCAGAGCGATACGCAATAAATCTGTGCCTGTAATTCCTATTTACACACAGAGTCATGTTTTCACATTAGTCCCAAAACGAAATTTCTTTGCCAATTTGAATGCACACGTACTGCTCTTTTTTTCGCAAGTTAAAATCACTTTTACAGACTAACACATTATGAAACCACTTTTCAGTTTTTTTAAAAAGCCCATGACCAGACTGCTTTTTCAGACCACCACCATGTGTATCCTCAGTGACTGCCTACACTCCTTCAAGGGCAACCAGCCTTAGTGATGCTGAATGTATTTGCATTACTGACTGAAACCTCCAACCCCACTCGGTTGTAAATACTGTGCATGATTCCACAGGATAAGCAGCTGGGTGTGTGCTAAGAGTCTGCTTCTGCACAAAAAAATGGCTCCCCCTTTCCATCTAATGCAAATGTAAAATCACCAGAGCAATACGCAATAAATCTCTGCCTGTAATTCCTATTTGCACACAGAGTCATGTTTTCACATTAGTCACAAAACGAAATTTCTTTGCCAATTTGAAAGCACACTTACTACTCTTTTTTTTGGCAAGTGATAAGTACTTTTACAGACTGACACATTATGAATCCACTTTTCAGATTCTGATAAAAGCACATGTCCAAACTGCTTTTTCAGACCAGCACCATGTGTAACCTGGGTGACTGACTACACTCCAGCAAGGGCAACCAGCCTTAGTGATGCTGAATGTATTTGCATTACTGACTGTAACCTCAAACCCCACTCGGTTGTGAATACTATCCATGATTCCACAGGATAAGCAGCTGGGTGTGTGCTAAGAGTCTGCTTCTGCATACAAAAAAATGGCTCCCCCTTTACATCTAATACAAATGTAAAATCACCAGAGCAATACGCAATAAATCTCTGCCTGTAATTCCTATTTACACACAGAGTCATGTTTTCACATTAGTCACAAAACGAAATTTCTCTGCCAATTTGAAAGCACACTTAGTACTCTTTTTTTTGGCAAGTGATAAGTACTTTTACAGTCTGACACATTTTGAATCCACTTTTCAGAATCTGAAAACAGCACATGTCCAAACAGCTTTTTGAGACCAGCAACATGTGTAACCTGGGTGACTGACTACACTCCAGCAAGGGCAACCAGCCTTAGTGATGCTGAATGTATTTGCATTACTGACTGAAACCTCAAACCCCACTCGGTTGTGAATACTGTGCATGATTCCACAGGATAAGCAGCTGGCTGTGTGCTAAGAGTCTGCTTCTGCACAAAAAAATACCTCCCCCTTTCCATCCAATGCAAATGTAAAATCACCAGAGCAATACGCAATAAATCTCTGCCTGTAATTCCTATTTGCACACAGAGTCATGTTTTCACAATAGTCACAAAACGAAATTTCTTTGCCAATTTGAAAGCACACTTACTACTCTTTTTTTTGGCAAGTGATAAACACTTTTACAGACTGACACATTATGAATCCACTTTTCAGATTCTGATAAAAGCACATGTCCAAACTGCTTTTTCAGACCAGCACCATGTGTAACCTGGGTGACTGACTACACTCCAGCAAGGGCAACCAGCCTTAGTGATGCTGAATGTATTTGCATTACTGACTGAAACCTCAAACCCCACTCGGTTGTAAATACTATGCATGATTCCACAGGATAAGCAGCTGGCTGTGTGCTAAGAGTCTGCTTCTGCATACAAAAAAAAACCTCCCCCTTTCCATCTAATGCAAATGTAAAATCACCAGAGCAATACCAAACAGCTTTCTGAGACCAGCAACATGTATAACCTGGGTGACTCACTACACTCCAGCAAGGGCAACCAGCCTCACTGATGCTGAATGTATTTGCATTACTGAGTGCAACCTCAAACCCTTAAAGTATTCCTTATTTTTACCAGTACACCTTAAATTTTCGTGAAAACTTAGTCCATATTATTTTACATGTTCCTCACATTTAAATTTCTCCCAAAACAGAAAATAATAAACACAACTTCAACAAAAGGAATTCCAATTCTATTATTCATTTCTTAATTTACCATATACATCCCCTCTCAAA
This sequence comes from Triturus cristatus, assembly GCF_964204655.1. Taxonomy (NCBI): domain Eukaryota; kingdom Metazoa; phylum Chordata; class Amphibia; order Caudata; family Salamandridae; genus Triturus; species Triturus cristatus. The sequence goes on along the minus strand of NC_140582.1, from coordinate 685,254,299 downwards.
CTCTAAACTCACCTTTAAAATTAGTTAGTTGTGAAAGAAATGTGGCACTCAAACAGCAGATTATCAGAGCCCGGATCTCTCTTCTGTACACCTCTCTCCTCTAAGCAGAACCAGATAATGGAAAACTTTCCCTCTCTTTTTCCACACATATACATGTTAATTTCAAATCTCAGTGCTTCCCCCTTTTTTTCAAATGTAATCACACATTTCTATTGGTTGAAAACCAACCCTTTTCCAAAAGTACCCTTCCCCCAACTTGACTTCTGCCTAGTACCCTTCCCCCAACTTGACTTCTGCCTGCTACCATAGCAACAGCTCTTGAAACACTGCTGTGTAGAGTCAGGTCAGAAGTTCACCAAACAATGTTTCATTTCCAAAGAGCAGGAGTGCTTGACTTTTCAAACCTAACAGCAAATCCATAGTACTGTTCTTTGGTAACACATTTTTCTGTATCAATAAAAAACATGCTTCTATAAATTTACACATACAGCCTAGTTTTTATTCTAGAATGGTATGAAACAGCCAATCAGTTTAAAAAAAAAATATGTATGCCTCCATTTCCAAACTGTCTTTCATTTCTTTTTACCATTCTACTGAATTACACCTCCTGAGTGCATCCAGTTCTCCTTTGAAGATGTTCACAGTGTGGATTGTAGGGCACAGCTATGTCTTCTGGAGTGAAAAGTATGCAGAGAAAACAGATATGGTGAGAGACCTTGCTTTACCAAATGTAGACATTAAATGGATTGGTCAGAGAGGGTTAAAGTGGCACCAATTGATGCCATTGGTGAAATCCTTCATGCAAATCCAACACCCTGACCTCATAATAGTGCACTGTGGTGCCAATGACCTAGGCACTTTGACTGGGGTAGGTCTGGAAATGCTTATGAAGGAGACCTTTGCACAACTGTTTTCACTTTTCCCTAAAACTGCCTTTGTGTTTTCTAACATATGCCAAAGGCAAAAATGGAACTGGTCCAATCATTTCTGTCCACAGATTGACAAAGCAAGAAAGCACGTCAACAAATCTGTTTCTGCTTTCCTCCGAGACTATGGTATGGGTTCCATTTACCACAACAACTTGCGTTACGACATGCAAGACATTTATAGAGGAGATGGTGTACACTTCACTGATGAAGGCAACAGAGTCTTCCTCTTGAACCTTAGACTCTGCATCGGTACTTACTTGTAGGTACCACTAAAAAATCACTTCATAAACACAACGGCTCTTTTTAGAGCCCCCTAATATCTAAACACTTAAATCTGAATTTTATTTCTTTTTTAAATTTTTTTTTCTACCGTACGCGTACGGTAAGCTCACCGTAAGCTTACCGTACGCGTACCCCATGATTTTTTTTTAAATTAATAAATGTTTTTTTTGTACTTTTCTGTCCTTCTTTGACCCCCTTTCAAATGTTAGGGGGTCTGTAACTCTCCTCCTTGCCCCTTTTTCAAGTTATCACCCTTTTTTTTCTGTGTGAAACACACAAAATGGCGGCCTCCGCTTCCTGGTTTCGACCGATTCGAATGTTTACTAAGATCTGACAGCCAATCAGAATCGCGCTCGCGCACGTCACCGTACGCGTACGGTAAGCGCACCGTAAGCGCACCGTAAGCGCACCGTAAGCTGCCACAGATATATATATTGATTTAAATGCTATTTTCGCAGGAACTACTGAACAGATTTACACCAGACCTACAAAAGGCACTTCCTTGACCTGAGGACAACCTCTCTGCCAAATTTCAAGTAACTCTGTTCAGCCGTTCGGGCTGTAGCTGTGTCTAAAGGTCCTATGGAAAAATGCATGGGAAAAACGCGTTTTGGGACCCCCCTTTTATCTCAGCCCCCGCTTGACGAATCCCCCCGAGACTTTCAGGGTAGGAGCGGAGCGTAGCGCCCCACCTATTTTGATAAATTTGCGAGGATTCGTCAACCGGCGCCGAAGTTATTCAAAATAGAATGTTGCAGTTTTCCTATGGAAACAGAGTCCTAACTATAACTACCTAATAATATATATATATATATATATATATATATAGATATATGTATGTATATATATATATATTCACTGAAAAAACCAAAGGTTTCAGGGGTGTTATAGTTAGGAATTGGCATTTAAAAAACCTTAGAAATTCACTTAACCTCTTCAGTGCCCATGACGAGATAGTCTCGTTATGGAGCACGGTCGCGCTGTGCCCATGACGAGACTATCTCGTCATGAACCCCACCCACTAATAAAACGCCCGGCACAGGAGGGTGAAAGGGCGTGGCACAGAAGGGGTTAAAAAACCATAGGTTTCAGGGGCGTTATAGTTAGCTGGACATTTCCCTCGCACATAACCCTAGAAATTCCCCTGTTACAGTTAGTTCAGCTAACTATAACTCATGCCCCCGCAATGCACTGCTGATGACGTCACATATTACATCACTCATGACATGGTCAGTGACATCACTGATGACACCACTGATGACATCTCAAATGGCATCACTGATGACATCACTGATGACGTCATCTATGGGATAAATTAGTACACCTTCTCACACCCTAATATAACTTTTGATACACCAACTCAAAATTTCAGACGGCCATTTTGAAGACCATAGATACTCCAATACCAATATTTACATACCCACTCATTGACTCTTAGGTCTACATGCACCTCCACTCACTCACCTGTACAGTCACTCAAACTTACAGTCACTCCGTACAAGACTATCATATGCATTTCTACAGATATATAGACACTCACACACTGCCAATCATCCATTGAGGTACTGACACACCTAGTCAGTTGTGCAAATAATTAAACACAGTCCAATTGACTCACCTATACAGTTAAACACACTCAAGTTCACTTACTCATAAAAATACTAAAAAATGTTGACACTCCTATTCAATTACTAGTACAAGCACACACTCATCCATACAGCCAGTCCCACAATCACACACTCTCACATATAGATAGTTATTTACTCTTGTACACATATACACTGTGTTTCACATATGTAGTTACTGTCACATGTACAACTGAGATATACATTCAATCACTAACACACCCTTACATACACTCACCCAACCATACAGTCCATCACAGTTGCACTCTTAAAACCATGCACCCATAGAATCACCCACTCACACATCTATGCACCCACACATACACTCAGGCACCCATACAGATACTCAAACAACCAATCAATAACCCATAGAGACACTCATATTGCTATTCACAAAACCATGCAGCCGTTTATACACCAACAGATAGACAGATACAGACATTCACACAGTTTAGTCACTAGTCTGCAGTAAGATACATTTAATGACTCACTTATAGAGTCAGTTACGCACCTAGAAAATCATCCATTCACACACTTGTACAACCACTCATTCTTCCACCGGCCTTTCCCTATATATATTAAACATATTAAAACTGTTCAGAAACACATACTCAATGGGTGACGTCAGCAGTGATGTCATCAGTGATGTCATTTGAGATGTCATCAGTGATGTCATGAGTGATGTCACTGACCATGTCATGAGTGATGTAATATGTGATGTCATCAGCAGTGCATTGCGGGGGCGCGAGTTATAGTTAGCTGAACTAACTATAACAGGGGAATTTCTAGGGTTTTGTACGAGGGAAATGTCCAGCTAACTATAACGCCCCTGAAACCTATGTTTTTTTCAGTGAATTTCTAAGGTTTTTTAAATGCCAATTCCTAACTATAACGCCCCTGAAACCTTTGTTTTTTTCAGTGAATTTCAAAGGTCTTTTAAATGCCAATTCCTAACTATAACGTGCATGAAACCTATGGTTTTTTCAGTGAATTTCAAAGGTTTTTTAAATGCTAATTCCTATCTATAACTTATCTCTGAAGATATCATGAAAAGCATTCTTTTTTAAAAGTAGGGTGCACATTAGTTTTGAGGAAAAGCATCTTTGTGATTGGTTAAGAAAAAGCAGTTTCAACCTGGAGTACATATCAAAGGATACAATTTGCTCAGATCAACCACACCTGCTACTTGCATTTGGAAGGCACTGTTCGAACTTAAAACAATCGTCAACTTTTAACCTGCATGTGTCGTTAAATATTCAAGAAAATGTTACAAAAAAATATCGTTGTTTTAAAAAATTGATGAACTTTTAACCTGCACGTGTTGTAGAATGTTCTAGAAAGTGTGTTGATAGAATACGTTGCACTTCTGACTTCTATGTGTTGTTGAATATTAAAAAAACGGTTCATATGGAAAATTAAAAAGAAACCAATAGAGAAGCTTTGAAAAAGGAACTATTCTAATTTATTCTTTACATGTATTTATGTGTGCAGCGACAAAATTATAGACACAACAGCACTAGGAAGAGGAAGAAGCAGGGAGTGGGGGAGGGGGGGAGATGGGCAGAATGGCACACATGCACAATTAAGTACAACACCCATATAGACTAACAATGGCCAAAATGAAACACACGAACAAGCAGCACAAGTCACACAACCCGCCAACATCACACCACTGAACGAGCATAGAAGTGAAAACCACGCTGCATTCATACAGGATGTGTACAAAGGCCAGTCGTTGGTGTTGTGGGATGTCTGCGACCGTGGTCATCATGGATGAGATGCCAAGCATGTGGCACATGGTCGAGTTCACTGTGTGTTATGTTGCCAAACGGCTGCACCTCCTTCCCCCGAGCCCCCACACTTTTGTACGGTGCGCTGTTGTATCTCGTGCACTTGTACGGCACACCATTGTAATGCCTATTTGCGCATGTCCTGCTACATTCCAACTACAACATCACAGTGCCGTTTGGAGGTGGTGCATGCCAGTTTACAACATCAACTGCTGCGGCTCTTGTAGCAGGCCACACCAGAACACAGAGACACACTTACCGAACTCCCTGTACACGGACATGTCCGAGACACCCCGTTCCCCTTGCCGGATAGGCACACCCCTGCACTGACCTGTGAACCCCAGACCAGCACACGCCAGTTGTGCATGCAGGAGGATGCGTGCGTAGCTACACATCCAGGCTCACTGCCAACGCTGAGGTGACAGCCCACTGTGATGTTGCAGGGCTCGTTCCTATCATGCTAAGACAATGACCACAGGGACACACTTACTAAGATGTGGGCTTGGGGGGCATTGGCGGTCCTGGAGTTGTTGAGATGAGTCTTATGGCCCTCATTGGTATCCCTGTATCATGCTCATTGACTCTATGGTACCTGTGGGTGTTCTGGTGTGGCTCTTGGCTGTGTTCCCTTTCATGGTGCAGGTAGTTGTCCTGCTTAACACCAGCAGAAAGCAGGTGTAAAATCCCTGGTGCTAACGTGTCTTATCGCCGGAATTTGTTTCGCATTGCAATTGGTGTGAAAGTTTTGATGTGATTTTTTTCGTGTGCAGAACAATATACGAACTGAGCAGTGTATCTCATCAAGATCCAGCACCTGACGCACTATTCCCAATCAATATAAATACAATGGGATTTCTTAATAGATTTAGTGTGTACACTGTAAGTGCAGCCAATACCTCAGTGCAATTCAATACAGGATTTTAGTATTTAGAATAAATCGGAAAGGTGCACCTCGTGTCTTTTTGCACGGGAACAGCTACTCTCCATTTCATTATCAGCACTTTAACGGAAGTAAAGTTGAGATAAATCTAACACACTATTCAGAAGTTGGTGCAAACTGGAGATATCACCAGTATTCCAGCGATAAGTGCCCCAAAATTTAACACCATGGTGGACTCCATCAAATAACAGTAATAAGAACAAGAAAGAGTCACACAGCAGTTAAGAGAACAACCAAAAACGTTATTCATTTTTTTTCAAACTTTATTTTTTATAATAATAAATATATAAACGAAAAACAATTTTCAAACTTTATTTGTTTATTAACATATATATGAACAATAAACTAATAAACAAAATGTAACAACAATAACAAAAAACAACAAGGCGGAACACTGCTGTGGGTAAAATGGATGTCGACGACAGACCTGGAAAATAAGAAACATTGTTAAAAAAAACAAAACATGGTATTCTCAACAAAATACCACAAGAAACAAATCACAGATATATAACATGCATACAGCTAACAAAATTTTATAAGTTTAACTTACAAAAATTGTAAATGTTGCGCTTTAAAATATTTACCGAATCTGAAGAAAATGTTTTGCAGAAGGCACCACACCAACAACGTTTTTCTACAGTGGTGAGGAAATTTTTTACTTTTTCCAAGGAGCAAACAAAGACCAATGCCACCTTCGTCACTCACAAGATTTGCCAAAGAGTTCTGTTACGAGGAGATCCTAACAAAAAATACTCGTGCGGCACAGCAAGTATGATGAAACACCTAAGGACCCTTCATCCAAACAATCTTGCACGAGAAGAGTGCAAACAGATGAGAAACACTCCTGTTCTGTATCTGTAAAAAAGAATCACAAATAAATATATATTAATAACTTTCAAATTTATACTATTTCATTACTGTACAAACACATTTTATATAAAAACTGACTATGAAACTATAGCCCTGAACCTCAAGTGTGACGATCATTAAAACACTACATGCATAGTGCATACTACTTTGAAGCAGTTCATGCCCTAAAGCCTACCTCACTAAAAGCCTACATGCTAACTGACTAAATGATTACAGTACTATAAGGAGACACACTGGGTGACTCAGAGGGTGTTTGCTAGAAGAGTATGAATACTAACTAGGTAATAGAAGGTGTGAAACACAACTGTGTAGGTGATTAGAGGACAGCATTCATACTGCATAGGCATTTAAGGCAGTCCATGTGCTAAGGCCTGGCTCACTGCATGACTACTTGGGTACTGACTGAATGATTATCGTACAGCAAGGAGAGTGCCTAGGTGAATTTATAAGTGCTATGCTTTTCGCACAGGGAATAGATTAGTACTTGGTACTGAATGGGTCACTAGAGGAGTGCAAAGGCAGTGACAAGTGCTGGACTGTATGGATACTGACTAGGAAATTGAAAGTGTGAAAGACAAGTGTCTAGGTGGTTAGAAGTAGGGGTGGGCGGAATTTGCGTAATTGCGTTACGCAAATCTCCGCGAAACGGTAAAAAATCTCCGCGAACACGCAGAAATTCCGCGAACACGCGGAATTGCTTGTTCGCGATGCTTTTTTCCTGTTCACAATTGCTGTTTGCGTGCTCGGGGAGAAATATCTCGCGAACACGCATTTTGAGACCGCGAACAAGCAAAAATTTCGCGAAATCGCGGAAAGCAGAATTTTGAGCAATTTCGCGTTCTCCGCGGAACGCGAAATTACGCAAATTACGCAAATTCCGCGAGCGGAACGGAATTTACCGCCCAGGCCTAGTTAGAAGACTGCATGCATAGTGCATAGGGGTTTGAAGCAGTCCATGTGCTAAGGCCTGGCTCAGTATATGAATACCTAGGCACCGACTGAATGATTAGAGTACTGCAAAGATAGTATCTTGGTGAATTTATAAGTGTTTGGGTTTTAGCACAGTGAATGGATTAGTACATGGTGCTGAATGGGTCACTAGAGGACTGCAAAGAGAGTGACAGGGTTTTTCCTGGAAGTGTATGGATACTGACTAGGGAATTGAAGGTGTGAAAGACAATTGTGTAGGTGGTTAGAGGACTGCATACATAGAGGATAAGGGTTTGAAGCAGTCCATATACTAAGGCCTGGGTCACTGGATGAGTACTTGGGTACTGACTGAATGATTAGAGTACTGCAAGGAGAGTACCTGGGTGAATTTATTAGGGTTTGGCGCTGTGAATGGATTAGTACATGATGCTGAATGGGTCACTAGAGGAGTGCAAATGGAGTGACAGGGTGTTTGCTGGAAGTGAACGGATACTGACTGGGGAATTGAAGGTGTGAAAGACAAGTGTGTAGATGGTTAGAGGACTGCATGCATAGTGGATATGGGTTTGACGTAGTCCATGTGCTAAGACCTGGCTCAGTGCATGAATACTTAGGTAGTGACTGAATCATTAGAGTACTGGAAAGAGAGTGTCTAGGTGAATTTTTAAGTGTTTGAGTTTTGGCACAGTCAATGGATTAGTACATGCTGTTGAATGGGTCTCTAGAGGACTGCAAAGGAAGTGACAGGATGTTTCCTGGAAGTGTATGGATACTGACTAGGGAATTGAAGGTGTAAAAGACAAGTGTATAGTATGTCAGAACACTTTTATTTGAAGCATTCTATTTGGTACTTAGAAACTGACTAAATAATCAGACTACTTCTAGGACAGTGCTTAGGTAAAACTTTAAAATTTTCAGTTCTGCCACAGTGAACAGAATAGTACATGGTACTGCACCTTAGTGTCAAACCCTGACTCATTTTATCAATGCATAAGCAAAGACTAGCTTCTAATGCTACTAAAACTTGACAACATGAGAGGTTTTAAATTAGTTATCTGTCAGCAAATACATGATGTTACCAAATGCTTCTCTCACAGTGGTTCTCAAATGCACACAGACTCACAGTGTAATTCTAGACAACAACCACTATACCTAGAAGTTTACCAAAAATCATTCACTACTGTGGAAGTGGTAAGTGAACTGCACGCAATCTTCATATTTCAGGACTGCACTTTTGTGTCAAAGCCTGACTCATTTAATCAAAGCATAAGCAAAGACTGGCTTCTAATGCTACTAAAACTTCACAACATGACCGGTTTTAAAACAGGTATATGTCAGCAAATACACGATGTTACCAAATGCTTCTCTCACAATCCTTACCCAAATGCACACAGACTCACAGTATGATTTTAGACAAGCAACACTATCCTAGTTTTGGCACAGTCAATGGATTAGTACATGCTGTTGAATGGGTCTCTAGAGGACTGCAAAGGAAGTGACAGGATGTTTCCTGGAAGTGTATGGATACTGACTAGGGAATTGAAGGTGTAAAAGACAAGTGTATAGTATGTCAGAACAGTTTTATTTGAAGCAATCTATTTGGGACTTAGAAACTGACTACATAATCAGACTACTTCTAGGACAGTGCTTAGGTAAAACTTTTAAATTTTCAGTTCTGCCACAGTGAACAGAATAGTACATGGTACTGCACCTTAGTGTCAAACCCTGACTCATTTTATCAATACATAAGCCATGACTAGCTTCTAATGCTACTAAAACTTGACAACATGAGAGGTTTTAAATTAGTTATCTGTCAGCAAATACACGATGTTACCAAATGCTTCTCTCACAGTGGTTCTTAAATGCACACAGACTCACAGTGTAATTCTAGACAACAACCACTATACCTAGAAGTTTACCAAAAATCATTCACTACTGTGGAAGTGGTAAGTGAACTGCACACAATCTTCATATTTCAGGACTGCACTTTTGTGTCAAAGCCTGACTCATTTAATCAAAGCATAAGCAAAGACTGGCTTCTAATGCTACTAAAACTTCACAACATGACCGGTTTTAAAACAGGTATATGTCAGCAAATACACGATGTTACCAAATGCTTCTCTCAAAATCCTTACCCAAATGAACACAGACTCACAGTGTGATTTTAGACAAGCAACACTATCCTAGGAGGTTACCAAAACTCATTCACTACTCTGGAAGAGTTAATGGTACTGCACACAATCTACATATTTAAGTACACCACATCAGTATCAATGCATGACTCATTTAATCAACGCATAAGCAAAGACTGGATTCTAATCCTACTAAAACTTCACAACATGACAGGTTTTAAAACAGCTATCTGTCAGCAAATACATGATGTTACCAAATGCTTCTCTATCAGTGATCCCAAATACAAACTAACTCACAGTGTGATTCTAGACAAGCACCACTATCCCTATGAGTTTACCAAAACTCATTCACTACAGTGGAAGTGGTAAGGGAACTGCACACAATCTACATATTTCACAACTGCAATTTACTGTCAATGCCTGACTCATATAATGAAAGCATAAGCCATAACTGTCTTCTAATGCTACTAAAACTTGACAACATGACAGGTTTCAAAACTGTTTTCTGTCAGCAAATACACAATGTTACCAAACGCTTCTCTCACAGTGGTTCCCAAATGCACAAAGACTCACAGTGTGATTCTAGACAAGCACCAGTATCCCTAGGAGTTTACCAAAACTCATTCACTACACTGGAAGTGATAAGGGAACTGCACACAATCTACATATTTCACGACTGCTCTTTAGTGTCAATGCCTGACTCATTTAATCAACACATAAGCAAAGACTGGTTTCTAATGCTACTAAAACTTGACAACATGACAGGTTTTAAAACAGTTTCTCTCAGCAAATACACAATGTTACCAAACGCTTCTCTCACAGTGGTTCCCAAATGCACACAGACTCACAGTGTGATTCTAGACAAGCACCAGTATTCCTAGGAGTTTACCAAAACTCATTCACTACACTGGAAGTGATAAGGGAACTGCACACTAGGCCTGGGCGGTAAATTCCGTTCCGCTCGCGGAATTTGCGGAATTTGCGTAATTTCGCGTTCCGCGGAGAACGCGAAATTGCTCAAAAGTCTGCTTTCCGCGATTTCGCGAAAATTTTGCTTGTTCGCGTTCTCAAAATGCGTGTTCACGAGATATTTCTCCCCGAACACGCAAACAGCAATTGTGAACAGGAAAAAAGCATCGCGAACAAGCAATTCCGCGTGTTCGCGGAATTTCTGCGTGTTCGCGGAGATTTTTTACCGTTTCGCGGAGATTTTCGTAACGCAATTACGCAAATTCCGCCCACCCCTACTGCACACTATCTACATATTTCACAACTGCAATTTACTGTCAATGCCTGACTCATATAATGAAAGCATAAGCCATAACTGTCTTCTAATGCTACTAAAACTTGACAACATGACAGGTTTTAAAACAATTATCTGTCAGCAAATGCACGATGTTACCAAATGCTTCTCTCGCAATCCTTACCCAAATGCACACAGACTCACAGTGTGATTCTAGACAAACACCAGTATCCCTAGGAGTTTACCAAAACTCATTCACTACACTGGAAGTGATAAGGGAACTGCACACAATCTACATATTTCACAACTGCAATTTACTGTCAATGCCTGACTCATATAATGAAAGCATAAGCCATAACTGTCTTCTAACGCTACTAAAACTTGACAACATGACTGGTTTGAAAACACTTATCTGTCAGCAAATACACGATGTTACCAAATGCTTCTCTCACAATCCTTACCCAAATGCACACAGACTCACTGTGTGATTCTAGACAAGCAACACTATCCCTTGCACTATATCAAAACACATTTCTTCATCTAGAAGTAGTACTACATTTTAGTATAGAAACATAACATAACTCATTTCACAAATTCATAAACAATGACTGGTTTTTAATTCTACCAAAATATAAAAACTGCACAGTTATCTGTCTACAAACACATGAAAAACACAAATGCCTATCACAGAATGGTTTGTACATGCACACACATTGTAGGAAAAAAAAGTACTCCCTACACTTTAGCAGAAAAAATACATTAGTCTGATTAAAATCAAAATAGTCTACATACATTCCCTCACAATTAAATAACTCATCTTTCAAGTTCTTTTGTAGATTAAGGAGTATATCAATCACTCACCATATTTTCTTTTACAGAATCTCTGCACTGTGCACCTCTCAGCAAAAGCAAAGAATGAAAAAGTTTCCCTTTCATTTTCCACACATATACATGTAAACATCAAATCACAATCCTTCACACATAAACTCAAAAGCAAACACACATTTCTATTGGTTAAACATTTCAACCCTTTCCAACTGAGATACATTTCAACCCTTCCCCCAATCTGCCTTCTGCCTGTTACCATAGAAACAGCTCATGGAACACTGCACTGAGCTCACAGGTCACAAGTTCAGAACACAATGTTCCTACAAAAGGCACAAAGTGTGCTTGACTTTTCAACATATCAGCTTATCATATATAATGTTCCTTATAATCTGTTTTTGTTAACCAATAACAATCATACCTTTAAAAATATACACCCTGCCTTTCAGTGTAGAAAGTTGTTATACAACCAATGATTTCTTGTCGTTTTTCCAAAAACTTTGCCGTGGATCCGCGCACCCACCGTGAGAGAATCCGTGCATCCAACGCGATAGGATGCGCGCACCACACGCGCATTTTGCCGCTTTTAAAAAAAAAAAAGGGGGGCCACAGGGGGTCCTTCTGGAACCCCCTAAGCAGATCTAGAGGGTCAGAGTATTTCCACTCTGCCCCCTTTATATCTTTTACACACTTATTCCCCTTCTATCTTCAGCCTCGCTTCTACCGTGGCATAAAATGGCCGCCAACAGTTCCTGGTTTCGAATGTAGAGAGACGCTCGACAGCCAATTAGCATTCAGCGCGCGATCGGGAGGGTGCGCGCTCCGTTCGGGGAGGGTGCGCTTACGGTACGGGTACGGTCCGCGGATCCTCCGCGGCCATAGATATCACTAACTTTTTTACCCTAATTTTCTCAGGAACTACTGAACAGATTCACACCAAATATGCAAAAGGCACGAGTCCGAACTGAGGACTACCTCTTTGCCAAATTTGGTGTCATTCCGTTCAGCGGTTCGGGCTGTAGCTGCGACAACAGATCCTATGGGAAATTGCATGGGGAAAACGTGTTTTGGGACCCCCCTTTTTTCTCGGCCCCCGCTTCACGGATCACCGCAAAACTTTCAGGGTAGGAGCGGAGTGGAGCTGGCCAAAAGTTTGGAGAATTTCGCAAAGATTAGTCAATCGGCGCCAAAGATATTCCCAATAGAATGTTGCGGATTTCCTATGGAAAATAGGTCCTAACTATAAGACCGCCAGTAGATAATATATCCAAAACACAAGATAACCCTGGTGGAAGAAGCCGCAAGGTTGGTAGTGTATTTCTTCAATTTGTTAAAGGGCAGCTGCATGCAGGAATCACAGGGCAACAGTCACCAGCCAGCCAGTCAGCCAGCCAGACCGGTTTTGGGATTCTCTCCCTTAAATGCATAATTTTTCTGCCGAATTTACAAGATGAACTCACTAGAGACAGAAGCTCGAGTACTACGAGGACCAGAAGGCTGTGCATTCGGCCACGCCCACGGAAGCAGGTTCTTTGGGGATAAAAGTGCGAGAGAAATCGTCTGTTTTCAGCAGAAGGCCATTGAGGAAGGGAGAGAATCCCGAAACCGGTCTGACTGGCTGACATTTTGGTGACTGTTGCCCTGTGATTCCTGCATGCAGCTGCCCTTTAATAAATTGTGAAGAAATACACTACCAACCCTGTGGCTTCTTCCCCCAAGGCTAACTTATAGTTAGGACCAAGTTTCCATAGGAAGAGCATTTTTTTTTTGCTTATAACTTTAGCGTCGTTTGCTGAATCTTCATGACATTTTTTTCTAAACTAATTCTTTGTTCATATCAGGCTCCTATGTTGAAGGTTTGGGGGTGATTCGTTAAGGGGGGGTGAGAAAAAAGGGGGCTCCCAAAACATGTTTTCTCCATGTTAATTTCCATAGGAAACTTTAGACAAGGCTACAGGTCAATCGGGTGAACTACCCCACATTTGGCATGAAGAAGGGTCTTGGTCTAGAAAGTACGCTTTTTTTATTTGGTGTAAATCCATTCAGTAGTTTTGGAGAAATATCGAAATTTACAGATATTTGGGATTTCTTCCTTCTGATTGTCTGAGGGGTTACGAGCACGAGCTTGCTGCTTATTGGCTGCAAGCGGTGTGAGCGGTAGCAACTAGGAAGTATTGCCAGCAAGTTTGTGATTCCGTTGAAGCAAGTAAGGGGAAAAAAGGGGTGAAAAGAGTAGGAAAGAGGAGGGTAGGAGCGCTGTGAGGTCTGTGGGGTGGTTAGGGTGTGCTACACAGGGAGTGTGAAGTGATGTATTCACCCCTACAGGTGTGAAAGTGCTGTTTTGCCCAGAGTGAGCTGGTGCTGAGGTGCCGGTACACTCGGAGATGAAACCGTGAGCTGATTGCTGTAAACTGATGTGCTCTGGGTGCTGTAGCATACTGGCCGCTGTAGCATAGCTGCGCAAGTGGTGTTAGTATGGGTTTAGACTATAGCACTGTGAGCTCTGTGGGGTGGTTAGGGTGTGCTATACAGGGAGTGTGAAGCGAAGTATTCACCCCTAGTGGTGTGAAAGTGCTGTTTTGCCCAGAATGAGATGGTGCTGAGGTGAGGTTCCAGTACACTCGGGAATGAAACCATGAGCAGATTGCTGTAAACTGATGTGCTCTGGGCGCTGTAGCATACTGGCTGCTGTAGCATAGCTGTGCAAGTGGTGTTAGTATGGGTTTAGACTAAAGCAGGAGTGGGAAGCAAACTACTCACCCCTACCGGTCTGAAGACTCAAACGGAGTGATTTAGCAAGCAAGAATAAAGAAATAATCGTGAAGAATATAATGCTGAATGTTGCAATGCCATAGAAGACAAATGGTGAAATCAGGTGTGTTTAAGAAAGTTGCTGTGTGGGATAAAGCGATGGAGTCTGCAAGTTATATAAAAAGTGTCTTTATTTAAGTGCCATAAATGGAACCACGGTGCAAGAGCTCAGGCATCCCGCTGAGGCAAACTCCAACCACTTCTGCTGTATTCAAACCTAAGCTCCTGCATCAGTCAATTCCACATTTCATGTTACAGTTCCATGTGACAGAAACAATACCTATTAGACATGAATGACTGTAAATTGTAGAATGAAAATAAAGGTAGGATATGATTACCACACTGTGCCAACTAGTTCCTAAACAATGCCGTGTTTTTTTATCTTGATTGCCAGCTCGTGAGCAGAGGCTGAGGGTGAGCTAATTTGTGTGAAAGGGATTTGTGGATAACAGGCAGGCAGAGAGACGTGTGTAAAAAGAATAGATATGGTTTCAAAATGGATGTAGGTTTAGGCTAATTTAGCAAGTAAATAGCGTATTTGCATAGGCAATACATCATCCATCCCTGGTTAGTGTGGAGACGTAAGGGCAAATAATGACAACAGAGTTCAAATGCCTAAGCATACTTAGAAAGTTACTATATGAAAATAGTTCAATTGAAGTGTATTAAAAAATTTAATAGGAAAAAGTAAAAAATCCAGGAATAAAGTGAATTTCTTACAAGTCTTGGAGATTGCAGTCTGGAAGTTCTTTAGCGGCTTGAGATGCGTAATGTTCCAAGAGGCGATTGTTGCCATCGTGTGAGAAAAGCGAAGCGATCCAATTCATATCCTCGAAGGGACAGTAATGTTCCTTGAATGTTGGAGCAGCAATTTGAATTGGCAGGCAATCTGCGATGTTGTCAAAGGTCGCACATTGCAGGAGATCTTTCGCAGCTGTGCAGAAATCCCATTCTGCCAGGATACATTTTTGTGTTGCATCCACCATTGCTCCACTGACCGGACAAACAAGTTCATGGTTTTCAAGATACTCCAATACCTGCTGGATATCGGGAGCGTTTGCTGGGATGTTGGCAAGGCATACATCCATTCACCAGTCGATTGGGCAAGTTTTGCAATAAAAAGATGGCTGCACTCAGATTGTATATGTGTGAATAAATGTCATGTTGTAGTTGGCTCCAATAATAGATATAGGCAGGCAGCAGAAAAGTTCTTCATGGTATTGATGTAGCTTTGCGTAGAGGCGTATTCTGTTGGACATGCTTGTTACCACAGGGAGCGCAGCCATTTTTAACAAGCTAAAATAGTAGTAGGATGGCCGCAAACAGAGCGATAATTATGGGCACTGTTGCTGTTATTCCAGAGATGATTGAAAGAATGAAGTCTGGTATTAGACTAAAAACAGTTTGAAAGCCTGTGAGAATGCAGGAGGAGAAAGTGTTAAAACAGTGTGCCAGAACTTAAATGTCAGATGTGTTGAAAATTGTGTAACAATTCACAAAGTGTAATGGGAGGTTCATATTTAAAAGGGAGTGTTTTTTTCTTGAAGTTCGTGCTATCTGCAGTCGATAAATTACTTTTGGAAAAGTGAGGGACACTTCTGTTTGAAACAAAAGCACTGTAAGTTTGCTCCGTTTAATAAAATCTGTTTTCAAAGTAGGTATTGAAGGCAAAGTTGAACTTTGGGAGTTACTTTGGAATAGAGATTGCCAGAGGAAGTTATCTGGTTTGAAACAAGGACATACGGTATGCCAGCTCACATTGCGTAGCAGTCCATGTTATTAAGAAGCAGATACCTGCCGTTAGAAAGTTGTGTGAATGCTGGTCTGATTGTGGGAGTTGGCGTGCTTTTAAGAAAGCACGCAAGATTGGGGCTGTAAGCTTAGAAGCGTCGTGCCGTTGGACATTCTTGCATAGTAATGAATGACTGCCATTGTGGTCCCACTTTTCACCTGTGAGAACGTTTTTGGTATCCTCTTTAAGACAGCGATATGTAAATGGGAGAAACCACTGCTCATAAATAAATGCGCTACCTTATATAATCACATACAACATGACAAACAACAGGTACACCTAGCAGACACAACAACACTACGTACTGTGGGAACCGTGGCTAGCCATGTACACAAACCAAACATAGCACCTCTGCCACACAATGCAGAATGTGGGGAGAGATGGGAGCAGAGTATATGCGAAGGTGGCAAGTGATTCTTGATTATAAAAGTATACAATGCAAAGTGTTGAGGGGATGTGCGCGACAGACTTGAGTATGCAGAGCACAAACATGTACATGTCAACATACACTGATTGTCTATTGAGTGAAGTGGACAGTGGACGCAAGCATAATAATACAGTCAGTAGGGAAGATTACGAAAACATAGCGTGTACGTGCCCCCTCCCCCCCAAAATCTTTAGCGTAGTGGGCTGGCTCGGCATACGCAAGGCTAGCGTAGGGATATGAATAAAAGGGACATTTCTCTGGGTGTGGTTCTCTTCTAGAATGGCGAACATGTCTGTCAGGTCTGCACAGCTTATACCGCCACGAGGCTGATGGCATGAGTGAAGGTGGCTGCATGAATAATGCTCTCAGCCTGCTGGTACCCAGAAACCGTCATGGCCGCTGCGACGCACATAAGCAGCACAGTTCACCTTTCGACACCGCCATATGTAAAAGAGGGCCCACCACGTGCCAGCTAATGCTCCTGGGCCGAGGTCTGTGAGCTGGGAAGGCTCCTGAGATCAACGCTGGCTACCGCGACACAGGCAGACAGCGCCCAGCCTGAGGCCCAGCACCGTGGAGTGCTCTGTATACAACTAACACAGTAGTCCAACAGGTACCAACAGTGGAACGGTGTCTTGATCCCACAATGGACGATGTTAGAATTGCATCTGAGAGTGCAGATGAAGGTACTCCTTTCGACCAGCTGTTACCAACTCTAGGTCCCAACAGTGGAACAGTGTCTTGATCCCACAATGGATGATGTTAGAACTACATCTGAGAGTGGAGATGAAGGTACTCCCTTCAACCAGGTGCAAGCAAGTCTGGGTCCCAACAGTGGAACTGTGTCATGATCCCACAGTTAAAGTTTGTGATGATTTGTGTTTACCCCCTCCGATCAGGTGCAACCAACTCCGTGCTTCCGAATCCAACGGCACGTGGCTGTGAGGCATTCATGACCACTGCCTCTGGACTACACTGTGGTCAGCAGGGCTCACAATTCAGATCGAGTGGAGATTGTTTAATTACAGAATCCCGTAGGCAACTAAATACAATGTCTATTGAAATATACACAATAGCCTTTTAGTATACTTGCTTGAAGAAGTTTTTTAAGATGACTTATAGGTCTAGTACAATGACCAAATTCTTCTTGGTAGTGGTAAAGGACACTGAATAACCATGTATACAGTGGACAGCAGAGATCGCAATTCAAATTGTTTTGATTTATTTATTGCAGAGTTTTGTGTAATTTATGTTGTTGTATTTTGTGAAGAGGAAGTGAGAAAAAGTATTCATGGAAGACTGTGCTCACTACTGCCTTCAATTTACACTGCAGACAGCAGTGTTCACAATTCAGATCGAGTCGCTATTGTAGATGACGCAGTCCTGTCGGCAAAGTAATTGCTCCAATGCGCTCTCTCCGCACCATGCATATGCATCATCACAGGGTCCGCACACGGTTTTTCTTGCTTCGCGTATGGCAAACAGGACAGCTCAAGTCAACGCCACGTGGCTGTGGGCCCTTGCTGACCGCTCTTGGGCCTACACAAAAGACAGCATTGAGTCGCTATTGCAGATGATGTAGTGTTGTGGGAACAGACATTGCTCCTAGTACAGCCCGCCCGCAGCACGCATCATCGCTGGCTGTGCACATGCTGAATGCTTTTGTAGTGGCTATCTGAGTGCACTAGACCTGATGGACCCTTCCTGATACAATCTTTTTGTGTATTATTTCAGATCTACTGCCTGTTTCTCAGTATACCACTAAAGATAAAGCGATGGAGTCTGCAAGTTATATAAAAAGTGTCTTTATTTAAGTGCCATAAATGGAACCACTGGTGCAAGAGCTCAGGCATCCCGCTGAGGCAAACTCCAACCACTTCTGCTGTATTCAAACCTAAGCTCCTGCATCAGTCAATTCCACATTACATGTTACAGTTCCATGTGACAGAAACAATACCTATTAGACATGAATGACTGTAAATTGTAGAATGAAAATAAAGGTAGGATATGATTACCACACTGTGCCAACTAGTTCCTAAACAATGCCGTGTTTTTTTATCTTGATCGCCAGCTCGTGAGCAGAGGCTGAGGGTGAGCTAATTTGTGTGAAAGGGATTTGTGGATAACAGGCAGGCAGAGAGACGTGTGTAAAAAGAATAGATATGGTTTCAAAATATATGTAGGTTTAGGCTAATTTAGCAAGTAAATAGCGTATTTGCATAGGCAATACATCATCCATCCCTGGTTAGTGTGGAGACGTAAGGGCAAATAATGAAAACAGAGTTCAAATGCCTAAGCATACTTAGAAAGTTATTATATGAAAATAGTTCAATTGAAGTTTATTAAAAAATTTAATAGGAAAAAGTCAAAAAAGTTGGAAAAAATCAATCCAGGAATAAAGTGAATTTCTTACAAGTCTTGGAGATTGCAGTCTGGAAGTTCTTCAGCGGCTTGAGATGCGTAATGTTCCAAGAGGCGATTGTTGCCATCGTGTGAGAAAAGCGAAGCGATCCAATTCATATCCTCGAAGGGACAGTAATGTTCCTTGAATTTTGGAGCGGCAATTTGAATTGGCAGGCAATCTGCGATGTTGTCAAAGGTCGCACATTGCAGGAGATCTTTCGCAGCTGTGCAGAAATCCCATTCCGCCAGGATACATTTTTGTGTTGCATCCACCATTGCTCCACTGCCCGGACAAACAAGTTCATGGTTTTCAAGATACTCCAATACCTGCTGGATATCGGGAGCGTTTGCTGGGATGTTGGCAAGGCATACATCCATTCACTAGTGGATTGGGCAAGTTTTGCAATAAAAAGATGGCTGCACTCAGATTGTATATGTGTGAATAAATGTCATGTTGTAGCTGGCTCCAATAATAGATATAGGCAGGCAGCAGAAAAGTTCTTCATGGTATTGATGTAGCTTTGCGTAGAGGCGTATTCTGTTGGACATGCTTGTTACCACAGGGAGCGCAGCCATTTTTAACAAGCTAAAATAGTAGTAGGATGGCCGCAAACAGAGCGATAATTATGGGCACTGTTGCTGTTATTCCAGAGATGATTGAAAGAATGAAGTCTGGTATTAGACTAAAAACAGTTTTAAAGCCTGTGAGAATGCAGGAGGAGAAAGTGTTAAAACAGTGTGCCAGAACTTAAATGTCAGATGTGTTGAAAATTGTGTAACAATTCACAAAGTGTAATGGGAGGTTCATATTTAAAAGGGAGTGTATTTTTCTTGAAGTTCGTGCTATCTGCAGTCGATAAATTACTTTTGGAAAAGTGAGGGACACTTCTGTTTGAAACAAAAGCACTGTCAGTTTGCTCCGTTTAATAAAATCTGTTTTCAAAGTAGGTATTGAAGGCAAAGTTGAACTTTGGGAGTTACTTTGGAATAGAGATTGCCAGAGGAAGTTATCTGGTTTGAAACAAGGACATACGGTATGCCAGCTCACATTGCGTAGCAGTCCATGTTATTAAGAAGCAGATACCTGCCGTTAGAAAGTTGTGTGAATGCTGGTCTGATTGTGGGAGTTGGCGTGCTTTTAAGAAAGCACGCAAGATTGGGGCTGTAAGCTTAGAAGCGTCGTGCCGTTGGACATTCTTGCATAGTAATGAATGAGTGCCATTGTGGTCCCACTTTTCACCTGTGAGAAAGTTTTTGGTATCCTCTTTAAGACAGCGATATGTAAATGGGAGAAACCACTGCTCATAAATAAATGCGCTACCTTATATAATCACATACAACATGACAAACAACAGGTACACCTAGCAGACACAACAACACTACGTACTGTGGGAACCGTGGCTAGCCATGTACACAAACCAAACATAGCACCTCTGCCACACAATGCAGAATGTGGGGAGAGATGGGAGCAGAGTATATGCGAAGGTGGCAAGTGATTCTTGATTATAAAAGTATACAATGCAAAGTGTTGAGGGGATGTGCGCGACAGACTTGAGTATGCAGAGCACAAACATGTACATGTCAACATACACTGATTGTCTATTGAGTGAAGTGGACAGTGGACGCAAGCATAATAATACAGTCAGTAGGGAAGATTACGAAAACATAGCGTGTACGTGCCCCCTCCCCCCCAAAATCTTTAGCGTAGTGGGCTGGCTCGGCATACGCAAGGCTAGCGTAGGGATATGAATAAAAGGGACGTTTCTCTGGGTGTGGTTCTCTTCTAGAATGGCGAACATGTCTGTCAGGTCTGCGCAGCTTATACCGCCACGAGGCTGATGGCGTGAGTGAAGGTGGCTGCATGAATAATGCTCTCAGCCTGCTGGTACCCAGAAACCGTCATGGCCGCTGCGACGCACATAAGCAGCACAGTTCACCTTTCGACACCGCCATATGTAAAAGAGGGCCCACCACGTGCCAGCTAATGCTCCTGGGCCGAGGTCTGCGAGCTGGGAAGGCTCCTGAGATCAACGCTGGCTACCGCGACACAGGCAGACAGCGCCCAGCCTGAGGCCAAGCACCGTGGAGTGCTCTGTATACAACTAACACAGTAGTCCAACAGGTACCAACAGTGGAACGGTGTCTTGATCCCACAATGGACGATGTTAGAATTGCATCTGAGAGTGCAGATGAAGGTACTCCTTTCGACCAGCTGTTACCAACTCTAGGTCCCAACAGTGGAACAGTGTCTTGATCCCACAATGGATGATGTTAGAACTACATCTGAGAGTGGAGATGAAGGTACTCCCTTCAACCAGGTGCAAGCAAGTCTGGGTCCCAACAGTGGAATGGTGTCATGATCCCACAGTTAAAGTTTGTGATGATTTGTGTTTACCCCCTCCGATCAGGTGCAACCAACTCCGTGCTTCCGAATCCAACGGCACGTGGCTGTGAGGCGTTCATGACCACTGCCTCTGGACTACACTGTGGTCAGCAGGGCTCACAATTCAGATCGAGTGGTGATTGTTTAATTACAGAATCCCGTAGGCAACTAAATACAATGTCTATTGAAATATACACAATAGCCTTTTAGTATACTTGCTTGAAGAAGTTTTTTAAGATGACTTATAGGTCTAGTACAATGACCAAATTCTTCTTGGTAGTGGTAAAGGACACTGAATAACCATGTATACAGTGGACAGCAGATATCGCAATTCGAATTGTTTTGATTTATTTATTGCAGAGTTTTGTGTAATTTATGTTGTTGTATTTTGTGAAGAGGAAGTGAGAAAAAGTATTCATGGAAGACTGTGCTCACTACTGCCTTCAATTTACACTGCAGACAGCAGTGTTCACAATTCAGATCGAGTCACTATTGTAGATGACGCAGTCCTGTCGGCAAAGTAATTGCTCCAATGCGCTCTCTCCGCACCATGCATATGCATCATCACAGGGTCCGCACACGGTTTTTCTTGCTTCGCGTATGGCAAACAGGACAGCTCAAGTCAACGCCACGTGGCTGTGGGCCCTTGCTGACCGCTCTTTGGCCTACACTGCAGACAGCATTGAGTCGCTATTGCAGATGATGTAGGGCCCGATTCACAGAACTAACTTAAGACAAAATCCTAAACTTACTACCATTTTGGTATTCACAGAAGGCACTTACTCATTTTGGTATTCACAGAAGGCACTTACTCATTTCGGTATTCACAGAAGTTAGGAGTCCTAACTTTAGGACTCCTAAATGTCTTCTGTGAATACCGAAAGTCTTAAAATTAGGATTTTTCTCAGTTTAGTAGTAGTATAGTTAGGACTCCTAACTTTAGGACTCCTAAATGCCTTCTGTGAATACCGAAAGTCTTAAAATTAGGATTTTTCTCAATTTAGTAGTCCTAAATTTAGGACTCCTAACTTTAGGACTCCTAAATGCCTTCTGTGAATACCGAAAGTCTTAAAATTAGGATTTTTCTCAGTTTAGTAGTAGTATAGTTAGGACTCCTAACTTTAGGACTCCTAAATGCCTTCTGTGAATACCGAAAGTCTTAAAAATAGGATTTTTCTCAATTTAGTAGTCCTAAGTCTAAATTTAGGACTACTAAATTGAGAAAAATCCTAATTTTAAGACTTTCGGTATTCACAGAAGGCATTTAGGAGTCCTAACTATACTACTACTAAACTGAGAGAAAAATCCTAATTTTAAGACTTTCGGTATTCACAGAAGGCATTTAGGAGTCCTAAAGTTAGGAGTCCTAAATTTAGGACTACTAAATTGAGAAAAATCCTAATTTTAACACTTTCGGTATTCACAGAAGGCATTTAGGAGTCGTAAAGTTAGGAGTCCTAACTATACTACTACTAAACTGAGAAAAATCCTAATTTTAAGACTTTCGGTATTCACAGAAGGCATTTAGGAGTCCTAAAGTTAGGACTCCTAACTTCTGTGAATACCGAAATGAGTAAGTGCCTTCTGTGAATACCAAAATGAGTAAGTGCCTTCTGTGAATACCAAAATGGTAGTAAGTTTAGGATTTTGTCTTAAGTTAGTTCTGTGAATCGGGCCCGTAGTGTTGTGGGAACAGACATTGCTCCTAGTACAGCCCGCCCGCAGCACGCATCATCGCTGGCTGTGCACATGCTGAATGCTTTTGTAGTGGCTATCTGAGTGCACAAGACCTGATGGACCCTTCCTGATACAATCTTTTTGTGTATTATTTCAGATCTACTGCCTGTTTCTCAGTATACCACAAGTTATGGTTCTTTTATGATAGAATCTTTTCTGTATTATTTCACATCTAGTGTCCCTACCTTACTGCAGCATAAACTATTGACCCTTTTATTATTGAATCTCTGTGTGTGATCCATTGATTACTGTTGTAGTTGATGCTAGCAGCAACCATTCCCTGAGGGCTGGTTTACACTCACCCCACACGCATTCAGCACAGACGTCACTGGATATGTTACCCTGGCAATAAAAAGGAGTTGAGCACACGTGCCGGTACCCACTTCCACTATCTATCTGTGTCCATGTGTTCATTATCTATGCATGATACTGCCCTTGGGCCGTACCACATTACATTGAACTGTGGACAGCGTATGCAACCATGTTACCTCTGGCAGTGGGGAAACGTTCTGTTATGTAGCTTTTAGATGCATGGCTATCACAGGTGGAAGGCTACTTTACAGAGCATGAATATTGATGAAGATGATGGTTGCATGCTGTGTGTAGTGTCAGATATGTGTATATAGCAAAAGGTTTTCAAAAAAGCTCTGTAAGCAGAAGAGGAGTCTCTCATCAAACGTTGTAGAGAGAATTACTAAAATGGGTGGGGTCCTCCAACTGTTACAATGGGAAATGTTATGAACCAATCAAATGCTTTTCTTTAAGGTCACATGGCAATCGCACACCGAGCGCGCAAGGAGTCCGCACCCGACGCGATTTTGAGAAAATATATTTACCTTAATATAAGTTTATTACAGTTAGAAATATATACATGTTTAAAATATTTTAGATTATCACTTGTTCTCATATACACTTTAAACTTATTTGGATATAGTTTTGAGATGAAAAAAAATGAGGGAATGGCGTTCCCAGATTGACACCATACATTTATGACGTAACACAGGGCCTGGCAGTATGCACTCGTTGCATACGCAACGCGCAGTGGGCGTGACCCCATACGTACATGACGTAAGGCGTGGCTTGGTACTACGTACCCGTCGCATGCCAAAGTAGCAGCTGGCGCGACCACATACGTATATGATGTTACAGGGGACGCGGTGCCACTAACCCGTCGGATACAAAATGCGCATCCTTTACGAGTTTAGCAATATGGCGGATAGGATTTGCGTGTAAAAAGGGGTGTGGCCTGGACCACCTCTCTGCAACACAGCCCTGTGGCGCTTACTGGAGATACCTGGTGGGCTACTTGGCCCCCAGGGACCCCCAGTATTGAAGGGGAATTAATTCCCCAACTAAAAACGTGCCACAGGGCGCATTTGCAGAGTGTTCATGGGAGGGGGCGAGGCCTCAGCGATGCCGGTCTTTTTTTATTTATTTTTTCTTTTAAGAAGGGGAGCTGTGTGGCCCCCCTTCCTTTTCTATTTTATGGGCCCTGGGGACCCCATCCCCCAGGGACTGACCCCTATTTTTTAATTTTTTTTAAAGAATGGAAGGGGGCCCCCATCCCGAGGCCATATTTGGCCCCGGGGACCCCATCCCCGTGAGGCATGGCCAGTGTTCTGTTTTTTTTTTATTAATTTGGAGGGGGGCCGGCCTGTGCGTGTTTATTTTTTTTAAATTATTTTTATTATGGGGGAAGGGGGCCGTGTGGTGCCCCTCCCTGGCCCCTTTTGGCTCTGGGGACCCCATCCCCCAGGGCCTGGCCTCTCGTTGGGGACCATGGGGGGAGCCCCAATGCCCCCACGGTCCCTGCCGGCTCCCTGCATCCTGCGGGAGTCGGCATTGCTTTTCCACATGGGAAGTGGCTAACATGCAGCTCCTCGTGTGGAAAAAGAAATCTAGTTTGGATTTTGGAAGAGAGAGCAGGCTTCCTGCTCTCTCTTCCAAAGTCCAAACCACAGTTTGCTATGACAGGGCGGCGCACAGCTCCCGCCCTGCCATAGCAAACAGCAGTGTCCCGGGGTGGGCACCTCGGGACACTGCAGGAGCCGGCCCTGGGGGGGGTGGTGGTCCCCAGGGCCATCACAGGCTCCAGGAGGGGGGCTGTGCAGCCCCCTTCCCAACCAATGCGGCAGTCCCCAGGGCGTGTGGGGGGTCTCGAGCCCCCCCCGCACAGGTATATATTTTTTTTAAAAGAAGCCCCGGGGGTGGCAGTCCCCAGGGCTGCAGGGGAGCAGAGTCCCCCCCGCTAATAATTAATGAACCTTGAAGGTCCCCCAAACATTTAAAAAAAAACATTTCAACATGCCCCTGGGACCTGGCCCACCCGCGAGTTAATTAAACAAAGCGCGGCAGCCCACGCTTCATTTTTTAAAAAAAATTCTCGGCCGGATTTGCACCCCCAGTGTGAATTCGGATGATTCTTTTTTTTGAAAAAATGCTTTTTTGGGCCCTGGCGGTCCTTGTGGGACCCCCTGAGCAGGCCTAGGGTCAGGGTGCTTCTACCCTGCCCCATTTCTTGTTTACTGCGTTTTCTTTTTCTGTTTTCTTGTGCCTTGGTTACCGAGGCACAAGATGGCTGCCAACACTTCCTGGTTTGGAGTGTTGACAGCCAATTAGAATAAAGTTTGTGATCGGGAGGGTGCAGGGATCCACCGCGCCTCTAAATATCGAAACTTTTATTTTTTGATTTTCTCAGCAACTATTGAATGGATTTACACCATTTTAAAAAAAGGTCTCTTTCTGAACCAACGGCTTCCTTTTTGCCAAATTTGGTGTAATTCCGTTCAGCAGTTTCGGCTGTAACCGTGTCTAAAGTTTCCTATGGAAAATTGATTTTCCGACCTCTATTTTTTGAATTTCTCCGGAACTACTGAACGGATTTACACCACTTAACAAAAGGGTCTCTTTCTGAACCAAGGGCTACCTTTTTGCCAAATTTGGTGTAATTCCATGCAGCAGTTCGGGCTGTGGTCGTGTCTAAAATTTCCTATGGGAATTAACATGGGAAAAAACGTTTTAGGACCCCCCTTTTTTCTCGGCTCCCGCTTACCAAATCACCCCGAAACTTTTAGGATAGGAGCTGACTGGAGCGCCCCACAAGTTTTGAAAATTTTGGGAGGATTCGTCATCAGGCGCCAAAGTTATTGGGAAAACAAAAAACGCTTGTCCTATGGATACTAGATTCTAACTATAACTACCTACTGGCGACCGCCAGTAGGTAATAATTTGTTAGTTAGTGAAAAGTAAACATTTTGGTATACATTTGACATTTTTAATCATACTTATTTATATTTTTCTTTTTTGATGCTTTTTCGAATTTTGTTGGTGGTTTACTGGTTTAATTTTATTCTGTTTGAAAACAATTGTTAGTTATATTAAAGTGCTACATTTTATTTGTTAGTTTTGTTAAGTCAGTGACTATTTATTTCGTTATTTTTATGTTCTAAAAAAATACTTACTATTTTTCGTTGATGGAGTTTATTTCTTTGATCTTGTTTTTTAATTCAAAATTGTGTAGCCTGTTGAATGGAAATAAGATAAAAGTGTTTATCTGTTATATTTTGTTTTGTTAGGATTGTTTTTAGGTCTATTAATTTAAGTTTTACAAATAGTTAATGGATATACTTACTTTATTTGATGTATTTCATTAATGTCAGTTTGTTCTTTCTATTCGGAGGAAGTGGTGGACTGGAAATTTCTATGTAGCGTTGAGTTTTGGTGATGTTTAGTCTATAAAATATGAACAGGAACAAACAATGGTTTTGTTTAGTAGGTTTATATGTTTAATTATTTTTTAGTTAAGGTTATTTATATATTTTAAAAGTTTTGTGCTTACTTTTAATGAGACTTTTTGGGTGTAGTAGTATATTTAGATCTTTTTTGCTGTGTTTTATATCTGGCAAGTTTCATCCTTCTCCAATGTTTGTCCATTTTTAGGTAATTTTATGGTTAATTAATTGGTTACTTTTATAGTGTTTGTTTAATTAGTTGTAGCTTTCTGTTGGTTTTTGTGGATGTAGTTTAATTTTATTGGTTGGATTAGTCTGTGTGAATATTTTGGCAGTTTTCATTTAATTTGTTTATTGTTTTCGGTATTTATTTAAAAGTGCTTTATTATTTGATGTTCTGTTAGAATTTGAATATATGTTTTTATATAAGTTATATTTTTTTTTATAAGTTGTATGTTCCTTTATATTTGATGGTGGTAATTATTAATTTGTATTTTTGTGTTTGTGTATATATTCTAATAATATTTTTTTAAGTTTATTATTAAGTAGTTTTTTTTTAGTTGTTTGATTAACCCCTTCAGTGCCCATGACGAGCTGGACTCGTCATGGGCCGCGGTGGCGCTGTGCCCATGACGAGTCCAGCTCGTCATAGACCCCGCCCGCTAATGCAACGGCCGGCACTGGGCGGGGAAAGGGGCGGGCACTGAAGGGGTTATTTTTTTATGTATATTTTGATGTTTAAAATGTGTTATTATATTTTTTTTAAAGGGTTAAAATATTTTTTTTACATTTTTAAATGTTATATTTATGTTGAGTTAAGATGTATTTTGGTGATGTTTGTGTTGTCGATATGTATGTCTATATTATTGTTGGATTATATATTTAGAATTTTCCAATATTTCTGTGTACGATTATTTTATAGTCGATAAAAAATTTTACGATATTTTTTTTATATTTGCATAATTTCATTTGTGTGTATTGGTAGGTAATATTTTTGTCTACGATATTAGTGATTCGATAATTGTGAAGGTTGATATAATAGGGGTCAATATTATGTTAGCGATCCCTTCTTTTATTAAATTCACAAACATTGGTAGTATAACATTGCCCTTTTATTAGTATTACCTATAATGACTCTTTTAACTTTTGAAATTATTCCAGGGCTTTTCTTTCAGTAATGATCAAGGTCTATAAATTCTGTACAACACTTGAAAATTCCTCCTAAGCACATTGAAAGCACATTGATGAAACACAAGATCAAACATCAGACTGAAAAAATATCAAACCAGAACTAGATTTCAGTGAGTGCAGAGCTCCAGGCTACAGTCTTTATTGAAGGCATGTATGGAACTAATATTAGCCACGTCAGACCTATAGTTCAAGAAAGCAAATCTGATATGCTGCTACATTACTGAGCTGAGTTGAAATTCATCTTCTGAGGTTTCTTGAACAGATTGATTTTTTATTACAATTTTGAAAGTTTTGATGTCTTAAATTGGAGAAATAGGATGTTTTTAGAGTCTGTGATCATGGAGTATTTGGGCATATGCCACGTCTTGGAAGTAATGCGCATGTAGGAATGCTCTAAAGCTTTGAGGTTTGTGTTTGTGCTGCAATCTTCAAGAGTGAATGGGATGCATAAGATGTGACTGGGCTTAAATGAGCAATCATAGTTAGCAATCACACTGAGGTGTGTGCTCATGGGGGAGAGATGGAAAGTCCTGTTTGCAGGACTTGTACTATTTCATGCTAATGATCAAGATCCATTCAATATCAATAAGTTAATTTTGGAGAGTGGATAAGAGATTTAAGCTTTGGACAATAGTAGCATCTGTAATGAAGTATTGTTAGAAATGAGGGGGCTCTGGTTGATGCAGGTGTGTACCCACAACAAGCAGGGACCCTTTACTTCTTGTCAGGGCGAAGGATGACTCCCCAGATTAACCCCTGCTCACCCTCTAGGTGCGTGGCGCGAGCAGTCTAGGCTAAGTCTCAGGCGTACACGGTTAAGCAAATGCAATTACACATACAGTAAACCCCTTGCATGCACCACAAACGGACACCAATCAGGAAGTATATAAAAATAAGATTTTATGTAGATTCAGCAGATTCAAATACAAGGCCCAGTAACGTTGAACTGATGGGGCCACAACTCTTGGAAATACGGTAAAGTCTCTTTGTTACGGAAAGTTCTTTAGGTGGGCACAAGGTAACTGTGGACCTCAGCGCACTTCGTGCTGAGGCGGCGCCCGGAAAGCACACGGCAGATGACAGGGAAATCAGAACGTTGCGGACCCTGGATCCGATGCGAGCTCGCGGTCGAGTTCGTAAGTACAGTACCTTGTTTCTTGATGCGAAGGCCGGTGCGGGATTTCAGCGGCTCTTTGACAGAAGGGCGAGGCGGCGTCCGGGGCTCCCACACTTCACGATGGGGGTCTGATCTTCAGGCTCACGACAAGAGCGGGGTGTTGCAGGTGGCGGGTGAACAAAGCGGGGCAGCCGGGCACGCAGGTTACGACCGGGCCGTCCGAGGCTTGGAGATGCTCACAGCGCCGATTCCGGCAGGAGGGTAAAGGTGCGCAGCGAGCCTCCGGCGAGCGCGGTGACAGGGGCAGCCCAGCACAGCATAGGGGGAGCGGCTCAGATTGAGCGAGGCTCTTCCCAAGGCGGGTCGGCTAAGCAGTCCTGGTCACGGCTCAAGGAGGGACTGGGGCACGAGGGTCACAGCTCCGGCGAGGGAAAGGACACCACAGACCAGCGGCGGGCGAGTGAAGATCAGGTAGAGCCCAATGGTCCTGGGGCTCAGTTCAGGGGGCAAGCTCAGTTCCAAGCCCTTGGAGATCGTTTTGGAAAGCACAAGTCTTGAAAGTAAAAAAAAAGCAAAGTCTTCAGCAAAAGGTTCTTCTTCTCTCCTTTGGCAGCAAGGTCACCACTGCAGGCCAGTCCCCCAGGATAGGGACAGACTTCCTCCTTACAGCTTTCCCGGTGCCTCCTCCTCAGGCAGAGATTCTTCTTGGTCAAAAGCGGATCTAGTTTCTTAGGAGCAGGGCTCCTACATTTATACAGCAAATCTTTTGTTCTCCCAGGCCAGGGGGGCTCTTACCTAGTCCAGTCCGGTTTCTGAGCACTTTGTTTACGCGATGCAGGCTTCTTCTTTCAGAGTGCAGGGCAGAGTCATCAGACGCTCCACAGGGGGCGGAGCTGGCATTGAGGTGGCAGAGCACTGTCCTAGTCAGAGCCTAGGAGTACTCCTCCCCCCCATCTACCTGTCGATCGTCCTATTCACCACCAAGCTACCTAGCCCTGCCCATCTGGGTTCCACCAGCCCTGTCACTCACACCAGCCAGACATCAGATACACATCACGCAGAGGCGGGCTGAAAGGTTTAGGCAAGCAAAGGCCAGCTTTCTAAAAGCGGCATTTGCAAACGCGGAATATTAAAATAAACCTTGGGAAAAGACGTACCTTATTATTCCGAGTTCAGGCATACTAAACTCGATCTTCTACCATGTTCCCTGGGTCGGTTAGGATCATAGGATGTAACAATCCTCGCCGCCCATACTGGACTATGAGAACAGGGTAGCCTTACAGTAGTGAACAACAAGATGGCGGTCATTCACTACTAGGACATGCCACGCATCCAGGCTTGTCCTACCTTAGGCTTACAACGCACCCTGCCCGTGGGCCTACCAGAGGGGTGACTAACATGAAGTTAAGGGAAGGTTTAGGGACCGGCAAGTGTGGGCACTTGCCAGTCAGCATGTCAGTACCACACTGCACGCAGGTTCTGCGATGGCAGACCTTAGACATATTTTACCGGCCGCTTCTGTGGGTGGCACAACCAGTGCTGCAAGCCCACCAGCGGTGTTTGCATTTACATGCCCTGGCGCTCCTGGCGCACTTTACTGGGGTCTGACAGTAAACCAAACGATCCAATCATGGAATCCAACCAACATATATAATTTACGAGGGAGCACTCGCACCGCGACACTGGTTGGCAGTGGCACAGCGCGCTGAGCGGCCAACACCATAAAAGCACATGAGGCACAGCGACAAAAAGAGGAAGGGAGACTCACGCCAAGGTGCCAGGTCTAACACGTGTCCCCTCCAGCTGAAAAGTGGGGAGAACTACCCTACCCCAGGGAGTTCCTCATCACTAAGGCGGAAAAATCTGGACAGACCGTCAGCATTGGCATGATCTGTACCAGGGCGATGTTCCACCGTGAAATCCATACCCTGTAGGGAAATGGACCACCTCAACAGCTATGGATTCTCACCCCTCATATGCATCAACCATCTGAGGGGCCTGTGGTCCGTCTGAACCCGGAAGTGAGACCCAAACAGGTAGGGTCTTAGCTTCTTCAGCGCCCAGACCACAGCAAATGCCTCACGCTCAATAGCACTCCACCTCTGTTCCCGTGGAAGTAACCTCCTGCTAAGAAAGGCTACGGGTTGATCTAGGCCCTCCTCATTAATCTGTGAAAGAACAGCCCCGACACCATGCTCTGAAGCGTCTGTCTGAACGATAAACTCTTTGGAGAAGTTGGGAGCCAGGAGCACGGGCGCCGTGCACATAGCAGTTTTCAAGGCCTCAAAAGCTTTCTGACAGGTGTCAGTCCAAATCACTTTCCTGGGCTGCTTCTTCGAAGTCAGCGCTGTCAAGGGGGCAACCATGTTGCCATACCCCTTGACAAACCTCCTGTAATACCCGGTGAGACCTAGGAAGGCTCTCACCTCGGTCTGGGTTTTGGGCGACTCCCAATTCAGGATGGTTTCCATCTTGGGCTGAAGGGGTGCCACCTGGCCACTTCCAACTTGGTGTCCCAAGTACACCACGGAACCCTGCCCGATCTGGCACTTACTTGCCTTGATCGTGAGGCCTGCCTTGTGCAGCGCCATCAACACTTCCCAGAGGTGGCGCAGGTGTTCTTCCCAAGTGGAGCTGAACACCGCGATGTCATCCAGGTAGGCTGCACTGAACGAATCCAGCCCAGCCAACACCTGGTTGACCAATCTCTGGAAGGTGGCAGGGGCATTCTTCATCCCAAAGGGCATAACCCGGAACTGGTAGTGCCCATCTGGGGTGGAAAATGCTGACCTCTCTTTGGCCACCTCGGTCAAGGCGATCTGCCAATACCCAGACGTTAAATCAAATGTGCTGAGGTAGTTGGCAGCCCCTAGCCGATCTATGATCTCATCAGCTCTGGGGATGGGGTGTGCGTCAGTCCTAGTGACCGAATTGAGTCCTCTGTAGTCCACACAGAACCGGAGTTCGGGTGTGGCTCCCGGCGCTGCAGCCTTTGGGACCAAGACCACAGGGCTGGCCCAAGGACTGCTAGAAGACTCAATTACCCCGAGTGCAAACATCTTGGAGACCTCCTCCTTGATGCATGTCCTCACCCTGTCAGTCACCCTGTAGGCCTTGTGCCGCACAGGCGTACTATCCCCAGTGTCCACATCATGGACGCACCAATCAGTGACACCAGGAACCAGGGAAAACAGATCAGAAAATTGTCCCAGCAACTGGCGACAATCATTCTGTTGCTCAGGGGTCAGGGTGGAAGAGAGGATGACACCATCCACTGACCCATCTTGCTCCTTGGCTGACAGGAGGTCAGGAAGAGGTTCTGTCTCCTCTTCCATCCCAGCATCTGTTGCCAAGAGCATGCCCACTTGGGACCTCTTCAAGTGGGGCTTAAGGCGGTTGACATGTAGGACCCTTAAGGGGTTCCTAGGAGACTTCAGGTCCACCACGTAGGTAACAGGACTCTTGCGCTCCACCACCTCAAAGGGACCGGTCCACTTATCCTGGAGCGCACACGGCTCCACGGGGGCCAAGACCCATACCTTCTGTCCAGGCTGAAGCTCTACCAGAGTGGCATTCTGGTCGTACCACCGCTTCATCTCCTCCTGGCTGGCTTCCAGATTTGCCTCAGCAAGTTGCCTGAATTGCCTAGTCTGATTCCTGAAGGCCAGCATGTAACTATATACATTCTGGGGAGGTTTCCTGGGAGATTGCTCCCAGCCTTCCTTGACCAGACTTAGAGGTCCTCTGACTGGATGACCATACAGAAGCTCAAAGGGACTGAACCCCAGAGACTTCTGTGGCACCTCACGGTAAGCGAAGAGAAGGCATGGTAAGAGGACGTCCACTTACGCCTCATGGGTCCTTCTAGGCCCATTATCATGCCTTTGAGGGTTCGGTTGAATCTCTCAACCAACCCGTTTCCTTGGGGGTGGTAAGGTGTGGTGAACTTGTAGGTTACACCACACTCTTGCCAAAGGGATTTCATGTACTTGGACATGAAATTGGTACCTCGGTCAGACACCACCTCTAGAGGGAATCCCACTCGGGAGAAAATTCCCATCAGTGCACGTCCCACCACGGGGGCCGCCACTGTCCTCAGAGGAATAGCTTCCGGGTACCGGGTGGCATGGTCCACCAGGACCAGGATGAACCTATTGCCCATCGCTGTCCCGGGGTCCATTGGCCCTACAATGTCTATCCCCACTCGCTGGAACGGGGTACTGACCACAGGGAATGGCTGGAGTGGAGCCTTCTGCTTCCTTCCACTCTTTCCACTTGCCTGGCAAGTCTGACATGTCCGGCAGTGAGTATCTGAACTCCTGCGCATTTGTGGCCAATAGAAGTGGGTGACAAGCCTTTCAAAGGTCTTGTCCTGCCCCAAATGCCCTGCCAACGGCACATCGTGAGCCAGCCCCAGTAGGAAGGCTCTGAAGTCCTGGGGTACCACCAGCGCACGGGCTGACCCAGGCTCAGCAACCTTAGGCTCTGTATATAGGAGGTCGTTCTCCCAGTAAACGAAATGTGATCCTGACTGATCACCTGCGGCCTGGTCTGCAGCCTGCTGCCGCATACCCACGAGAGAAGGGCACTCCTTCTGTGCCTTGCAAAAGTCCTCCCTGGTGGGACCTCCTTCCTGCTGCCAATGGGTCAGCTCCGGCAGGTCTCCCAGTTCAGCTATCTGCTCCCCTGTAGGCTCCAGGGCATCCCCCTCAAGGTCTGCTTCCTCCTGGACCGTGGGAACTTCAGTGGCCGGCTTCCCGTGCCCCTTGCTCCTTCTCTCTGAGGCTGGTTCCTGGACCTCACTCTCAGGCTCCAGGACCTCTTGAGTACCTCTACTGGCTGCCATGGACCGTGTGGTGACACACGCCCAATCCGGCATACCCAACATCTCCAGGTGAGCACTCCGCTCCACCTTAGCCCAAGGTGAGCTCTCCAAATCATTCCCTAACAAACAGTCTACAGGCATGGCGGGCCTCACAGCTACCTGAAGAGTACCAGAGACCCCCCCCACTCAAAGGGAACGTGAGCCACCTTGCAGTGTCTCTCTGTGTTGTCAGCGGCAACAACGGGATAGAATGCATTGGGGACCACCTGCTCCTGAGACACCAGGTAACACCTGACAGCTGTCACACTGGCTCCTGTATCTCTGAGAGCTTCCACCCTATGGCCATTTATGGTCACCCACTGCCTGTACTTCTTAGTGTTCTCAGGCAGCTGGGTTGGAGGGACCACTTCACGGTCTCCTAGCGAGACAAGGGACATCTCTGCGGGACCCCACCCACCTTGGATATCCCTCTCCTCCCCCAAGGCTACACTAGTCACCTGCCGGGGTGGAGCACCAGTGGGTGCTGGTTTATCAAACAATGGACACTTTACATCAGAGGCAAAATGCCCCAAATTGTTACACCTGTAACATCTTACGGGCCCCTTCTGAACAGGAGGACCTGCAAGGGCCCCGGTCGGTTTCTGGGGTGGGGGAGGCTGAGAACCCTTCCCTTGGTTCCCTTGGGGACTACTTTGGGGCCCTTTTGGGAACTGCTTCTGTTTGCCCCTGTCCCCCCCACTCTTCTGCTGGGGATCCTGCCCACCTTTGGTGGAATCTCCCACGGGACCCTTGTGGACCCTGGTACTGACCCAGCGGTCCGCCCCCTCAGCAAGCTTCCTAGGGTTAGTCAGCCTACTATCTATCAGGTGCTGGCGTAGATCAGGAAAACAATTACTGGACAAGTGCTCCAATGCCATTAAATCAAGAAGCCCTTGATAATCATTTACCTTACTACCCTTTACCCAACCATCCAGCGCTCTGCAAAAGAAAGTCACATACTCCACATACGTACTATTGGGAATCTTAGTGCAACCCCTGAACCTCTGTCTATATAACTCAGGGGTCAACCCATACCTAGTCATCAAGGCTTCCTTCATATGGGCGTAAGAATTATGAACATCAGCAGGTAAATCTAACAGTGTGTCCCGCCCTTCACTCAGGAACCATCCCCACAACCCCGCTCCCCAATCTCTCTCAGGGACCTGGTGGGAAGACATGGCTACCTCGTAGGCTCTGAACCACTGCCCGATGTCGTCATTCTTAAAGAACTCCTTCACTACATCCTTGGGAATATAAACTCTTGGTTCCGCCGGTACTGGCGGTGTGCTGCCACCAGAGGGATTAAGCTCCAAACTTTTTGCTTTCAGCTCCAGCTCCCTCAGCTTCATTTCATGCTCTAATTGTAGTTTCTTTTCTTCCATGGCTAATCTTTGTTTTTCCATATCCATCTGCCCATTAAGTTTTGCCATCTCCACTTCGTGTGCCCGGGTTCCTGCCCTGTCTGCCAACTCTTCTGGCGACATGCCTCTGCCAAACTCATGGAAACTTTCTGGTGGAACCATTTCCACCTGATTCTCTGGTGCCTTTGACTCATACCAGGCCCTCAGCGCCTTCACGAGTTGGGCTTTGTTTTTCAATCCAGTTTGGGCAATTCTGAACTTGGAGCAAAAACCTTTCAATTCTTCATTGGTATGATTCTGGAGTGCACCTTCTTCCCAATCTATGTCCTTAAATCCAGAGATTATAGAAGCTGCCCTTCCGGCGGGAAGTGAACCAGGCATGGCTCTAACAACGGAGATTCTTGGCAACACAAAAACAATTGCTAGTCTTGTGGCTGTGTTACTGGTCTGCTCTCACTACGTGGTGATCAGTGGTTCACTATACGCAAACCACAAATGCAAATCCGTAAATCCCACCGCTGCCACCAATGTTAGAAATGAGGGGGCTCTGGTTGATGCAGGTGTGTACCCACAACAAGCAGGGACCCTTTACTTCTTGTCAGGGCGAAGGATGACTCCCCAGAATAACCCCTGCTCACCCTCTAGGTGCGTGGCACGAGCAGTCTAGGCTAAGTCTCAGGAGTACACGGTTAAGCAAATGCAATTACACATACAGTAAACCCCTTGCATGCACCACAAACAGACACCAATCAGGAAGTATATAAAAATAAGATTTTATGTAGATTCAGCAGATTCAAATACGAGGCCCAGTAACGTTGAACTGATGGGGCCACAACTCTTGGAAATACGGTAAAGTCTCTTTGTTACGGAAAGTTCTTTAGGCGGGCACAAGGTAATTGTGGACCTCAGCGCACTTCGTACTGAGGCGGCGCCCGGAAAGCACACGGCAGATGACAGGGAAATCAGAACGTTGCGGACCCTGGATCCGATGCGAGCTCGCGGTCGAGTTCGTAAGTACAGTACCTTGTTTCTTGACGTGAAGGCGGGTGCGGGATTTCAGCGGCTCTTCGACAGAAGGGCGAGACGGCATCCGGGGCTCCCACACTTCACGATGGGGGTCTGATCTTCAGGCTCACGACAAGAGCGGGGTGTTGCAGGTGGCGGGTGAACAAAGCGGGGCAGCCGGGCACGCAGGTTACGTCCGGGCCGTCCGAGGCTTGGAGATGCTCACAGCGCCAATTCCAGCGGGAGGGTAAAGGTGCGCAGCGAGCCTCCGGCGTGAGAGGTGACAGGGGCAGCCCAGCACTGCGTAGGGGGAGCGGATCAGATCGAGCGAGGCTCTTCCCAAGGCGGGGGCGGCTAAGCAGTCCTGGTCACGGCTCAAGGAGGGACTGGGGCACGAGGGTCACAGCTCTGGCGAGGGAAAGGACACCACAGACCAGCGGCGGGCGAGTGAAGATCAGGTAGAGCCCAATGGTCCTGGGGCTCAGTTCAGGGGGCAAGCTCAGTCCCAAGCCCTTGGAGATCGTTTTGGAAAGCACAAGTCTTGAAAGTAAAAATAAAGCAAAGTCTTCAGCAAAAGGTTCTTCTTCTCTCCTTTGGCAGCAAGGTCACCACTGCAGGCCAGTCCCCCAGGATAGGGACAGTCTTCCTCCTTACAGCTTTCCCGGTGCCTCCTCCTCAGGCAGAGATTCTTCTTGGTCAAAAGCGGATCTAGTTTCTTAGGAGCAGGGCTCCTACATTTATACAGCAAATCTTTTGTTCTCCCAGGCCAGGGGGGCCCTTGCCTAGTCCAGTCCGGTTTCTGAGCACTTTGTTTACGCGATGCAGGCTTCTTCTTTCAGAGTGCAGGGCAGAGTCATCAGACGCTCCACAGGGGGCGGAGCCGGCATTGAGGTGGCAGAGCACTGTCCTATTCAGAGCCTAGGAGTACTCCTCCCCCCATCTACCTGTCGATCGTCCTATTCACCACCAGGCTACCTAGCCCTGCCCATCTGGGTTCCCCCAGCCCTGTCACTCACACCAGCCAGACATCAGATACACATCACGCAGAGGCGGGCTAAAAAGGTTTAGGCAAGCAAAGGCCAGCTTTCTAAAAGCGGCATTTGCAAACGCGGAATATTAAAATAAACCTTGGGAAAAGACGTACCTTATTATTCCGAGTTCAGGCATACTAAACTCGATCTTCTACCATGTTCCCTGGGTCGGTTAGGATCATAGGATTTAACAATCCTCGCCACCCATACTGGCCTATGAGAACAGGGTAGCCTTACAGTAGTGAACAACAAGATGGCGGTCATTCACTACTAGGACATGCCACGCATCCAGGCTTGTCCTACCTTAGGCTTACAACGTACCCTGCACGTGGGCCTACCAGAGGGGTGACTAACATGAAGTTAAGGGAAGGTTTAGGGACCGGCAAGTGTGGGCACTTGCCAGTCAGCATGTCAGTACCACACTGCACGCAGGTTCTGCGATGGCAGACCTTAGACATATTTTACCGGCTGCTTCTGTGGGTGGCACAACCAGTGCTGCAAGCCCACCAGCGGTGTTCGCATTTACATGCCCTGGCGCTCCTGGCGCACTTTACTGGGGTCTGACAGTAAACCAAACGATCCAACCATGGAATCCAACCAACATATATAATTTACAAGGGAGCACTCGCACCGCGACACTGATTGGCATTGGCACAGCGCGCTGAGCTGCCAACACCATAAAAGCACATGAGGCACAGCGACAAAAAGAGGAAGGGAGACTCATGCCAAGGTGCCAGGTCTAACACGTGTCCCCTCCAGCTGAAAAGTGGGGAGAACTACCCTACCCCAGGGAGTTCCTCATCACTAAGGCAGAAAAATCTGGACAGACCGTCAGCATTGGCGTGATCTGTACCAGGGCGATGTTCCACCGTGAAATCCATACCCTGTAGGGAAATGGACCACCTCAACAGCTTTGGATTCTCACCCCTCATATGCATCAACCATCTGAGGGGCCTGTGTTCCGTCTGAACCCGGAAGTGAGACCCAAACAGGTAAGGTCTTAGCTTCATCAGCGACCAGACCACAGCAAATGCCTCACGCTCAATAGCACTCCACCTCTGTTCCCGTGGAAGTAACCTCCTGCTAAGAAAGGCTACGGGTTGATCTAGGCCCTCCTCATTAATCTGTGAAAGAACAGCCCCCACACCATGCTCTGAAGCGTCTGTCTGAACGATAAACTCTTTGGAGAAGTTGGGAGCCAGGAGCACGGGCGCCGTGCACATAGCAGTTTTCAAGGCCTCAAAAGCTTTCTGACAGGTGTCAGTCCAAATCACTTTCCTGGGCTGCTTCTTCGAAGTCAGCGCTGTCAAGGGGGCAACCATGTTGCCATACCCCTTGACAAACCTCCTGTAATACCCGGTGAGACCTAGGAAGGCTCTCACCTCGGTCTGGGTTTTGGGCGACTCCCAATTCAGGATGGTTTCTATCTTGGGCTGAAGGGGTGCCACCTGGCCACTCCCAACTTGGTGTCCCAAGTACACCACGGAACCCTGCCCGATCTGGCACTTACTTGCCTTGATCGTGAGGCCTGCCTTGCGCAGCGCCATCAACACTTCCCAGAGGTGGCGCAGGTGTT
Source organism: Triturus cristatus (assembly GCF_964204655.1). Taxonomy (NCBI): domain Eukaryota; kingdom Metazoa; phylum Chordata; class Amphibia; order Caudata; family Salamandridae; genus Triturus; species Triturus cristatus. The sequence continues at coordinate 685,215,304 of NC_140582.1, read as the reverse complement.
CTTCCCAAGTGAAGCTGAATACCGCGATGTCATCCAGGTAGGCTGCACTGAACGAATCCAACCCAGCCAACACCTGGTTGACCAATCTCTGGAAGGTGGCAGGGGCATTCTTCATCCCAAAGGGCATAACCCGGAACTGGTAGTGCCCATCTGGGGTGGAAAATGCAGACCTCTCTTTGGCCCCCTCGGTCAAGGCGATCTGCCAATACCCAGACGTTAAATCAAACGTGCTGAGGTAGTTGGCAGCCCCTAGCCGATCTATGAGCTCATCAGCTCTGGGGATGGGGTGTGCGTCAGTCCTAGTGACCGAATTGAGTCCTCTGTAGTCCACACAGAACCGGAGTTCGGGTGTGGCTCCCGGCGCTGCAGCCTTTGGGACCAAGACCACTGGGCTGGCCCAAGGACTGCTAGAAGACTCAATTAACCCGAGTGCACACATCTTGGAGACCTCCTCCTTGATGCATGTCCTCACCCTGTCAGTCACCCTGTAGGCCTTGTGCCGCACAGGCGTACTATCCCCAGTGTCCACATCATGGACGCACCAATCAGTGACACCAGGAACCAGGGAAAACAGATAAGAAAATTGTCCCAGCAACTGGCGACAATCATTCTGTTGCTCAGGAGTCAGGGTGGAAGAGAGGATGACACCATCCACTGACCCATCTTGTTCCTTGGCTGACAGGAGGTCACGAAGAGGCTCTGTCTCCTCTTCCATCCCAGCATCTGTTGCCAAGAGCATGCCCACTTGGGACCTCTCCAAGTGGGGCTTGAGGCGGTTGACATGTAGGACCCTTAAGGGGTTCCTAGGAGACCTCAGGTCCACCACGTAGGTAACAGGACTCTTGCGCTCCACCACCTCAAAGGGACCGGTCCACTTATCCTGGAGCACACACGGCTCCACGGGGGCCAAGACCCATACCTTCTGTCCAGGCTGAAGCTCTACCAGAGTGGCATTCTGGTCGTACCACCGCTTCATCTCCTCCTGGCTGGCTTCCAGATTTGCCTCAGCAAGTTGCCTGAATCGCCTAGTCTGATTCCTGAAGGCCAGCATGTAACTATATACATTCTGGGGAGGTTTCCTGGGAGATTGCTCCCAGCCTTCCTTGACCAGACTTAGAGGTCCTCTGACTGGGTGACCATACAGAAGCTCAAAGGGACTGAACCCCAGAGACTTCTGTGGCACCTCACGATAAGCGAAGAGCAGGCATGGTAAGAGGACGTCCCACTTACGCCTCACGGGTCCTTCTAGGCCCATTATCATTAAGCCTGGGCAAAGCACTACGCTACGCTCGCGTAGTTTGCGAAGTTCGCGCTACTTCGCACTACGCAAACTGCACGTAGCACAGTGCGAACACGCGTAGCGTAGTGTTGCGTAGTGCTGCGGTAATTTTTTGCTTGCTCGCGGTCCTCAACGTCAAGTTGGCGACCGCGAGCAAGCAAAATGACATCCCGGCGAGACTTTTTCCTTGTTCGCGATCAGCAACATCAAGTTGGCGATCGTGAGCATGGAAAAGAAACCTCCCGGCGAGATTCCCAACGCGAGGAGGTCAGGTTTCTCATTGCGAGTGGTCGCGTATGCTCGCGACCGCTCGCGATGAGAAACTACCAGTTCGCGTTGAGAAAGCTGCCGCTAGAGTAAAAATCTACTCGAGCAGCAGAAAACTACAGCTTGCACTGTGCAAGATGCCATTTTCAATGATTGCACAGTGCCGGTTGCTTGTCCGCACTGTGCAATCATGGAAAACGACATCTGGCACAGTGCGAACAAGGTACTACGCAGTTCGCGAAGTGCTACGCGTAGCTCGCGTAGTGCGAACTGCACTTTGCGTAGCTTCGCGAAGTGCTCGAACTACGCCCAGGGTTAATTATCATGCCTTTGAGGGTTCGGTTGAATCTCTCAATCAACCCGTTTCCTTGGGGGTGGTAAGGTGTGGTGAACTTGTAGGTTACACCACACTCTTGCCAAAGGGATTTCATGTACTTGGACATGAAATTGGTACCTCGGTCAGACACCACCTCTATAGGGAATCCCACTCGGGAGAAAATTCCCATCAGTGCACGTCCCACCACGGGGGCCGTCACTGTCCTCAGAGGAATGGCTTCCGGGTACCGGGTGGCATGGTCCACCAGGACCAGGATGAACCTATTGCCCATCGCTGTCCTGGGGTCCAGTGGCCCTACAATGTCAATCCCCACTCGCTGGAATGGGGTACTGACCACAGGGAATGGCTGGAGTGGAGCCTTCTGCTTCCTTCCACTCTTTCCACTTGCCTGGCAAGTCTGGCATGTCCGGCAGTGAGTATCTGAACTCCTGCGCAATTGAGGCCAATAGAAGTGGGTGACAAGCCTTTCAAAGGTCTTGTCCTGCCCCAAATGCCCTGCCAACGGCACATCGTGAGCCAGCCCCAGTAGGAAGGCTCTGAAGTCCTGGGGTACCACCAGCGCACGGGCTGACCCAGGCTCAGCAACCTTAGGCTCTGTATATAGGAGGTCGTTCTCCCAGTAAACGAAATGTGATCCTGACTGATCACCTGCGGCCTGGTCTGCAGCCTGCTGCCGCATACCCACGAGAGAAGGGCACTCCTTCTGTGCCTTGCAAAAGTTCTCCCTGGTGGGACCTCCTTCCTGCTGCCAATGGGTCAGCTCCGGCAGGTCTCCCAGTTCAGCTATCTGCTCCCCTGTAGGCTCCAGGGCATCCCCCTCAAGGTCTGCTTCCTCCTGGACCGTGGGAACTTCAGGGGCCGGCTTCCCACGCCCCTTGCTCCTTCTCTCTGAGGCCGGTTCCTGGGCCTCCCTCTCAGGCTCCAGGACCTCTTGAGTACCTCTACTGGCTGCCATGGACCGTGTGGTGACACACGCCCAATCCGGCATACCCAACATCTCCAGGTGAGCACTCCGCTCCACCTTAGCCCAAGGTGAGCTCTCCAAATCGTTCCCTAACAAACAGTCTACAGGCATGGCGGGCCTCACAGCTACCTGAAGAGTACCAGAGACCCCCCCCCCACTCAAAGGGAACCTGAGCCACCTTGCAGTGCCTCTCTGTGTTGGCAGTGTCAATAACGGGATAGAATGCATTGGGGACCACCTGCTCCTGAGACACCAGGTGACACCTGACAGCTGTCACACTGGCTCCTGTATCTCTGAGAGCTTCCACCCTATGGCCATTTATGGTCACCCACTGCCTGTACTTCTTAGTGTTCTCAGGCAGCTGGGTTGGAGGGACCACTTCACGGTCTCCTAGCGAGACAAGGGACATCTCTGCAGGACCCCACCCACCTTGGATATCCCTCTCCTCCCCCAAGGCTACACTAGTCACCTGCCGGGGTGGAGCACCAGTGGGTGCTGGTTTACCAAACAATGGACACTTTACATCAGAGGCAAAATGCCCCAAATTGTTACACCTGTAACATCTTACTGGCCCCTTCTGAACAGGAGGACCTGCCGGGGCCCCGGTCGGTTTCTGGGGTGGGGAGGCTGAGAACCCTTCCCTTGGTTCCCTTGGGGACTACTTTGGGGCCCTTTTGGGAACTGCTTCTGTTTGCCCCTGTCCCCCCTACTCTTCTGCTGGGGACCCGGCCCACCTTTGGCGGAATCTCCCACGGGACCCTTGTGGACCCTGGTACTGACCCAGCGGTCCGCCTCCTCAGCAAGCTTCCTAGGGTTAGTCAGCCTACTATCTATCAGGTGCTGGCGTAGCTCAGGAAAACAATTACTGGACAAGTGCTCCCATGCCATTAAATCAAGAAGCCCTTGATAAGCATTTACCTTACTACCCTTTACCCAACCATCCAGCGCTCTGCAAAAGAAAGTCACATACTCCACATACGCACTATTGGGAATCTTAGTGCAACCCCTGAACCTCTGTCTATATAACTCAGGGGTCAACCCATACCTAGTCATCAAGGCTTCCTTCATATGGGCGTAAGAATTATGAACATCAGCAGGTAAATCTAACAGTGTGTCCCGCCCTTCACTCAGGAACCGTCCCCACAACCCCGCTCCCCAATCTCTCTCAGGGACCCGGTGGGAAGACATGGCTACCTCGTAGGCTCTGAACCACTGCCCGATGTTGTCATTCTTAAAGAACTTCTTCACTACATCCTTGGGAATATAAACTCTTGGTTCCGCCGGTACTGGCGGTGTGCTGCCACCAGAGGGATTAAGCTCCAAACTTTTTGCTTTCAGCTCCAGCTCCCTCAGCTTCATTTCATGCTCTAATTGTAGTTTCTTTTCTTCCATGGCTAATCTTTGTTTTTCCATATCCATCTGCCCATTAAGTTTTGCCATCTCCACTTCGTGTGCCCGGGTTGCTGCCCTGTCTGCCAACTCTTCTGGCGACCGGCCTCTGCCAAACTCATGGACACTTTCTGGTGGAACCATTTCCACCTGATTCTCTGGTGCCTTTAACTCATACCAGGCCCTCAGCGCCTTCACGAGTTGGGCTATGTTTTTCAATCCAGTTTGGGCAATTCTGAACATGGAGCAAAAACCTTTCAATTCTTCATTGGTATGATTCTGGAGTGCACCTTCTTCCCAATCTATGTCCTCAAATCCAGAGATTATAGAAGCTGCCCTTCCGGCGGGAAGTGAACCAGGCATGGCTCTAACAACGGAGATTCTTGGCAAAACAAAAACAATTGCTAGTCTTGTGGCTGTGTTACTGGTCTGCTCTCACTACGTGGTGATCAGTGGTTCACTATACGCAAACCACAAATGCAAATCCGTAAATCCCACCGCTCCCACCAATGTTACAAATGAGGGGGCTCTGGTTGATGCAGGTGTGTACCCACAACAAGCAGGGACCCTTTACTTCTTGTCAGGGCGAAGGATGACTCCCCAGATTAACCCCTGCTCACCCTCTAGGTGCGTGGCGCGAGCAGTCTAGGCTAAGTCTCAGGCGTACACGGTTAAGCAAATGCAATTACACATACAGTAAACCCCTTGCATGCACCACAAACGGACACCAATCAGGAAGTATATAAAAATAAGATTTTATGTAGATTCAGCAGATTCAAATACCAGGCCCAGTAACGTTGAACTGATGGGGCCATAACTCTTGGAAATACGGTAAAGTCTCTTTGTTACGGAAAGTTCTTTAGGCGGGCACAAGGTAACTGTGGACCTCAGCGCACTTCCTGCTGAGGCAGCGCCCGGAAAGCACACGGCAGATGACAGGGAAATCAGAACGTTGCGGACCCTGGATCCGATGCGAGCTCGCGGTCGAGTTCGTAAGTACAGTACCTTGTTTCTTGACGCGAAGGCGGGTGCGGGATTTCAGCGGTTCTTCGACAGAAGGGCGAGGCGGTGTCCGGGGCTCCCACACTTCACGATGGGGTCTGATCTTCAGGCTCACGACAAGAGCGGGGTGTTGCAGGTGGCGGGTGAACAAAGCGGGGCAGCCGGGCACGCAGGTTACGTCCGGGCCGTCCGAGGCTTGGAGATGCTCACAGCCCCAATTCCGGCGGGAGGGTAAAGATGCGCAGCGAGCCTCCGGCGAGCGAGGTGACAGGGGCAGCCCAGCACAGCGTAGGGGGAGCGGCTCAGATCGAGCGAGGCTCTTCCCAAGGCAGGGGCGGCTAAGCAGTCCTGGTCACGGCTCAAGGAGGGACTGGGGCACGAGGGTCACAGCTCCGGCGAGGGAAAGGACACCACAGACCAGCGGCGGGCGAGTGAAGATCAGGTAGAGCCCAATGGTCCTGGGGCTCAGTTCAGGGGGCAAGCTCAGTTCCAAGCCCTTGGAGATCGTTTTGGAAAGCACAAGTCTTGAAAGTAAAAATAAAGCAAAGTCTTCAGCAAAAGGTTCTTCTTCTCTCTTTTGGCAGCAAGGTCACCACTGCAGGCCACTCCCCCAGGATAGGGACAGTCTTCCTCCTTACAGCTTTCCCGGTGCCTCCTCCTCAGGCAGAGATTCTTCTTGGTCAAAAGCGGATCTAGTTTCTTAGGAGCAGGGCTCCTACATTTATACAGCAAATCTTTTGTTCTCCCAGGACAGGGGGGGCCTTGCCTAGTCCAGTCCGGTTTCTGAGCACTTTGTTTACGCGATGCAGGCTTCTTCTTTCAGAGTGCAGGGCAGAGTCATCAGACGCTCCACAGGGGGCGGAGCCGGCATTGAGGTGGCAGAGCACTGTCCTATTCAGAGCCTAGGAGTACTCCTCCCCCCATCTACCTGTCGATCGTCCTATTCACCACCAGGCTACCTAGCCCTGCCCATCTGGGTTCCCCCAGCCCTGTCACTCACACCAGCCAGACATCAGATACACATCACGCAGAGGCGGGCTGAAATGTTTAGGCAAGCAAAGGCCAGCTTTCTAAAAGCGGCATTTGCAAACGCGGAATATTAAAATAAACCTTGGGAAAAGACGTACCTTATTATTCCGAGTTCAGGCATACTAAACTCGATCTTCTACCATGTTCCCTGGGTCGGTTAGGATCATAGGATGTAACAATCCTCGCCGCCCATACTGGCCTATGAGAACAGGGTAGCCTTATAGTAGTGAACAACAAGATGGCGGTCATTCACTACTAGGACATGCCACGCATCCAGGCTTGTCCTACCTTAGGCTTACAACGCACCCTGCCCGTGGGCCTACCAGAGGGGTGACTAACATGAAGTTAAGGGAAGGTTTAGGGACCGGCAAGTGTGGGCACTTGCCAATCAGCATGTCAGTACCACACTGCACGCAGGTTCTGTGATGGCAGACCTTAGACATATTTTACCGGCCGCTTCTGTGGGTGGCACAACTAGTGCTGCAAGCCCACCAGCGGTGTTTGCATTTACATGCCCTGGCGCTCCTGGCGCACTTTACTGGGGTCTGACAGTAAACCAAACGATCCAATCATGGAATCCAACCAACATATATAATTTACAAGGGAGCACTCGCACCGCGACACTGGTTGGCAGTGGCACAGCGCGCTGAGCGGCCAACACCATAAAAGCACATGAGGCACAGCGACAAAAAGAGGAATGGAGACTCACGCCAAGGTGCCAGGTCTAACAAGTATTAACACATTTCTTATAAATAATGCCTTTGCATGGTATAGCTAGACAGGACAGATGGAGGCTGCCTTGAGGGGCCACAGTAGCTACCTGAGGTCTGTGAATTTTAAGATTCACCTTATTTAGGTCTTGTCACCATAGGATTTGTTTTGTTCCATGTAATGTTCATGAGAACCTCTGTTTACCCTGAAATTATGCTGCTCAGTTAAATTCCCTGAGTGTTATGTAGGTGATAATAGGAAGCTGGTGGGACTGGAGGTGAATCAATTATTGATAGCAAAGTCAGAAGAAATGTTGGGCCCAAATGGTTTTGTCTACAGAATTTGTTTGGTAAGGTTGTAGCAAAGTTTGGTTGTAGCAAACAGTGTGAATTGGAGTTGTGCGTTGTGCAGATACTGTTGGATGGACACACAAACCATTTGATTACCAGGCCCAGGGCCTCAAGTTACAGATTGGGGACCTGTATACCAATGCCAGGCCTTTAGGCCCAGCAGCCATTAGAAATATCAAACATTTGTTTTGGGCTAAGCAGTAGGGGATAAGGGAGGGCAAGGAATTAGTGAAACCCATGGTGAGAAAGTATGTCACACTGACTCTGAGCACACAGATGCAGCCTTAGTTGTCACTGATTACTAATATGCACCAGTGCTTCTTGTTAACCAGAGTCAGACTGAATCTGGTACACTGGCTATTAGCCTTTCCTAAAGGCTTCATGAAGCCTGGTGCCCTAAAGCCATGTCCTCATGACAATTTCTCTGAACAGGACACTTTGCATTTTACTTATTTCTGCAGACTTTATGACCCCCTGTGTAATAAATGTATTATCCCTCTGCTTAGATCCAGACAATTTGTTCAAGTATGGCCTACAATTTATTTCCTCCCCCATGGTTTCTTTTGGGGTTGCGAGTTTTTTTACAGGGGTCTTAAGACTCAGGAAGAGGATGTTTATGCAGTAGCTAGGCTGCACTCATCTAACGCTTTTTGGGAAATATATGTGCCCATTTTTGTGCTCGATATGATGTGATTATGCAGTCCGTTTACCAAGCTAATGCCTCATTACTTTGCAGTTTATCTGTTGTATTTTATCTCTGGAGCAGCCCTCTATATCTGTTTTTAATGATAAGTTTTATCTTTATCTGTTTGTATATATAGCCCTAGTTAAACTCATTTGGGCCAATTTGGCTCTCTTAAATGTTGTTTATGTTTGCTTTTTAGCTTTTAGTGGCTGAATAAAGTATCTTTGACTTGACTTGACCTATTGGGGAGAGAAGGGTCCATATGATCCTCTGCGGGACTCAGCAGGACATTGAGTCATTGTCAAAGATGTATTCAACAATCCTTACTATGTGATGGCACTTGGTCCAGAAAGACTGTTTGCAACAAAGCCTGTCTGTGGAGTGGCAAATCCGAGAGGTCTTGGAGAATGAGTATGTAGGTATTAATGCAGTATCTTATGAGTTGTGGTTCTGGTGCTAAATAGGTAATAGATGCCAGGTTTAAATTCTGCTAGCAGGGGTTCTTTGTTAATGCAGGTAGCCAATTGGTTGAAGTTGTATCTGCCTAAGATTTTACCTGGTCAAGACTGGTTGGAAATGAGCCTGAAGATTAGGCTTTTTCAAGCCTGGGTGGAGCTCTCTAGCTTTTGGCATTTCAAGAATGGTGCATTTGGATAGTGAGCTGTTGCTATGTGAGCATTATTTTTTGTTTGAAGGGAGGAAAACATATTTTATGGTTGACACAAGGAAGAGTATCCTGGTTACAGATGGGGTATTCAAGTTGTTTTAGGAATCTTGCAGATTTGTTATTTTGATGATGGAAAATGTACCCCTTGTATTGTTAGTTTTTGGTAGTAGAGAAGTCATCTTACTGGAAGTTGACACAAACTTGCCTTTCATGAAGTAGATTTTCTAGGAGAAATGGGAGATGAACGTGTTTCATTTATAGATCTGAAAATACTGAGGAGTGAATGGAGGTTAGGTAGTTGTATGGTAAGTTAACTAAACGAAAGATCTATCTGGGTTGTAGGAATTGGAAATTCGGCCATGGATTAGGCTGGATCTGTATTAGTCTTCTGGGAAGCATGGGAGATTTGTAGAGGGGCCATGAGGATTCCACATTTCAAATTTCTCATCTTTGTTTCAGGAAGTTTGGGATGCTATTATTTCCAGTTAGGTTTCAGTTGCAAAGGACAACGTAGCCAAGAAAACAATTGCTGATGTCATCTGGGAGATCTGACTGGTTGAGCGTTTGGAGGAGGAGGTTTGCCAGAATAAAGGATGAAATGCACTTCAGTGAGAGGGCCCACGATGTCTTAGCTTGGAGTTCAAACATAGATAGAGTGGTAGGGATCTATAGAAAAAATGATGAGCAAATGTTTTAGCTAGTGGCTCAGAGCACCAGCCTTGCGTACTGGATCCAATGGATGTAATGCACTCTTCAGTCTCTCTCAGCTCAACAAATTACTATGTAACTGTGAAACCCAGTGGTAGAGACATGGGAAGGGGATGTGTAGAAGATGATATAGAGACACTGGGCTCTGTCTCGTTGCTTCAGATGGACACTGATATAATGAGTGTCTAAATAAAAATAGACAATTTTTGTAAATTGCTAAGAAAGTCCTGCATCTAAATGTAACAATGAATATAAGTCAACAATATCTCTGTATAACTAACTCTCTCTACTTTGATGTGAAAGTTGTTCTGGAAGCTAAACAAACAAGAGATGAGTATCTTAAACAGCCGTGGTCTGTGCAAGTAACAGTGGTGGGGCAGTGGGGCCGCGTTGGGGGAGATTTCATGGGACGATGCTGAGGGAAAATTAAATAAATACTTAATTTTCCCTTGGCATCGTCCCTCGAAATCCCCCCCAATGTGGCCCCACTGCTGTTACCTGCCCAGACCGCGGCTGATCTTAAATATACATTCATGAACACTTCCCTCTGTGAGGAGGATAATAATGTTTAGCTGTGTGACTGTGCAGTCTTTGTGGAAGATGAGCTTTAGTTTCTACTTGACTTTTGTGTCATGGCAACGTACTTAGCAAACCTTATTATTCAGTAATTTGTATATGGGCAACTCTAATGTCATTACTTAAATTCTTACACCTTATAAATAGGTACATATACACAGAATGATATACACAGAATGAACAACTAAGCCCTGCTTAAAATCTCAAGTGTAATGTGACAATTATAAAAGCTATACAAAAATGTATATTTAATGATTATTAGTTCAAATACACAAATCAACTTTCTGAATACTTCTCCATTATCCAGGCCATTTAAACAGCTCCTAAGGAAGCAACTCTCCTTTGCAAAAGAAATCCTAGATCCATGTAGCAAGTTCCTATCTGCACTCTAAACCAACATTACCCTGCACAATCTGGCCCAACACTCACCCTTCCCCGCTATGCGAAAAATATGGATTCTGGACCTCATCATTGTTGGTCCGAAGAGGGTGACCAGCACACCATCAGTCAATATCGAGTATCTGTCAGAAATCAGGGCTGCAAGTATGGATTATCATTTATGACCCACTCACGCGGAGTCCATTTCAGGGGTGGAACGGCTGCCGGTCATTATAGAGTGTTGGTGCTGTCTAGTTAGGAACTTTGTGGGTGTGGAGAATGCCTTATGCAACAGCGCCCAGAAGAACCAACTACTTTTCCGAGCAGGACACAAACCCTCACATAACTTTAGAGATGTGTCTGCCTTCTTGCATATCTGCTCATAAATTCACTTCTGGCTTACAGCATCTTTGCTATGCAACAGTGACACAATGGTGATGGTAGAGAAGACTACTTTCTGCCGGGAGCAAAAACTGTCTGTTTGTGGGTTGTGTAGCAGGAAACTAGAAGAAGTTAATAAAACCAGCAGCCTTAAATAGTTGTAACCAATCTTTTAGATGTATAGGCCAGCAGAATTAGATGTAGTGATGAAGTGAAATGTTGACAATACCAGCAATTGTTTATGTGTTCTATACAAATCTAAGAGAACTTCGTGTTTGTTTTTGCATGTTTTTCCTGCTAGGTGAGCAGGCATAGACTAGCTGAGATGTGTGTGTCCCAGCATGAACAAGGTCTCTGTTCTCAGGTCTTCTAGGAATAAATAGATAAGATTTTCAAGAGTTTAAAAAGACTGATCATAGCCATTTGTGGAAGTGCTTACTGTCTACCTGTCTTGGTAGTTCAATATGCCTCTCGGGTCATTGGCAGCATGAAGAAAGGAGGATGGATCTATTGTCCCCAGAATGCATTTCAGAATCCATCCCAAGATTTCAGCAATATTTCAAATAAGGAAAGTAACATGTACATGAGGACCTTCTGTTGTGCAAGGTGAACACCATAGAAGTCCAGTATGTGAAAAAAATATTGGCAACACCTCAGCCAACCCCAGTCCACCAACCTGTGTACCTAGCACAATTACTACCAACGCGTTCCCATCAGTCCTGGATTCAGGTTCTTTCCCCCTACCATCCACCTCTTCCTGTAGTCCAACTACCTCCTGGCTATCTACATCTGCATCAGCCACAGGAAGGGAGGCCTTGCCAGAGAAAGACATGCATGCAGTCAACCTTTCGCTGGCAGAAGTAGATGCTCCCCATGGTCGCACGTGGGGCCATCCATGTAAAAATCCAGGAGGTGCAGTTGGCAAGACACCCACCACCACCAGCAAGAAACCTCAACCTTAATTTCCTTCAGTGTGTGTACCACATTCACTCTGTGGACTGTTTCTGGACACTTTTCCCTTTCTGATGGGAGTAGTTTTTCGAAATTTGGATTTCAGATAATTTGGCATCTACAACTGACTACTTCACTTTTTTTTATGTTTTCTTTCGCACAATGTATCTTTTCACCTTTACCACTTCAATAAGTACACACGCCACAAACTCATTTCCTGCTGTAGTAAATCTTACATCTACCAATGTATATATCTATTTCTGTGTGAACTTTACATTGCCAAAACAAGCTACTTGTGTAAGCATGGATATGTTGCATGTACATTTTGTTTAGCTCATGATCACAACCGTGTAACACAGACACATACATACAAGTGTCTTGTCACATAACATCTATATTCCATTGTTCCAATCATGGCATGTGGTCAGAGACATATAAAATCAAAATTGAGTCTAATATTCTGCCAGTGATCACATTTTCAAATATTGGTTGGTGGGCGGTACTTAAAAGGAACACTGGTGCTCACAAAGGAGCCTATGCCCTCTGTCTGAAGATGATGTAGTAGGAAATCAAGCTTAATTGTGCATATTCTAAAGTGATGCAGAGGTTATTTGGTGTGGATTTGGTGTCTGGTTGAGGCAGTAACAAGAGCTACAGGCAGTCTACACAATCAGGAACAGTTGGTGGTTCTTCCAAGATATTATGGTGGAGTAGAGTGCACTGGCAAGGTACAGCTGGGCCTCAAGTTACAATTCAAAGATGAAGTTATGATCCTAATGTGTTATGAGGAACAGATGCGATGAAGACACAACATTCTTAGGGAATTATATGGTAGCTCGATTTGTAGATACTGCTCTCTCACCAAGCTCCTTCCCAAGATGTTACATTAGGTGTAAAAGGTATGGCTCAATAAGACCTCACATTCGACTGAAAGCTCAGTCAGGTGCACAATGGCCCTTAGTGCAACTTCAGAATGAATGTGCAAAATGAACCTTTGTGCAAACTCAGCAGCGAGGAAGCTTCACAGTTAGGAGCAAACTACATTCAGGTGCAATATCACATAAGGGTGCAAAACCATCCATATTGCAATTTCAGCAGTAGTTTTCTCACACTCAGGGCCTCATGTAGGTAGCGAAATACCGGTCGGTAACGGCCGATTTTCGGTAAATATGCCGTTACCGACCGGTATACAGACAAGTGAGATGTAGGAGTCCAAAAACCACTTTTCGGTAAATATGAGGCGGTAAATACCGATTCATAGTTACCGAATTCTAAAATACCGATTCATACTTACCGAATACAGAATTAACGAATCGGTAAACATGAAGTGGTAAATATGAAGTGGTAAAAATTTAAAATGACATGTAGGAGCAGTCGGTAATTAAGAAATCCATTAAAATCGGTAATTAAGAGTCGGTAATTAACACGGACTAAAAGCAGGTGGTAACCATCAACAATGGATAAAAGCAAACCCAAAATTCAACAGCGTGGACAACATGGCCGCTATGTACGTCATTGCAAGGCGCCTACGTCTACAGGCAGCAGGACTGAGGGTGTGGCGACGGGAGGAACAAATCTACAGACAGCGCATCACACTATTCCAGCTGACTGATGCAGAGATACATGAGAGGTACAGGCTACACCCCGAAACCATCATGGACTTAATCAGGGACCTACACCCACTCCTGGACCAGCCAGTTAGAAGGGCGCACGCCATACCCCCACATGTGCAGGTGCTCTGCAGCCTACATCTGTTGGCATCCGGCAGTTATCAGGTGGTGATAGCTGCGGTGGGTGGGGTATCCCAAAGTTGCCTGTCCCGTTTCTTCAGGAAGTTCCTGGATGCCATGATGCAGAGAATGCACCACTACATAAGCTTCCCGAACTCACAGGCTGCACTGCAGAAAACAAAAACTGACTTTTATCACATGGCACAGTTCCCCCATGTCCTCGGCTGTATTGATGGTACCCACATCCCAATCTGTCCACCAGCAGATACAGAGCACATCTACAGGAACAGGAAGTCCACCCACTCCATCAACGTGCAGGTGATCTGTGATGCAGGGAACATCATCACAGATATTGTTGCAAAGTTTCCTGGGAGCACCCACGACTCTTACATCTTCCAGAATAGTGGGATTTACACACGACTGAGTGCCGGAGAATTCGGAGAGGGATACCTGCTAGGTAAGTAACAGTGACGCCCCTTGAAACATGCAAACATAGTGTATAGAGGCATGTTACTGATGGTTCCCTTTCACCCATCCAGGCGACAGTGCATATGCATGCCGGTCATTCATCCTCACTCCCTACCTACACCCAGCTACCCAGAGTGAGAGACGATACAACGTGGCACACAAAACAACACGCAATGTGGTGGAGCGCACGTTTGGACTACTGAAGAGCAGGTTCCGCTGCCTGCACAAGAGCGGAGGCGCACGCCAGTACAAACCCATCACCTGCTGCAAGATCATTGCCACTTGTGCAATGCTGCACAACCTTGCCACGAAAAAAGGTACAGATGTGGAACTAACATATTTTGAGGACAACGAGGATGAGTCAGGCCAGCCAGAGGGCAACGCAGCTAGAGTGCCAACTGCAATCGATGGGAGAGAGAGACGGGCAGAGATCACATCCAACTATTTCTGAGTAAGTAAGGGGACACAGCGAGTTGTGAGCAGTCATGACGTAGTTTAATGTGGCACCACGCCATGAACACATGATCAGGCCAATCTGGCAATATATCATCTATACAAGGAGTATGTCCAGGGTTACGTCACCCATTGTGAAGTGGCTAGGCAGGGCGACATCAATGTTTGCGCATACGCGCTGCAGTGGTGGATTGCACGGCCTGTGCATCCTCACTAGAGCCAACCCCAAGCCGCCTGCTGCTCCTGCGTGTTTCTGGGATGGGGGGTGTGATGCTGCTGGTGGTGTCGATGCTCTCCGCAGGATCCCCTGCAGCAGTTGTCGACGCCTGACTCGTCAATAGCACCCCTAGTGCACTTGTCACCTGCACCATCCCCCGAGACAGGTCGCTGCAGCACTGTGTTAGGCCCTCCTGCATCGTCACAGAGCGCCGGCACAGTAGGGAAGTGGCAGTTGCCAGACGGTTGAGTGCCCTGCTGGTAGTGTCCCTTCTCTGGCGTTCCCGGCGCCGTGCTTCGATGTCAGCATCTAATTTGCTGCACAACTGCTGGATAGACTGGGACATGTCCCGAATGCCCGCAGCCATGCCGCCAATGTTTGTGTCCATGTTGACTATGCTTGTCTTCATCACCCGCATGTGCCTCTGGACTGACATGACTGCCTTTGATTGCAGGCGCTGTTGCTTTAACATTTGGCCCTCGAGCCCCAAGAAGACACCATGGCCGTCAGTGGGTGCTGGTGGACTCTGGACACGCGACCTGCGGCGCCCTCTTGTTTCCGTCTGTGCTGCCTGTGAGGTGTGGGGCACAGTGGCATGGCTCCCTTCCTGGGGCCCGGTGCGGTCTTCAGGGCCCATGCTGTCGTCTGACGAGGTGTCCAAGGCTCGTAGCCTGGCTGCTGGACGCCTCCTCTGTCTAACGCATGCAAGCGGAGATGTGGCCGGTGAATCGAACATGAGTGGCGAGGCTGGCTCTGGTGGTGGTGATGCTGGCTCACGGTGAGGTGATGCTGGCTCTGTGTGCGGCGATGCTGGCTGTGTTGGTGGTGCGGCTGCCAGTGGGCCTGCTCCCAGGTCTGTACTTGTGCTGGCTGGAGGTGTTTGATGTTGCCGTGGTGCCGTCTCTCCTGCAGCATGCCCTGTCCTGCATGATGTCACATCTGTGGACAGAAATACAACATTGGCTCAGTGTCCCCGAAGGGCTGCATTGCAAGCGGCACAATAAATAATTTCACATTCCAACATGTCCCCTGTCTCCTTGTGCCTCGAGTGCGTGACATGCCTTGTTGCCCTGTAACATTTACGTCATGGTTAGTGTTGCCCTGACTACATCTCCCGAAATGCATTGCCTGTCTGCACTGACACGTGTGGACTGCAGTGTGATTCTCGTTTCACATTTGGGGGATGTGGGATGGGGTAGGGGGGGATACATTGCTGTGCTTTCGTCTTACCTTGGTGTGTTGCGGCTCTGGCAGAGCTGTCGGCGTCCCCAAGACCCACGACGCTCTCTTGCTCGATTGTGGCCGCCACCAGCTCCTCCAGTTCGGTGAGGGCAGGTGCCCTGTTGGTTCCACCTCCGGTCTGGCTGGCCTCCTTCTGGATGTCGCCCATCTTCCTCTTGGTTACAATCCTCAGGTCATACCAGCGCTTTTTGAGGACCTCAATGTCCCTGTGGGTCACTCCCACAGCATTGACCTGCGCCTGGATGGCCAGCCATATGTTGCGCTTTTCCACCTCAGGCACTTGCAGGGATTGCCTGCCGAACAGCTTCTGGTGCTGCTTCACGACCTCCTCCACCAGCACCTGGAGTTCCTTGGGGCTAAATTTCAGCTTCCTCCTCCTTTCCCCTCCGTCTTTCTGTGTTCTCTGGCTGGACATGCTGTTCGTTTACCCGCTCGCACATGCAACTGCTCCCTGCCTCTCCTCTGCACTCCAAGCCTCTCCAGGGTCGGCTAATTATGTCCACCTGCCTGGGTGTGGCCACTTCGGCTAATTGAGTACACCTGCCTGGGTGTGGGCAGTTCCAGGTTGGGTGGGCTGTCGTTGCACTGGATTCGCTGTTTCGTCAAGTCATGTGATTTTCTTTACCGACTCCGTACATACCGAATCGGTATTTTCCGATTCGGTAACTACCACCTCGGTATTTTGCGATTCGGTAACTTCCACCTCGGTATTTTCCGATTCGGTAAATACCACCTCGGTATTTACCGATTCGGTGAATTCCGATTCGTGATTACCGAATGTTACCGAATCGGTAACTGTTACCGAATTTTTACCTACATATAACTTACCGATTCTAATTTACCGATTCGGTACGGCTCGGTATTTTAGAACCGGTAAAATTTATTTACCTACATGAGGCCCCCAGGGAGCACAAATACTGTTTAGGAGGCAACACAGATATTGGATCAAAAATAAAGATGTTAAAATACACCCTTGATGCAACATCAACAGAAGTGCAAAATAACTATTAAAAGAAAATTCAAATATAGGTGAAAAATCTCTACAGGTGCAAAATTACCACTGGTAGAACATCATCAGCAATGTGGTAACAGCTTTTTGAGCACAAATAACCTGTAGCTGCAAAATTACATTTCGGTGCAAAGTTACTGTTAAAACAACATTGCCAGCAGCGTGGAAAATCTTAGAGCTAATACGCTTCTTCCCTGCTGTGCATGGGCACTTCACTTCACCATACATGAGCTGAAATCGGAAACCCTCTGCAGATAACAGATTTCAAATACAATAGCTAAAACTAATGGCCTGATTAGGAACTTCGCATGTCTCCGTAATGTGACGGATTTCACAGCAGTGGCTTAACATAGACCTCCGCAGCCCTTGTGATGTGGGGGACCCCATAGCACCAAGGGGCCCCCTTAGCACAGTACTATGGCCGAGGAGCTCCTGAGTGAGTCTGGTGAGGTACCCTCCATGTTCCTTGCAGGGGGGGGGCCTCAAGTTTTGGTACGCCACTATATCATGCTTGCCGTTTTTCAAATACCATTATGTCCTTTGGAATGGCGGACGGGAAGTGCATCACGTTTTTGACGGAGTATTGCATCCGCCAACATCCTAACCAGGCCCTTAGATTGCAATGCTTCACTGACTTGATCCAAAATGTGATTGCCATTTTTTTCAAGCAACGATGAAGAGGGCTGACTCCAAGCCTCAATCTTTTTGTGGGATTGGTGTTGATAACATAAACTAAGGTTGTCTATAATCCGACCTAAATCAGCAGGCAGGGTGACTAGTTTGTGGTTGTGGTTGTAGTCCTGTTAAATTCTGGCATGCCAAACATTAGCCTCTGTTGATCTTCACCTAAAAGGCCTGTTTAACTTCCAACAGCCACTTAATTTGCTATTAACTAAATTGTGTACAACTATTTGTAGAAAGGCATGCTAACGCCAGATGTATAATGATTAAAGAGAGCTTTCTTTCCAGGCTGTGTGCATTAATGAGAATGCCATAGATTTCAGTTCAGCTACTTGTTTTGATAGTGTAACTTGTTGGCTCCAATGCGGCTGAAATGATATAGGAACATCGCCATCTAGACACACTTGTCCATAAGGGTGAAGAAACAGCTAAATTGCAATGTCTTCGTATATAAACTGTGGGAAATTATATTAAATGACTTCTGTGTTCTAACAAACACAAATCGAGTGCTTTTGAAGAGACGGCTCTAGTGTTGATTCCCTATAGAGTAACAACCAATCTGCCAGCAACAGGGCGAGGTAATAAGAAACGTAATTACCTAATATAAATGAGCTCAGTTGGGCCTGTTTTCCATTTTGAAAATAACACCTGTTTCATATTGAAAATATCACAATCTGATTGAAAGAGAATGATGAAAGTCACTGCCAACCATGTCATGTGTCGCTACTCATTTTCTGTAATGCGGTATATTGTTTTTGTATGCGGTTAAGTCACACAGAAGGAATGACAACTAGTCCTAATGAGTGGCTGTTTGCATAGTCAGTTCAGCTGACAATTTGACAGGGATGCTCTTTCAAATAAAACTACTGCAGATATTATTTGAATGTTTTCAGCATTAAATGTTTATCCCTTAGGGGCTTAACACTTTTTCATTTGGAAGTCTAAAATCTATAACAGAGCAAATACATGCATTCACTAAGCTTTCTCTGCAGTGCTAATGACGATCATTATACATTACTTCTGTGTCCCTGGAACTGATCAATTTTGAGATGGTCTTTCTCCAGCTAATATCCTCTGCATAATCCAAGGCAACATTGTACCACTGCTAGACTTCCCTAATTGATTAAGGGCCCGATTACGAGTTTGGCGGTCTCACTGCTGTACCGCTGCAATGGCGGTCCCTAGAAGAACGCTGAGCCGGTGGTCTTCTGCCTGCCATATAATGATGCATTCAGCCTGGACCTCTGACTGTTTCGACGGAGTGTGTCCTGCCTGGGCTGCAGTGGACTGCAGTGCTGGTGATGCGTACTGTCTCTGTCAGGGTCACAACTTCCCGCTTAGTCGATTCCGGAAACATAGTTGTGCTAGCAGTTGCCTTGCAAGGGGGTTCCTTGAAAGCGGTAGGCAGTCGCAGTAGGTCATCAGCAAAGCACTAGAACAGCCCAAATAGACACACCTTCAAATCACACTATAAAAGATACCCCATCCCAGACTATGATCCTTTGCCGCTCCACTGTAGCTCTCCTCACGCTTTTGTTGCAGTTTTTACTAACATCCCTTGGAGAGGCCCTGGCTAGCATAGAAAAGGGCAGGAAGCCTTTGAGGCTCACCACCCTGAATGCTGTTCCTGCTTTGGAATAGGTGAGAGGCACCTCCACACAGAGTACATGGCTCCCACCTCAGGGGTCAGAAATATGTCTGAGAGTGGCAGGCTGGTACAGACCAGTCATTTACACACTAGCAGTTGGGTAGGTTTTTAAGGAGCCCCTCTGAGATGCCTTCTGAGTGCATTTTATAATAAATCAAACACTGACATTAGTGTGGGTTTATTATGCTGAGACGTTTGATACCTGTAACACCTGCTTGAGGGGTGAATTGCCTATGTCACAGGCAGTGTTTTGTAGGCATGGCACACATTGTTGTGTGTCATATCAACACTTCACTTTTAGCTGTACCAAAACACATAGCTTGCAATAGCAGTGTGTTTGTGCATGGTGAGGGGTCTCTGAAGATGGCACAATACATGATGCAGCCCTTAGGGACCTTCTCTGGTCACAAGACCTTTGATACCACTGGTGCCTTTATAATGGGCTTATATGTATGCCAGTGGTGTGCCAATTGTGGAAACAAAGGTACAGTTTTGGGAAAGAAGACAGGCGCTGGAAAGCTGGTTGACAGGGACCCCGTTCACAATCGGTTAAAGTCCATCAGAACCAGGCAAAAAGTGAAGGGTATCCATGCAAAAAGGGGCACTTTACTGCAGTAGATATCATACTTCGCCAATAACAATGCTCTCTATTTCACAACAAGTTGATCTGGCACAACACCTGGGCATAGCTTGTCCACCGAACAGACTCCCACTCCATCCCCGGATGAAGCCCTCAGTGATGACAACACTCCTGGAAATGTGGATGTTGATGATGGTCCTGACCCATCTGGTCAGCCTGGGCAGACAGCAACAGTGAGTCTCACTGTGCCCAAATCAATACCTCCCACCCCATCTGCAACACCTCAGCCAACCCCAGTCCACCAACCTGTGTACCTAGCACAATTACTACCAACGCGTGCCCATCAGTCCTGGATTCAGGTTCTTTCCCCCTACCATCCACCTCTTCCTGTAGTCCAACTACATCCTGGATATCTACATCTGCATCAGCCACAGGAAGGGAGGCCTTGCCAGAGGAAGACATGCATGCAGTCAACCTTTCGCTGGCAGAAGTAGATGCTCCCCACGGTCGCACGTGGGGCCATCCATGCAAAAATCCAGGAGGTGCAGTTGGCAAGACACCCACCACCACCAGCAAGAAACCTCAACCTTAATTTCCTCCAGTGTGTGTACCACATTCACTCTGTGGACTGTTTCTGGACACTTTTTCCTTTCTGATGGGAGTAGTTTTTCGAAATTTGGATTTCAGATAATTTGGCATCTACAACTGACTACTTCACTTTTTTTTATGTTTTCTTTCGCACAATGTATCTCTTCACCTTTACCACTTCAATAAGTACACACGCCACAAACTCATTGCCTGCTGTAGTAAATCTTACATCTACCAATGTATTTATCTACTCCTGTGTGAACTTTACATTGCCAAAACAAGCTACTTGTGTAAGCATGGATATGTTGCATGTACATTTTGTTTAGCTCATGATCACAACCGTGTAACACAGACACATACATACAAGTGTCTTGTCACATAACATCTATATTCCATTGTTCCAATCATGGCATGTGGTCAGAGACATATAAAATCAAAATTGAGTCAAATATTCTGCCAGTGATCACATTTTCAAGTGCAGAACTCACCAATATGGGTGGAGGGAATACATCAGACAATTTGCTATAGAATAGGCAAAATAAAATTGGTCTATGCCATCCGCTGGAGCCATATGTCCTACCTCACTAAAGAAATCCCACATCATTTGAACCACCAATCAGACCCATGGCAGTACAGCAGTTTCTGATCACAGGGTCATTCCAATCCAGTGTTGCTGCATCTGGTGGAATGTCACAAACAAATGTCAGTGATGTGCAAAAGGCACTTTGGCCTACAATGAGGAGACACATCAACAGCTACATACTGTTTATACACAATGAGAATTTATTTAGCCAATTTGAAGGGAGACTAGCATGATCTGCGCCCACAACAACATTTTGTTGGAGCACATGATTGCACACATATTGCATTAGGACTACCACACAACATAGAATAAGTCCAATGGATTGGACAGGTTTTGTATACCCAAAGTCTGTGACAGGCATTCCCAGGAAAAATCCCCATTCACTTCTCACATCCAAGCAGCATCATACATGCTAGTGTCACAACTCTCACAACTCTCAAATGTTCAAATGAAGATTAGCTATGAAAGCCTACATATGACACAATTCACATAGCCAACTTCTGCGGAACAGAGTCCATGACAAACATCTAAGCTAAACAAAGCAACACTAACAAAATGAGCATGTGTCAAAACCTTCCTCCACAAACACCTTTAGCCAGAATTTACCAGAGCTTTAGTTTTCTAATATTTTCACTAAACATACTCACTCAGATCAGTACAACAAGAGTTCCTTTAATAGTCAAAGTTATGACATCTCACAACATACTTACACTTATGAGAAGAAGTTGTTGATGAGATCTTGATGCAAGTCAGCTCTCTTCACCACTATCATCCTTATTTGGCATTACAGGATCCTCACCCGGTGGCACTTCATGGTCTACATTCTCTGCGATATAAGGGATGTTCCCTTACAGGGCGACATTGGGGAGAATGCAACAGGCCATGGTAATTTGACACACTGTCCTGAGTGAGTAGAGTAGGCTCCCCCAATCTTGTCCAGACATCTGAATCTGGCCTTCAGGAGCCCAAAGACCTGCTATACTGTCTGCCATGTTCTTCCATGGGTCTCATTGAAGCAAACTTCCCCTGATGTAGTTGGATTCCTCAGCGGAGCTAACTACCATGTATGGCTGAGATACACTATCACCTAGATGAAAGGCAGACTCAGGTACAACAACAAGTTAAACACTTTCTGACTATACTACCTGACATTACCCACACAAAGGTAGGACAGATCAAATTTGCCAACAAGATAGGCCCTCTCTGGTAGTAGCTGTGACATCAGCTGGGGAATGGGGCTGTTCTGCAGTATGAAGGAATCATGGGCTGATCCTGTGAATAGGGCACAGACATTTGAGTTGCCAAATCCAATGCATAGACAACTTGCACATTCATTGAATGCTAGTGCTTCCTGTTAGTGTAAACTCGTTCCCTGGCTTACAGTGGCACTAAAGCAATGTGGGTGCCATCAATGGCTCCAACCACATGTGGGATGCGACTAAATCCATAGAAGTCAATCTTCACATTGGCTAAATCCTCAAATCTGGGGAACTGGATGTAGTTGTCAATGTGCCTAATCATTACTGAAAGCATGTCTTATAGTACACCACTGAACATTTGCTGTGACATGCCACCAGATATAGCCACAGTGTATTGAAAGGAACCTGTGGCCAGAAAATGCAATACTGCCATAAGTCTCACAATAGGTGGGATATATGTGGGATTAGTGTTTTAAGGAGGGCGATCAAGCTCCAACTGATGACATAATTCCTGTATTGTTTGCCTATTCAAACAAAACGTCTTGATGACATGCCTTTCTTCCATGGTCTGAAGGTCTGGAAATGGGCGGTACACTGGAGGCGGCAGTCTCCTCCCTGTCTCAGGTTACATATGTGTGGAGTGCCAACAATTCTAAACATTGGTCACAGTGTCCAGAGTAATCTATATGAAGAGTAAGCCAAAAGGAATGTGACAAAACAGAACAGCTTCAGAAAGCATTACACATGATTCACATAATAATTATCTACTCTCCAACATCCACGTATAATCCCCATTGTGGAATATTGGTACTTTATTTGATAAAAAATATAATCATAAAAGCAAAACATACATACCATACATATACAAAACTGAGAGATTAAAATTACCAAAATATGATAAGACTGCGAATTTTAAAACCACATTATCTTTCGGAATGTCAGGCGAGGTTTTAAAAGAGGCTTACAGCAAAAGAAACAACATCCCCGTTTAATAATGGTAGAAAGCAAAGAGCTATTCTATGCTGAACACATTTATATCTTTTCAATGTAAGAGTTAAAAAGCATGTTGAGTAAATACATTACAATTTGCTGAAAGAGTCAAAAAGTAAAAATGCCTGGACGGAGACCCCATCACAGTAACAAACACACAAAGTGGTAACTCCAACCCAGTGTGAGGCAGGTTTGGGAACGAATAATACCAGTCTTAAAATAAGTAAGGAGTGACCTATTCACACATCCAGCCACCATCAATGAATCGGATTCAGTTCTTAAACATAACTGCAGAATGATATAAGATCTAAAGAGTGGTTTGAGTAGGTCCACATCTTCATTTTTGAGGTATCTATTGCTCAAGAACTGGGCCGTTAAATTATATATAACCTATTTACAAATATTAGCTAGGTCTGTGAATGGACTAGCTTTCCCCAGGACCTCTAAAACATCTTTAATGTAGGGCAACCAGGGGACCTTTAGACACTCCTTGCAGCCTAAACAATCCTTGATAACAGATTGATTGAAAGTAAGAATAAGATTGGATCAGACTGGAATTGGTTGGAGGTAGCAGGAAGAGTGGGCCGAGCTGAGAGCCTGGTTGATAGTGGGGCTTATTTAATGGAACCTTTGATTAAGGAAAAACAAGCTCCTTGTGGCATATAGAGGTGAAAACACAAGACAAACATTGAGTATCTTCAAGTTGTAAAGTGATTGATATAGGGTTTCTTCTAATGCAAAGTAAACATCACTTACATCGAACCGCACAGCAGCAGAATATCATTAAAACAATTATTAATATAAAAAGAAAATAAATGTTGCTGCTAAAAACTACAAGTAAAACACTGAGTTGCACAGTGTCCCAAAAGATAAGTACAGTTCGGTGGAGCAGCTGTCAATTGTCGATAGTCAGTGTGGGGTCGTCAGGATCGTGTTCCATAGTGTTGCAGGAGCAGAATACACGGGTTTTGCTGGAATAATGCTTCATGGGTTTGTTGTTGTTTTAGTCACCTGTGCACGTTCCTCGAGGTTGGTACCGGGCCTACAATTTGCTGGTTAACTTTGCGATATGCAGGGTGAATAAAGATTGTGAGGCTTATGTTTAAAGCAGTGTTCTCTGGGTTCAATGCTGCAATAATTGCCTGCCTACAGGACCGGACTCCCAATCTGTTCCACTCTGGCCTCAGTTTTAGTCTGCGCTGGGCCAGCAATGCCGGGCAGAGGCATACAACATGCTCCAAGGACTCCACCAAGTCCCCGCCGCCACTGCTCTGTAGCTCATCTGATGGACGACACCAAAGAGGTAAATGTTTCAGGAAATTCCATTCTCCCAATTTAAGTGCCATAAACCACAATTTTAAGTACAGGGGGTATGTGCAGGGCATGTATGGTGGAAGAGAAGCCAGCTGGTAAGAGTTGATTACTGCCCATGCATGTTTGCGTTTGGCGAAAAGAGCTTTCTCAGTGTTATGAGATCACATACGGATACGCTTCTTAATACTTGTTTTAAAGACTATATTACTAGGGTTAAGATTCCTGAGATCACTTGCTGATAATTGCTGTACGCATTCATGGAAGAACTGACTATATGACCCACCTGGATTACTAAGGCTAATATCTGACCACAACAGAGACTCAGGGGACCCAGCTCCGGTCTGCCTTAACTTGTGGCACAGTTTAAAATGATCACTTGCGCTTAGCATTTCGTGATTTAAAAGGCCCAGTTCTAATCGTATCTGTGCTGCAGAAGCAGATTTTGGCATATGAAAGACTCTTTTATAGATCTTAGTCACATTTTGGTTTGATGTTGTACTCAGTTTGCCCCGGGAAATTTCAATGCCATACGTGAAAGTGAAAGAGTCACTTGGAGAGCCATAGCTTTCATTGAGATGTCGCTGCGATGTTTGGCAAGGGTGCCCCTGGAGTCGAAGTTAATCCCCAGGTATTTGTAAGATTTTCCAACCACGAGTCCAGAGTTGTTCGTAATGGTGTAACTTTGTAGTTTATTTAACAGTCGTTGCAGCCCTACTCGAGTGAGACAGAAGAGGACAAGGTCGTTGGCGTACAGAAGGTTGCTTAACTGGACACCGCCAATCTAAGGGGGAGGGTTGTTTATCGCATCTAGTTCCACTGAAAGGTTGGCGAAGAACAAGTTAAAGAGCAATGGAGCTAGCACACATCCCTGTTTGACACCTCTTGTCGTCTTGATTTTTCGAGACAGATGTGAGCCGGTGCCAAGCTTAAATTGTATCCAGGTGTTGGTATGTAGTTGAACAATGGCCTCCAAAAGTTCGACCGGGATTCCCCATTTCATTAGCTTCGCCCAAAGTGCTGCCCTAGGGACCCGGTCAAAAGCAGCTTTAAAAACCAACAAAACAACAAAAAAACACCTTGGATGAGATTAGTGCTTTAACGATGAATATTGATAATGCCAATAAGTTAGACATAGTGCCCGAGTTTGCAGTGAAACTGGTTTGATTTTTTGGGATCAGACCTTTAAGGTCAGCCCAGGAGCTCCGTTCTTCGAATAAGATACTCGCAAAGTACTTTGCCTCATTGTCCAGTAAGGCTATCAACCTGTAATTATTTGGGGACGAGTGGGAGCCAGACTTATGAATCGGGTGGATTATTGTACCTCGCCAGGAGTCAGGTATAGTTGAACTCCTCAGTGTGAAATTGAAGAGGGTTGCTAGTTGTTTTGACCAGAGAGGGATATTTGATTTAAACAGGACCTGTGGCAGGCTGTTTGGACCTGGCGCTCAATCTGGTCTTGCTTTTGATAATATTTTAGCCAGCCTTGCTTGAGTGATGGAGATTTTCTCGCATTGAAGTTGTATTGTCTCATGTAAACAATCCTGGCACTCCATAGGGCCATCTTTAATCAGTGTGGAGTTGTTCATTGCTGTAAGATCTCCTCCTCCGTTGGCCCTAAAATGGTCAGTCAGAAATATGACCCATTCTGCCTCTACGATGTTTGCACTCCCCTGGCTGGTTGTTCCGTTGATTTGTCTATTCACTAGCAACCAAAATGTTCTTAAGTTGCGATTTTCGCTTTCCCAGAGAAGCTTACACCAGAATTGTTCAAGGTAAGATTGTTTATCCTTTTGGTATGCCAGTCTGTAGTTTTTTTGTGCAATTTTTTATTTGTTCAGTCCATCGTTAGAATCTGGATGCTTCCTATTTCTCATCTTCTTCAGCACCATGGTTTGGCTTGAAATGGGGAACTGGGTGCTGCGAAAAACCGTATGGGAGGGCAAATGAAAAAGGCTTAGCAAATGAGAGCAGAATTTTGACCAATCAACGATGGGAGAGGCTGTCGAAGGAATACCACCTAGTGTAAGTGACAGGCATTCCTTCATGATGATAGTGCTGATGTCGTCATTCCATCTTAAACTTTTAAGTTTTCAGGGTGAACTCCCTTGTAAGTTATTGGAGCAGGATCGTGATGAGCTGGGTTTAGGGTAACAGTGACGACATGTGGGCGGTACTCTCTCCCAGATCGCGCTATGATGCTATAGTTTTCCACGTATGAAAACAGGGCTGAGTTACAAATAGTATAGTCTAAGTAAGAGTAATTTCGACCATTTGTCCATGTCCAATTTGGGGGAATGTCCTGGGTGAACCTACCATTCATTACGATGAAACCCGCACTGTAAAGTTGCAACACACAGAGCTCCCCTAAGCCACAATGTGATTGAGTTGTGGTTTTCACAGGTGTTTGTAATGGAATGGAAATGTGCACATTATACTTTCAAAAATGTATCATCCGCACCCTCCTATTGCAAAGCTTGAATTGTTCTCACAAAATACCATCATCAGCAGTTTGCAGTGCACTGTGGTAATATGGCATTTATCGACAGTAATGCAATACACTGATATTTGTGTAAAGGAAATACAAGAGCAATGGAGTAATACATCTGTAAACATGTTACAACACATTTGTAGTGGTGGTTATGCACTTAACAGTTACAAATACTGTTGTTCTAACCGCTAACATGGCAGATGCCTGACCTCTCACATATGACATTCGAAACCTACCGTCACCGGCAGAAGTGGATGGTGCAAGGCGCGTTCTCACCCATGGCAGACACAGCCATATGCTAACGTTGGTGATTGTGACATTGCAGCCCAATGGCTGTGTCCGTCTCCGCTGATGACCGAGTACATGGCGTACATGTACACCGTGGTTTGTAAATTAACTCACTTGCCTACTGACACTGCTGCTATCAACACCTCTTCCATTTCTGCTATTTGCCACCTCTGGGAGCAATCATGCCAGGCCGAGCAGGGGAGAGGGCCCCTGCTTTCTCTTCTGTGGAACAGGAGCAACTGGTTGAAGAGGTCCTTCCCTTGTATGACTAGCTCAATGGCTCACCACAGGTAACTATCTCACATTCATATTTTACTCTGTTCCCCTCCATCCTTTCCATTCCCACAGCTACAATGTGCCTCTGATTCTCAGAGTGAATTCAGATTACTGTTGTAACATTTTGTGGTCGCTAGATAGGACAATGCTTTAATGGATTGCGTTTATGGAGCACTGTATTTTGTGTACTTAACATCGCCATTGTGATGTGTGATGTATGATAAGCCTTATATCCTACTTGCGCTGCATGTACATATCCATGCATGTATTCATTTCATGATATCTGTGATATATTTGCTAATCAAATCATGGTCAATGTGCAAAGAAATGTATAGGCTTCACAAGATGAGCTGTGTATTTATACTGTAAAATGCAGTTGAGGATGATGTTAGCTATATATGCAGTCCCACATATTACTCAGCCCACATCAGGCCTTGCTAAACGGTTGTCTGGGAGCTAGTTATACCTCACAGACCCCTTCAGAGTGCCACAGAACACTGAGGTTACAAATTGGATAGCCACAAGATGTATTTTTATTAATTGAATTGGTGGAAATATGTTGTTCATGTGAGATCAGTATGGTCAGCCTGCAGAGAGCAAGGTCTGACAATAAGTTGTGCTCAGTCTGGGCCATGGACCAGGCTATCGCAGAGTTACCGTGGTAAAACGACCGATGCACAGAGTAATCTCCCTCTAGACCTGCTGATCCATGAATGTTCCCAAAATAAGTTTTCTGAACCAATAGTAGTCCTAATTGCTTTTAAATGGACTACATTTGGAATTGTGACTGAGGCAACCTCCAGACCTGATACTTCTTTGCATTGACCCACATTCTCTATGTGAGACGTTCACTAATGACAGGACCCTTACTCCCACAGGTCTGTTGTCACTTTCCATAAGTCGTATTGCACATGTGACACATGTTGGAAGGTGATTTATCGGTAGTGGTAGGTAGGCACCTAACTCCAGCAAAAAGGCCACTGCCACAGTAGTACTGGGTCCTAAATAGGTTCTCTATAAATTAGGCCCTTGCTCAACTCTTGGTAGCTGACACCGAGCAGTAAGGCTTAACTTAGGAGACTGGTACGCAAAGCATTTGAAAACACAAACACAGTAAATAAGTAAGACAACACACATAATAAAAATCCCACACCAATTTATATTAATGCTAAGTATGTTTATCTTGAAAATGACACCAAAATGACCAAAATCCAACATAGGGAACCAGAGATTTGCCTTTTTAAAAAATATACACTTTTTGTGTTTGGAAACCAATAGCGCCACTTCTGGGTACCCGGTTGCCAAAGTTAAAGTTTGAGACAGTGATGGAGCCCTGCTCGGATACCCCACATAGGAGGCCTAAATAAACAATTTTACCTTCGCACTTAGAAACTTTCCTGGAGCTTTTTCTGCCGAGAACCCTCCCTGCTCTCCAGGAGTCTGGATTCGGTGAGGGTTCGCCGGCTTGACTTTTAGGGAGCTGCTGGTCAAATTCTAGAAGTCAGACCTCCGAATTTCCTTAGTGGGATGAACCTGGCCAGCTTGGCTCTCATGGTGTCAGTCACATTATGGAGTTATTTCCTAAAAATTTCCCAAACTTTCCCAAACTACTGGAGGTCCTTCCAGAAGGTTTCCTGGTGGGGTCTTCAAAAACACAAATCCAAGGTTCTGGTATCTCCTAGATGGTCCTTGGGAAGCCTGGTCTTCACTACCCACAATGCGCTTGGTCAACCCCTTAAAACTCCACTGGATGCACTCCAGGAGAGGGACTCTGGCTGGAGAAGGGTCCGTTAATCACTGTTAACCTGTAGCTGCAGGGAGAGCACTCGTTACTCCTTCTTGAAGCAATACAACGTCCTTGGGTGCAGATCAGGATTCCAGCTGAACAATCCTTCTTGACTTGTAGTTTCAGGCAGCAGAACTGAAAGGTTATGCACCTCTCACATATTTAAACTCTGTGTCTTAGTATCAAGGGGGGGGGCACCTCTGACCAATGAGATGCAGGGTGCCACTGAGGCACATGACCGCGTCCTGCAAAGTGTGCCATCTTCTTGTCCCAGAAAGCCGTATTCCTCCAAAATACATCATGGCTGACATCTCAGCACAGCAGAAATATCTAACTAAATCAACTCTCAGTTGGGCTTATTTCCATAGCTCTCCTCCCCCTACCATCTGCAAATTCCTTCCTTACGCCTGATATCTGGCTGGGGCACATGGGGCTGAGGGTATGTAGGCCTGGCATTCTTTGCCTGTTGCATCCTCTTTTGGAGCCTCATGCTTTATGTCCCCTCTCCCCTGCCCTGGAATTCCTGTGTGACTGCAGAGCTCTCTCCAGCAGACAGCCTCTCCTCTGGATAGCCACTCATCACCTTATCAAGGCATCCTTGCTAAGCACTGACAAATCAGGGAAGACTGCAGGAAGGCTGGACTTTGACTCACAGACAAGAAAGTGTTGTAACTTATTTTCTGTATAAGTTAGGATACATTTAACAAGAACAATCTGTTAGATGTATCAATACCATTCAGTTAAGCCTTTGAATGATGTTTTCATACGTTTCTAGCAATTGTTTATGCGTCCATAAAATATTGCCATGTTAGCTTATGAGGCCAAGTATCTACAATGAGGAAAATGCAATGAGTAATTTCTGTCTCACCAGGGTTTATAATACATATTTTATAAGGACCCTGCTTATAATTACAGGACCCCCTTCCCTGGGAACCTTAGGGGAGACCAGAGTTTGCCTAATAGGTAAACTTGATGTAGATTAATACTTCACAGTGCTCACAGCACCATAGCTGACTTTGCAGTAGATTTCCTACACTGGGGAAAAATAAAAGGGTCTTCACTCACCAGGGACCATGCCTATAGTTACTTGACCTCCACCCCTGTAACACCTAGGGAAGATCTTAGGTTACCTGATATGTAACATTAATGAAGATTATTACTTTTATAGTGCCCATACCACCAAAGTTGAGTTTGCATGGAATTTTAAAAGCAGTGCTGCAACTAAGGGCTACTTTTAAAATGAGTTAAGGCTGGCAGCAGTGCATGCATGCAAGTGAAAAAAGGCTGATGGCCTCTAAACTGCCAGGCCCTATTATATATTAGGGAGTTATAAGTAGTTTTCATCCCCTTGCTCTATTATCTACTAGGGACTTATAGGGTAGGTCATGCCTATTATAAGTGTACCTCTATGCATGTGTGTGTGTGTTTAACATAGCGCCAGCCCATGGGCCTAACAGGGCTCAAGGCACAGTCTGAGTCACCTACCACTAGTACCAGTCAGCACACACAAATTAGGGGTGAACAGGCCAAAGGGGTGACTTTCTAACAACACATTAACAGGGCAGATAG
This sequence comes from Triturus cristatus, assembly GCF_964204655.1. NCBI lineage: Eukaryota > Metazoa > Chordata > Amphibia > Caudata > Salamandridae > Triturus > Triturus cristatus. The sequence continues at coordinate 685,184,521 of NC_140582.1, read as the reverse complement.
CTGGCTACTTCCGAACTGATTTTTGATATGTGATTCACTAGCTTTGTTACATTTAACCAATCAAAAAAGACATACAATGGTGTGTTGAATGTCATCCATGTAACAGTGTCACATGTGGAAAAAGGTGTGCCCTTTGATGGCAGTACATATCACACAAACTCAATCAGATGTAGTATGATATCCCATTATGTAGTAGACAGGTCCACACATCCCCAGAGAGGAAGCTCTCAGTCACACACATGCCAGCCCTCTCATTGTGACCTGAGTCTTAGGATGTAGGTTATAATATGGTACCAGCCTGTATGCACCACATGCATCAAATCATTGGGCCTGGCTGAAAAGGTGTCTGTACAGTCATGCACAACTAGTTTGCCCTTCAGAAGGTCACAATGGTGTATTGTGTTTCATAGTAGCTCACATTACAGTACATGTAGGATGGCCCTGGGCTACATGATGCTAGTGAGCTGACTTAGTCAGTGTAGGTCATGACCAGGGCTAAGAATAGTCAATAGATTACTACAAAAGTATGTATTTGTGGTGCTTAGCATGTGAGAATTACAAATATAGTGTGTTAACTATTGATTAATGCTTGTGCTAGGTGTATATAAAATGTGCGTCAACCAAACAGATATCCTACAACTTGCAGTTATAATCTGTTTCTTCATCTATTGCATCCATACAGGTCAACACCTATCACAAGCAAGCTATTTGGAAAGCCATCACTCGGAAGGTGTGAAACATGGGGGTCTATCACCAGCGCAACATCCATTGCAGGAAAGGGTGGGAGGACCTGAGGTGCCGGAACAGGAATATCACAAAGGTCTAGCTGGGGATGTCTTCCCAATATGGATGGGGCACGAGCTGGACCCCGACCCCCCAAATGGCCCATATACTGGTTGTGGCCTATCCGGAGTTTGATAGGCAATTGGGTGCCCAAGAGCAGCTACAAGGGGGTGAGTCCTGGCCCGTGTGATACATGTAACATTGCCAACTTTGTGTGTTACAAGCAGTAATTTCCCCATCAATACTCGGGGTGGCCCATGTGCAATGCACAAGAAGAGTTATTGGTTGTTTAGGTCTAGTAGTATGAAGTGCATGCTGATGTGCTTTGTCTATTGTCTTTCAGGCCAGGAACACATCAGAGTACCAGTCAACTACCAATTTACTCTCTTGTGCAGTCACATGGCTGAGTAATGTGATTAATCAGCTCATGTTCTTTGATGTTGTGGGTGACAATTGTACCAAATGCCACTTGTCTTCAGTGTGCCAGGAGTGATGCTCCCTCACTACTGTGTCTCATGTGATGGTGGACTTCTTACATGTCACAAGGCATACAGTGCACTTTGGATGCAGTCACTGAACAATACTTCCCCTTGGTAAGAGGGGAATGTTCAGTGTCATGAGATAGCACACATCACTTGTGCCATCAGCGTTAGAGCTTCATGTTGGCATGTGTACATTTCCCTGTTGTAGTATTATCTGCACTACTGTTTCATATATGATCTACGTGTCTTTATCGGTTGATGTCTGATTCCATCACAAATGTGTGTGTAGGCTAATTTGTATTTGAAGATAGTTATTTGGGATGGGAATACAGTTCATGTGTTACCAAAAACAGGAGTGTGTACACATTGTTGGGTGGGTGACACATACCCTAAGCCATTAATCAATGCCATTAGTCACATCCAATTGATGAAGCAATGAAGGACATAGCAGGTAGACTTATAATAATTTGTCATAATGTGAATTTGTATGCCAATGATGTGGGAATTTTCAGTTATGTGAACCACACATGTTGATTTGGCCAGGTTAATTCACTGACAGGTGATGTGTAGGAAAGTAGTATCTGCTTCTTATGGTTACCACCACTTTTTGCTGATGTCTCACTGTTTTTGGACTAGTCTGACTGGGATCCTGCTATTCAGGACCCAGTCTATCTGATTTCTCCCTTAAACTGATATGCATGTACTTTAGGTACACTCCAGAATGGATTCTGGGGTACCCTTATCAGTCCCTAGTATATGGTACACCATGTACCCAGGGCATAGGCACCGCAGAGGCCTCCTATGGGCTGCAGCTTGTATTATGCCACCCCTAAGAGGCCATCCAAATTGATATGACAAGCCTGCTACAGCAGACTGTGTAAGCTGGTGCTTGCACCACATACTTAAGATATAGGTTCACTGTATCTATCTAAATCACTACACTTAAATACCTATCAGTCACACCTATGGCAGGCCTTAACAATCCTGAAGGCAGGGTGCTGGGATTTACTTGAGAGTGTGCTCCTGCATGGACAGAGCCCCTCTGCAGCCTTTGGAGACCATTCCCCGGGGTTGTCTGTGATGCAGCCAGACATATATGTTTAAGTGCATCATAAACTCGCGGTAAATGCTAACTTTAAAACGGCTGCTTAGAAACATGTTGTGTTTGGTGTCAAACACCTTAGAATCATACCTCCACACCAGTAACTGGTGTGGGAGGTATGATGCCACCCTTCCAAAGGCACATATGTGGCTCACCGGTCTACCTGGCACCAGCTTTCTCAAACTGGGCAGCACAAAATGAATGCTGCCAGCCACAGACACAATTTGCCTCTCCTGCTGCTTAGCCAAGCATGAGCAGAGGAAGGCATGACAATAGGCATCCTGTCACAGGGATGTGTGACTACCTCCCAGACAGGGTTTAGTGTATTGGGGCTGGGTGGGTGCACTTTGAGAGTGGAACTCCAATTGGAATGTGGATCCTCGCACTCCTTGTGGTTAAGTAATCAAGGTTGAGTTTATTTAGGGTGCCTGGTAAGTAACTCCCTCCTGAGCAGGAGGGTGAAAAATATGAAAAGAATGAAGGCGTTGCCTCCCGTAGGAGTAACGTCCCTTACTCAGCACTCCGATGTTAGCAATTTCAAATAATGGTGCTCCGGGTTGTGAACATGTGTTTTTCAATACTTTCTTTAATTCAAATTCTTGGTAAGTTCATGTGAAATTCATACTATTTCTCACATATTATTTTACAAGTTCTTTTCAACAATCCTTGTATATTCTATCCTGTGTTTCAGCCCTATGCATTTCGGGCGAACCCTTCGTCAGGGGACTTGCATTCTGAAAGCATAAAACGTTATTCAAATCACGAGGTACAACACAAATATCATGGAAAAATGTTCTGAAGGTTTCATGCTGGCAACAGAAATAGTTTTTGGTGAATATCAAAAAGCTGTGAGCGGAAAGAGTACCGGTCAAGGGGTGTTTGGATCGTGGGCTAGGTTGTAGTAAACATGCTCAATCGGTGCATCTATTACGTGTGTATTGACAAAGTTAAACAGTTGCAGTGGTCTTTAAAGAAAAGACGGATGATATAACCATGAAATCATAGAAAGGTGTGAGGGGTAAAAAGTAAATTTATGCGAGATTTTCATGGAAGAACAAATACTCCGGTGCTGTGAAGTGAAACGGTGTTGGGAAATAAACGGCAACGAATAATTTCTGACCTTTCTAAGTGATTGCTTGAAATCCTAACTGCATATCATGAAGTTCCACAACATAATTAGAAGTAAACGATGCTTTCTGAAATAAAGATGGTTTCATATACGATTTAGCAGACGGGAAATTCGAACGCTGTTGTTAGTGCTATACAGACCGTGAAGACGGCAGCCATATGTTAAATCTTACTGCGACGTGAGTTCAGTCGGGTTCCGCTGTGGGACCTCTCATTCAGTTTCAAAAACTAATTACTTCCGGGTGTTAAAAATACGATGACAGGTAAATCACGTGGTGATAGAATGTGAAGAAAGACTGCATCATCGTGGGTGCGGTAATGCGTACCAAAATAATACTACGCGTACATAATCAGAAACGTTCATAAATCGTACGGTCCATATTGTAGCTGTTGGTGTGGTCACCGAATAATAAAAATGAAAAAAATGAAAAGAATGAAAAGTTGCGGTGGAAAGAGGTTCAATGTGAATAAAGTTACCTGAATAAAACGAACGGTATGTAAATGTGTGAGTCAATAAAGTTTGAGTATGATAGAATGAAAAAATGAAAAAAGAACCAAACTCAATCGTGTCAAGAATGTATATCACGTGATAGTGAAATGTAAAAGAAGACTGCAGCATCGTAATGACAGTAATGAATACCAGAGTCATCCTACGCGTACGTACTCAGTGACGTTCGTAATGTCATACGGTCCAAATGGTGACTGTGGGTACAGTCACCTAATCTTAATTAAGATGCGGTAGAATGAAAGTTTACGTTAATAAAACAGGCGGAGTGAAATTGTATGGATCAATACAGTTTGATAAAATAGAAGTGAAACCAAATTCAATGGTGTCAAAAAATGATGTCGAGAGTAAAGCAAATGAAAGTAATCACAATGATAATGGAACAGTTCAATCATATCAAAAATGTAAATTCAAGAATAAAGGGGGAATTTACAAGTATATAAACATCATACATTACACATAGGCTTGGCCGCATGGACATTTCAACATGTATACGACGTTACTGCTATCACATGTGCCTGTCACTCGTAGTTTTATGGTCGTTCCTTTAGTTGGGTGAAATATTTCACTACCCTTGATTATAGCGTTGCAATTACTGCAATTATAACAGGGTAAAGTGCCTCGATGTTTTACGTTGGGGACGTCTTCTTTGGGTTTGAGTAGTTCCTTTAAGTTGCGAGTGCGTTTGTACGCAAATCTGGGAGTGTTAAGGAAGATTCCTTTGAAGTCTTCTTCGTGCACAAGTAATGGCCAATGTTTCAAGATAGTTCTCTTGATGTTATAACTTCTGATTGAAAATTTGGAGATAAATACTGATCTTTGTGCTTCGTTTTTGTGTTGTGGAATTAACAACTGTGTTCATTCGAGTTTCCGGACTCTTTCCTGGGCATCGTTAAGTGTGGTTTCAGGATATCCTCTCTGTTTAAATTGTTGAATGATGGTAGTTTTGGATTCATTGTAATAGTTCTGGGTAGAAGAAATTCTCTTGATGCGTAACAGTTGTGAAAATGGTAAATGTTGTTTTAATGAAGGTTGATGGAAACTTGAGAAATGTAAGAAGTTGTTTTTGTCAGTTGGTTTGGTAAACACTTTGGTGTCAAGTTGTCCATCATTGTTAATGACCAGAACATCCAAGAATGGTATTTCCCTTTTGTTTTTTTTTTTGTTTTTGTTTTTTAAAAGGTTTTTATTAAACAGAAAAAAGGATACAAGCATGGGCCTACAACCACCAGGGCCGGCCGCTAGAATCAAAAAGGCTCACACAGTGTTAAAGTCATCAACCGACCCAAGGTCCCCAGCCCGTTACAGAAGCTCCGGATACTCCTAAGGGAATCAGGATACATACGTTTACCATAAATAACAACTAAAAACAAAAGGCGAGGCGTAGTGACATGAAGTGGGCGTCAGACTACAGCAGGGGGACCCTACATCCGACCACCAGATGGCGGTCAAGGGAAAGGAGGACTAAGAGGTCAGGGGGGGTCACGGGAGAGCCAGGTCTACACTCGGATATTCCAAATACGCAAGGAACCCTCAAGGGTCAGGGGGACAAGGCAACCTCGGAAGTGTCCACCAGGGGGGGAGCACAGATATTTCCCCGATACTGATTCCATTGCCCCCAGATTCTACCCCATGCCCCCGGTTTACCACGAGCCACATACACAGTCTTCTCCCTGAACATGCACCAGTCCATGTTCTCCTTCCATACAGACACAGTGGGCGGCCGCTGGGAACCCCAAAGCTGCGCTATATCTCTCTTGGCAATCATGTTCCCCAGGGCCGCCCACCGAGCCTGGGCCGCGTTATAATCATTGGGCTCCCACACATTCAGAACACAGCGACGCACCTCCGGCAACAGGGCGACCCCGGTGACTTGTCCCATTACCACATGCACCCGGCGCCAGTATTCCGCCACCTCGCGGCACTCCCAAAGGATGTGGAGAAAGGTGGCACTAAGCCCACAGCCCCGCTTACAGAGCCCGTCTTCAGAAAATCCCATCGAAACCAAACGGGGACCCGTCACGTACACCCGGTGGAGAATCTTAAGCTGGACCAGACGGAGACGGGCCGGGATGGCCACCTCCTTAGGGGACGACAGTGCGGACTGCCAGTCCTCGTCGTCCAGCTCCACCCCATCTCCCGTCCATGCCTCCCGAAGACGCACCAAGAGGTCAGCCCGATTATTAATAAGTTTTTTATAAATTAGAGAGATAGTGCTGTCAGGCACGTGACCCTCGAGTATGCAGTCCTCGAGGGGCGAAGAAGCCGGGACCTTGGTCCCTACCCCAAAGACCGATAACAGGGCGTGCCGAACCTGGGCGTAGCGGAAGAACTCCCTTTCAGTAAGCTCGTATTCACTCTGGAGCGCCGCGAAGGTTTTAACCGCGCCCTTAATCCATAGGTCTCCCACTCTGCTAATACCGATCGTGTCCCAACGCTCAAAGCCTTTCGTTTTCCAGAGGCTTCCCAGTCGGTCGGAGGCAAATAAAGGAGTGGCACATGTTAAGCGCTCACTCCAGCCCATGGCTACATTAGCTGCCTTCCAGATCCTTACCGCAATCTTAGTAGGGCCCGTAAGGGTCCTTCCAGCCGAGCGGGAGTAAAGCGCCCTATTATAGTTACCGCCGGGAAGCAGGAATTTATCCATCTCATACGCCGGATTCAAGCCAGGCGCATACGTGGCATGGTTAATGGCCGATAGCTGTGAGGCCCAATAGTACCTTCTAATGTCGGGAAGCGCAATGCCCCCGTCGTACCAGGGGAGAGTAAGCTTTGCCAGAGCGATGCGCGCCCGCCCATCCCATACCAGTCTCCTCTGCAGGCTCTCCACCTCCCGAAAGTAGGCCACCGGAATAACGTCGAAGGAGTTTTGTAGTGCATAAAGGAATCTGGGAAGGGACATCATTTTAAACAGCGCTGCGCGACCAAGCGGGGACAAGGGCAGCTTACACCACCGAGCCGTATCCTCCCTCAAACGCCGAAGCGGAAGCAGGAGGTTCTGCTCATAGCGAACGGCCGGGTCCAACGAGACGTACACCCCCAGGTATTTAAAGCCGGACAGAGATAGTTGGATCGGAAGCCGAGGCGGCAAGAGGGGAGGGCCACCAGAGATAGGATAGACACAGGATTTAGACCAGTTAATCGTCAAACCCGAGTTTCTCCCAAAGGAAGTAAGAACATCAAAGAGAACATTAAGCGACTGTCGCGGCGAGGTGAGATACAAAAGAATATCATCCGCGTACAACGAGACCCGATCCTCGAAGCCCGGGGCCCACCGGATCCCTCTAATCGAGGGCTCCCAGCGGAGCCAGGCAGCGAGCGGTTCCAAGGCGAGAGCAAAGAGCAGAGGGGACAACGGGCACCCCTGCCTCGTACCCCTACCGAGAGCGAAAGGCCGAGAGACCCGCCCATTGACAACCACCTGAGCCATTGGTCCAGTGTAAAGAAGCTTCACCCAGCCAAGAAATCCCTCCCCAAAGCCGAATTTGGTCAAGACAGCCCAGAGGAATGGCCACTCGATGGTATCAAAGGCCATCGTGGCATCCAAAGAAACCAGTACGGCTGGTTCGGAGAGGTACTCTGCCCTAGCGAGGGCGCCGTGGAGCCGCCGCAGGTTAAGAGCGGTGTTACGATGAGGGATGAAGCCGCATTGATCAGGATGGATCAGATCACAGATAACGCTCAGCAAACGATTGGCGAGGACTTTAGCCAGTATCTTAGGCTCGGCGTTTAATAGAGAAATAGGCCTGTAGGAGGCACAGCGGTCTCGTGGCTTACCTTCCTTGGGGATCACGACTATGGTAGCCAGACGCTGGTCGGCGGGAAGGGAACCCGTCTCGAGGGACTCCTGGAACATACGACGGAGGAAAGGCGCGATTTTATCCGGGCGCAACTTATACAACTCAATAGGCAGGCCGTTGGGACCCATAGCCTTGCCAGAGCGAAGGGACCGAATCGCAGTGGCAATCTCGTCAACAGACAAGGGGGTGTCCAGCTGTTCACGGTCCTCGACGGACAGGCCGGGCAAAGCAATATCCCGCAGCAGAAGGCGAGAATCTTCCTCATCCCTATCCGTCACCGGGGAGTACACGGCCCGGAGGTGGTCAGCGAAACACTCCACAATCTCACCAGGCTCAGTCACACACGCTCCATCCGAGGCCCGAAGCTCCGGGACCACACGATTCACTCTCTCCTTCTTGTCCAGCCAAGCAATCAATTTACCCGCCTTGTCCCCGGCGTCATACAATCTACCCTGCTGCTCCCTATACATAGTCTTGGCAGCATCAGTAACAAGAGACCTGTATTCAAACTGCTTCAAGCTGAGGGCATGGAGCCCGTCCGGAGTGACACCCGCCTCCAAGGCCGATTCCAGCCCCGAGATGTCAGTCTCCAGCTTCACCACTGCCTCACTCTTGATCTTCTTAGCCACCACTATCTGGGCGAGGGCGTGTCCGCGGAGCACGGTTTTAAAGGCTTCCCACAGGGACATTGCGGACGACACCGACCCCTCGTTTTCAAGGAAGTATTGGTCAATCGACTTGACCAAGCTGTTGCGAGTCGTAGGGTCTCGCAGGTACCAAGGGTTAATGGGAGCGATCCGCCCTACAGACCGCGACCCGGTGTCAAAGAGCAGCCACAGCGGGGAATGATCAGAGATACCCCGCGCCAGGTGCCTAACCTCTCGAATTCGAGCAGTCTGGGCCGCGGGCATAAGGAAATAGTCTAATCTGGAAAGACTCCCATGCGCCCCAGAGTGAAAGGTGTACTGACATTGTGTCGGATGCATCAATCTCCAACTATCTACCAGACCGAAGGTCTCCAATAGTCCGCCGAGCCATGCCTGGGCAGCGGGGAGGGCCCTGGGCGGGTGACGATCCAGGTCACCCGAAAGCACCGAATTGAAGTCCCCGCCCATAAGCAAAAGACTGTCGGGAAGTTCCAGCAGCATTCGACCCAAGTCCGAAAAGGTGGAGTTCTGGAGGCCCGGGGGGACGTAAACTGAGACCAAGGAAAGGGACTGCCCCTCCCACCTCCCAGTCAGACCCACATAGCGCCCTCTATCATCCGAGACTACCCTGGTGATCTCCAACGGAAGTGAGGATCGCAGGAGAATGCCCACCCCTCTAGAACCTGTGGTGAAACCAGAATGAGCCACGAGGCGGTATCCCCCCCTATTCATTGCATGACAAACATTACCAACCAGATGCGTCTCCTGTAAAAACACCACATCAGGAGCCAGACGACGCAAATACTGCAGCACAACACCCCGCTTGATACGGTCACCCAACCCATTGACGTTCCATGACATCAACCTCAACCCGTCCCCCCCCATCCCCTCCAGTAGATCAAAGGTCCCCCAGCCAGTAGCACAGCCCCGGAAACTGGACAAAAGTCAATACCTCGCCCTGAAAACAAAAAACACACATCAAAACAACTCCCCCCACCCCCCAACCCCCCCCAAATCCAACTCCCCCCACCCTGCACCCCTGCGGTCCAAAAAACCCCCCCAACTTGCAGTGTGCCTGTCGCCCTACTAACCCCATTCTACGAAAAGACCCTGGAGGAGGAAAGGGACCCGTCCCCGCCCGCCCCCCACACAGGTCATAGTAAGACAAAATGAACAAAGGAAGTAAAACCCAGCCGAACAGTGCAAAATGGCAAAGTCAAGGACCAAAAGTCACTCCAAAGGGGACCCGTCACCTTCGGTACCGGCAGAGGGCCCAGGCCGGTTACCCCTGTCCGGCAGCGAGTCCAGCCAGTCACTCACAGTCGCGGGAGAGTCAAAAAAGGCAGTCCGACCCTCGTGTTCCACTCGAAGTTTTGCGGGATAAAGCATAGAGTACTTAAGGCCCAGGTCACGGAGACGACGCTTCACTCCCTGGAAACCCATCCGCTGTTTCTGGACAAGTTGGGTGAAGTCCGGATAAAAGTTAATTGACGAGTTCTCATGACGAACCGGGCCGTGGACCCGTGAGGCCTGCAGAATCGCATCTCGGTCTCTATAGTGGAAAAGTTTGGCTACAATAGGCCTCGGGGGGGCCCCCGGCCGCGGTCGACCGCCCGGAACTCGATGGGCCCGCTCCACGGCAAAGAACTTACTTAGGCCAGCGGGGGCCAGCTGTTGGAGGATGAGTTCCTCAACCAGGAGGTCAACCGGGCGGTTGTCGGAGGACTCCGGTACGCCTATGACACGGATGTTATTGCGTCGGGCTCGTCCCTCGAAGTCCTCCAGCCGCCGGGCCATCTGATCGTTGGCCATCTTGATGTCGCCAAGAGTGGTCTGCAGGTCCAATACATCCGCACCAAGGGTGGAAGTCCGCACATCGAGCGCTTGAACCCTCTCGTTGGTTTTAGAGAGATCCGCCCGAATTAATGTGACATCGATTGCCACCGTGTCGATTTTACGGGCCAAGGCCTCGTACTGCGTGGCGATGGTCTCCCTGATATTTCCCTTTTGTTAATGTTGAACGTAAAACCAATTCTGTCATCAACTTGATTGAGTTCTTCAATAGCTTTTGTTAGTAATGATTCTGTGCCGTTCCAAAGTACAAAGATGTCATCTATGTACCTTTTGTACAAAATATTGTTGCTGTTCCAATTTGAATTACATAAGATGTGATCCTGTTCAAATTTGTGCATAAAAAGATTCGCATATGCCGGTGCGGCACAATTTCCCATGGATGTTCCTGATGATTGGATGAAGAAATGGTCACCCCATTTGAAGTAGCTGTGATATAGAGTGAAATGTAACAGTTCCATTAAGAATACTTTGAACATTTCTTCTTGGTCACTTGTTGTTAAGTAGTGTTCCACGGCTTGTAAACCCAAATCGTGGGGTATAGAAGTGTAAAGGGATTTGACATCGATTGTACATAATGTCATGTCTTCGGTAAATGATGGTCTGTGAGTTTCTAGTAAGTTGAGAAAATGGGTGGTATCTTTAATGTAGGTGCTCATGTTTTGAACTATTAGTTGAAGATATCTGTCTATGAACTTTCCTACTGGTTCGTGGATGGAATTTATAGTGGAAACAATGGGACGAAACGGTGGAGAGTTGGCATTTTCATGAATTTTTGGAATCATGTAAATATAAGGAATGGCAGGATTGGTTTTAATCAAATATTCTTTCTCTTTGGTACCGATGATTCCTTGGTCTATGGCTGTATCTATTATTTGGTTCAAAATGTTCTTCAATTCATTGGTAGGATCCCTATCATATCTTAAGTAGATGTTGGTGTCATTAACATGTTCATTAACATTTTTGTTGTAAAATTCTGTGTGCATAATGACGAGGGCGCCGCCCTTATCAGCTTGTCGAATAAACTATTCGACAAGCTGCCATTCCTTATATTTACATGATTCCAAAAATTCATAAAAATGCCAACTCTCCACCGTTTCGTCCCATTGTTTCCACTATAAATTCCATCCACGAACCAGTAGGAAAGTTCATAGACAGACATCTTCAACCAATAGTTCAAAACATGAGCACCTACATTAAAGATACCACCCATTTTCTCAACTTACTAGAAACTCACAGACCATCATTTACCGAAGACATGACATTATGTACAATCGATGTCAAATCCCTTTACACTTCTATACCCCACGATTTGGGTTTACAAGCCGTGGAACACTACTTAACAACAAGTGACCAAGAAGAAATGTTCAAAGTATTCTTAATGGAACTGTTACATTTCACTCTATATCACAGCTACTTCAAATGGGGTGACCATTTCTTCATCCAATCATCAGGAACATCCATGGGAAATTGTGCCGCACCGGCATATGCAAATCTTTTTATGCACAAATTTGAACAGGATCACATCTTATGTAATTCAAATTGGAACAGCAACATTATTTTGTACAAAAGGTACATAGATGACATCTTTGTACTTTGAAACGGTACAGAATCATTACTAACAAAAGCTATTGAAGAACTCAATCAAGTTGATGTCAGAATTGGTTTTACGTTCAACATTAACAAAAGGGAAATACCATTCTTGGATGTTCTGGGCATTAACAATGATGGACAACTTGACACCAAAGTGTTTATCAAACCAACTGACAAAAACAACTTCTTACATTTCTCAAGTTTCCATCAACCTTCATTAAAACAACATTTACCATTTTCACAACTGTTACGCATCAAGAGAATTTCTTCTACCCAGAACTATTACAATGAATCCAAAACTACCATCATTCAAAAATTTAAACAGAGAGGATATCCTGAAACCACACTTAACGATGCCCAGGAAAGAGTCCGGAAACTCAAAAGAACACAGTTGTTAATTCCACAACACAAAAACGAAGCACAAAGATCAGTATTTATCTCCAAATTTTCAACCAGAAGTTATAACATCAAGAGAACTATCTTGAAACATTGGCCATTACTTGGGCACGAAGAAGACTTCAAAGGAATCTTCCTTAACACTCCCAGATTTGCGTACAAACGCACTCGCAACTTAAAGGAACTACTCAAACCCAAAGAAGACGTCCCCAACGTAAAACATCGAGGCACTTTACCTTGTTATAATTGCAGTAATTGCAATGCGATAATCAAGGGTAGTGAAATATTTCACCCAACTAAAGGAACAACCATAAAACTACGAGTGACAGGCACATGTGATAGCAGTAACGTCGTATACATGTTGAAATGTCCATGCGGCCAAGCCTATGTGTAATATATGATGTTTATATACTTGTAAATTCACCCTTTATTCTTGAATTTACATTTTTGATATGATTGAACTGTTTCATTATCATTGTGATTACTTTCATTTGCTTTACTCTCGACATCATTTTTTGACACCATTGAATTTGGTTTCACTTCTATTTTATCAAACTGTATTGATCCATACAATTTCACTCCGCCTGTTTTATTCACGTAAACTTTCATTCTACCGCATCCTAATTAAGATTAGGTGACTGTACCCACAGTCACCATTTGGACCGTATGACATTACGAACGTCACTGAGTACGTACGCGTAGGATGACTCTGGTATTCATTACTGTCATTACGATGCTGCAGTCTTCTTTTACATTTTACTATCACGTGATATACATTCTTGACACCATTGAGTTTGGTTCTTTTTTCATTTTTTCATTCTATCATACTCAAAATTTATTGACTCACACATTTACATACCGTTCGTTTTATTCAGGTAACTTTATTCACATTGAACTTCTTTCCACCGCAACTTTTCATTCTTTTCATTTTTTTCCTTTTTATTATTCGGTGACAACACCAACAGCTACAATATGGACCGTACGATTTATGAACGTTTCTGATTATGTACGCATAGTATTATTTTGGTACGCATTACCGCACCCACGATGATGCAGTCTTTCTTCACATTCTATCACCACGTGATATACTTGTCATCGTATTTTTAACACCCGGAAGTAATTAGTTTTTGAAACTGAATGAGAGGTCCCACAGCGGAACCCGACTGAACTCACGTCGCGGTAAGATTTAACATATGGCTGCCGTCTTCACGGTCTGTATAGCACTAACAACAGCGTTCAAATTTCCCGTTTGCTAAATCATATATGAAACCATCTTTATTTCAGAAAGCATCGTTTACTTCTAATTATGTTGTGGAACTTCATGACATGCAGTTAGGATTTTAAGCAATCACTTAGAAAGGTCAGAAACTATTCGTTACCGTTTATTTCCCAACACGTTTCACTTCACAGCACCGGAGTATTTGTTCTTCCATGAAAATCTCACATGAATTTTCTTTTTACCCCTCACAACTTTCTATGATGTCACGGTTATATCATCCGTCTTTTCTTTAAAGACCACTGCAACTGTTTAACTTTGTCAATACACACGTAATAGATGCACTGATTGAGCATGTTTACTACAACCTAGCCCACGATCCAAACACCCCTTGTCCGGTACTCTTTCCGCTCACAGCTTTTTGATATTCACAAAAAACTTTTTCTGTTGCCAGCATGAAATCTTCAGAACATTTTTGTATGATATTTGTGTTGTACCTCGTGATTTGAATAACGTTTTATGCTTTCAGAATGCAAGTCCCCTGACGAAGGGTTCGCCCGAAATGCATAGGGCTGAAACATAGGATAGAATATACAAGGATTGTTGAAAAGAACTTGTAAAATACTATGGGCCTCATGTAGGTAAATAAATTTTACCGGTTCTTAAATACCGAGCCGTACCGAATCGGTAAATTAGAATCGGTAAGTTATATGTAGGTAAAAATTCGGTAACAGTTACCGATTCGGTAACATTCGGTAAATACGAATCGGAATTCACCGATTCGGTAAATACCGAGGTGATAATTACCGATTCGGAAAATACCGAGGTGGTATCTACCGAATCGGAAAATACCGAGGTGGTATCTACCGATTCGGAAAATACCGAATCGGTACGTACGGATTCGGTAAATAACATCACATGACTTGACGAAACAGCTAATCCTGTGCAACGACAGCCCACCCAACCAGGAACTGCCCACACCCAGGCAGGTGTACACAATTAGCCGAAGTGGCCACACCCAGGCAGGTGTACATAATTAGCCGACCCTGGAGAGGCCTGGAGTGCAGAGGAGAGGCAGGGAGCAGTTGCATGTGCGAGCGGGAAACGAACAGCATGTCCAGCCAGAGAACACAGAAAGACGGAGGGGAAAGGAGGAGGAAGCTCAAATTCAGCCCCAAGGAACTCCAGGTGCTGGTGGAGGAGGTGGTGAAGCAGCACCAGAAGCTGTTTGGGAGGCAATCCCTGCAAGTGCCTGAGGCCGAAAAGCGCAACATATGGCTGGCCATCCAGGCGCAGGTCAATGCTGTGGGAGTGACCCACAGGGACATTGAGGTCCTCAAAAAGCGCTGGTATGACCTGAGGATTGTGACCAAGAGGAAGATGGGCGACATCCAGAAGGAGGCCAGCCAGACCGGAGGTGGAACCAACAGGGCACCTGCCCTCACCGAACTGGAGGAGCTGGTGGCGGCCACACTCGAGCAAGAGAGCGTCGTGGGTCTTGGGGACGCCGACAGCTCTGCCAGAGCCGCAACACACCAAGGTAAGACGAAAGCACAGCAATGTAGCCTCCCCTACCCCTATCCCACATCCCCCATTGTGAAACGAGAATCACACTGCAGTCCACACGTGTCAGTGCAGACAGGCAATGCATTCCGGGAGATGTAGTCAGGGCAACACTAACCATGACGTAAATGTCACAGGGCAACAAGGCATGTCACGCACTCGAGGCACAAGGAGACAGAGGACAGATTGGAATGTGAAATGATTTATTGTGACGCTTGCAATGCAGCCCTTCGGGGACACTGAGCCAATGTTGTTTTTCTGTCCACAGATGTGACATCATGCAGTACAGGGCATGCTGCAGGGGAGACGGCACACCGCCCACAAAAATCACCTCTAGCCAGCACGAGTTCAGACCAGGGAGCAGGCCCACTTGCAGCCGCACCACCTACGCAGCCAGCCTCGCCGCACACAGAGCCAGCATCACCTCACCGAGAGCCAGCATCACCACCACCAGAGCCAGCATCGCCACTCATGTTCGATTCACCGGCCACATCTCCGCTTGCAGGTGTGAGAATGAGGAGGCGTCCAGCAGCCAGGCTACGAGCCTTAGACACCTCGTCAGACGACAGCATGGGCCCAGAAGACCGCACCGGGCCCCAGGAAGGGAGCCATCCCACTGTGCCCCACACCTCACAGGCAGCACAGACGGGAGCAAGAGGGCGCCGCAGGTCGCGTGTCCAGAGTCCACCAGCACCCACTGACGGCCATGGTGTCTTCTTGGGGCTCGAGGGCCAAATGTTGAAGCAACAGCGCCTGCAATCAAAGGCAGTTATGTCAGTCCAGAGGCACATGCGGGTGATGAAGACAAGCTTAGTCAACATGGACACAAACATTGGCGGCATGGCTGCGGGCATTCGGGACATGTCCCAGTCAATCCAGCAGTTGTGCAGCAAATTAGATGCTGACATCGAAGCACGGCGCCGGGAACGCCAGCGAAGGGACACTACCAGCAGGGCACTCAACCGTCTGGCAACTGCGACTTCCCTACTTTGCCGGCGCTCTGTGACGATGCAGGAGGGCCTAACACAGTGCTGCAGCGACCTGTCTCGGGGGATGGTGCAGGTGACAAGTGCACTAGGGGTGCTATTGAGTAGTCAGGCGTCGACAACTGCTGCAGGGGATGCTGCGGAGAGCATCGACACCAGCAGCAGCATCACACCCCCCGTCCCCGAAGCACGCAGGAGCAGCAGGCGGCTTGGGGTTGGCTCTAGTGAGGATGCACAGGCCGTGCAATCCACCACTGCAGCGCGTATGCGCAAACATTGATGTGGCCCTGCTTATCCACTTGCCATTGGGTGACGTAACCCTGGACATACTCATTGTATAGATGGCATATTGCCAGATTGGCCTGTTCATGTGTTCATGGCGTGGTGCCACATTAAACTACGTCATGACTTCTCACAACTCGCTGTGTCCCCTCACTTACTCAGAAATAGTTGCATGTGATCTCTGCCCGTCTCTCTCTCCCATCGACTGCAGTTGGCACTCTAGCTGCGCTGCCCTCTGGCTGGCCTGACTCATCCTCGTTGTCCTCAAAATATGTTAGTTCCACATCTGTACCTTTTTTCGTGGCAAGGTTGTGCAGCATTGCACAAGTGGCAATTATCTTGCAGCAGGTGATGGGTTTGTACTGGCGTGCGCCTCCGCTCTTGTGGAGGCAGCGGAACCTGCTCTTCAGTAGTCCAAACGTGCGCTCCACCACATTGCGTGTAGATTTGTGGGCCACGTTGTATCGTCTCTCACTCTGGGTTGCTGGGTGTAGGTAGGGAGTGAGGATGAATGACCGGCATGCATATGCACTGTCGCCTGGATGAGTAAAAGGGAACCATCAGTTACATGCCTCTATACACTCTGATTTGCAGGTTTCAAGGGGCGTCACTGTTACTTACCCAGCAGGTATCCCTCTCCGAATTCGCCGGCACTCAGTCGTGTGTAGATCCCACTATTCTGGAAGATGTAAGAGTCGTGGGTGCTCCCAGGAAACTTTGCAACAATATCTGTGATGATGTTCCCTGCATCACAGATCACCTGCACATTGATGGAGTGGGTGGACTTCCTGTTCCTGTAGATGTGCTCTGTATCAGCTGGTGGACAGATTGGGATGTGTGTACCATCAATACAGCCGATGACATGGGGGAACTGTGCCATGTGATAAAAGTCTGTTTTTGTTTTCTGCAGTGCAGCCTGTGTGTTTGGGAAGCTTATGTAGTGGTGCATTCTCTGCATCATGGCATCCAGGAACTTCCTGAAGAAACGGGACAGGCAACTCTGGGATACACCACCCACCGCAGCTGTCACCACCTGATAACTGCCGGATGCCAGTAGATGTAGGCTGCAGAGCACCTGCACATGTGGTGGTATGGCGTGCGCCCTTCTTGTTGGCTGGTCCAGGAGTGGGTGCAGGTCCCTTATCAGGTCCATGATGGTTTCGGGGTGTAGCCTGTACCTCTCATGTATCTCTGCATCAGTTAGCTGGAATAGTGTGATGCGCTGTCTGTAGATTTGTTCCTCCCGTCGCCACACCCTCAGTCCTGCTGCCTGTAGACGTAGGCGCCTTGCAATGACGTACATGGCGGCCATGTTGTCCACGCTGTTGCATTTTGGGATTGCTTATGTGCATTGTTGATGGTTACCACCTGCTTTCCATCCGTGTTAATTACCGACTCTTATTTACCGATTTTCCTGGATTTCTTAATTACCGACTGCTCCTACATGTCATTTTAAATTTTTACCACTTCATATTTACCACTTCATATTTACCGATTCGTTAATTATGTATTCGGTAAATATGAATCGGTATTTTAGAATTCGGTAACTATGAATCGGTATTTACCGCCTCATATTTACCGAAAAGTGGTTTTTGGACTCCTACATCTCACTTGTCTGAATACCGGTCGGTAACGGCATATTTACCGAAAATCGGCCGTTACCGACCGGTATTTCGCTACCTACATGAGGCCCTATGTGAGAAATAGTATGAATTTCACATGAACTTACCAGAATTTGAATTAAAGAAAGTATTGAAAAACACATTTTCACAACCCGGAGCACCATTATTTGAAATTGCTAACATCGGAGTGCTGAGTAAGGGATGTTACTCCTACGGGAGACAACGCCTTCATTCTTTTGCACTTTGAGAGTGCCAGAAAGTCTGCACTAGGGGCATATTTGGTGTTGCTTTGTATAGTCCAGTTCAAACCAGTTCTGGGAGCCATTTGCTCCTGCTCTGGTGTGAAACTGGACAAAGGAGATGGATGTGGCCACCCCTCTGTCCTGCCCCTCCCCTAGTAGGGTCCACAGAATCTTTCCAACCCCTTCCCATGGGTATAAAGTGGGTTACCTGACTACAGGACTTTAGATTCTACCTGGACAAGATTCTGCTAAGAAGAAACCTGGGGGCATATTATCAAGCACCGCGTTACAATTATCGCCGCTAAAGCGGTGATAATGGGCTTGATAATATGCCGCAGAGAATTCCAATAGAAGCCCATGTTGACACCAGAACATGGGCTTCTATGGGAATTCTCAAGGGCATATCATCAAATCCATTATTGCCGTTTTAGCGGTAGTTTTCTGCTGCTAAAGCGGCGATAATTTTAACGCCGTTTCTTGATAATATGCCCCCAAGTACTTCGACTGCCTGCACGATGCTGAACAACTAAAGAATCTCCCTTGGAGTAAAGGAGTTACTCCCCTGCAAAAGCAGGCACCTAAACGCATCTGTCCTGTTTGCTTCTCCTGGGCTCCTGAGGACTCTGAAGACTTCAGCAACACAGAAGATGAGTTCCCGAAAGTCCTTGAGGTTGATCTGCCCTCTCAGTGATTCCTAGACAAGTATCCCTCATAGGGACCGTGCAACCCGACCCCCTGTGCACCACGTACATTTGAAGTTACATATGCTTAGGGACAATTCACGAGCTTGTGCATTGGACTCCATGTAGTTCTGACCCCGAGCAGTATTTGCACCGAAGATTCCCGGCCTCCTCTCTACAAGTGTCCTGTGGGCTGGTACTTTACAAACTTGCTTGAGGTCTTCTCGCGATCCCTGGTCCGTTGGCCTGTGGGTCCTGGCAAGGGCCACCTTGTTTGTTCTTGGGCTTTCCTGGTTGCTCCAGACATGCCCTGTCTCTCCATTGCTTGGAGAGTCCCCTGGGCCTTGCTGGTCCACACCGCAACATGTTTCCTTTGACTGTGTAGGCTGCATTTGCCAAGGCATGTTGGCGCTCCAGCCAGACATCGACCCCTCAGCTCTCGACATCCTTTGTGGGACAGCCTACCTCCGGACCCTGGTCGTCCTTGACATCTCCTGGTCCCCGTGGCTGCAGAGTCAAGCAACCCTTCTTCACTACTGAAGCACTCGACATTGGTGGGCATTCAACTAACGAGACCCTGATCCCCTGAAGTGACCCAGACTCTGTCCCCTCTGCTTTCAGGTTCTTCTCACCTCGAATCCAGGCTTGGATTCTGGCGGACATTCTTCTCCCTCCTGGCAGCAGGACTTCTTTGCAGCTCTCCATTGAAAATGACGAAGGTTTCCGACACCACTTGACACCTATGCACCCGGCTCCTCTGGGATAGGTAACACGGACACTTCGGTACTCACTGGCGGGTTAGCCTTAGAACCTCCTAAGTAACAAAGGGCCTGCTCAAAGTCCTTTTAGAAGTGTCCTTAACTTGTAAATTTGCAACCGCGACTTTCCAATAGAGTTATACGGAGCACCCGTTTGTGTTTCCACACTGCACCCGTCCTCCGTGGGCTTCCTGCTTCACTCCTCTCGGTTGTTCCTTTGGGTCCCAGCGATTCTAGGTGCTCTAGGCACTGTGTCTAGTTAAGTTGTTGTTGTTATTATACCATTTTTCTAGTATATGGTTCAGTCTCCCCCTGGAGCCCGCTGTGTATTTTGCAATTTACGAATGTTCTATTGATTTAGTATTATGTGCTTTGTGCCCTAGTCGCGTATAGAGACTAGTAGAGAGTGTTATAATAATAAATACATATTTTTATATAAACACTGTGTGGTTCTCCTTTCATTTAGTCATTCAGGAGGTGATATTCTGGTAAAACAAGCTGCTTTACATTCCTTCAAGATCAAGCCTGAAGGCTGCTCTCCATAGCTACCACTAGGATAGCTTTTAATAATTTATCTATGACCTCATACATCATAAGGGTCATGTGGACTGGTACAGGGTGCCCAGTTTAACTAGTGGACAGTATATACCAGGCCTCCTTCTCAGAACTTGCGTCAGGGAGTGACATGCAGAAATGTAGGGATCATATGTGAGTGTCTACACTCCGTATTACGATGGAGTAGAGACTGTGATGTGCCTTTCCATTAGGACAAAAGTCAAACCACCTCTTCATGTAATGGAGATTCCCTGAGACACAACTACCTTCAATGTTGTATTGCCTTTTAGGAATGCAATGTAAGAATACTATTATAACCAGTACAAAGCTGAATTGGTGATGTCCCTAGGCCTAGGTGTATCATTATGCTGTGGATATGTATTTACAAATCTCCCAGTAATCTGGCTCAGATTGTCCCCGGTCTACTTTGCTATGCTGCATGTGATACTTAGCAAAGCTACTCAAGTGCAGCGTTCATGAGACTATTCTGACAGTGGACATATTAGGAAGTATCTATGTAGAACTGTGAAATGATCATTTCCATGTCACCTTCTTCCTGCTACTGCACATATTGCTACATTATAGTAGGCCTGGGCGGTAAATTCCGTTCCGTTCGCGGAATTTGCGGAATTTGGGTAATTTCGCGTTCCGCGGAGAACGCGAAATTGCCCAAAAATCTGCGTTCCGCGATTTCGCGAAATTTTTTGCTTGTTCGCGTTCTCAGTATGCGTGTTCGCGAGATATTTCACCCCGAGCACGCAAACAGCGATCGCAAACAGGAAAAAAGTATCGCGAGCAAGCAATTCCGCGTGTTCGTGGAATTTCTGCGTGTTCGCGGAGATTTTTTGCCGTTTCGCGGAGATTTGCGTAACGCGATTACGCAAATTCCGCCCACCCCTACATTATAGCTGTATTACTTGACCTTCATTTCATCATGAAATGGTATTAGGTACATGACCATTGGCTGATTACAGGTCCTTGTGTGTAATCTGTAAGAATGCATTTGTCATTGCTATCCTATTTGATAACATCAGGTTACTTTCTGATGTACACCACAAGAGCCAAACTATACAAGGGATCAGGTATCCTACTAGATACATGAGGATGGAGATCAGACAGTGTCACTCATGTAATTAGAGCTGTCTGTGGTTATGACTTCAATGTGAGCAACTGTTTACAGGTCATGTAGCATGCATGAATGTGCTCATGCTAATTTTATAACCAGTATAGTGGACCTTGTAGCTGGAGTCTTCTGTGAACTTTAGTAATGTTCTGTAGAAAATTACAGTCCAGTGAGTTCTTGCACATGTACTAGACCTATTTTAAATGTCATTTCAGCATCTTCTCAGGCCAGCAGAGGATACAGGGCCAACCTCTTTAGGGAAGCAGCTGACGACAGCAGTTCCGGTTGTGACACGGCAGACACACGGAGAGCCAGTGGCCCAGAGGGTGAGGGGAGTGACACGGAAAACACAAACTCGACCTCCAGTGGACACCACCATAGTGGTGGCAAAACACACAGGACCTGTGCCCACACCATATTTGTCTTCTTCCCCCCTTCCATCTCAACCCTCACAGTTGTTCCCCATTTAGTTGGCTGGGCCCGCTCCCCTATGAGGGGAGCTGTCTCCTTCATTCCAGGCACCTCAGCCCTTGCCCCTGTTACCATTGCTGCCCTGAGTGAGGAGGCTACTGACCGCCTGAGAAATATCTCAGTGGCTTAGACGGCACTACTGAATGCCATCCAGGAGCATGGCAGTGATCAGCAACTGATGGCAGCCTATCTGGAAGGTATCCACAGTGCTATGTTTGGCCTAGAGAGATGTGTTTAACTCTGGCCTTCTCACACACAGCAGTCTGTCACCCACCCCAAACTTCCACCCCACCTCCTGCCTCTGCCCCTTCTAAACTCCCTACTCCCATGCCTGCCTCAAGCACACTAACACAAACACATGCGCACACTTCAACAGCTCCAAGCAGTACACTTGAACAGAAACAGCAGAAAACACAGAAGCACGCAGCTACTCACATGACACTCACCCTCCTCACAACCACTGCCAACATACCCCAGACACTACACCTACACCCACAGACTCATCCCCACACCCAGCATTCTCCCAGATACCACACCCATACCTACAGACCCATCCACCACCCACAGCATTATCCCAGACATAACACTCATAAGCAAAGACCCATCCACTACCCCCAGCTTTACCCCAGACACCACACCCACACCGTACTCACAGACCTATTCACCAGCTCCACCACTATCAACACCCCACACCCACAGACCCATCCACCACCCTCAGCATGCCCACATCATACACCATCAATAAACCAAACACCCACACAACTGACACCTACAAAACACAAACTGCCCATTTTCCCTGTGAAAGCCTCTTATGTGCCCTTGCCCTTACCCCTGTGAAAGCCAACCACCCTCCCAAAGCCAAAAGAATCTCATCCACAATCAATCCCCTCCACATCCCAATTCACCTCTGGGAAACCTGATCCTCCCATCACTAAACACAGCCATACTCCTAAGAAGACCAAAACCCCTCCCAAGTCCAAAGGCACTCTTTCAAAAGTCAGGACCACCCCTTCCAAAACTATACCCATCCCTCGCAATACCGACCCCGCCCCTCCAAAATGACATCATTGAGGTACCTGGACCTCCCAGTAGATGCCCTTTCCTGAGGAGATTCCCATGTCAGTGTCATGAAAGGCAAGTTTAGAGGCACAGCTGTGTGCTAGGACATCCATTGTGTTAATGACTTGGCCATTGGCTTCTGTTCTACTCCAAGTAGGCTACTGTTCTACTCCAGGTGTGGCTCCAGGTGTGGCTGGAGCAGGACCTCTCTTTTAGGACACACGCTAAAATAACAGCAGGCGTGTGCTTTGGTCTGCTCCGGGCTGCCCGGAAGATCTTACCTCTTCTCCCGATGGCTTCGAGGAGGCTGCTAATCCAGGGACTCATCATCTCACGGTTGGATTTCAGCAACGCGCTGTTTCTGGGGGCCCCAGAAACCACCCTAAACAAACTGCAGCAAGTACAAAATGCTGCTGCTAGGCTCCTGACGGATCTTCCCAGGCGCCAATCTGCCCGCCCGGCGCTTAAGGCGCTTCACTGGCTTCCTATCAGAGAGAGGGTAAATTTTAAAGCACTCTGCATGGCCCACAAAATCCTGCAGGGTAAAGGGCCACCCATCCTACGGGAGATGGTTCAACCCTACAAGGCCCCTCGTACATTGCGCTCGGATCACCAACATCTGCTGCAAGTCGCGAGAGTGAGGAAGGCCAGGACTGGCGGCAGAAGATTTTCCATAAACGTTGCAACTCTGTGGAACTCCCTTCCGTTATTTCTTCGCTCTGAAACGAATACTTTACGTTTCCGAAAACTTTTAAAGACCTACCTGTTCCCTTCTTAATGCCGCTGTCTTGTGTTATGGTGCCTTTTTTTCTGGAAGAGCGCGGGGATGCCCAAGGGTAACCAGGCGCGATACAAAACTCAGTAATAATAATAATAATAATAATAAGTGTTTATTTTTGACAAATAAAAACTTTGCTTGTTAGTCCTAACATTACTTTTCTAACTGTTTGATGTTATTGTATACTTTGGGATGTGTAACTACAGTTGTGTTTGTTTCACTCTGATTTATGATCCATTTGGTTAGTATGATTTGACCTTGGAACTAGTGCTGGAGACACACAGGGCAAGGGGAAATGTTCAATGGGTGGCTATGTGGGATAAATTCCAATTGTGGCTGACATTGCATTGGGTGGTATTTCCTATGGTAAAAATTTCAGCTTGACTCGGCTAATATCAACATCATTTAGCTTGCACCTCTCCTTAAGATGTGGGTTGGATCTGTGTTTGATGTGTGCAATTTAGATATTTGTTTATCCACACATGGAAAGTGTTAAATTGTCATACCTTTGTAGACATTGTTATGGACATTTGTCCATTTTTGTCTACGTACCTTACACCTACTTTATCTAAATGAGTGACAAATACTGTTACTGTTGTGTTTGCTTTCGTGACTTGCACTTATACATTTCTCACATATGCATGGTACTTGGTTATTGTATGAAAATGTCTCTTTTTGCATGGTTAACCCCCATTTTTGCCTGATGTGATTTTGAACTGAAAGTGCACTAGGCCCTGATAACCAGGTCCTCAGTGCCAAATCTCTTCCCCAAAACACTGTAGCACAATTAGCATAACTTTAGCTACCCCTGTAAGTCCCTAATAAGTGGTACCCCTGGTTGTACCTAGGGCATGGGTACTGAAGAGGGTACTCCGGGGCAGTAGTACGGGTTGTGTGACCCTTTGGCCCCTCGCAAAGGCTATGCACTCTGCCATTGCAGGCTGCATGCCCGGGTACCGGAAAATCCCTACTATGTCCAGTCTATTATGTGAAGTTGTAAATGAACATGGACGCCATTAAGAGTACATGGGCTGGATACTTGTCAACATGTTTCCTAGCTCCATGATGGCTTCAATGATTTCTAATATGTGTGGTACCAAATATCTTGTATTAATAAATCCTCAGTGATGTCAGTGTTGAATTTATTAATACATTCATACAGGAGACCCTAACCAAACACTAGTGGGGTCTCTGGCTGCTTTTCACAAGCCTGCTACCACCAAACATGTTTCTGACCTTATGGGGTGAGAGCCAGTACTCTCTGAGGACAGAAACAATACCTGCTCTGGGCGGGGGGGTTTCCAGGACAGGATGGCCTTCCCCGGCTGGAAGCTTTGAAGTCAATGCCGCCTTTAACATCCAACCCAGGAACCCACAGATTGTGGGAGAGGGCAGACCCCTTTCCTGCTCCTCTTTTGGTGGGAGGAAAGGCAGGAAAATTAGTTAGATAGGGAGCCTGTACCACCCCTAGGATGGGGGAGGTGAGGTGAACCCCTCTCCTGAAATTCCACCATCTTGAGATGATGAGGAAACCTCCAATCAGGGCTATGCTAGGGCCCTTCTCACAGAAAGTGGTCACCAAATGGTGTAGGCACCCTAAAAGTAGATAGCCCATAGGCTATTACCTGTCTCCCCTTGTAATGCCAATAAATCCAGTATTTACGTGGCGCCCCGAAATCTGAACTTCAGATTCATCAAACCAAAGAAGACCAGGATAAAGAAGATCCGCTGCATGAAACTGAAGCCCTTCTGCAGAACAAAAAGATGCCAAACCCAGCTAGCTGATCCCAGGACTCTACAATCACTGCCTGCTGTGTCACCCTGAACCTGCAACAACTCCAAGTACGCCAGAGCACCTACACCATTCAAGTAATCGCCTAGACGCTCTCTTGGAGTGAAGATATCACTCTCCTGCACAACACAGGTCCCATGAAGTCCAGTTTGTTGACTTGCTGCTCCCTGATGACCTTGGCGCAGCACCAAAGCAAGAAGAGGTACAACAGCTCTGGGGGGTCAGATCTGCTTTTCCACCAAGTATGGAGGTACCAGGACCTACCAGATACGTAGCATAGCTGGGGTACAGGACCCACAACCATACAAACCAAGAAGAATAGTCCACTCTGTACTCCTAAAGCACCAAGAAGTAAGCACCCATCCAGCCACTTCTTGAGTGGCCCAGCTGTCCCGACATCACCTCTCCCAGTTGACTTCTCCTGACCGAAAGGACCCTGATGGTCTATGGCGACAGGCTGACCTGTTCGCTCTGCACTCAGGCCCAATGGCCCGAGCTCCGACTAACGAGCTCTGCTCCCATTGTCTCTAGGTCTTTGCAACATCCTCCCTTTAAGGAGACCACCAAACCTACCTGGAAGTCCACCTGTGCAGTGCATTTTCAAGTGTCCCACTTCCTCTTTTTGCACCAGTTTCCAAGACCCTCAGCACTCTGCTCCCACCCAATCCGGATGCACCTGAACTTCTCCTGCCGGAATTTTGGACCTGGTCCTGACATCAACCTAAAATGAGAAGGTGAAGTTCGTGAAAGCATTGCAATATTTTATAATCATTTTTCCTCTTTTTCAACATTATTTCCTAAGGTGCGCAATTGCGCACAGACATAAGTGATATAATTTCCGAACTTTAAAAAATCATACCTCTAAAAGCGTTTACCTTAGAACTGTGCTCTTAGTCTTAAAAATACATAAAAATGTACTTTATAATTATAAATTGTCTCAAATTTATTCTTGAGTGTGTGTCTCATTTATTGCCTCTGTGAGCACAGCAAATGCTTCACACTACCCTCTGAGAAGCCTAACTGCTGACTACACAAGAACAAAAAGAGCATTCAAATGATCTTCTTTTACCTCAGTGTACTTTCTGGGGATTCCCTGTACTCTCTGCACTGTGTACTTCTTTTTAGTACACTGTATGGAGAGTCAGCTTCCTACCGTTATGCAATTAGTTGTCCCTGATTTACTTCAATCCATAGGTCTTGTGCACATAGAGGTGTTGAGGCATGCACAAAATGGACTGTGGGCCATGTCCCCAGCCTTTCAGTGGCCCCCTTTTAGAGGCATTCCTATTCTGCAGAGAGCCTGATTATTTGGAATACCTTTTACCTAACATTACTTTTTAATATAGGTGATGTGTTAGAGTTCATTACAGAGATTTAGCAGAGAAGGTGCATTTCAGTTTCATGACACATCCATACAGATGTATCTTTGATATCACAACAGAATCTAGCATGTGAGCAATGTGAGGGTGTGGTAGAGATTAATAGGTGTGATGTTGATAAGGAGGTGTTGTTGTGTGACACGATGTAATGCACACATCACTATCCCTGATTATGAGATGTGAACGCATGTCGACTTTTGTAGAGTGTGCTTGCGCAGTGCCAGTGACCTGGCCAAAGAGGGCATCATAGAGCTGTAATTGGAACATGAATTGAGAACAATTCAGAACAGAGGCCCATAAAAACTGTTTGGCTCACAGGCGCTGAACCCCTAGCGAGGTCCATGGAGGGGCATTTATTTGTCGAGGAGTCTATGGAAATGGGTATGAGTATAGCTTACCATTGGGTGCGTCCATGATGGTGTTGGTTTTGGATGTCCTCACACAGGAACAGCAGTGTTAGGATGTGTATGATCGGTTCATTGGAAGCACAGGACGTGTCAAGCTGAGTATAGGAACATTTAAGCCTTATATCTGTCCATTTCCGAAAGCCCAGATGTGGTGATTGGACTGCCACAGTTGCGTCGGTGGGAAGGCACATCGTGTTTGGGCTGTCAGTAACATTGGACAGGCGCATTGGCCTATTCTATCACTGCCGTGGTCGAAATTTCTTGAAAGCGGCAGCGGGACCATGGTGGTCTTTCATCTATGAAATCGCATGTATCATAATAGGGTGGGCTGGCCGTTAACGGTGCAGCAGTAATTCCTACTCCATTTTGATGGCGGTACTATGACCGCTAAACTCCTAATCAGGCCATAGGTTTTCTTTTACTCAGATTCTTAGACTGCATGGTGTATCAGAACAGTCAGTGGCAAGATCCTTTGGACCTGATGGAAATGACTTCCTGTGAGTACTTGGGTGGATTGTACTACTGTATATCAAGAAAAGCAATAGTGTGATATAAAAATATTGTGGACAAAATACTGAAGACCAAAATATTGAAAGGTAAGTGCGTATATGAGAAGTATAGATTTACTATTCCTAACTCCACACCTATATGCCTTGAAGATAAAGGGGCTCAATACAATGGCGGCTGGATGAGTCTTTGACTGCCATCCACCCCCCATATTACGATGCGACCGCTGTGAAGGCAGTCAGAAACATGCCTTTTCCAAATGAAAAAGGATTTTTTAAACATCCATGCACTGTGTTCCAGGCACCATGTTTGTATGTTTAGGGTGCACCACATAGTGATGCAGAGGGGGGATGGGTCACTTTCCAGCTGCCTGTTCATGGCAGTCGGAAAGGAATATCCTAATCCAACGGCAGTTCCTACACAGACACTGACCCTATTTTATTGCTTAGGAATCCAACAAGCATCCTGACAGGATCATTGATCCTGTCAGAGGTGACGGTCCTACCCCTCACCTCAATAGTCCACTAGCTACATTGTAACCCTAACCATGTGGCAGCTTGGAACAAAAAGAGGCAATTTGTAAAGTATCGATGCGGCACACAGACAACAATGAAGTAAAAACACAACACAAAGAAAAAATCTGACCCTAATTTAGCAAAATTGGGTACATTTTAAGAAATTATTTGACACCAAAACAACAAAGATCCAGAGTTGTCAATTTTTAAAGTTTTGGGTCACAGGTAGAACTTGATAATTCAAACCACCAACTGCGGACATCCAGTCGTGCAAGACCGGGCCAAAGCCAAAATGTATGGCCAACTGAGATGGAGCTTGAGTAAGATTCAAGAAGAACATTTGGCCCGGTCAGCACTTACCTTTAGATTTAGAAGAAATTGTGAAGAAAATGTTCTGAGAATATACATTTTAAAAGGGAAAGCCTGCAGGTGGTGTCCAAGGAGGATGTGTCATCATCGGGGCTGATTAGGATGCTAGTCAAATCAGGTTCTGCGGTGGAGTCAGGGGTGGTCAGAAAGCCACGCTATCATCGGAAGCGGTCGCTCCAACCACTGGATTAAGATGCATGTGTATACACAGAATTCCACTTGCTGCCGTCCCTCTGACTCCACCAGGAAATTTCGACTGCAGCGGTTTCGGAAAGGACCAATGGAGCTAGTCAGAGAGCAGACCACCTTATGAACCGCCAGCCCAATTACGATGCGCCCTTCCAAAAAACCAAACACAACGGTCCAACCACTTCATTAAGCTGGCAGAAAGGGAGGTATCTGAGGCCGAAAGTTACTTGTATGCAGCTCCTCAAGTCCTGCTGCTGCTGTACCTGCTTGATGACGCTCAAAATCGACACCATCATGGACGCAACTGCCAGTAAGTCTCACATCTACCCATGTACAGGGAATCCCCAGCTAATCGATGCCCTGCCATGGAAAAGCAGAGGCATAGGTTGGTCAGTATGAGTGGGGGTGTTTGAGCAACATGTTTGCAAGTAATCAAGTTGGGACATCTTGCCAATACATTTATCATGAGAATCTGGACATGAGGGGGCCTGAAGGGGCTGTGGAAAGAGCACACAGTGAGAGTTGTGCAGCAGGGCTTGAAGTGGTCTGTAGACTACCAGTGGTTAGCACCAGCAGGTCGAAAAAGCAGAGACGGGTCTCAACAGACTCTCCATTTTTGTCCTCAGGGTGCAAAAGAAATTAAACTCTGCAGCAGTACCACCTTCCACTGCTGCAGATGTAACTGTAAAGAGACTTGTAATACTCCATTCACAGTCTTGTCACATCAAAACTGAAGCATTATCATAATCCTGAGTTGTTGCTGCAATGTCTAATGAAACTAACAACCATTGTCAAATCCAATAGTTCTGGCTTGTTGTAGGTGCAATGTCACTATATGTATCCGATATCTGGATGTTGTGCAATGACAGAAGAAGAAATACCATACGTGTGGGACACTATGCCAATCACAAATGTACACCTTACATGCTTGTACGCCATGCCCTCATATACATCAGCCAAGCCCCTTTGAGCACCCCCCAGTAAACTCATCACACTCAAAGTCCTGAAGTGGAGGGCACTGAAAACACAAAGAAACACACAATTCACAACACTGTTCAAATCCACCACAGCATAGAAGATAGGGAGTGTGTGTATGTGTCAGTGTGCACATGTAAAACATCCCAGGTAAAAATCTACAGACACTTCATTCACAACACCTGACTGAAAGCGCTCCTAGCCAACTATGTTCTACAGGAAACATCAATCATAGGGTTGTGACACTACATAACTCCCTCCAAAGGAGACATGAGACCGTGGATATGGCTAGGAGCACTGTATCGCTGCTCCAAACATATTTTGTGGGCCCCTGTATGCAACATCATAGAATGTATGTTGCCGTCACATCTGCATGATGCTCTTTATGTCCACATCACTGACAATGTGCATGAACACTTTTCACAAACTCAACATGTGCACACGTCTCACAGGCAGGTGTACTGAAGAGTGCAATAAACAGAACCACAAAACTGCACCTACTCATGAAAAATAGAACAATCAAGTTCTATGATACCCTCATATTGCTCATAAGCTAGGTCCTGTTGTTATATTCAACATACATCAGTATGGATGTGTCAACAAAATGAAACACACCTTTACTGCTAAAGTTCTATAATGGGCCTTCACACATCACCCATATGAAAAAGGAAAGTCAGGTAAATGAGATTCCCAAACTCCACAGTGTTAAACATTCAAAGGCCACAATGTAAAGAATCCCTCCAGATTTGGTTTACCTAAACCAGGACTCCTACAATTCTACGGCCCAAGGCCACAGTCCATATTGCACCTGCTTAAAAGTCTCCATGTGCACAGGACCTGTGGCATGAGGTATATCAGGGACAACCAATATTGTCTCAAAGTGGCATGCAAATGTATCTAATGTGTAAGTGAAAGTCCTGAAAAAAACACAGCAGCTGCAGTTGTCATACATCTAGTACACATGTGTTTGAAGAACACACATGTAAATGGTTACATGTGCATCCAAAGTACCAATTAGGTATAACAAAGCAACACCCTATGTGTGAAAAACAAATACCGAATTTGCATACATGAAACACATGTTCAACCTACATCTCGGGTACTACTGCAAGCCAAAAAACGTGGACATTGACTAAGGTAAGCAGCAGTACATATCATAGCAGATACCACCCAATGAAATGTCAGCCCCTATTTGAACTCTCAGCTGCGGTCTGTGCAGGTAACAGTGGTGGGGCGGTGGGGCTGATTTCGAGGATGATGCAGAGGGAAAATTAAATAAATATTAAATTTTCCTTTGGCCTCGTCCCTCGAAATCCCCCCATGTGGCCCCACCTCTGTTACCTGAACAGACAGAGGCTGGAAACTCATCCCACGTATAAATCCTTTGAACATTGACCCTTGACCTCTGCAAATCCATATCATGTCTCAAGGTCTGAATATACTTACCACTGCAAATAGATCAGCATTCATGTTGAAACCAACACAACTATAGTCACACGTCCTTAATTATCCAATAACAACAAACAGCATAAGTAGCAATGGCAGGACAAAGATGTGCGAAACCAAGCAAGTTGTTTAATAGGGGTAAACAAATTGCTGTCACAAAACAAAGGCCAATGGCTAGTCCAAGTCTTACTCTGTGGGCCAGCACACTGCTGTTCCAACAAACGTGCCTTCAAGAACACTGCCAGGGAAATCTCCCCTGGAAGGGGCATCTAGTGGGCCGTCCAGGCACTTTGATGATGTTACTTGGGTTGGGCTCAGGATTGGGTGGACTGGGTTTGTCTGTGGGCATGCTTGTGTCAGGATTGGGAAGGCTGGATTTCAACATGCATAGGATCCTGTTACCATAGGGGGTAGTTCTTGGTTTACGGAGGGGAGAACAGGTTTTGTAGGGAGTTTGGACTTTGAAAATTTGGGTTGGGGCGGGGAATAGGTCCTTTGGGTTTTGAGAGGGGGTGTGTTGGTTTTGGAATGCTTGGGTCTTCTTTAGTGAGAACCTTGTGTCTTGGCTGGGGTGGTGATGTGTTTCTGAGGGGGCAGATGTTTTGGGGTGGATTTAGCAGTTGAAGGGATGGTGTGGGGTGATGAAGAAGACCTTCTGGCTTTGGGAGGGGGCAGGCAGCTGTGGCTGTGAAGAGGTCAACAGCAATCATGCAAAGTTAATGGGACGACTGGGGAGGAGGTGAGACAAGGGGTAGGGTTTGGAGGTAGAGGAATATGAAGTATGAGTTGTGGCTGTTCATGCTATTTATGCATGTCTCTGATGTTTGTTTGTTTGTTGAATGTTTCTGTTTCTTGGCATTGTGTGAAGTGTATGTGGCTAGTTGTTTGGGTGTGGTGTCTGGGTGTGTAATGTGGGTAATGGCAAAGTCTAGTGGTGCAGTGTCCTTGGGGTATGAACTGTGTAGTGGCTGTGTCTGGTGGTATGATGTCAGGATATATGTGTGTAGTGGCCATGTCTGGTGGTGTTGTGTCTGGATGTATGTGGGTAGTGGCTGTGATTGGTTGTGTGGAATCTGGATGCATGTTTGTATTGGTTATGTCTGGTGGTGTGGTGTGAGGATGCCCGTGTGTAGTGGCTGTGTCTGGTGGTGTGGTGTCAGGATGTATTTTTGTAGTGTCTGTGTCTGGTGCTGTTGTGTCTGGATGTATTTGTGTAGTAGAGTGGGTGTGATGTCTGGGTGTTTATCACTGGATGTGTTGGTGAGGGTTGCAATTGCCTGGTGAGTGATTGTGTTATTTTTTCATATTTTTCAGTGTGCTGCATGGGGGTGTTGAGGTGGATTTGTGCTGATGTGTGTGTGTGCATTTTGAACAGTTATGGGAATAGGGAATTTGGATGTGAAAGAGGCAGAAAGTGGGGGGGGGTTGGAAAGGTGGAATTAGTGGAAGGCTACCTGTGAGTGTTGAAGCCAGAGCCTGAAAAGATCTCTGTAGGGCAGACATGTCAGCATGAATGCCTTCCAGGTACTATACCATCTGCATTAGCTGGGGGCTTTGCACCTGGATGGCATTCAGTCCTGCAGTGGAGACAATGTGGCTCAAAGTGGTGTGATATTTGTGCACAAAGAACCATTGTACATGAGTCTACTTAGGGACATCCCCAGTCAAGATTAGTTCAGGTGAGCACACCTTTTTCACATTGCAAATCTGGGGAGAGAATGTAGCCTTACGGCTAGAGCAATCGATCTCGAAGCTGGGAAACTGGGTTTGAGTCCCAGCAACGATGCTCAACATCCTGTGATTCTGGGCAAATCACTTAATCTCCCCGTGCCTAACAAAAATGAATATGTCCATCTGTAACGAAACTCGTGCTCATGTAAAGAGCTCTGATACCTGATGTCTCGGGTCTAGTTCGCACTATATGAAACTAAAAAATATATATATATCAATGCCATTAGTACAGTGAAAGTACATGAGGCTTAGGAAATATGCAGTTCATAAAGAGGCCTTACTTGTGTCCAAAAAGGAAGAGAATTCACTGTACCTTCCTTGTTTCACAAACACAAATACCAATGTAGTACTGAGGCGAGACACAAACATTTGACCCCAACATGTCAGCATGTCTTTTTCTGATGCATTTTGCCAGCCAGTGAATGAGCCTCCACAAATGCACAAGTGCGTCACACCTAACTGAATACACCCTTCTCAATGGCATGCAAAAACACATTGCCAGATAGTGCTGGAATTCTTCCTACCATGTGTGTCCTTGACCCAACAATTTGACCTGGCTAATGACATCCATCAATGTCATTGGATATTTTTGACTCACCCACCCATGTCTACACTAAGTCTGGGGGTGAACTCTGCTCCGCTCGTGGAGTTTGCGGAAATTTCCGCACTATGGTGCCGATTACGATCCGGCAAAAACCGGGTACGAACCGTCGGACGGAGGCTTTTTTCCGCCCGACTCGTACCCGGTCGTAAAACTTTACAAACATGCAAGTACGATTCGCACGGAAACACCATTTCCGTACGAGTCGTACAAAACACCGACCGACGAAAAGATACATACAAATGGGATCCGGGGAATGCGCCGACGTGACGTCGGGATGCTCTCAGGCCGCGTTTCACGACCCAGGAATTACGATTCGAACCGACAGCAGTCCGGACGGCAATATTTTTACGGCACCCAAAAAGTGCCGGAAAAGCGAAGTACGGTACGAAACGACCAGAGTAGGGGGCCCGGTAAGTGCCGTACCCCCCCCAGCCCCCGCATGTACGCGCCGTACCCCCCCAGCCCCCGCATGTATGCGCCGTACCCCCCCCCAGCCCCCGCATGTACGCGCCGTACCCCCTCCAGCCCCCGCATGTACGCGCCGTACCCCCCGTGTATGTACACCCGAGTACGTGTCGAACCCCCGTGTATGTACACCCGAGTACGTGTCGAACCCCCCCGTGTATGTACGCGACGCGCTGGGGGTACCCACCGTACATACACGGGTGGGGGTACGACTCGAACGTACACGGGTGTACATACACGGGGGGGTTCGACACGTACTCGGGTGTACATACACGGGGGGGTTCGACACGTACTCGGGTGTACATACACAGGGGGGTTCGACACGTACAGTTCGACACATACTCGGGTGTACATACACGGGGGGGTTCGACACGTACTCGGGTGTACATACACGGGGGGGTTCGACACGTACTCGGGTGTACATACACGGGGGGGTTTGACACGTACAGTTCGACACGTACTCGGGTGTACATACACGGGGGGGTTCGACACATACTCGGGTGTACTTACACGGGGGGTTCGACACGTACAGTTCGACACGTACTCGGGTGTACATACACGGGGGGGTTCGACACGTACTCGGGTGTACATACACGGGGGGTTCAACACGTACTCGGGTGTACATACACGGGGGTTTGACACGTACTCGGGTGTACATACACGGGTGGGTTTGACACGTACAGTTCGACACGTACTCGGGTGTACATACACGGGGGGGTTCGACACGTACTCGGGTGTACATACACGGGGGGGTTCGACACGTACTCGGGTGTACATACACGGGGGGTTCGACACATACTCGGGTGTACATACACGGGGGGGTTCGACACGTACAGTTCGACACGTACTCGGGTGTACATACACGGGGGGTTCGACACGTACTCGGGTGTACATACACAGGGGGGTTTGACACGTACTCGGGTGTACATACACGGGGGGTTCGACACGTACAGTTCGACACGTACTCGGGTGTACATACACGGGGGTACGGCGCGTACTCGGGTGTACATACACGGGTGGTACGGCATGTACATGCGGGGGCTGGGGGGGGTACGGCGCGTACATGCGGGGACTGTGGGGGAGTACGGTGCGTACATGCGGGGGCTGGGGGGGTACGGCGCGTACATGCGGGGGCTGGGGGGGGTATGGCACGTACATGCGGGGCTGGGGGGGTACGGCGCGTACCGGGCACCTGTTTCGACGTCTCCATGGTTGCTATTGGAGTTCGGTGCGGACGGTCTTTTAACCATACGGTTGTACATTCGGATGCCCGGGACGGATCGTGATTCCCCGGTCGGACTTCGCTTTTCACGTTTGTACGGTAAATCGTCCGAGGACGTGTCGGACACATTTTCCGACCCGAGGACGTGTGGGGAATAATTCCCAAGGCGGTTCGTATGGACTTTTTACCATGCGAATCGTGATTGCCAGTTTGTACGGCACGTGTACGATTCGTACGGTAAAAAGACCGGATACGAGTCGTACGGGAATTTTTTTTACCGGATCGTAATTGTCACCTCTGTGTTACGCGGAGCTTGCAGAGTTTTTTCCCTTGCTTGCGTTTTTCAATGTCAAATTGCTGAGCGTGAGCGAGGAAAATCCACTTCCTGTCGAGATTTCTCAAAGCAGGCGGTCAGATTTCTCATTGCGAGTAGTCAAATATGCTCGCGACCGCTCCTGTTGAGAAACTGTCCACTCGCAGGAGGAAAGCTGCCGCTTGACTAAAAGTCTACTCGAGCAGCAGAAAGGATGCAACGCCCGCTTGTGCTGTGCATGGTGCCGTTCGTGTTGATTGCACAGTGCAGACAAGCACCTGGCACTGAAAATCACAGCGAACATTATTTATCCAATGCACTCTGCCACTTGCAGAGCTCCTTGTAGTGTGGCAGAGCTTTTTTGCACTTCGAGGAGTTCCGCATAGCAGAATGGGCTTTTGGCCTCCTGAAGTGCAGATTCAGGTGTCTTGACAGGACTGGGGGAGCCCTCCCCTACTCACACAGGAGGGTATATGAGATCACCAGAGAATGTTGCATACTCCAAAACCTCACACTGCGACAGAGCATTCCTCTCATCACAGAGAATGGAGAACAGCAAGAGTCACCGGTGAGGATCCTGAAATGCCAAATGGTGATGATAGTGTTTAAGAGGAAGGAGTTGAAATGCGTGACTAGATTATCAACAACTTCTGATGAGTGTAAATATGTTGTGAGATGTCATGACTTTGACTGTTACAGTGACTGTTGTTGTGATGCTGTGAGGGAATGTTAATGGATACATGTTAGGTATGTACAGCTGTTGCAAACTCAGTGCACAGCTGTTTGTGAAGGAAGATCTTCACACATGCACACATTGTTCATGTTGCTTTGTGTAGGGGGCATTTTCCCATGTACTGTGTATTCCAGAAATTAACGGTGATAGGTGTCATATGTATGGCTTTCTAGCTAATCACATTGTATTGGTCTACTTTAGGTACCTTCACCATGCAATCTTTATTTGGACGTTATCAGCAGGTATATGATGCTGTTTCTATGTAGGAAGTGGACATGGATTGTTCCTGCGAATATCTGGCACAGACTTCGGGTGTACAACTGCGGTACCAAGAAAGCTTGCACAGCGATTGGCTGGAAGTTGCAATTAATCCATTGGACTTGTTCCTGTCAGGTGGTGGTCCTATTGCAATATGTCTCCCATCATGTGCTCCAACACAATGTTGTTGGGTCAAAAAATCGTAGTAGTCTCCCTTCACATTGGCTACTTCCTCAATGCACATGAACCACAAGTAGCTGCTGCTGTGTCTCATCATTGTATGCCACATGGCTTGTGGCACACCACTGACATTTGTTTTTGACCTTCCACCAGATGCAGCAACACTTGATTGGAATGAACCTGTCCTCAGAAACCATTGTACTGCCATGTTTTTGCTTCTTGTTTTCAATGATGTGGGATTGCTTTTGTGAGGTAATTGACATGGCTCCACCTGATGACATGAACCAATTGTCACTTGCCTATGCTAATTGGTATTGTCAGATGTATCTCATCCGACCATGTTGTTGAGGTCTGTACATGATATTTGTGGTCATTGACACAGATCACTTCAGAATGTATAGTTTTGCTCTGTTTTTTACATTATACCAGCCTAAGATTGTAACTATGGAATAAAGATGTAATGAGACCATACACTTGTATGTCTGTTTTGGGGCAACAGGGTTTTGATACTCATTTGCACATAGTTCACATTCCACATGTCCCTACTTACAAAAGTGGCTTCTACTTACGTTTGGTAATTCACATGGGGATCACTTCATAACTTGCTAGATGCAAATGATACCACAGAAGCTAATGATTTTGTGACAAGTGAATGTGTTGCAGTGCACATCGTGTGAAAAAAGAACATTATGCAGACAAATAGTGACAACACAGGAGTGTAGCGGTCAGTGTTGTCAAATGAAATCCATGATTTAGGAGTCACTCGTCGAAGTGCCAAGTCCAACATACTCATCCCATCAGAAATAGAAAAGTCTACAGGAATAGAAAACTTAGGGCCAGATGTAGGTGGCTAAATACCGGTCGGTAACGCCGAAATTCGGTAAATTTCAGCATTACCGACCCTTATTTAGCCATTCCTAATGTAGGTAAGGAATCGGTAAATAAGGAATCGGTATATACCGATTCCTTATTGCTCTTGCATTTAAGGAATCGGTAATACTGATTCTTTAGATGCAATGTAGGAAGCACATTAAAGAGTGCTTTTGAGCCTTAAGAAATCGCTAATTACCACCAACTTCAAGTTGGTGGTAATTACCAATTTCCTTTAAAAAATCACTTTTTTGTTTTTGTTAATGCCATGTGGCACACATTCATGCCCTTAGGGCATGTATGTGCACCACATGTGCACACATGCACATTTCAGGGGTGCAACAGAGTGTCCTTTTGACACCCTGGCACCCTTGAAAGTGCTCCCGCTATTAGCGATTCGGTAATACCGAATCGCTAATAGTGAATGTCTTCACATTCATTCCTATGGGCCTCCAAGCCCATAGAAATTAATGGGTAGGTATTCCTTATTACCAAATCTCAATTACCGATTCGGTAATAAGGAATATTAAGGATTCGGTATTTTTTACCGAATCTTTACCTACACAGGAAATACCCATTTCTTAATAGCAAATCTGTAAAATTCGCTATTAAGAAATCGGTATTTCAGATTTACCTACATCTGGCCCAAAATGAATGTGTTGCACACAAAGGAGAACATCAGGTGCAGAGTTTCTTCCTGGCAGTGGTGGGTGCCTTGCTAATTGAACTTTCTGAATATTTTCTTGGATATCTCGGCCCACGATAGGAGGGAGATCTGCTGCTGCATTGCCAGGGTTGTCTGTGGTGTCTTCCTCTGAGAAGGCCTCCCTTCTTGTGGATGCCACAGATGTAGAGTGGCTAGATGTAGTTGGACAATTGCAAGGGGTAGAAGGCAAGGGAAAAACCCTGCAGAGTGTGGTGTTAATGTCCCTCAGCACCCATATGAGCTGGCCCGTGTTCTTATTGTGGGCCAGCTCCGGTCTAAGTACCTCTGCAGTTGCAAAAGAGCTGGCTCATGTTCTCATTGTGGGCCAGCTCTGGTCTATGGACCTCTGCAGTTGCTTCATTTCCTGAAGTTTCTCCAGTTCCCGCCACTATTTGTAGTCCTCATAGGCTCCCAGAACTCGGTTGATGGTGGCCTGGGAATCATTGGCACCAGTGGCCTCAATCAGCTGGCCCACAGTTACCCTCCCACTACTCTTCCTCCCAGGGGCCTGTGCCCTAGGGCCAGCCTGCTCCCTTCCACTGGCCCCTCTATCCTCAGTCAGAGTGTTGTCGATCCTCACCTCTGGCAGTGGGACTGGAGGGGCAGGAGATGTTGCTGCTCATGCTAGGTCCACCGGTTATTTGGGAAGAGGTCCACAGAGATGTTGCAGCTGGGATGGGAGGGGTTATCGTGGGCACAGTGGAACTCACTGTATCTGTCTGGCCAGGCTTACAAGATGTGCCAGGTAGGTCATCTATGTCCATGGGTACAGGAGATTCTGCATCATTGGAGGCTTGATCCAGAGGTGGAATTGGATGTTGGACTGTGTCCTGACTGGGGCCAGATGTTGTGCCCAATCACCCTGTTCAGTCATGGAGTATTTTGTTATTGCTGTAAGTGGAGTATCTACATCCCCATCATTTGGGATACAGTGAGTTCAGGCATGGGAGGGACACATGGGATGGAGTTTAACATCGTGATCTATCCCCGTTGTGCACTCGTTTCAAAACATTTGTAGAAATCCATTACATGAAGTGGTATTGGCTTGATCATTTGATGTGCTGATAACCTTCATTTTGAAATGATGGATGGACATGCCATCTCTCAATACCTTGATCCCAATACAATGTTGAAGTTACATGTGTATTTGTACATTACAGGTCATTGTTGTGTACAGTACAGGCATTCATACAACTTGGTGGTAGATTTAGCATTGGTAATCATATGTGCTGTGCAGTGTCAATATGCCACCAGCCAATCCAAATCATCTGGGTTCCCTTCAAGCGTTCTTGATATTTTAAGTACACACTTTGTATGGTTTCACTCTTGGCCTCATTCCATTATGTTATAGAGACCTGGGCAAGTTCAGGCTGAGCAGGCAGACATATTTCTGAGTAGAGCATTGTGTGCAGAGTGTTCTGTCCCTATGATCTGGGGATCAGTTGAGACATGGCTGACATGTGAATATGTGCAAATCTGGTAGATGTAGTCATTTCAATCTCTCATAACCCACACTTGACAAATGGCTAACTGCATGTGAGGTGAACATCAGTAGTCACATGGCTGACGAGTATGGGTAAACTGAACTAGTACATTTTGATAAGTGTTCAAGCAAGAGGGCCTCATGGTAGAGGTTTTCATTTCAATCTCTTGTACCACACACTTGACCCATGGCTAACTGAATGTTATGTGAACATCAGCAGTCACATGGCTGAAAAGTGAGTATGAGCAAATGGAACTAGTACATCTTGCTAAGTGTTCAAGCAGCAGGGCCTCATGATAGATGGAGTCATTTCAATCTCTCATACCCCACCTGACAAATGGCTAACTGTATATGAGGAAGACATCAGTCGTCACATGGCTGACAAGTAAATATGTGCAAACTATAGTACTGACTCTTGTTCAGAGTTAGAGGTACAGGGCCTCATGGTAGATGCAGTCATTTCAATCTCTCGCACCCCATTCTTGACCAATGGGAAACTGCATGTGAGGTAGATATCAGTAGTCACATGACTGACAAGTGGTAAGTGCAAACAACATAGGCGCCTCTTGTTCAGAGTTCAAGTAACAGGGCTTCATAGTAGTTGTAGTAGTTTCAATTTCGACTTGCTAACACTAGCAAAACTGGTTTGTGTTACATACCTGGTTAAAACATGCAGTTGTACTGCACCATACTATTAAATATTTGCACATATTTTGGATCCTGGGGGTGATGATTTGACAGTAATGCACTTAAAGACAGCATTCTCACCTGTGGGATTGATACATGTGATCTTATATAATGGGCTACTGATTGTCATTGACAATCCCACTTCTCTGATACTGCATATTGGAAAAGTAGATGGATTACACTATAACAAGAGCTGAGATGTGTGCAAATGGAACATTGATATGTTGTGACAGTTGGTGAGGTATTAATTATCAGTCTCCATTCCCCCAGGTATGCCTGTCGAGCCCTCAGAATGCAGGATGATGTGCACCTTCTCCTCCCATGTTGTGAGTTCTAATTGTGGGCCAAGAGGACCACCACTAAATTTCTGGGCCACTAGGTGGTGTCTGGAGGCCAGATTCTTCATCCTTTTCCTCAGGTCATGCTACCTCTGCCTGATTTCCTCCTTGGTGCGCAGTGCGGCACCTAAAGCATCCTATTCCACATTTCATTCTTCCTGCTGAGAGTAGATTGTTGGACTTGGGTTCCAAACAATTGTGGCTCTACTGTAATGATTTCATCCACCATGACTGAAAACTCAGTGTCAGAGAAATGTAGATTGTTTGTACATGACATGTTTATTAAATACAGTGAGTGACAATGAAGAAAACTGAAAATGCCTTTAAACTACGGAATGAGGATGAAAATAGTGAAAACAATGTATGTGGAGTGTTTGTGATGGGATTGTTTGAAAAGGGTTACCTTCTCTTTCCAACAATATAAGCTATCTTGTTGTGATGCAGTATAATGGCAAAGGATAATAGTCTGGATAAGGTGTGCTTTATATTGAGATTTGTGGGTGAGTTTACTTTGACAATCTGCATCAACTGTGTAGATTATTGTTACATCCCATGGGCACTGTTGTGGTGCTCTGAGGTAGCTGTAGTGCATCAGTTTAGTGCCATTGTGAAACTGCCGGCAAGGGACCACCAGTTCAATGGTTTTCCAGTAATCATCTCGGCAGTGCTACCACAGCCCTGACGGCATCAGAGTACCTATCAGCAACCTTTCTAGCTTCCGCGGCCCATGCAGTGACTGCCCTTCATGGCCTTTGAGGTCCAAATCATACTGCAACGATGGTGGTTGGATTGTGAGGCCGACCAACACTGTAAGGAGGCCCTTAGTCTCTTTTTTGGAAGTTGAAAATCTCCACTTGGATGAAGTAGAAGGCTGTAGCTGGCAAAAGCTCCAATAGACTGGATTCCACTTTAGTGAAGGACCGCTGAACAGGATTTGCTGCTGTAGAGAATAACATAGCGGTAGCTATCACAAAGTCAGGTTGATCTGTGATACACCTTGAGTTAATAGACAAGCAGGTTGGTCCTGATTTTCCTCGATTCACAGAGCAGATTTCAGCTAAAAATGTTCCAAGTTCCAAGTTTTGGCTTTTGACTATCTGGACATCTTTAGCACCACCACAAACAGTAAAGGACTGAAGGTGCACCCCTTGTGGGGGTTAGGCTCATTCAGGCTGGGAACAGGAGTGGGTTCAAGATGGCTGGATCCTTTTATGTTCCTGAGGCTCTGATCAGGGGCCAACCAACTAGTCCTTTGAGTCATATTGGTCCTGGCATGAAGAGATGAAACAGGGCTCAAGAAGCAGGACAGGCCTCTGAGGGTTCAAGGCAGGTGTCAGGCAGCAAAGCAGTTCTTCCAGCTGTAGCAAAGCAGTCTTGTGGAGTACACCGCAGGCCAGAGAAGCAGGCAATCCTCTGAGAGTCCTTCCACAGGTTCAGAAAGTTAACTCAAGAGTGGATCTGAGGGTCCTATTTTTAAAACTGGTGCCTTCTTTGAAGTAGGAAAGCTTTCTACAGTATTCCACTTGAAGTTCTTGAAGTTTCCTGACTCCCCTGCCCTGGCTCCAAGCTGGTGGCATGATCAATGCAGGGGTTACGAGTCATTTTTCTGAAAGCAGAGTCCAGCCTATTCAGTTGCAAGCAGGACTGTGCCACGGCCCCCCCATCCTGCCAGTTGATGGCCTATCCAGGCACTCCTAATTCCTCTATTGTGTGGCTGTCTCAGACTAATAAATAAAGTCCAACTGCCAACTACACTCAGTTATTTGAGCTACAAAAGGCGGTAGGCACCAAATAGGACAGAAAAAATGCCAACTTTCTAAAGGAGTCCCAAAATTATGTGATGCGTCGTCACTCACCATCCTCAAGTCACACTGCCATATGCACTTAAGTCACAAATGTTTATGACAAGCATTCAGTTTTAATCAAATTTAATCCATTCCTTATCAAATTTATTCCAGTACTGTTAAATTGTTTAGAAAATTTCGGGACAGGCAACATCTTTAAAACCTTTAAATGCTGAAGAAATGCCCATCCTAACCTTTATCTGCAGCACATCAGAATTCACATTACATTTTAAATGGTCATACGTGTATTCACCCAATACATTTCAGGGTGATGAACCTTCCTCAGGGGTAAGAAATTATGAATTGGTATGGGTAGGAGTGGGAATGGTAAATGTTACCCCTTTAGTGTCTAACACCTTCCTCAATATAGTTATATGGGAGTGGGAATAGGAAATATAACCCCTGTAATGTCCAACACCTCTTTGAATTGATTTAGATTCGAGTAGAAGTAGTGAATGTCAACCCTTTTGTGTCCAAAATCTTACCACAATTGGTATAGATTGGAGTGGGAGTGGTAAATGTAACCATTTTAGCGTTCAACACCTTCCCCAATATGGTTAGATTGGAGTGGGAATAGTAAATATCACCCATTTAGTGGTCAACACCATCCTCAAATTGGTTTAGATTGAATTTGGAATAGTAAATATTCCCCCTTTAGTGTCCAACACCTTCCCCAATATATAAACAAAGATATTAAAACACTTAATAGAAGTCCAAAGAAAGTCAGTCCATAAAGTGATAATTCTTGTAGATGCTTCAAGTCCGTAGTTTATTGTAGACAGAAGCCAAATATCTGTGACTATCTGTACATGCGCTTTGAAAACAGCAGAAAACAGTCAACATGTATTTCGTCACATAGTGACTTCTACAAGGCTGTGGATTATGTATAAACATGTGATCACTCAGAAATATTTGAAAATTCAGAAGCATATAGTACATCTCAATTAGGTGCCCTAGAACGAACAGGTCTCTAAAGCATGTGTCCAGTGAAGATAGATAAATTAAAAGATCAGAATGTAAGGCGAAAAACATAGGGCCATATTATCAAGATCAGTGTTAAAATATCGCCGCTTTAGCGGCAGGAAACTGCCGCTAAAGCGGTGATAATGGGCTTGATAATATGCCCTTGTGAATTCCCATAGAAGCCCATGTTAACACCAGAACATGGGCTTCTATGGAAATTCACAAGGGCATATTATCAAGCCCATTATCGCCGCTTTAGCGGCAGTTTCTTGCCGCTAAAGCGGCGATAATTTTAACGCTGATCTTGATAATATGGCCCATAGTTTCATAAAGTGTTCCTGATGAACAGACTTTAAGTATTGCTATAGAGATCCAGGAGGGAATGTGAAAAGTTATTTCTAGAGGGTGACCTTATTCTGTACATTGGACCATAGGTTGGTTCCACTTTTTGTATAGAACTAATTTCATTGGACTTAATTCAAACTGTAGGGGGAAAGCATCCTAATGCTATTGTTTACTTCCTCTAATAGGCTAACAGTGGCTCTCCATCTCTAATTGTATCTCTTTTATGACGTCATATTAGACTGTTTCCTTCAATTGTCAACAGCAGATGTAGGATATGACCCATATGATCTCTGATGGATGGGG
This sequence comes from Triturus cristatus, assembly GCF_964204655.1. NCBI lineage: Eukaryota > Metazoa > Chordata > Amphibia > Caudata > Salamandridae > Triturus > Triturus cristatus. The sequence continues at coordinate 685,140,275 of NC_140582.1, read as the reverse complement.
GCATCAACTTGTGCATCATTAGTAAGTTATGTCACGCACCTAATGAAATACAGTAACTTTTATTATACCACTACTACCTATGAAATTGTAATTACTTTCCCCAATATATTTAGATTGGCGTGGGAATAGTAAATGTTACTTCTTTAGCGTCCAACACTTTTCACAAATTTTGTATAATAAAAACATGTCACCCCTTTTTCAGTTTTTGTTTTGCAATTGTAATTATTGTATAGTTTTACAATGTGTATTATATATAAAAATATATAAAAGTAAGTAAGTAAGTGTTTTTAATAATTAAAAAAGGCGAATCATTTTTATGTAGATTTGTATGGTATTATTTTTTATCTTTTATTTTTAACAATCTTTTAAAATGCATAAACCTTTTCCATATATATATTTTTAATATTATTTTTACATATGCTTTATTAGTACGTCTTAAATATTCACATATATTACATACTATTATTTAATTTTTACTGTACCATTTTTCCATAATTTTCATAACATTGATATTTTTTACATGTTTAATATATTCTTTTACATTGTTATAACATTTCATAATTTTTTTCGAACATCGATTTTCAACCTTATGTTCATATATTTTTTATTAGTATGTATTAAGTAATTGTACATATTTTATCTTATTATTTCAGTTATACTATACAATTTTTCCATACTTTTTAATAGCATTGCTTGATATGTTTTGAACGTGCAGTAATTTTAACAATTTTTTTAACATTTATACTACGTGTTTACAATATTTCCTATTCATTTATGTGGGCAGCTAGTCCTTTTTTACGTTTCATTTGGCGGCCCATTTTTTTACCGCTACCTTCCATTTTCTAATGTATTTGTATTTTTTTTAGTCTGCTTTCTCAGAATCAGATGGTGGTAAGGTGCTGCTGTTCATTGGAATAGGTAAGTCCTTTTTAAGAGATTTTTAAGGATTTTGCGAATGGGGGATTTAGGATGGAAGTTTAAAAGTTATAGTGATGTTTGATGGGTTTTGGTATATTTAGATCTATTGCTGTTACTATATCACACTAGTTTGCACTTTTTTTACAGTATTTTAATAATGTATTAGTATGGGGGTCATTACGAAGTCCATTCGCCATTGTATCATATTTAGAACCGCACAACTACAAGGCGACGGTCCCACAGGCCAAATAATAATGCGACTGCCATGGTGGCTGTCGCATTGGCCATTTTTTATGTTGCGGCGGGTGCAGCTGGCTGCAGCACTCACCGCAATGTAAAACAAGGATGTTTTACATATCCCCTTACTACATGACAGGCACCATGCGGTGCCTGTCCCTGGTTCAGCGATATATAGAGTGGCCATAATACAAAAGACCTGATTATGGTGGAGCACTATTCTTTCTTAGAGTAAATGGGGCAGTCTGAAACTATCTCTGCCAAGAAGCTGGCTCTGCCAAGATGCCAGTCATACCTAGTTCCCAGTGTTCAAATTTAAAATGTTTGCCAATACACCAAATAACACCTCATCTCATGAGCCAAACTAGAAAAAAGTGTTAGAGGTCAGAAAGTACCTCACGTAAGGATCACCAAGGGAGCTGCTGGTTGGATATCATTTTCGTTCATATTAACCAATGGTTTTCACTTTGATTTCCTTATTTTTGGATTTCCTGGAGCGGTTCTGTTTTTAAAAAACCTTTTCTGTTTCTGATACTCTGAATTACTGTAAGGGATGTCAAATTAAGCCTTTATATTTGTGCATTTTCGGGGGGGTTTCTAGAATTTTTTATCCTATTTTTGGTGGATTACTAATTGTTGTTACTTGGGGTCAGAGTGATCTGTAGCGACAGAACAGTAGGTTTTAATGTTTTAATTTATTTTGGGTGGGAAATAATATATTATATTGTTTATATTAAATATATGTTATTGTTATGTAGAATTCTTTGGATTTTGTGCTAATATTTTATGTGATGGATTGCACGTTATTTTAATTTTAGTTGTTGATAGCAAAATTTTGGGGAAATAATTTATATGAAATTTTATAATATCAGTCTCTATAAATATTGTTATTTTAAACAGTAATTTGACTGATCCAATAAAATATTATATTAACATTTTTTACATAATTGATCTGGTATGTTAGCTTACAGTTTGTTGTACTTTATGAGGAATTTGCAAGATAAAGATTTATTTTCATTGTATGCTTTTGGCTATAATTTCTAAGTAATGTAGTCCTTTGTTAGTCATGAAGACTTTGACTTTAAATTGTAGCATGCCGTACATTCTTTTGTTTTGTTTGCTATGTTTAGAGCCAATTTGACAAACAGATTGCTCCATTCTTAGTTCTTGGTAGCTTTGTTCTTTTTGTATTGCTTCTTCAAATGTGTACAGTGTAGGTTGAGTTGTGCCTGGTGTAGATTGGAAGGCATTGTTCCATCCTTCCACTGCCTTGTTTGTTTTGTTTTCCTGTGCCAAGATGCTGTCATAGACATTACACCATGGTATTTGGAATTTGGGTTGGTATCTGGGTCCAGCGCAATGCAGTCTGCCTTAGGCCTGGGCCAAAATTCCGTTCCGTTTGCGGAAATTGCGATAATTTGGCATTTTCGCGTTCTGCGGAAAGCGCGAAAATGTCAAAATTTCCGCATTTAGCAGCTTAGCGATAATTTGTTTCTTGCTCGTGCTGTAAAATATTACATTCTCGCGTGCGCGCGATCGCCTTACCTGAATCCCCGCGTTCGCCGACAAGTTTTCCCAATCCGGTCGCGTTCTCCACGAGATGTTGGATTGTTGGTAGCCATTTGCGCTGTCTCGCGACAGTTCGCGCCCGCAGTAACGTCATGCGTTGCGCGATCACGTCTTTCTTCTCGCGATCATGCACCGCGAGACAAGTGAAAACAAGATGGCCGTGCCCACGAGCAACCGCATGGGTAAGTTGGCGAGCCGCGACCACGCAGAAAATACCGCGAACGGGCGGGAAAAAAACTTCTGCATCTTCGCGATATTTCCACGAGTTTGCGGAGATTTTTAACATTTTTGTGATAATTTGCGAAAGTGAATTTCGCAAATTCCGCCCACCCCTAGTTTGCCTACCCAAGTGTCTTTGAAAATTTCCATTAGGAGACAATGGGGCTCATTCCGATGTCAGTTGGACAAGCGTCCAACCGACAAAGCAGTGGAAGTGAAACCGCTCGACTAGTAGTTGGTGGTTCCACTCTCGGTATTCTGATTCAACTGCCAGCACGGCAGTCAGATGTATGCCTTTTCCAATTGCAGCTTGTGCCACTGCCTGAAAAAGGGCAGCAGCACAAGCTGCAATTGGAAAAGGCATACTTTACACATCCATGCCCCTTGTGCCAGGCCCCACATGGTGCCTGTCACACTGCGCATGGATGTGTGGGAGGGCACCACGTATGCCCCCTAAACCCTGTAGCGGTGACCTGGGGGACAGTGGCCCTGCTGGGGTCCCCCAAAATCCCTTTCTGTCTTCCATTTCATGGCAGATGGACTGCCAGGAAAAGGCAGAGGGAACCGGGCATAGTTATTCCCTATGGCGGTGCCTGAGATGGCACCCCCCCTATTGTAGGGATTACTGTCCGTCCAATGTACCAACAGGCTCATTGAGCCCGTTGCAAAAGCAGTGGTTGGACTCCACTCCCAGTGTCTCCGACCGTCGAATCAAAATCTGGCGGTTGGACCACTCATCATGATGTTGGTGGGCCCGCCAGCAATGGCTTGTCGGTGTCAGGCCCACCAACTTCGAAATAGGCCCAAAGTTTGTCTTCAATTTGTTGGTAGAAAGGGCTTCCTTGTAGTATATTGTAGTGGGTGACTACCTCTGTGTCAGGGACTTAGACTATTGCTATTAGTTTTATGATTTCAAAGACAAATTGGCTGTCTTTGAACATATACTTTGATTGAAATGATAGTAACCGCCTTATACAGCCTTGATAGCAGCCTCGAAAATGATGCAGAACCTCAGCATCGAAGCTTCACTGCTTGTACAAACCTACACATCATCTGAACTGCCCCTAACTTCCTTGACATTAACCTTCACATCGCAAATCCCGTCACCAGGATTCTCAATGCAACACGACCGCGCACCTTAGCCTCATTACATTTTGGAACCAACACATTGCCTCTACTGCGAGACACATCTTCGAGGTGGATCCACACAAGCACTCCGCAACTGGGATTAAGGTACTTTGCTTCATTGGGACTAACTGGGTCCCTGCAGCTGGCCCACTCTCTATTTTGGTTGCCCTGAACTTTTGGCTTTGTCCCAGTCTGGCGCAACCAGATATCCCCAATAAAGCTTTTGCTTCTATGTGTTATTTTACACTATAACCTATAAAATTCAGTATCTCATGTTCTAATTATTGGATTCTTGTTATTTTGGTCTTCTTTTATTCACTAAATTGAGCACTATTTTCCTAACCTCCTAAGCTAGTGTTGTGTTTTCACTGATTTACTGTTTGAATTGTTGCACAAATGCTTTACACATTGCCTCTAAAGTAAAGCCTGACTGCTCTGTGACATGCTATCAGAGGGTGAGCACAGGTTAATTTAGGGTTTGTCTGCCTCTTACCCTGATGAGGATTGTTCATACCCCAGTCAACCACCGGCCCAGCTTCTAACACATTTCCTATAAATTGATTTACACACTTGCGCAAATCATTGCCTCTGTGTGTTTGTGATGCCAGTCACTTTGACAGTTTACATGAGGATGAGTAGCGCAATAAAATAAATAACTTTGAGAGAGGGCTTAAGAGAGAGTGGGGCAGCATTAGAGAATGGTAGTGAGGGGATCTGTGAAGAAAGAAGTCATCAGGGGCAACGTTTGTTATGCCAGAAGCCACCAACACTAAAACTGACCCTGTTATCGAAGAATCTGGAGCAAGACTTCAGATACTTTTAAGGCTCTTCCTGTTAACACACTGTATCGCATTGATTCTTGACTATTTTCATTGTGCATGCAACTAATTTTTTCTGACACATCCGATGACATTAGGTCGCAAGAAGTAAATCATTTGAATGTGGTGAGCTAGTTTTAGGATATAATCTGACAATTTATAATGTTGAAATGTGATTTTTTGTCAGGTTGTTACTTTTGCTCACACCATGCTGACATTGCTTTTTCATTATTTTGTATAGTGAAATTGGCCAGCATAACTATTGAATTTCCAAGTGACACACATCCTTTTGGCCCTTTATAAGGTTTGCAGTCTGAGTCTCTGTGAATTTGCTGCACATTTAGGACTAAGGGGCCGATTACTATCTCATCCAAATGCATTCCTACCGAATCAGTCCCGGAATGCTTTCTGGACGACTCAGATCGGGTGAGTCCGAACGAGTTATTTGGATGCATCTGGATGCTTCCAGATATGATTTGCTCGGTCTCCTATTGACTTCAATGGGAGCCTGTGTTCCAAAGGAGAACACAGGCTCCCATTAAAGTGAGGGGTGGCTAGAGATAACCTTGCACCCTGTGGCAGGCACCCCATGGTGCGTGCCACACTGTGCATGTTTGGAAAGGGCGGTCCCTTGGGTAAACCCATGGGCCTGATACGAAGGGCCCCGGGTGAACGGGGGCCTGCTATTGGCCCCCATAGACAGATTCCGGCAGCCGATTCATTCCAGAGGAACCGATTGGGAACGGCTGTCCGAATCGGTCATCGTTATTGCTCGCTCGGAAAACGAGTCCATAGACCTGTACGATTTGGCTCCGAAAGACTTGACCTATCCGACTGCCTTTCAGAATCGATTTTGACAGCACTACCGGTTTACGGGCATCGTAATTGATCGTTGGGAACTGTGTACGATTTGGTCAGCAACAGGGGTTCCAAATCAGATTCGGCAAACTTGACCCCTTAGTCTATTTTTCATATTTTGCTTAATGCTTCATCAATTTTAAATGACAAAGAGCCTTTATGACAATTGATTTCTTTGCCTTTAACTAATTTATTGAAATTGCTATAGTGTTACCTTTTTTATTGCACGTTAATTTTGAATAAACTTTCATGGTTTTCTAAATTACTGATATCAAACTCCCTTTAGCCAGCCTTTATTATCGAAAGTATTTTGAAATGCTGTTTTTAATAATGTCTTTAGGGACAAATAGCGTCACTTAGTCAATGGGACAACACCCTCCCAACCCCGCAACTGGGCCCTACATTTATCACACAGATTATCTATGGGATAGTGCCCACAAAACTATACATGTATTTTGTATGGAACCAGAGTTTGTCAGTGTAATGTGTGATGGTTTGCTCAGTTTGTCTCACTGTTTTCCCTAAAAAGATGTTGAGGTTTGCGAGTTGAAGGATAGGCCAGAGCCCTAGAGTATAGCAACCTCAGCAACAAAATAAACACATCAGTTTTTAAATTATGCTCCTCAAAATCCTTTATGCCTACCTTTTAGTTGCTTGTTTAAAGATTCAAATTATATTTTACCAATCTAGGAACACACAACAAAAGTGAACAATACATTAGAAATTATTTCTTCATAATTTTCTTTTCTTTTTAGTCAGGAGTTTTCCGGAAGCCAAAGGGGTGCTGCTCCAAATGATTGCATGTAAGGCAAATTTTGCACTTTCTGTGACAGACTTAGATTAAATATTTTTAAAGCTAGCAAAAATAAATTTGCCTAAAGCAACCATTAATTAGCAAAGGCATCTACTATTGTGGGGACATATTCTGAGGGAGGACACGGAGAATGAAACATACCCAATAAATTTATGTTTTTAGTTTATTAACACTATTAGTATAATGTTTATCTAGCTAGGAAGCAATTAAGTGCAGAACAATGGGTGAAGCCCTTTGTGGACAACTCATGATCATTTACGAAGCGGCTGGTGACCAGTGCAACTCTACTGCTTGAGAAATACCGGTTCTTGAAGAGCTGAACCTTCAGCAACTTTATGAACTGAAGGAGTGATAAAGCTGTTCTAATGCTGGTGGGATGCTATTCCAAATCCTCAGGACGTAGACAGAGATGGTCTCACTCTTATTGTCTTTCTTTAATGCACATATTAATCTCCACTCTGGCTACACACTGGCTCCTGTTTTTGAAATGTCTCACTCAGGTATAAGTAGTTTCTTAGCGGAATATCTTTGACTATCCTATGTGATGTCCTGGTAGGTAATGCAGCTAGTCTTGAAGAAGATCCAGGTCTCAGAGGGAGCAGAGTAATTCCTTCAGCATTTTCAAGTGTTGGAATTTCCCTGTGCTCCTTCTAAAATATGATGTGACATGCAGGATGATTTCCATGGGTTCCAGAGTGGCGATAGATAGTTGGAAGGTGGATTATTGGTAGGGACAGTTATGTAACTACTATTATCAAAAAGGCTACCAACACAATATAAGATTCAGTCAAGGTCTCAATACCTTAGGCCCTGGCTCTGTCCTTTGTAATGCCTCCAAGCAGGCAGGTTTAACTCAGGAGTCAGGTATGTAAAGCATTTAAAAACAACAATACATTAAATAAGTAAGACACAACATGCAAAAAAAATCCCACACCAATTTCTGAAAATAAGAAATATTTTATCTTTAATATGACCCGAAAATGATGAAAATCCAATATAGGGAAACGGAGATATGAATTTTTGAAGATTAAACAATTTCTAGTGCTTAAAAACAAATAGCACCAACTTGGGACATTGGGTCATGCATGACTTGCACAAAGTCAAAGTTTGAGATCAACCAAGATGGATCTCTGGTCAGATACACTAAGCGGGGGGCCCTGGCCAAATTTTTACCTTCACACTTAGAAACATTTCTGGAGAATTTTCTCTCGTAGATTGAGGCTCAACTTCAGGCCAGGATGTGAGTCGACAATGGCGGCTTGGCCCAGGGTGAGGCCTCAGTGAAATCTTGGAAGTTTTGAGCTCCGGAGCTTTCAGCATGGACAAATCTGAAATCCAGGCCGAGTCATGGTTCAATGTCGTTGGCCTGACACTGGTCCACAAGGCTTTTTCCAAAAGTTGCTCCAAACCTCTGCAAACTCCCTGAACTTCTTCCTGAAGTTTCTTTTGAGGGTTCAAAGTGTCCAAAAGAAAAACAATAAGGGTCTTGATGCTCTGAGATGGTTCTTGGAAGTCTGGACTACGATTCCCACAATGCTCCTGGCCAATACTTACTGGACACACAACAGGCTGGGTACTTCTTGAGGGAGATGATGCCGGGTTTCAGTGAAGCAATTCGTCTTCTCCTTGTGGTTTGAGGCAACAAATCTGAGTTGCGATGTAGCTCTCAAATATTTATCCAATGATCTGTGGTGACAAGCAGGGGGGCACCCCTGTCCAATGAGATGCAGGGTGCCATCCAAACATATGTCAGCTGTCTCCAAAATGTGGAATACTCTTGTTCCGTAAAGCACTCTACTTCAACATTTAAGATGAAGAATTCTTCTCTGTGGGAGTGAGACCTGGCTAAACCAACTTTCTGATGTAGCTCATTTCGATTGACACTCCCCCTCCAGACCTCCTGCAAATTCCTTTCTTGGAGCTGGCATCTCACTGGGGTTTACTGGACTAGTGGTAGGCCTAGCTGGCGTTCCTTTCTGTCCTGCTCTTTGTAGCCTAGTTTGATTTAACCCACCCCCTTCCTGGTAAGTTCCATGCAGCTGAAGAGCTCCCCCATCAGATAACATCTGTCTCTATGTCTCAATGTAGTCCACTTCTCACCTTGTCAAAGCAGTTTGTTTGCGCCTGTTAAGGCTGGCCAATCAGGAGGGCTGCTAAAACTCTGGATTTTGGCTCACAGAAAAGAAAGTCCTTTAACTTCTTTTCTGTATTAGTTATGGTAAAGTCAATACTGCCAAGCTATTGGATTTATCATTAACCATCTTTTAAGCCCTTGAAATATTATTGTAACTCACACCTATCAATAATTACGCTGTATCACAGTATTCCATGTTAGCCTATGAAGCTAAAAACGCTACAATAGGGAAAAACTAAATTGGCGCTTTTTTCCTCACCAGGGCATATAAAACATCTTTTCATAATGCGTCTGCTTATAGTTACATGACACCCTACCCTGGAGATACCTAAGGAAGACCTTAGGGGTGACTTATATGTAAAAATATTTTAGTTTAATACTTTGGAAAAACCTTTAATTCCAAAGTCTTTCTTTGAAACATTTTTAAGTGGATCTCCACCGAGTCCTGAAGAACGGTCACCCAGGTGCCGGTCATCAGCAAACTTGACAACAGCAATGCACTCTACCCACCCAGAAGCTCCAAAAGAAATGGCAAAGAATACAGAACTCCGCTGCGAGACATATCCTGGACATCAGCCACATCACTGTTCACCTGTAAAACCTCCACTGGCTCCCAATCAACAAAAGAATCACATTCAACCTTCTGATGCATGCCTACACGCCCTCCACAATATCAGACCTGCAACCACCAACTCTTCTACACTCCCTCCAGAAACCTCCACTCTGCCAACCTGACTCTGGCCACTATCCCATCGATCTTCAGTACCACGGCCAGGGGAACCTCTTCTTCTACCTCACCACAATGACCTGGCAATCTATTCCTCTACATCTCAGGCAAACACCCTCTCTGCCTCAATTCAGGAAGGATCTCAAGACCTGGCTCTTCAACGGCATTGCAGAACCCACCCCCCAGCACTTTGACACAGTAACAGGTGATTAGCTGTGCTCTATAAGAACCCTGATTGACTGATTGATTGAAAGTCAAATTTGCATGTCATTTTCATTTAAAGGCAGCTTGCATTTAATGACAGCAGGCAACACAACAGTGCAGAATTGAGTGCCTCAAAGCTGCTGGGCATCTAAACCTACATACCCTACCATAATACTAGGGATTTACAGGTAGATTGTGGGTGCCAATTGTAATTATACCTAATAAACATAAACATTTTTAATCAGTGCACTGGCCCAGAGCCTGGTTGGTAGAGCCCACAGCGCAGTCATTTAGTTACCAGCAGTATCAGTCAAAACATTGGGGAGAATAGGGCAGAAAGGATGATTGTCCCACAGATAAGCTGTTGATCAAAGCATTACATCCATCCTCCAAGGTGTGAAAAGACCAGAGCTGGCACTAATTTTCTGAAAGGTGTTTGAGGAATGAAGATTTTCAAATTTTTTTAAGAGGGAGAGTTGGTACCATGTAGCCTTTGTTTTTCCGATGATGTTTTCTTTGATGGTGAGGTGTGTATTGTGGGTCTATCCAAGTGATTGACATTCTCTAGCAGCTAAAGGGTGAGGCTTTTTACGTTCATGTTGAATAAATCAAAATGGATTTATGGGTGTTTGGAGCTGTCGCAATTATAAGGATTTGAGTCAGTTATGTTATTGCTGAAGGAGACTTTAAAGCAAAGCTGAAGACGGAGCTCAAAATATTAGGGGGCAGATTTACAAGCCCCTTGTGTCACTTTTGCACCGTTGTTGCGTCACTTTTGTGACGCAGCGGCAGCGTAAAAGTTGCAGCCCATTTACAACGTGATGCATCTAGGGAGATGCGTCACATTGTTGAAGCCCTGCGCCACATTAAACCTGCGTCAGGTGTAATGTATGCAGGGTGGGCGTTCCGTCGCAGGAAGCCCCGTAAAAGTGACACAGTGAAATCTACAAGATTTCACTGAGTCACTTTTACGTCCATGCTGCGTCAAAACCCTGTGCCTGCTTGAAGCAAGCGTAAGGAGTGACGCAGCATGTGAGGCATAGGGCGCCCCTGAGCATTGCTGGAGTTGCGTCGTGCTTACGACAGGACTCCAGCAATGCGTGACTTTTCCGTCAACAGATGCGTCAGAATTTCTGACGCATCTGTCAATCCTTGCGCCATGGTGCACCGTATTGTAAATACGGCGCATCCATGGTGATGCAAGGATTTGGCATGTTGGCACAGGGAAAGTGACGCATCTCTACAGATGCGTCACTTTCTTGTAAATTTGCCCCTAGATCTTATTTCAAGTTGGAGCTGGAGATTAACTCAATGTGTGTTTTATGGGCATTAGTGAGAAGGGCCTTGCTTTATCACAGAACGGTTGGATTGACGAGTGTGAGGCCTGTCGGCCTTAGGTGGTCTTCCCCCCAAAATGTTGCCTCACTACTCGATCTTGTTTTATTGGCCTTAGGACTCTGTGTACTTTACCACTGCTAACTAGCGCTAATGTGCATGTTCTTACTCCTTAAAACATGGCAACATCGGCATCTCCCCAATTGGCACTTTTAATTTACCTATATGTCCCTAGTAAAGTGGTACTACATGTACCCAGAGCATGTACGTTAAATGCTACTAGTGGACATGCAGCATTTATTGTGCCACCTGCTCAAGTAGCTCTTGAAACATATCTCAGGCCTGCCATTGCAGCCTGTGTGTGCAGTTTTAAACTCCAATTTTGCCCTGGCAATATATACATTTGTTCGAGGCACAAACCTTTCTTTTTACTAAATATGTCACTTCTAGGGTAGGCCCCAAACTGCCCACAGGGAAGGGTTCAATTTATTTAAAAAAGAGGTTATGTTCTTTTTAGCTTTACATGACCTAATACTGAAAAACTCTTACCTTTGTTTTTCACTATTGCAGGGTCTGTCTATTCCATAGAATAATATTGGAGTTACCTCATTATACTTAATACAGATATCTTCCAAATGAGAGCGGAAAACAGTTCATGTGTGGTGTCTTCGGAATTGTAATAGAAAATTCCCTTTTATGGTAAAGTCAGATTTTATATTACAATTTTGAAAATGCCACTTTTAGCTAGTTATACCAAAGGGGATGATGGACGCAGCGTTTGAGCAGGTTAATAACCCGAAACCGGTCCCAGGATGCTTGTTTCCGGTCCAGGGAAGACATGGCTTGGCAGTTCAGGCTGGACTGTTTCCATGAGGCACAGGGTCAGACTGATTTGCATTTGACCATGTCTAAACTGGGGTGGTGGAGTGAGCTAAAGAATGATGATGGATTAAACCCAGATCAGTTGACTGGGGGTGAGTGTTTGATTTGCTCAAACGCTCTGTCCATCGTCCCCTTTGGTATCGCTTTGTTCGACCTAAGTTGGCAGGGTATGCCCAGATGTGGGTCCCTTGGTCACTTTGCCACTGGATTCAAGATATCCTGGCTGATGAGGGTTATGAACCCAAAACCGGTCCCAGGATGCTTGTTTCCGGTCTAGGGAAGACATGGATTGGCAGTTCGGGCTGGACTGTTCCCATGAGGCACAGGGTCAGACTGATTTGCATATGGCCATGTCTGAACTGGGGTGGTGGGGTGAACCAAAGAATGATGATGGATTAAACCCAGATCAGTTGACTGGGGGTGAGTGTTTGATTTGCTCAAACGCTCCGTCCATCATCCCCTTTGGAATTACTTTTAGCTAGTTGGCATTTTCCTGCCTTAGTCATTTGATGCTTGCAACCTATCTCTGGGGGGGAGGGGTGACTGGGTGTCGTTGTCAGTTGATCTTTGTGTATTCCTCCTAGACAGCCACACAAACAGAGAGCCTAGGTGTGCTTGGATGGGAGGGTGGAGTTATGCACAGCCCCACTTACACTGAATAGGCTGTGTCCTTACTTTACACAAAGGATTGCATACCCCCTGTAGTTAGTCTGGATCCAGGACAGGGGGAGCAGGAAACATGCACAATTCAAAGTGAAACCTCTAGAAGTTTCTCCCACTTCAAAGGAGCCACCAGGTCTAAATATTGGACCTTAGAGACCAACTATTTAGTAAACCTTTGGACCTGTGCTAGACTGTGCTAGGAAAAAGGACTGATGTGCTGCTGAAAGAACTGCCATTCTGCTGGACTGCTAACCTAAAGGGCTGTTGCCCTGCTGTGCTGACCTACTGCTCTCTGACCTGGGTGAGAAGGGTTGAACCTGCAAGCTGAACTCAGGACCAACAGAATGACTGTAAGGTCTAGTCTCTTGTAACCAGTACTTGAACTGTACAACTGTGAGTCATACACTACTGACTGGTGCCACCCTAGTCCTAGACCATTGGGAGTGGGCCTGCAGGTACTCTGCCAGTCCATCGGTGAATGCAGCAGAACTATCACATCTCCTCTGCTGAGCAGTGCAATCCGATCAGAACCGATGCACTACCTCTCTGACTTTTTTGTTAGAAGGACTTTGCATCACCGTCAGAGCCTGATAGCCTCAATGGAACCACCACTGCGCGACACATCCTTGATGCAGGTTCTTACTTCACAAAGCCCTTGTCGACGGTATCCTCGATGACAACACAGGACTGTGCATCACAAGCCCTGCAACTTCTTCGAAACCAGCCAGGGTGTGATGCATCCTTGTCTGTGGCCTCCTCGAGGACACATGACATCGCATCATAGTTTCGCAGATCCCTAGAGTCGATTTTGTGTGTCGAGTTTCTGGCCCAGACCTCACATTGCCTCTACTCCGCGATGCGTCCATGACACAGGACCTCGCAATGCTCCTCCAACCGGATTTACTGTACACTCGTTCAGCAGGCCTAACTGGTTCTCTGTAGCTGGCACACACTCCATCGGGTCACCCTGAACTTTTAACTTTGTCCAAATATTCACAGTTACTGCATTGTGCTTTTAGTGCTATTTCCTTTGAAATGTATAGACCTGCAGATCCCCGGTTCTACTGTCTGGATTTTTATCATTTTGTTCTTGTTTTATTTATTAAAAATTATTATATTTTTCTAATTTGTTATGGCATCCTTCTTGGGTGGTATTTACATGTCATTACTGTTTGAAGTGTTCAACAAATACCTTACACCTTGCCTCTGAGTTAAGCCTAAGTTCTATGCTCCATTCTACCTGATGGTTGAGCACAGGTTAATTTAGGGTTTGCTTCTTTTTCACCCTGACAAAAATTGTGGTTGCTGCTTGAGTATGGTTTCACCTGCCTCAACCAGTAATCCAATTCCCTACACTTCCCACTCACAACTAGGCCTGGGCTAAATTTCCGTTCCGCTCGCGGAAATTGCGATAATTTGACATTTTCACGTTCCGCGGAGAGCGCGAAAATGTCAAAATTTCCGCATTCCGCAGCTTAGCGATAATTTGTTTCTTGCTCGCGCTGTAAAATAATACATTCTCGCACGTGCGCGATCGCCTTACCTGAATCCCCGCGTTCGCCGACAAGTTTTCCCGATCCGGTCGCGTTCTCCACGAGATGTTGGATTGTTGGTAGCCATTTGCGCTGTCTCGCGACAGTTCGCGCCCGCAGTAACGTCATGCATCGCGCGATCACTTCTTTCTTCTCGCGATCATGCACCGCGAGAAGAGTGAAAACAAGATGGCCGCGCCCGCGAGCAACCGCATGGGTAAGTTGGCGAGCCGCGACCACGCAGAAAATACCGCGAACGGGCGTGAAAAAAACTTCTGCATCTTCGCGATATTTCCTCGTGTTTGCGGAGATTTTTTAACATTTTCGTGATAATTTGCGAAAGTCGCTTTCGCAAATTTTGCCCACCCCTACTCAAAACCAAGTTCAGTATGGCCAAAGACCATCACCATCTTGAATTTGCCATAACATTAGTGCATTTCGGAACTATTTGAAGTACAGCCAATAGGAAATACTGCAAACGTAGGTACAGCAAGGCGTCAAAACCTTTTCTTCGTTGGTAACAGATGAACTAGGAATGTCCGCCACTCACAGGCTTTTAAACCCTACAAAGGTGGACCCTTTCTCAGCTTTCCTCAGAACAGTGCTGGACTTTCCGAACAATGCCAGGCAAACTGAACATGCTTTACTTAGCCTTGGGGACCTGTGAGAAAGACTTGAGGAGGCTTGTCCCCTTTTCACTTGAAATACAAGGACCGACAGAATTCCAAGGATCATAAGGCTGATGCACTGGGCGACTCTAGGAACATAAAAAGCTGAAGAGGACATTTCTGTGAAAAATCACAACTGACCAGTGACAACTGGACCTGGACTTTGCTATTGTCCTTTGTCTGCTCCCCTGAGTGTTCCATGTTTGCAGACATTTTGAAGATGCCAAAAATATTTCCCATTATTATGCAAATTGCCAGTCCAGCAGTTTATCATGAAATGCATCCTAGCACCAGTTTTGAACATAAGGAAACATTTTGTCTGATGTGAACATCAACTCATCGAGCCCTGCTCATTTTCATTGTTTCCATGATCCGAGATAGGAATTTTTAACCAAATAAATCTCAATGATGGCAGTACAGCATACTCTCAATCATTTCTCATACAAAAATAATGTGAAGTGCAGAAATTACGCGAGATTACTCTGCTATCGCGAAATTTGTCTTGAGTCAACTCCTGATTTTGGGGAAACACAGTGCCTGCAAGTCTGCCCTACCATTCCTGAATGGCGGACCTGTCAAGACTTTAATTTTAAAGAGAGATTCCAAACTCTTAAGAAAGACAGAATGCATTCTCACAGTTCATAAGAGATGTCTGTAGACCATTTCTGTTATTGACATGCTGGTACCGTCCGCACAGGAAAAATACTGATGGGCCCTTTCTATACCCTTTCCACTAGGGTTTATAGTATGCAACCATTTTCCTGATGACAAAGTGATACCTGGTCTGCTCTCATGAAAAGCCTATTTCCCTGCCGAGAAATTATTTATGTCTAAAAAAGTATATCTGCAAATATTCATGCGTCCTACATTAGAGTGCAGTACATTTGTGTATTACCATTACAGGGTGGTTAAATTGGCATACATATCTTGTGCAATCATAATTTAGAAAACAGGCACGGTATATACAAGAGTGAAAAAATAGTAATTCGCCATTTCTGGGCACAGATTCTGAGTCGATGAATACCTTCAAATATTAAAAAATCCCTATCAAAATGATAATTTATTGATAAACTGCGTATGTCATATTACTCAAGTAACACGTCTACTTGTGTAGTCTTTCAGACACCAACACGAATTTTTTGTGCTAATTGTTGCCTAAAGGCACCAACTAAAATAATTCTCAAAGATTTCTCTACATTTAGTCTAAGTTAGTGATTATCTGACTTCTGGCAGGCCAGCTTTTAGCAGAGAGAGCTTAAATTGTTTCCTAAGGGATACAAAAAGGTTGTCTTTCAACGCCTACGGGCAAAGACAGCGGGTTCTTTTTTAAAACATCCATAACCATTCCATCCCATCTGCTGCTGACAAAAAAACTGAAATTGAACTGTCCATAATATTTACTATTTATTACCTCTGTTTAAAAGGACCAATGTTTATCTAAACCTATTGCTTTATGTGAACAAAAGTATTACAATATTGATGGCAAATGTAATTACATCTATTATAGTTTCATTGGTGCTAGAACCAATCTAATATACTTAGAAAGTATATATGCGTTTATTGTTTCATTCAAGTCCAGGTTAGCATTTGCATTCGACGAAATAACTAAAATGAAGAATGCACAGTTTTACCAGAATATACATTAATAATTATATCATAAATATACAAATATAATAGATACAAAAATGCAAAAGCTTCAAATATCAAAATAACATAATTTGCATCTGATTTTCATCAATCAAATTTAAATACATTGAAAAATGTAGGCCTTGGAGTCATTTATTTGTTCTGGAGTAATCAGAGTAATTCTGGTAATGCTTCATTACACATTGACACAGAATTATCGATAATAGCGCTATTATGCCCCCTAGTGAAAATTTTGGGAGAAATCCTACCTCAAGAGCACATTTAGAAAGCATGAGCGGCTGCTCGCACTGCTGATTATGTTCTGTAGCATTCAGCGCTATTTTCTTAAAGCAAAATGGACTCTTGTGTTCATTTTGGACGTGAGGGGGAATTTTGCGCTAAGCAACTTGTGCTAAATGAAAGCAGGAAAATGGGGGAAAATCTTACCCTAGCTGCTCGATCTGCTATTAAAGTTCTGTTGCATTTAGTGCTATTTCTTAACAAAATGGACCCAAGAGGGCATTTTTGCACTAAGAAACTAGCGCTGCATAATTACTCATGCCTGATTCTGCAAAATCACGCTGGATTTTTAGATAATTTGTGTGATTATGCTACACAGAATGTGAAAAATTTCTAAAGTGAATTTTTCACAATTTTCAAGGCATATTTTGTGGGATAATAACAACACATTGTGGGCCAGATTCACAAAAGTAATCTGAGACAAAATCCTAACTTTACAACTTTCGGTATTCACAAAGCACACCTAGGGGCAGATTTATGTTTCCTGGCGCATCTCTGCAAATCAGCAGGGATGCGCCAGCAAAGATGCGTCATGCAAGTTTACCCTTGCGCCACCACAGATGCGCCGCATTTCCAATGCAGCGCATCGTGGCGCAAGGATAAACAGATGCGTGACGCATCTGATGGCATAAGGGCGGCGCATTGCTGGAGTCGTGTCGCAAGTACGACGCAACTCCAGAAATGCTCAGGGGCTGCCCATACCTAACATGCTGCGTCGTGCCTTACGCCTGCTTCAAGCAGGCGCAGGGTTTTGATGCAGCAGCGTCGCAAAAGTCACTCAGTGAAATCTTGTAGATTTCACTGCGTCACTTTTCCGAGGCTTTTCCCGACGGAACGCCCACCCTGCATAAATTAAACCTGACGCATGTTTAATGTAGCGCAGGGCTTTACAACGTGACGCATCTCCCTAGATGCGTCACCTTGTAAATAAGGCGCAACATGGTGCATGGTTTACGCCGCTGCTGCGTCACAGAAGTGACGCAACGGCGGTGTAAATGTCTCGCAAGGGGCTTGTAAATCTGCCCCTTAGGATTTTGTCCCAGTTAAACTTAAGTTTTGGTTTTAAGTTTAACTTAAGACTAAAACTTAAGTTTGACTGAGACAAAATCTTAACTTTACTACTCCTAAATGCCCTTTGTGAATATCGAAAGTCGTAAAGTTAGGATTTTGTCTCAGATTACGGGCCCTGTGTATCTATTTAGAGTCATTTTTGGATTTTGAACATTTACTTGTCTGTAGCTCTCGCTCATCCAATTGCATTTCCGGTGCTTGTTCTCATTTGCCACTAGATGTTTTTCATCAATAATAAAGGCCAACAATACTCTAGGGCTTGCCTTCTCCTCCAGCTATTTTTCTCTCAGCATCTTCTATTGAAGCTTCATTGAAGGCAATGTTTATTAACACCCTCATTACATTAGGACTGGGACCCCAGAATATAGGCATCTAGTATCACCACTATGTAAAACAGAATCATTGGATCCTTCAGATGTAGACATTATTTTTTAGATTTAGAACCTCCATTGTCCTTTTTCTCCAACAAGACTTTCCAATATAGGTCTAGGCAGGCTGTAACAGGCTAGATTTTAAAATTTTTACGGACTTGCATCAGGAGCGTAACACAGGCTCCAAGGGGCCCCCTCAGGACAGCACTCTGGCTGCAGAGCTCCTGTTCGAGACCGGAGGGGGCCCCTCCATCTGCATTGCAGGGAGGCCCACTCCAGTTTCATTACGCCAAGTGACTTGTATTGTATACACATTTACAATACCTAACATAGCATGGATTCATCCCTCCTGGCAAAACATTGGACAGCCATGCTCTAGAGAATGCTTTACTAGATCAGCTGCTTAAGTTATTCAAATCTGTCTGTTCCAGGAATTACCCATGGTGTGATTTTACCCTTCAAAAGATCAGACGTTGGTTGTGGAATATAAGAATACAACTGGTCAGGGGTGGTTTTAAGGCCCTGATGTGATTAGTCCCTTCAGCAACATTCAATACTATTGAACATGTTGTCTTACTAAGATATCTTCACTAGGATGGAATAAGACAGAGAATACAGCCAAATTGTATTATTCCAAATACTTAATCAACTAATTTATTTGTATTTTTTCATAACCCTCTAAGCTGGGTTGTTCCTCAGGCTTCTCTATAATCGGTGTGCAGCAACTAAATAAAGACATTTAACCCCTTCGGTGCTCATGACGGAATGGTTCCGTCATGACCCACGGTTGAGCTGTGCTCATGACGGAACCATTCCGTCATGACCACACCCGCGCAAGATTCCGTCAGCACAGCGGCGGAATCTGCGCAGCATCGAAGGGGTTAATTTTTTGGTTCCACAGTTTATAATGACTACATTAACATTCAAATAGTGATGCAACTTCAGAAAGGCAGCTAGATCTGTGGAGCCATTCAGTCTATGTCTTCTTGTAATTTATTACTAAATGTCCCAATATCATGCAAAAAACAAAGATTGTTGTCTTCAAGTGTCTTTGGATCAGGGTCTTTTGGTACAGCTCTCTAGGAATTTCTGTATTGCCATATTCACCAACAAACCATCTAAAAGTCTAGTTTTGTTCCACTGATTGAGGGATCGTCTCTGGCCTGTCAATCCTAGTAAAAACCCTCAGGTGCATTTTTCCCTACCTTTATTCCTCTCAGGGGATAAAGGGCTATAATGCGATTTGTCTCTTGATGATTTATAATGTTCCTCACCACACATCACCTCAATTTTCGACTCGCTCATGAGGAAAATGCTACACCTGATACACGACCAAAGAACCTACCATTTATTGTCAGACTGTAATTTCTACACAACAAAGCCAGCTAGACCACAAAAACAACATATTATTGTTTTAATCGGTATCTGCTGAATGCTAAACAATGTGAGTAAATATATTGCTGAGTTTACAAGAATAAAACGCCAATGGATAGTGAAGAAATGATGCGTTTATTCAAGTAGGATCCCTACGTCCTGCTTCAACCTCCACACACCAACATTCCACAGTAAACTTCTTCACCAAGGTTCTAAAGCCGGGCAGTACCAATTCCCAGGGCAGGAGGGGGGGGAAGGAACACGGGAGATTACAACACACCTCCCTACTAAAAGGAGGATAACCGAAAACATGGTAAAAGGAAAGGCTAATATCCCAAAAGGGAAATAGATGAGTAGTAAGAAATTGCAAAGGAGAAAATACAAGTGTAATATAATACATAATTGACAACAAGTCTTACTAAAGAGGAATTGTTTGACATGTGAGGAAACCAGAGAGAAATATACCAATGAGTTACATTTTATAATCGGCTTGCCAAATAGGTGGTCTGCGTAATCTTGCACATTTGGGATCACTATTTATGGAAGTTGGACTGCTTTTACTGTCTCCACTAAAAGACATGGGACCAAAAACACTTGGGCAGCCCACTATGTTGTCCATGCTCCAAGTGCTTCCGTCTTCCAGCACTACCGAATTGTTGTGAACTCGTCTTATTCTCTATGGTTTAGAAAATGAGGACATCTTAGATTTGGTAACATTGGGTTTTTTGACAACCACCCATTGGCCTTCTCTCCAACACTTGATGGATGTTCCCCATCGTCTGTCATACCTGTGCTTATATTCTTATTGATGTTTTTCAGCTTTTCTAAGAACCGCATCCCTGTCCACCCAAACAGGAGACCCACCGTTAAGCCAATTGGGTGTGAGTTTTGAACCAGGTTTCCTTCCTTTAAGTGAGATAAATGGAGAAACTCCAGAGACAGCATTGGGTGTCGTATGGTACGACCACAACATTTTTCTAACGGCTTCTACAACCGGTTCTTGTGAAGACAATGCTAGTTGTATGGTGTCCTTTAGCATCCTGTTAGCCCTTTCTACCAGGCCATTAGCTTTGGGGCAGTAGAGCGGGGATCTGAGGTGAGTAATAGATAATGTGGTCATAAACTGCTTCATTTCATTTGAAGTGAATTGAACCCCATTGTCTGATATTATAACGCTCGGAATGCCTTCTCTAGAAAAAGTTTCCCTCAAAAATTCGATCAATGATGTGGTAGAGATGGAGGAAACCATTTTCGTAACAATCCAATGGAAATGGTAGTCAATGAGAACAAACAAGAACCTATGAGAATGATATAGCAGGTTCAAAGGACCGATAATATCCAGCCCTAACTTGTCCCAAGGTTTGGTGGGGATTGACACAGGCAAAAGTGGTGATTTGCGGATGATTTTAGTTTTGTCGCTAGTGCCACAAGAAACACAATTCTTTACTTGACTCTCGACCAGAGAGTCCATATTAGGGAACCAATAGTTTTGTCTGATTTTGCTCTTCGTCATGTTCCTACCAGGGTGGCCTTCATGTGCAATTTGAATTAACCGTTCATACATACTTTTTGGAGGGATGATTCTACTGCCTCTATAAATAAGGTATTTTACAATAGACAGTTCATCTCTTACAATCCAGAACTTACGGATAGCGTCAGGTAAGTCTGTTATAGTTTTAGGCCATCCTTTACAAATTATATTCTTAAGTATGGCGAGATCACCGTCATCCTTTAAGGATTTCTCCCATTCGTCTTTATTGATGGCTGGGATTTCAATTGCAAGGATGGTTTCATCAGAAGGGTTGTACATGGGATCTTCACTGGTCATAGGAAGTCTCGAGAGACAATCAGCTATCCGATAGTCAGTGCCTGGAACGTAAACCATGGAGTAGTTAAAACCTTGTAGACTCAGTACCCACTTGGAAATACGTGGAGTAGCATTTTCTAGACGTTTTGTGGAGAATAAAGGGAGTAACGGTTTGTGATCTGTCTTTAATGAAAATGGAATTCCCCATAGGAAATACTTAAAGTGGTTTATGGCCCAATAACAGGCTAGTGCCTCTTTCTCTATTGTGGAGTAATTGAGTTCAGCATCTTTTAAGGTTCTTGAAGCAAATGCTATCACTTTCTCTTGGCCATTTACCATCTGTGTGAGTAAAGCTCCTAACCCCTTCATGCTAGCATCCGTAGTCAGGGTGGTTTTAGCGTTAGGGTCAAATACGCTTAGGATGGGTGCGTCAGTAATGGCCTCCTTGACGTGTACAACGGCATGTTGGCACTGTTGACTCCACTCAAATGATGTTCCTTTTTTTAGCAGTTCCCTGAGAGGACGGACTTGATCAGCAAAGTTCTTGACAAACTTGGACATATACTCAACTAAACCTAAAAAAGATTTAAGTTCTTCTTTATTATTGGGAGCTGGAGCTAGTTTGACAGAATCTACCAGGTTGGATTTGGGTTTGATTCCCTCACTTGAAATAGTGTGACCAAGGTAGACTACAGATTCCACCCCAATTTTGCATTTGTCTTTCTGAGTGGAGAAACCTGCTTTACTGAGTCTAATCAAGACTGCTTCTAAAGTTTTGTTATGCTCCACTGCTGACGATCCATGGATTAGGATGTCGTCTTGGAAGCAAAGCACTTTGTCTAGACCTTGTAGTAAGTGCTGCATAACACGTTGAAACACTGCCGCAGCAGATGCTAGACCAAATGGTAATCTAGAGAATTGATAAGCTCCGAACGGAGTTATAAAGGAAGTGAGAGGTTTTGACTCTGGATGAAGAGCAACCTGATGGTAGGCAGAGGATAGATATAAGCTATAAAGAATTTAGCCCCTTGTATGGCAGAAAGCATTTCATGAATGTTGGGGAGAGGGTGTCTATCCACCCAAATGTTGGAGTTTAGATCCCTAAGGTCAACACATAGATGAATGCCCTTGCCACCACCCTTAGCTGCTACCACAATGGGGGCCAACCATTCTGAACTTCCAATCCTTTCGATTACTTTGCTAGCTTCCAATCTGTCAAGTTCTTTTTTAAGTGGTTCTCTTACAAGTAACGGGATAGACCTGGGTTTGTGGACAACTGGTTTAGAATTCGTCTTGAGTTTAATTTTGTGAAGAAAACCTTTTAGGAGACCTAGACTGTCCGTAAAAACCTCTGGAAATTTTCCACAAATGTCCATCCCAATGTTAGATCTATCCACCAGGTAAACTGGTTCGGGTGCATTTGGGTCCAGTTTAATTCCTAGATCTTTTTGATGTTTCCATCCGAGTAAATTAGAGCCATTTTTGGTAATGTAGACCTTTCCAACAGTCGATCTGTCCTTGAAGTCTATATGCATAAGTAGCATCCCAACAAGAGGTATGGGATCCTGATTGTATCCACCCAGCCTGATGTTTGGAGGCAATAGATTATACTTTTCTGTACCTGAATTGGCATGTAAAGTAGCTTCGTTGATGAGGGTTTATGGGGAGCAAGAGTCTGTATACACCTCATACTTGACACTGTCTAGAAAAATTACACACTTTGGGTGCGAATTGCTACTACTTTCAGTACAATTAAATACTTGGAAAACAATATCCTCCTCAGGAAGCTGAGGAACAGCATCACTCGATATCATGTGGGTTATACTTTTTTTTTAATCATGACACACATTAGAGAAATTACCTCTTTTCTTACATTTGCAACACGTTACGCTTCTCACGGGACATTTCACATTGTTAGCTAAATGATTAGGATTACCACACCTGAAGTATCTTAACTTGTTCCCAGAAGTAGTATGCATTTCAGGATCTGTAGGTGGGGATTTATGTTTAGTGTCCTTGCTAGAAATCTTGTTTACATTGCTTTCTGAGACATGCTTAACATCAACTGCTTCTTTCATCTCGTTCATGCAAAATGCAGTGTGTTCTATGCTCTTAGCAATGTCAATGGCGCGTTTCAAATCTGGGGCTTCCACTAAAAGTGTTTCTTGAATTTTCTTGTCACTAGTACATCTTACAAGCTGATCCCTAATAAGAGACTCAGTTAAATTCCCCAAATCACAAGTAGAGGCTAAACCCCTCAGAACTGCTATATAATTAATCACTTTTTCATTTTTCCCTTGAACACGCAAAAAAAAAAAACTTGTGACGCTCTAGTACAATATTATTTTTTTCCCCAAATTGCGCTTCCAATTTTTTTAAGGTTAATTGATATACATCATGTTGAACATCACCCTCACCTTCAACACCAACATTCACATTTTCAATAATAGAATCAGGAAGGTCATCCAAAATTTCCCTACCCTGCTTCCCCAGGTTGTGCAGGAGGATATGTTGTTTGCGCACAGCGGAAAACCTGTCACCACCTATAGCAATAAGATATGATTCAAATAGATTCACCCACTTTTTCCATGGAATGAGAGGATCTCCAGCTTCATCAAGAAATGAAGGAGGTTGAGACATTGCAAACGTAGACATGATGGAGGCAAGAAGGAAATTAAGGAGGAAGAAAAAATAAGAGGGAAAACTAGGTGAGGGAAATAAAATGAGGAAAGAAGAAAAGGAAAGAACAGTGATAATATAAAGAAGAGTAAAGGATAAGAAAGAGAAGCAAAAATAGTTGAACAGGTATAACGAAACAAACAACATCCAATGATAAGCTGTCAGCGAGTAGGAGTAGGCAGGCAAATGAGTGAGAATAATAACATTCAACAGGATTGGATCATGGAATTGGCAAATAACCTCTTTAAAAAAACGACAAACGAAGTATAAGCTGAGCCTGTCAGCGATTGTAGCATGCAGGCTAAAATCCACGATACCAGTAGTGAATGCAGAGCAGTATCTCAGCGGTAGTGTCTGCTGATGACATCTAATCACGAAAAAATCCTGTCACATGGGAGGGGCGGACCCTCCGTAGCGCGGACCTCCTCCTCAGAAAGAATGGCATGCAGGCAAAAGCCAATGAGGCAGGCAGAAAATATAGAGCAGTGTCTCAGGGGCAGTGTCTGCGGAGAAAAACAACGAAGGAAATGATGTCCCCGGGAAGAGGCGGGAACAACCTTCGTAGCGTAGGCTTCCGTGAAACAGCTAAAGCGGACGGAGAGACACTGGGGAAACGCTGTGCGTCAACCGGACCAGCAGAGAACTCCAGCGCAGCAGCAGGACTCTTCAGAGACGTAGGACACTCTCCCGGAGGTGGGGTAGCAGACACCAATTACTCGTACAGCACCAACCACCAACCAAACGAAACTACATCTGCCGAGGAGAAATAGGCGGCAGACGCGAAAAGGACAAGGCGCCCTCCGAGAGTGTCAACAGCTCAGCGTTAATGGCGAAACATCACAGAAGCTGGTACGGTGTCAGGGCAACTGCGCGAAAGAAGCAAACTCACCCACCAGGAGAGATTCTCCCAACTGTCAGGAGAGATTGTTCATATGCCACAAAATCTACCACGTTTTCAAAGAAAATCCGCAGGAGGACGAAGGAAGAGGCAGGATAACTAGAAGTCCTCCGGTGAAGCAGAAGATACAAGCGAGCAGGCAGCAAGAAGACTGGGGAAAGGATCCACACCGTCCCCAGCACGGTAAGTTGAACTCGTCGCCAAAATGTTGAGTTTACAAGAATAAAACGCCAATGGATAGTGAAGAAATGATGCGTTTATTCAAGTAGGATCCTTACGTCCTGCTTCAACCTCCACACACCAACATTCGACGGTAAACTTCTTCGCCAAGGTTCTAAAGCAGGGCAGTACCAGTTCCCAGGGCAGGAGGGGGAGAAGGAACACGGGAGATTACAACAGATATAATAAGTGTTAGGCAGACCTCATAATGTCAAATAGTAAAAGACATTGCAAATAAAGTGTAATCAGCTGTGATTGTCTCATCTACGAAGACATGTTAACAATTTTGAAAAAGAATATAGTGCACATTTATATAACAGAATAAATATTTAGCACCAAAGGAGAAGTGGTAACTACCTTTGTTGAATGAAATTAAATATAAATCCATTATTGTTTATCCCGTATTTTGCATCAGAAGGAAAAATCTAATTTTGGCCCTCATGTAGATTACGGATCATCCATTCAGGAGATTTGCTGACTGTGGATTGGCTTTTGGGTACCATTATTAGTAATGTGTAAGCAAATTTAAGAAACAGATAGAGGGCAAAGTGGGTAAGTGCAGGCTAAGATAATAATGTTAATCACAAATATTAATATGGGATTTTGAATAAGGTTATAAATAAACATCAAAAGCGATAATAAGCAAAGGAAAGCCAGGACACTTAGAAGGGATGAAATAGACTATCAAACTAGCAGGGTTTTTACTTTTGTCAAAAGATATGATCATGTGGTTAAAAAGGATGAGTCTAATCATACTGATAAGGACTCTTCTGTAATTAGTGGGAGTTCTACTTTTTTTAGTAATATGTCCAGTTGTGAAGGTGAGGCAATAGATGCAGAAGAATGCACATCGAAACAGAATTCCAATAGTAATTTTCTTTTACAGGAAGTGATAAGAATTGGAATGGGCACTAGAGATCAGAATTACAGGATAGACAGTTCAAGAAAGCAAGAAGGGGAAAAAGAGGAAGGAAAACAGACAAGTGAAAGAAAGGGGAATGCAGATGTGGTCTTGAAATGAGAAGGCGTAGGGTCCTGACGGAAAACATTTTGTCTGGTTCCTTGGAGGTTACCATTTTTAATTTATCAAGCAAGGAACTAAGCAGTGAAGGATATACGTTTTTGCCCTAGAGATAGAGGGTATATTCTGGATATTAAAGTTTTCAGCAAACTGAAACATAAAAGGTACTTTTGTTTGAATCCAATGTATAATAAAGCCGATGTAACTAATACGTCCTATAGTGATTTGACTAGCCAGGAGATTTATGATACTGTGACACTATTGTTGATTTCAGAATGTAAAGAAGACCCAGTTCCAATTGCTAACAGTTAAAATTGCTGAGGTACTTGATGATTTCGATTTTTGAACGAATTTGAGCATTGACAGTGGACTAAAACTAGGGGTGAGAGGAAAGCTCTGCTCTGCCAGCTGAATTTGCAGAGTTTTGCAACTCTATGCTCAGCTTGGAATGCGGAGTTCAGCAAACACTCTGATCCACCATGTGTCGGAGTTTACCACCCATTCCAAAGCCAATAATCAGGAATTGTGCAAGATTACATTTGCGTAACAAGTATTTAACCCACACATAGTTAGCGCATACAGGTTCAACATTTCCTGACCCCATAGTACCAAAATTAGGTGAAGGGTGCAGCTGGGAAAAAAATCTTCAGTGGTATTATTATTTAGTCAGATCAGCTGCATTCTTGTTTCAGCACAACATAAGAAATCAAATGACAGACAGATGCTGTTAGTCACGTGATGTATACAAAAAGCAACTGTGAGTCAAAAGGATTTAGTGACCGTAACACAACCACTAAGTGAGTACTGATCAGGATTCAATTGCTGTTTATGTAATGCCAACTGTATCAATAGGTATATGTATGTACATATGAATGTATGAAAAAGATTCCCATCACCCACAACAAGTGGCTCGCTTCATCATTTGGGAACCTGGGAACTTCACCAGAGAACCGTCTTCTACCAGATGGACGTAGATATCGGTTCAGTAATGTGTCCCAAATGCATCTACTGATGTATTTATTAAGTTGAAGGAACCATCAAATAACTAATAGGGGTTGATGTGTGCAGTGCTAGTGTTAAAGAATGTGCTGATTAAAATTGGTTAGCCAGGCACAAATTTTT
The DNA here is from genome assembly GCF_964204655.1 of Triturus cristatus. NCBI lineage: Eukaryota > Metazoa > Chordata > Amphibia > Caudata > Salamandridae > Triturus > Triturus cristatus. The sequence continues at coordinate 685,113,081 of NC_140582.1, read as the reverse complement.
TTTTAATGAAGTGCTACCTGGATACCAAGATAAAACAAGACAGTGCTGTGACAGTTTGAAAGGATAACTGTGTTGGAAAAACTGGTCAACATGTTTCAGCTCTTGGATACATTGTATCCTAGCTTTCGTCAGGACCAGAACGCTACTGCAATTATTAATGTGTGACCAAGATACACAGAAAATTTTAGAACATTTTTAGAACATACAACCTGGACCTTGTTTTTCGGTACAGGAAATACCTACAAAGGAAACAGCATTGATCAAAAGCAGACTAACAAAGTGGTTAAATATGGAAAATCGGTCAACAACTGCAAATTATTCACTAAAAAGATTTTGCAAAAGTACCATCAAGTGTACAAAAACAACCATATAGCCGTAATCACAAATAGGAAAAATGATGATTAGGTTGCCACTCACCCGAATCAATCTGGGTATGTGCCTCACCCCGCCTGGCAACTGCTCAGGTTAGGAGGCACCGCTCTGGGGAATAATATGAATGTAGAACATAACATTATAAGGCTGCACTTGTTTGAAATGTTCAAACAACATATAACGCTGGGTGTGGCAACCAAGCGGTTAATAACACGGAAGTCCGATAGTCAGAAAACATGCCAAACAACATTATAAGCTTTGTGATTTTCGACGTTCAAACAGGAAGTTACAAGGACACTGACCGATGGTTTATGCTGCTTTTAAACATCGTTGTCACTAAGTCGAAAGTCTAGCACACGTATAATGAAAGTAAGATAAGTGTGGTCCAATCGCTATCCCGTTAAAACGGTAAGAGTATACCCATCTAGTCAAAACCTACGCCGAGGTAGCTGGGCTGTACTCAATGCGAATCGTGTGACAAGAAGACCAACTCTGACTTAGTCATACTAGATAGGTCGTGAAATTTGGAGTTAGAAGTTGGAAAACAAAGCAATATGTAAAGTTTAGTCTTACCTCTCCGTCGGTACCTCTCGCAGTGTCTGAGCGAGAAGGGGAGGTGTACGCTTAAGGTAACGGATCCTATTTGAGGATTTCGAAAACGTCCTGTCTGTTCATTCGGCGCATAATCCAATGCAGGAAAAAACGCCTACTTAGGACGTAATCACGTTGTTGTATAACGTACATGTGATACTGGGAAATGTAGTTTAACTCGAGTTTGCGCGTGTACTAAACCCAGCTTTATTGAGATCGAAGATATTGACAGGCCCCACACAACGTAAACAGGTACATGGAAAGGACTGGTAGAATGACAGTCACGATTTATTCTTCTTGCAAAATATAATATAAGCTACAATCAATTCCGATATAAAGTATGGAATATAAAATCGGATTTGTAGCTAGGTGATAGCCTAATAATACTCGCGGCTCAGATCAGGAAGACAAACTGAATGGATTGTAGTATAGTGAATGACCATTATGCTATTACACAAGGACGACGCTGGGCTGATATAGCCTATATATGCATCTCAGAGCGAGGTCCATGGTATCTGGTCATTCAGTCCCACGCCATCACTATGCAATTTATAAACCCACTTCTGCTCTTTTGTGAAAAGGAATTTATTAATGTCTGTGATGTGGGATGGAATAAATGGTTGTTCCAAAATAAGCCATTTCAAATCTTCTGGCTTGTGATTAGACGCCAAGAAGTGAGTGGTAAGTCTTGTGGCTTGTTTCTTCCGCCTGATGGTACTTTTGTGCTCACTTATACGGACCTTAATCTTACGGGTCGTCATACCTATGTATCTGAGTGAACACGGACACGTAATAAGGTAAATTACCTTTTCTGAATTGCAGTTGGTATGGCGCCGTAAAATCCATGGTTTTTCCAACCCTAGGTCAACTGACTTAGTTGGCTGGGTTTGAGGACAGGCAGAGCATGAGCCACACGGGTAGTGGCCTTGTACGGGTGGTAAATCCCATAGTGTGGAAGTAGTTTCATTTTCTTTCATCCTAGGTCTGGTATGCACGAGATTATCACGCAAGCTCGTTCCTCTTTTGAATGAAAAAAGCGGTAATGGAATACTCTCCTTTGCTACATTCAAGATGCGCCAGTGTTTCCTTATTGATTTTTGGACACTATTGGATAGTGTACTAAAGGTAGTGACGCATGTCATTCTCGTCAAAGGTTCCTTAGCCACCGGTGGTTCTAGCAGGGCATCTCTATTGTTGTTACATGCCCTTTTTCGCGCTTTTCTCACCAGATGTGCTGGATATTCCCTTACTTGTAGTTGTTTAGAGAGTGACTGTGCATGGACCTGAAAACTATCCAACGTGGAGCAGTTCCTGCGAATGCGCAGGAACTGTCCCACTGGAAGATTATGTCGGAGAGATTGAGGGTGATGACTCTGGAAGCTCAGAAGGGAGTTCTTTGTCTGGGGCTTCTTATACAGTTCACTTCCCAATACTCCTGCAATAGGGTAGATCATAATATCCAGAAACGGAAGTTTGTTTCTGTTGTATGTGACTGTGAATTTGAGGAAATTATTTTGAGCATTAAGCCATGCATGAAAATCCAGCAGAGTGGCAACTGGACCGTGCCAAATCACCAAGATGTCGTCTATGTATCTTCTCCAGCACGCAATCTGAGCACGGAAGGGATTTTGATCGGTTAACACACAATTTTGTTCAAAAATATGAACATAAAGATTGGCCAGACTGGGAGCAAAAATGCTCCCCATAGATGTTCCGGAGATTTGGAGATATTTGGTCTCTTCAAATTGGAAAATTTTTTCCATCATTGCCAGTCTGGCACATTCCATGATAAATTGCGTCGGTGTCGTAGTATCTCGGTCACTGTTATCAAGAAGACCTCTGATAGCTTCAAGTGTCTCTTCTTGTGGAATGCAGGTGTAAAGTGATTCCATGTCGAAACTCACCAAAAGGTCAGTTTCGACATTGAAAGCAGTTTCTGGCAGAAGACGCAAGACATCCTTGGTGTCTTGGAGATAAGTTGGCATATCTCTCACCATGGGCCGTAGAAAAAAATCAACAAAAGTGGACAGTGGTTCTAAAAGAGAACCAATCCCTGATATAATAGGGCGACCAGGTGGTGGTCTTGTAGGCTTATGTATCTTTGGAAGTACATAGAAGTATGGTATGACTGGGAATTTGGTAACCAAAAATTCCGATTCCTGTGAACTAATCCAGCCAGATTCCTTCGCTTCATTGACAAGGTCATGAATTTCCATGGTCAAACGTGAGGTAGGGTCTTCTGAAAGAAGACGGTATGATTTAGTATCGCTCAGTTGTCTCAGACATTCTTCTCGGTAGGAGGAAGTATCCATAATGACAGTGGCTCCGCCTTTATCGGCGGGCTTTATAGTAATCAATTTGTCATTCTGGAGTTCTTTCAGAGCTAGTTTCTGTGCTCTCGACAAATTCTGAAAAACTCTATCATTTTTAAAATCGAGTGAATCAATGTCGTGTATTACAGCTTGTTCAAAAACTTTCACCTGGTCTGGTGTAAGATGAGCAGGTGGATTGAAAGTCGATGGAGGTTTCAAGCCGGTGTCTGAGCGAATTGTGGTGTCAAGTTCGTTAGAAGCCATAGAATCCTTGTCTTTGAAGAAAAAATGGAGGCGTATTTTTCTGAAAAACCTTTCAAGTTCATGCCTCAACTGAAAGGGCTCGCCTACATTTGTTGGCACGAATCCCAAACCTTTGTTCAAGACACTCAGCTCCACTGTGGTGAGTGTTTTTTTACTCAAATTGACCACTAGGTCGTCATGTCCATGTTCTGGCCCACTGATGGTGCCCCCCTCTTGTTGCGTGTGTTCTGTGGGGTTGAGTCTGTTTGCCAGTGTACCTGTGGTGTCATTGCTCCTCTTCTCCTGCCTCTGTTGCGTCCTCGGCCCTGTCCTAAAAAAGGGGGCTGCCCAAAGGAAGGGGAGGGTTGGTATGGGAAGGGAGGCATGGGTTGTGCAAAAGGGGAGGGCTGAAATCCCCATGGAGCTGGGGGCCACCAAGAACCTTGTTGTTCGTAGTAGTTTTGTGTACCTCGTCTGCGATTTGGACGTGAACGAGGATTATGAGTTCTATTAGGTGGTATAGACGTATTGGAACCGTCAGAGTCAGTTGAGGGAATATCTGACCCTGACGACGAATAATTAGACCCATATCTTTTGCCTTTTCTATTGAACTCCGGAGGAGTGTAATTCTCACTTGTGTAGGGATAAATTTTATCAAAGGAGAACCGTGCTAGGTCCTTCTTGAATTTCTCAATTTTGGTCAAGAGAATGGAATCTTTATGCTCCTTGTTGGACTTATTGGTTTCATCCAAATTTCTCTTATATAAGGCGCTGGTGATAGAAGCCTTAATTTGACCTTCTAAGGTCTGTATCTCTACAAGTATCATGTCTGCTGCTTTTTTTGCAGTACTAATGATTAGGATTAGCCAGTCGCGGGTGCATCGCCACGCGATCATCGACCAATCTTTAAGAAATGTCTTATCTGTGAGAAAAAGACGAGGGGCATTGGTAACAATCAAACCCATCGGGGCACTGTTATTCCTCAAATACTCTGCCATTATAGCCCCATGTATAAAGGTACGAGAATGAGTTTTCTTTAGATTGAGTAGGACCTGCCAATCATCTTGTGTATTGCTAGTGACTGTGGGTAGACTCTCTAGAATACTGGGATTAGAACTCAAAATGGTCTGTAACATGTTTTCGTCGAAGGACAATCCTGTGCATTCCGCCATGATTACCAAAAACAGCGTGGCCCCTAGAAAAGGGTACAAACGTGTAATGTAGTGATACCCTTGAAAAAGATATAAAGACCCGCAGCCAAAGCTGCTCAAATCAACTGTAAAAATTATCTCACAAGGAGTAGGGGTCTAAGGGATAAGTTTACCGACTCAAACAGTTTGTAATCCCCAAATCAACATATGTATACAAAAAGCAACTGTGAGTCAAAAGGATTTAGTGACCGTAACACAACCACTAAGTGAGTACTGATCAGGATTCAATTGCTGTTTATGTAATGCCAACTGTATCAATAGGTATATGTATGTACATATGAATGTATGAAAAAGATTCCCATCACCCACAACAAGTGGCTCGCTTCATCATTTGGGAACCTGGGAACTTCACCAGAGAACCGTCTTCTACCAGATGGACGTAGATATCGGTTCAGTAATGTGTCCCAAATGCATCTACTGATGTATTTATTAAGTTGAAGGAACCATCAAATAACTAATAGGGGTTGATGTGTGCAGTGCTAGTGTTAAAGAATGTGCTGATTAAAATTGGTTAGCCAGGCACCAAAATTTTTTTAATGAAGTGCTACCTGGATACCAAGATAAAACAAGACAGTGCTGTGACAGTTTGAAAGGATAACTGTGTTGGAAAAACTGGTCAACATGTTTCAGCTCTTGGATACATTGTATCCTAGCTTTCGTCAGGACCAGAACGCTACTACAATTATTAATGTGTGACCAAGATACACAGAAAATTTTAGAACATTTTTAGAACATACAACCTGGACCTTGTTTTTCGGTACAGGAAATACCTACAAAGGAAACAGCATTGATCAAAAGCAGACTAACAAAGTGGTTAAATATGGAAAATCGGTCAACAACTGCAAATTATTCACTAAAAAGATTTTGCAAAAGTACCATCAAGTGTACAAAAACAACCATATAGCCGTAATCACAAATAGGAAAAATGATGATTAGGTTGTCACTCACCCGAATCAATCTGGGTATGTGCCTCACCCCGCCTGGCAACTGCTCAGGTTAGGAGGCACCGCTCTGGGGAATAATATGAATGTAGAACATAACATTATAAGGCTGCACTTGTTTGAAATGTTCAAACAACATATAACGCTGGGTGTGGCAACCAAGCGGTTAATAACACGGAAGTCCGATAGTCAGAAAACATGCCAAACAACATTATAAGCTTTGTGATTTTCGACGTTCAAACAGGAAGTTACAAGGACACTGACCGATGGTTTATGCTGCTTTTAAACATCGTTGTCACTAAGTCGAAAGTCTAGCACACGTATAATGAAAGTAAGATAAGTGTGGTCCAATCGCTATCCCGTTAAAACGGTAAGAGTATACCCATCTAGTCAAAACCTATGCCGAGGTAGCTGGGCTGTACTCAATGCGAATCGTGTGACAAGAAGACCCACTCTGACTCAGTCATACTAGATAGGTCGTGAAATTTGGAGTTAGAAGTTGGAAAACAAAGCAATATGTAAAGTTTAGTCTTACCTCTCCGTCGGTACCTCTCGCAGTGTCTGAGCGAGAAGGGGAGGTGTACGCTTAAGGTAACGGATCCTATTTGAGGATTTCGAAAACGTCCTGTCTGTTCATTCGGCGCATAATCCAATGCAGGAAAAAACGCCTACTTAGGACGTAATCACGTTGTTGTATAACGTACATGTGATACTGGGAAATGTAGTTTAACTCGAGTTTGCGCGTGTACTAAACCCAGCTTTATTGAGATCGAAGATATTGACAGGCCCCACACAACGTAAACAGGTACATGGAAAGGACTGGTAGAATGACAGTCACGATTTATTCTTCTTGCAAAATATAATATAAGCTACAATCAATTCCGATATAAAATATGGAATATAAAATCGGATTTGTAGCTAGGTGATAGCCTAATAATACTCGCGGCTCAGATCAGGAAGACAAACTGAATGGATTGTAGTATAGTGAATGACCATTATGCTATTACACAAGGACGACGCTGGGCTGATATAGCCTATATATGCATCTCAGAGCGAGGTCCATGGTATCTGGTCATTCAGTCCCACGCCATCACTATGCAATTTATAAACCCACTTCTGCTCTTTTGTGAAAAGGAATTTATTAATGTCTGTGATGTGGGATGGAATAAATGGTTGTTCCAAAATAAGCCATTTCAAATCTTCTGGCTTGTGATTAGACGCCAAGAAGTGAGTGGTAAGTCTTGTGGCTTGTTTCTTCCGCCTGATGGTACTTTTGTGCTCACTTATACGGACCTTAATCTTACGGGTCGTCATACCTATGTATCTGAGTGAACACGGACACGTAATAAGGTAAATTACCTTTTCTGAATTGCAGTTGGTATGGCGCCGTAAAATCCATGGTTTTTCCAACCCTAGGTCAACTGACTTAGTTGGCTGGGTTTGAGGACAGGCAGAGCATGAGCCACACGGGTAGTGGCCTTGTACGGGTGGTAAATCCCATAGTGTGGAAGTAGTTTCATTTTCTTTCATCCTAGGTCTGGTATGCACGAGATTATCACGCAAGCTCGTTCCTCTTTTGAATGAAAAAAGCGGTAATGGAATACTCTCCTTTGCTACATTCAAGATGCGCCAGTGTTTCCTTATTGATTTTTGGACACTATTGGATAGTGTACTAAAGGTAGTGACGCATGTCATTCTCGTCAAAGGTTCCTTAGCCACCGGTGGTTCTAGCAGGGCATCTCTATTGTTGTTACATGCCCTTTTTTTGTGCCTGGCTAACCAATTTTAATCAGCACATTCTTTAACACTAGCACTGCACACATCAACCCCTATTAGTTATTTGATGGTTCCTTCAACTTAATAAATACATCAGTAGATGCATTTGGGACACATTACTGAACCGATATCTACGTCCATCTGGTAGAAGACGGTTCTCTGGTGAAGTTCCCAGGTTCCCAAATGATGAAGCGAGCCACTTGTTGTGGGTGATGGGAATCTTTTTCATACATTCATATGTACATACATATACCTATTGATACAGTTGGCATTACATAAACAGCAATTGAATCCTGATCAGTACTCACTTAGTGGTTGTGTTACGGTCACTAAATCCTTTTGACTCACAGTTGCTTTTTGTATACATATGTTGATTTGGGGATTACAAACTGTTTGAGTCGGTAAACTTATCCCTTAGACCCCTACTCCTTGTGAGATAATTTTTACAGTTGATTTGAGCAGCTTTGGCTGCGGGTCTTTATATCTTTTTCAAGGGTATCACTACATTACACGTTTGTACCCTTTTCTAGGGGCCACGCTGTTTTTGGTAATCATGGCGGAATGCACAGGATTGTCCTTCGACGAAAACATGTTACAGACCATTTTGAGTTCTAATCCCAGTATTCTAGAGAGTCTACCCACAGTCACTAGCAATACACAAGATGATTGGCAGGTCCTACTCAATCTAAAGAAAACTCATTCTCGTACCTTTATACATGGGGCTATAATGGCAGAGTATTTGAGGAATAACAGTGCCCCGATGGGTTTGATTGTTACCAATGCCCCTCGTCTTTTTCTCACAGATAAGACATTTCTTAAAGATTGGTCGATGATCGCGTGGCGATGCACCCGCGACTGGCTAATCCTAATCATTAGTACTGCAAAAAAAGCAGCAGACATGATACTTGTAGAGATACAGACCTTAGAAGGTCAAATTAAGGCTTCTATCACCAGCGCCTTATATAAGAGAAATTTGGATGAAACCAATAAGTCCAACAAGGAGCATAAAGATTCCATTCTCTTGACCAAAATTGAGAAATTCAAGAAGGACCTAGCACGGTTCTCCTTTGATAAAATTTATCCCTACACAAGTGAGAATTACACTCCTCCGGAGTTCAATAGAAAAGGCAAAAGATATGGGTCTAATTATTCGTCGTCAGGGTCAGATATTCCCTCAACTGACTCTGACGGTTCCAATACGTCTATACCACCTAATAGAACTCATAATCCTCGTTCACGTCCAAATCGCAGACGAGGTACACAAAACTACTACGAACAACAAGGTTCTTGGTGGCCCCCAGCTCCATGGGGATTTCAGCCCTCCCCTTTTGCACAACCCATGCCTCCCTTCCCATACCAACCCTCCCCTTCCTTTGGGCAGCCCCCTTTTTTAGGACAGGGCCGAGGACGCAACAGAGGCAGGAGAAGAGGAGCAATGACACCACAGGTACACTGGCAAACAGACTCAACCCCACAGAACACACGCAACAAGAGGGGGGCACCATCAGTGGGCCAGAACATGGACATGACGACCTAGTGGTCAATTTGAGTAAAAAAACACTCACCACAGTGGAGCTGAGTGTCTTGAACAAAGGTTTGGGATTCGTGCCAACAAATGTAGGCGAGCCCTTTCAGTTGAGGCATGAACTTGAAAGGTTTTTCAGAAAAATACGCCTCCATTTTTTCTTCAAAGACAAGGATTCTATGGCTTCTAACGAACTTGACACCACAATTCGCTCAGACACCGGCTTGAAACCTCCATCGACTTTCAATCCACCTGCTCATCTTACACCAGACCAGGTGAAAGTTTTTGAACAAGCTGTAATACACGACATTGATTCACTCGATTTTAAAAATGATAGAGTTTTTCAGAATTTGTCGAGAGCACAGAAACTAGCTCTGAAAGAACTCCAGAATGACAAATTGATTACTATAAAGCCCGCCGATAAAGGCGGAGCCACTGTCATTATGGATACTTCCTCCTACCGAGAAGAATGTCTGAGACAACTGAGCGATACTAAATCATACCGTCTTCTTTCAGAAGACCCTACCTCACGTTTGACCATGGAAATTCATGACCTTGTCAATGAAGCGAAGGAATCTGGCTGGATTAGTTCACAGGAATCGGAATTTTTGGTTACCAAATTCCCAGTCATACCATACTTCTATGTACTTCCAAAGATACATAAGCCTACAAGACCACCACCTGGTCGCCCTATTATATCAGGGATTGGTTCTCTTTTAGAACCACTGTCCACTTTTGTTGATTTTTTTCTACGGCCCATGGTGAGAGATATGCCAACTTATCTCCAAGACACCAAGGATGTCTTGCGTCTTCTGCCAGAAACTGCTTTCAATGTCGAAACTGACCTTTTGGTGAGTTTCGACGTGGAATCACTTTACACCTGCATTCCACAAGAAGAGACACTTGAAGCTATCAGAGGTCTTCTTGATAACAGTGACCGAGATACTACGACACCGACGCAATTTATCATGGAATGTGCCAGACTGGCAATGATGGAAATTTTTTTCCAATTTGAAGAGACCAAATATCTCCAAATCTCCGGAACATCTATGGGGAGCATTTTTGCTCCCAGTCTGGCCAATCTTTATGTTCATATTTTTGAACAAAATTGTGTGTTAACCGATCAAAATCCCTTCCGTGCTCAGATTGCGTGCTGGAGAAGATACATAGACGACATCTTGGTGATTTGGCACGGTCCAGTTGCCACTCTGCTGGATTTTCATGCATGGCTTAATGCTCAAAATAATTTCCTCAAATTCACAGTCACATACGACAGAAACAAACTTCCGTTTCTGGATATTATGATCTACCCTATTGCAGGAGTATTGGGAAGTGAACTGTATAAGAAGCCCCAGACAAAGAACTCCCTTCTGAGCTTCCAGAGTCATCACCCTCAATCTCTCCGACATAATCTTCCAGTGGGACAGTTCCTGCGCATTCGCAGGAACTGCTCCACGTTGGATAGTTTTCAGGTCCATGCACAGTCACTCTCTAAACAACTACAAGTAAGGGAATATCCAGCACATCTGGTGAGAAAAGCGCGAAAAAGGGCATGTAACAACAATAGAGATGCCCTGCTAGAACCACCGGTGGCTAAGGAACCTTTGACGAGAATGACATGCGTCACTACCTTTAGTACACTATCCAATAGTGTCCAAAAATCAATAAGGAAACACTGGCGCATCTTGAATGTAGCAAAGGAGAGTATTCCATTACCGCTTTTTTCATTCAAAAGAGGAACGAGCTTGCGTGATAATCTCGTGCATACCAGACCTAGGATGAAAGAAAATGAAACTACTTCCACACTATGGGATTTACCACCCGTACAAGGCCACTACCCGTGTGGCTCATGCTCTGCCTGTCCTCAAACCCAGCCAACTAAGTCAGTTGACCTAGGGTTGGAAAAACCATGGATTTTACGGCGCCATACCAACTGCAATTCAGAAAAGGTAATTTACCTTATTATGTGTCCGTGTTCACTCAGATACATAGGTATGACGACCCGTAAGATTAAGGTCCGTATAAGTGAGCACAAAAGTACCATCAGGCGGAAGAAACAAGCCACAAGACTTACCACTCACTTCTTGGCGTCTAATCACAAGCCAGAAGATTTGAAATGGCTTATTTTGGAACAACCATTTATTCCATCCCACATCACAGACATTAATAAATTCCTTTTCACAAAAGAGCAGAAGTGGGTTTATAAATTGCATAGTGATGGCGTGGGACTGAATGACCAGATACCATGGACCTCGCTCTGAGATGCATATATAGGCTATATCAGCCCAGCGTCGTCCTTGTGTAATAGCATAATGGTCATTCACTATACTACAATCCATTCAGTTTGTCTTCCTGATCTGAGCCGCGAGTATTATTAGGCTATCACCTAGCTACAAATCCGATTTTATATTCCATACTTTATATCGGAATTGATTGTAGCTTATATTATATTTTGCAAGAAGAATAAATCGTGACTGTCATTCTACCAGTCCTTTCCATGTACCTGTTTACGTTGTGTGGGGCCTGTCAATATCTTCGATCTCAATAAAGCTGGGTTTAGTACACGCGCAAACTCGAGTTAAACTACATTTCCCAGTATCACATGTACGTTATACAACAACGTGATTACGTCCTAAGTAGGCGTTTTTTCCTGCATTGGATTATGCGCCGAATGAACAGACAGGACGTTTTCGAAATCCTCAAATAGGATCCGTTACCTTAAGCGTACACCTCCCCTTCTCGCTCAGACACTGCGAGAGGTACCGACGGAGAGGTAAGACTAAACTTTACATATTGCTTTGTTTTCCAACTTCTAACTCCAAATTTCACGACCTATCTAGTATGACTGAGTCAGAGTTGGTCTTCTTGTCACACGATTCGCATTGAGTACAGCCCAGCTACCTCGGCGTAGGTTTTGACTAGATGGGTATACTCTTACCGTTTTAACGGGATAGCGATTGGACCACACTTATCTTACTTTCATTATACGTGTGCTAGACTTTCGACTTAGTGACAACGATGTTTAAAAGCAGCATAAACCATCGGTCAGTGTCCTTGTAACTTCCTGTTTGAACGTCGAAAATCACAAAGCTTATAATGTTGTTTGGCATGTTTTCTGACTATCGGACTTCCGTGTTATTAACCGCTTGGTTGCCACACCCAGCGTTATATGTTGTTTGAACATTTCAAACAAGTGCAGCCTTATAATGTTATGTTCTACATTCATATTATTCCCCAGAGCGGTGCCTCCTAACCTGAGCAGTTGCCAGGCGGGGTGAGGCACATACCCAGATTGATTCGGGTGAGTGACAACCTAATCATCATTTTTCCTATTTGTGATTACGGCTATATGGTTGTTTTTGTACACTTGATGGTACTTTTGCAAAATCTTTTTAGTGAATAATTTGCAGTTGTTGACCGATTTTCCATATTTAACCACTTTGTTAGTCTGCTTTTGATCAATGCTGTTTCCTTTGTAGGTATTTCCTGTACCGAAAAACAAGGTCCAGGTTGTATGTTCTAAAAATGTTCTAAAATTTTCTGTGTATCTTGGTCACACATTAATAATTGCAGTAGCGTTCTGGTCCTGACGAAAGCTAGGATACAATGTATCCAAGAGCTGAAACATGTTGACCAGTTTTTCCAACACAGTTATCCTTTCAAACTGTCACAGCACTGTCTTGTTTTATCTTGGTATCCAGGTAGCACTTCATTAAAAAAAATTTTGTGCCTGGCTAACCAATTTTAATCAGCACATTCTTTAACACTAGCACTGCACACATCAACCCCTATTAGTTATTTGATGGTTCCTTCAACTTAATAAATACATCAGTAGATGCATTTGGGACACATTACTGAACCGATATCTACGTCCATCTGGTAGAAGACGGTTCTCTGGTGAAGTTCCCAGGTTCCCAAATGATGAAGCGAGCCACTTGTTGTGGGTGATGGGAATCTTTTTCATACATTCATATGTACATACATATACCTATTGATACAGTTGGCATTACATAAACAGCAATTGAATCCTGATCAGTACTCACTTAGTGGTTGTGTTACGGTCACTAAATCCTTTTGACTCACAGTTGCTTTTTGTATTCATATGTTGATTTGGGGATTACAAACTGTTTGAGTCGGTAAACTTATCCCTTAGACCCCTACTCCTTGTGAGATAATTTTTACAGTTAGTCACGTGATGTCACAAGTGTCTTGTTCTGCCAATGCTTAGGGTGGCTTCCAGGGCGAGGTGAGCAAGGAAGACCCTGCACGCAGCAATGGTCTCAGCTGCTAGGTCCCAATGCTGTGACAAAAGCATTGAATGTGCTGATCGAGCCAGTAATTCACTCCACCTACTTGTATCAGTGGCAGAACAGAGACCAAGTTAAGAAACATCCGAACACATGTACACTGCTATACCCTACAATATGAGTCCTTTATACTAATAGTACATCCCTCCGACAGCGCTCACCCATGACTGCGCTCTCTGCTGACTGCCATGTTCCTCATACTCTGCCAAGGCTGCTGCTCTGAACTTGTGCTGATGCCAGTCTTCCCTCAGCTCTTCTGAAGTCCATGTGGAAAATAAGCGCAAATTATATCTCTCCATAGTCTTAAATGTTCATGGGCGGCACAGAAGGAGGGAGCTTAAATTCATTCGATGGGCATTGGCACCGTGATGTCAAGCGTACCAGTGCGGTGTATATTTAGAGATGCTCTGTGATGGCAATCATTTTTTAAGTCGAGTTCTAATATTTTGGAGCCAGTTTCATCACTGGCATGCACTCTTTTCCCAATTGCCAAAACATGGGGCAGAGCCTTTCCACCCAAGAAAAATGCTGTTTCCTCTTCCATCCCTTCACCAGTGTGCCCGAAGCAGAAGGAAACCAGGACCGACAGCAATTTTGGATTAATCATCGGACCTCATGGAGTGTTGGCTGCATTCGACCAACACTGCCCAAACTTTCTCCCGGCTTCTAGAGTCACAAGCCATGTCAAACTGACTTGTAGAGATTATATTTTTGACACAGCCAGAAAAACAAGGAGGACTTCTAGACTTCCAAGACCGGCAGATCTCCCGTCTCCCCAGAAGGATCACATAAAATATAAATCTGGAAATAACAGTATTAATTCGGGTTGAGCAGTCCTAATGGAGCCAAAAAAAGATACGTTTACGGCTTACCTTAACTTGCTGGCCGGTTGCCTCAGCCAGAAACTTACACAGCTCAGTCCAGTATCCTGTGATGTTAGAGCATATCATTAAAGGTATGTACATCATCCGCCAGAGGGTGTTTACATTGTGGGCATACGCAGTGAATTCCTGTAAGTCTAGATAATTTGGCTGGAGACCAATAGACTCTGTGTGTGGCAAAAATATGGTTAAGCTTAAGGAAAGCCGGTTTCACAAACACTCGATGAATCACAAAAGAGTCAAGCAAAACCTCTTTAAAGTTTTCACCCGCTAATTCTTCAGTCCAAAGCTTTGAGATATCCATGCCCAGGTCATCATCCGCCTCTAGTAGGGCCTGATACCACGGAGAAACTTCCTTTTTAAGGGGGCATGTTCTCATCACCTGGTCTAGCTAGGAGTCCCCTTCCTCCTCTACCCAAACCTGCCTTGCCCCCCAGGAGGAAACTTGGTAATATATAAATCTAGTTAGTTGACCCCTTGTGCAATTACTCTGGACTTCTCAGCTGACCAAAGATGAAGCAGATTTGAGATCCCCTCAACGAAACAACCCTGAATATTTTTAAGGCAGACTGACATGGTCTCTCAAACACTCAGGGGTTCCCGGAGAATCCCAAATTGGAGCCCAAGAAGAATAGTAGGTTCTTAAGGCCCCCTGCAAGATCTTCAGCCTCACCTTTTTAAAGTTCTTTGGATCTTCATATGTAAAGAGCAAATGACTGCCCATCGCTCAGTACACTTAGCATTGCCCTAAAGAGTAATCCCAGGGGGGACAGGTCAACTTTATTTAGTTCTTAAAGTGGAATGCATAGCAATATGCCATAAGATCGGGGTGACCAGACCCCCCTTCTCCAGCCTCCTCCTCAGCTTTTTCCAGGATATCCTTGATCCCTTAGTCGACCTAATAAAGCTGCTGATCTTCCCCTGCAGTTTAGCTATCTCTCCTTTATCAAAATGTAAGGGTATAGAATTAAAAAGGAAAGTAATCTTAGGGAGGACAATCATGTTAATAAGGTTACCCTGGCCATATATGTTTAGGGGTAGATTTGCCCACCTTACCAAGAGCCTCCCGATCTCTTGACTTGCTGTCTTCCAATTAACTCTAGGGACATCATCCAACTTCTGTGTTTTATAATGCCCAAATAACGCATTTGAGACTTAGCCCCCGGGCTTTGCATAGGCTGGTTCCACTCCATAATTTCGGTGTTCCCTCTATTTACCTTATAGCCCGATATCTTCCCAAAAGATTCTGCTTGGCCAATAGGTTTGGGATAGCCTCCTCTAGATTGAGGGTGTAAAGAATAAGATCATCCGTGTACAAAGCCAACTTTGCCACCAGGCCCGCAAATTTAAACTGCAGAATGTGAGAATCCACTCTAATCAAGGAGGAAAACGGCTCTATATAAAGATTAAATAGAAGCGGAGACAAGGGGCACCCCTGCCTAGTTCCTCCTGTAATATTAAACGAGTCTGATAGCTCCCCATTAACTAAAACCCTGGCTCTAGGCAGGTGGTACAAATTTTGGACAGCCCTTACTATTTTGCGCGGGAACCCAAAGATCTTTAATGCATCCCACAAGTAGGGCCAGTGGACTTGGTCGAACGCCTTTGCAGCGTCTATGGCTACTGCTGTTACAGGTAGAATGTGGGTTTCCAACAAATCCACAACCCCAAGCATAAAAAAGGTTAGCTCATTGAGCTGCCTCCTGGGAATAAAACCTCTTTGGTCTTGATGGATAACCCATTTGATGACCTGGGCGACCCTATAGGCCAATATCCCAGAGAAAACCTTATAATCGGAATTCAAAAGGAATATTGGCCTATAAGAGTCCACTACCAGAGAGTCTTTGTTTGGTTTCAAAATTAAAGGAACCATAGCCTCAGTCCAAAACAGCGGAACTTTTTCCCCTTTCAGAAATATGGAATTCAATAGGCATTTCAGCACTGGTACAATAATATCGAGGAGTTTAGAGTAAATCTCAACAGGGAGGCCATCAGGCCCAGCCGCCTTCCTCTTGCCATCTTCCTCATCTGAACCCGGACCTCGTCTTCCATTATCTCTGCCTCCAAGAGCCTTTTTCGGTCATTATTTAATCTCGGGAGCTCAATCTTCCCCAAACAGGCCTCTATTCTCTCCTTCTCAGGCGAAATATCATCATTATATAGACTAAACATATACCTATGGGCCTCTTTACCTATTTCCGAATTGGTATCTAATATAGCTCCTGTTTCAGCATCCCTGACGTTTCGGATTACATTTCTAGATTTATCGGTTTTTGTGTTCCAGGCCAGAAGCGAACTACCCCTCTCTCCATATGAGAAATGCTGCAACTTGCTTACCCTCCACCTATCCAGCATCTTAATATCAAGTTGCCCTTGATATTCTGCCTGGAGATGTTCTAACTCTTTGCCAAGTAAATAAACTCTAGTGGAACCTTCCAATGATGCCTTTTGGCGGTCACGTTCCTTAATTTGTTCCTCCTCTTGCCGCTTCATGGCCTGCCACTTTCCCATCATTATGGAACTGCCTATTGCCCTTAAGAAAGCTTCGAAGGCATCCCAGATGACTTGGATATTAGCTGAACCCATATTAGCTTGAAAAAAGACCAAGGCCTCATCCCTTATATCCCTTATACTTGATGCCACCCCCTTGTCTAACAGAATGGTCCTGTATAAGGTCCACCTTTTCATACCTGGTTTATAGTGATGCCTAAGGGACAGGAGGACTGCTGAATGATCTGAAAGAATAGCGGGCAAATGCTTAACCTCATCGACCTCTGCTAATAGCTCCTGATCTACCAAGAAGTAGTCGATGCGGGA
Source organism: Triturus cristatus (assembly GCF_964204655.1). Classification (NCBI taxonomy): domain Eukaryota; kingdom Metazoa; phylum Chordata; class Amphibia; order Caudata; family Salamandridae; genus Triturus; species Triturus cristatus. The sequence continues at coordinate 685,096,105 of NC_140582.1, read as the reverse complement.
GTGGTGTCCATATTTTTTGCTGTAGAAAGTAAAATCCCTTGTCTCCCCCATCTTACTCCGCCAAATATCTACCAGGTTAAGCTCACGGATCATGGTCTTCATCATTTCCAATGTTCGAGGGGGAGTAACATATTTAGCTTTAGAAGTTCTATCCAGGTCCTTATTTTGCACTATATTAAAGTCTCCTCCAATTATTACTGGAGCGGTAGCCTGTAAGAGACACAATTCGAGCTTAATTAGAGCATCTGAAGCATCATCATTCGGGCCATAATAATTAGCACAGACTACTGGCGTCCCCTGTATCATCAAGTTAGCAACCAACCATCTGCCGGAAGTATCCGATTTATATCTTACTAACTTTTTGCCTGAATTGTTTCTAGTAATAACCACCACACCTCTTGACTTGCCTCTCTGGTCCGAATGGATGCAGCCCAATTTATTAAAAAAAGACCTACACTCCTCCCGTTACAAATGAGAATCCTTGAGCAAAATAACAATCGCCTCGCTTTTCTTAAGAAATTCAGAGACCCAGGCCAACTTCTTCCCGGACCTCAAGCCGTTCACATTCCACGGTAGGAAATAGACTGAGTTTGATCTACTCATTTTCAAATTTCACCCCCTGGCTCCTGTAGACCCACCTTAACCTATCCTCATAATCGGCTACCCCCCAAAAAAGGTCAAAAGACCCACCAAAACTGAAACCATACGGGCATATGACAGAACAAGGACAATTTTTTCTATTTTTCCCCCATGCTCCCACCACCCAGTGCACCCCAACACCCACCCTCCTTGGGGAACCCCCTTCCTATTCCTAAGCGAAGTGATTGCCTTTTGCGACCCCCCGAGCTTGGGGAGGGAATCCAAAATATAAAGAAAATGATTGATACTAGAAAAGGAAAGCATGGCTAAGGATCAAAGTTATATTGATGCATAGTTATGTCCTCTACTTCACTATTCTAGCCCTTCCATCTGCGCCAGAAGGGAATCCACCTCTTCTGGATCTCTGATAATATACATTTTGTTCCGCCACATTATCCTCAACATTGCAGGGAACTTCATCTGTACCTGGGCTCCCTTGCTGCATAGATCATTCATTTTTGTGCCCAGCTCCCATTGTCTCTGCACTGTTCACTTACCAACATCCAATCGTATTTGGTAGCTGAGGTCCCCAAACTTCAGGAAGCGTTCCTTCAGGGCACGTCCCAACACTAAACTACTTAACTGTATAGGAGAGGAAGTTTATCAATATTTTTCTTGGTGTCTTCCTCGCAGAGTTTAACCTGAAAGGGTCCCTATGTACCCTTTCGATTTCTCTGTCCCAGTAGACATCAGGCCTATCCTGAAGTAAGCCTTCTCCCAGAAGTTTACAGATAAAGCCTTTGATGTCATTATTTTCAGAGTTTTCCAGGATATTAAGGTGCCTCACAATATTGCGCCTTGCATGTAATTCAAGCCTCTACGTGTCCTCCTGCAACAACTTATTTTGAGTTTTAAGACCTACAATATCATTGGTGTTACCAGCCAAGGCAGCTGACAGAGACTTTACCTCACCTTCCAGGACTGAGGTACTTTGGGCTGTGGGATTCAGGCCAGTATATAAAGTTAGCATAACGTATCTAGGGTTGTGTCTCCCTTTAATGTACATAGAACTGCTTCCTAAGATGGCTTATTCTTTATAGTATCCTGCATGATAGAAAGGGCCGCAAAGCCACAGTTCAGCCATATTGGATCACGACTGACTAGGCCTCAGTCACGTGACTCTCTGTAAACACTATCTGTATGATTTAGCTTGTACCAGCCTAAAGACAGGGTGAATTGTATTTACGGCTGAGGCCCAAGGTCACATCTGCAGAAGGGAGTACTAAGCTAAATTCCTCTGTGCCCGAGACGAAAGGGAGTCACCTAGCCGACCTTCTTTGAACAAGATAGTAACCTTATACGGGCAGATGGTATGAGCTCATTTTCGGATCTCTAGGACTAACTGGTACTTTTCCACTTGCAATGCTTTGTATGCTGAATCTGTAATGTATATACGTGTTGTTCTGTCAAGGAGCCAGCAGTCTTCTTCGGCGCACCTGCTGGGAGAGGTTCGATGAGGCTCCTCTATGTAGAGTTCTGTTGTGGCCAAAAAAAGCTTGAACCTTCTACGTTGCCAACTGCTTATTATTGACTTGATATTGCGGGCCACTGGTAAGTGTGGCCCTTGGGATTACTATTAGATTACTTCAGTTGGCGACCACGAAGGGACCCCGTGACAGGGTCTTTTCCCTCCCCGTAAACGGGTGAGAGAATCGGGGGCGTCTTGGCCGGGTGGGCGGAGGGGAGTCTACGTCCGCTCCGCGCTCCCGCTCGGGGCACCCTCTGCTGCTAGTGACCCTTCACCGGGGTCCTACGGGCTTGACCCAGGAGCTGACCGTATTGGTGGTAAGAAGATGGCAGCGGAGAACGAACATTCGTACCTGGGTGCACCCGGTGAGTAATTTGTTTGTTTGAACCATGCGCTGTTGAGCGGTGCATTGGTTTGAAGCACGCGCTGTTGAGCGTTGCATCTGGAGCAGTTAACTGTATTTGATTTGAGGGGTCGTGAGTACCCAACGAGAATTACGGAGGTCTTGCAGGGTGGTCCGGTAGGGACTGACTGTAGAGACTCCGCGGCTCTTTTGTGATATTTTGAGATACTGATCAGATGCCTAGTTGTTACCTGTGAGTAATACGCGGCCGGATTGCACTCGGAAACGCCTCTGGCTATAACTGGGTTGCCATGAGACACATCTGAAGTACGGCTTGGTCTACATCAGAACAGTCTCAGTGGTGAACCAGGGAGGTCATGGGATGGTCCGTAGTCCAGTCCGTGGTTACCCCTGTCTGACCGTCTCCTGCCAGTACGGCCTGTTGTGATCGTGTTGATCCTTTTTGAATAATTCTCCACGAACGGGAGTCGACGGGCTCCGTTCGTTTGTTTGGATGCATCAAATGTTGATAGGGTGAACTGCAGAAAGTTATGTCGACATACATGTTATGTGTGGTGTAAAGTTTGTTATATGGTATTTGTGTTTGTCTAACTAACCAACATGTCATGTTTCAGCAAATTGAATTGTTTTGGTTGTTGTTGTCGGACCAGCGACTCTCGGTTGGCCGAGAGTCAGCCTGCCCCTCAGGAGGGCAGTCCCAGCCATTTCATGTATGTGAAGCATGGAGTTGCCCTTATATTGTTCAACACCCTGTGGCACAGATATACAAAAGGTAATGAAGAGTTGCAGTGGCCGAAGACTGGTTCCTTTGACGAAAAGAAAGTTGCCTTCTTACAGGAGCAACTATTCTCCAGGCGCAGTAGACAATCTATGTTTAATGCCTTAAACGCCTGGCAGAAAGAGGCCAAGCAAATACGAATGAGGGGGGAGAAGTTGGCGAGAGCCAAGGCATGGCAGACCGTAACTCAGAAAGCTGTAGCCTACGACAGAGCAAGAGGTAGAGAAAGGAATCGATTGTATGAATCGGGAGTTTAATGTAAAGGTTGACAAAAGTTATGTGGCCCGACCCAATGCAGAAGATGAGATAGAAGACCTGCTGGACATGCGACTGCCACCCCCGTATGTCCCACAACGGTTGTATCCGGAGGTAACAGCTGCTGTCGTATCGGCCGGGGCACAGGCTGTTGACCCCACGCCGGCGCCAGTTGCCTCTCCAGCAACTTCAGTCGCGTCAGCGCCTCAGCCCCCCTCCCTTGCGCCGGTCATTGATCATTCCCGGCTGTCCTCCTCTGTTTAGGACAGTATGGCCCTATGGCCCAATTTGTTGTCGACCTCGACAGCTGAAGCTCCACAGCTGTCACCGGGGGCCATGTATTGCCCTTCCGCCATGACCTCTTCCTCCGCGAGTGCAACCCCTTTTGCAGCTGTTTCAACTCCAGTACATCCGACCGGTTCATTAGATGGTAGGAAGTTGTTCACTCGATCAGCCTTAGGAACCGAGGAGAAGGAGGCCATTGCAGTCCAGGCATCCCAGTGGATGCGGCAACCCATCTATACCCTGACCGACATATGGAACACCATGCGAGAACCAGTAATGCAGCAACACGCGTTGGCCCATATGGCCCAACGCCTCATCTCATTGTGGGAACAAGCCTATAAAGGGGACAGAGGTCCGGCCATCCTATATGATATTTGCACTCAGGCCCATAGATCTCAGCTGAGTCCAGAAGCGGTGTATGGGAACGTGAACACTTTAGTCAGTTACAGAATGCGCCTGCCCGCAGCTAGCTCTGTAGGGGTACATCAATTCCCGATGCGTGAGGTGCACCCTATTTATCACCCTGATGTAAACGAGATAATAGACGCACAAGGAGCGGTCACCCGCCCAAGGGTAGCCGCCCGTTTTCAGGAACAATGGGTATATACCCCCTGGAAACGTAGTGAGGTACTTTCTTTGAAAACTCAGTTGCCTGACCCCAGGAAGAACCCTACCGCATATTATAAGGAACTAACAGAAGCCGCCTCCTCGGCGGTGATGACACTGGCTGACATTGAGCTATTCTTTTCTTTATTGGTACCGGTGGACATATGGCGGCAGGTCCATGACCAGGATCATGTGGCGGAGTTCGGAGGAACGTGGGAACAATTGAGAGACTGGGACAGGGATCGTAAGCCAGGAGATAAACCTAGAAGTGAGATATTGGCTTTACCGGAGAAAATAATAACCTATATGCATTCCCTAATCCCTCCTAGGAAGGTGGATTGGGACAAATTGACTGCATGCAAGCAGAAGAAGGACGAGAACGTGTCTGACTTCTTCACAAGGTTCGAGGGAGTATTTATTGATTTTAGTGGGCAGGACCTGTCCAAGGAGGGTGGCATACGCCTGTTTGTCAACAGATTTGTAACTAACCTGTTGCCTGAGATATCGGCCCGACTTCAGGCTGCGGAGAGTACCTGGACTACATCGACCCCCTCGACCATTCTGAGCATGGCCCAATACTTTGAGCATCGGGAGAATGAGAGTAAGGAGAAGACGGAAAAGAGATCAAAGGAATTGAAAACTAGGGTTTTGTTACAGCAAGTTGAGAGGGGACGCGGTAGGGGTAGGGGAACTCAGAATTTCGCCCCGCGAGGGACGGGGCTCGGACAGGGTGGGGGACGAACTGATTTAGGAATAAATCAGTGTGCCTTCTGTAAGGAGGAAGGGCACTGGCAAGCTCAGTGTCCGTTGCTGCAGGCGCAGAACGGGGTTTCGAGGGGTCAAGGAAGAGGCCGGGGAGGTGGTCGTCGAGGTGGATATACGAGACAAGACGGAGCTGAGCACGGTGAGGATAGCCAGAATTGTTTTGATCATGGTCGGGGAAAACAGTACTATAACGAAGGATGTGTAAGTAATGACTCGGCAGGCTACAGTGAGGCATATGGAGGCCGAGGACAGAGTGGGGGACGCGTGTCAATTCCGGTCGATCAAAACGGACCTTATGTACATGCTCGTTTAATGGATGCAGCAGGTAAGTGTCTAGTTGACACAGGGGCTATGAATAGTTCTGTTTCACACGCCCTCGTCCCTGGGGCTGCTCTGTCTGGCCATAATAATGTGTCTGTCAGTTTCTCCGGAACTCCAGTGGTAAGCCCCATCTCCCAACCTCTTTCTCTTAACTTGGGGCCGATTTCAATTGACTCACCTTTCCTTCTGACTTCGCAATGTGGGGAGAATCTTTTGGGTATGGACAGCTCTCCTGATGGTGTCTACTTAACGATTAGGAAACCCTTACCTCCCTCTGCACAATGTTTCTCTAAAACGGACCCTTTGCCCCCTGAGCTCGCCAAGATTCCACAGAGTCTCTGGGCTACTGGAGATACTGATGTAGGGTTGTTGAGCATACCACCCATTTCGATCACTCTGAAACAAAATGCTCGATTACCCAGAGTTCCGCAGTATAAAATTGCCCCCGCGGGGGAGCGGGCATTACTATCCATTGTCCACGATTTGATCCGCATGGGGGTGGTGGAAGAGACGGTTTCTAACACGTGCAACAGCCCTATTCTTCCTATTCTTAAATGTGCCCCGATAGATCAGAGTCCTGATTAGGCTATACAGAGAGTCCTAGTATCTATAGCCAAGCGCTTAAAACATTGTTGGACACATTAACCTTACCACCTGGTAATGTTTTGGTGCAGTATGTGGATGATCTTCTCGTGGCCTCTGATACTGAGCATGGTTGCCGACTGGCGACGTCTGCCTTGTTACAGCACCTGGCAGACCATGGTAACAAAGTTTCGTTGTCTAAATTTCAATATTGTCGACCGGAGGTGACCTATCTTGGTCATCTCCTGTCGAAGGAGGGACGACGGCTAACCCCTGATCGTATTCTAACCATATCTAACATGCCTGTTCCATGCACGCAACGTGATGTCCGTGCTTTGCTTGGTATAACTTCTTACTGTCGTCAATGGATCCCTAACTATTCCCTATTGACTAAACCTTTCTTGCATTTAACGACTAAAGACGTGCATGAACCTTTACCTTGGACAGCTGAATGTCAGAATGCTTTTGTTGCTCTGAAATCTGCTCTTTGCTCTGCTCCTGTGCTTGGCACCCCTGATTACCGGAAGCCTTTTGAACTCTATGTGCATGAGGTGGACGGTTGCTCGCTTTCAGTGTTAACACAAGGCTTTGGTGGTAAGCAAAGACCTTGTGCATACTTTTCGGCGGTATTGGATAATGTCGCCAGGGCACTTCCCAGTTGTCTGAGAGCCACGGCTGTGGTTGCTGTGGCGATCCAGCAATCGGAAGGGCTCGTCCTGAATACGGACCTGACAGTGATGGTGCCCCACGCTGTGGACGTATTATTGAACAGGACACAGACTCAGCACTTAACTAGTGCACGTCTTACGGGGTACGAATTGACCCTGTTTGCACCACACATTACTATAAAACGTTGTGTCACCTTGAACCCTGCTACGCTACTACCCCTTCCCCCGGAGGATCATAGTCAAGATATACATGATTGCATATTTCGGACAGAAGTGGAAACGAAGGGGCGGATAGATTTGACAGACATTCCTTTATCTGACCCTCAAGGGGAATTGTATGTTGATGGCTCATGTTTTCGGCTACCCAATGGCACTACGACTGCTGCTTATGCAATAACCACGTTGCAAACAGTAGTTGAGACGGCCAAGGTACCTTATCGATCGGCCCAGGCTGCTGAGTTAGTCGCACTACTAAGGGCTTGTGAATTGGGTGAAGGGTTGAGGATAAATGTCTACACCGATAGCCAGTATGCCTTCGGCGTAGCACATAGCTTTGGAAGATTGTGGGCGGAGAGAGGTTTCCTTACATCCCATGGACAAAAGATACAGAATGGTCAATTGGTGTTGAGATTGTTAGCCACCCTGACCCTGCCCCAAGCCATAGCAGTTGTTAAGTGCTGTGCGCACAAAGCAATAGTTGATGATGTGGGTAAGGGTAATTCCTTTGCAGACAGAATCGGTAAAGAGACTGCCCAATCTAATACCACTTCCATGTTTGTAACAAGTTCGCATACCGGGATGATAGAGGCGGAGGCATTCAGTAACACTATAGACAGCGTAAGAGACTTGCAATCAGAAGCAACCCCTGAAGAACTACAATACTGGAAAAGGAGCAGATAGGGAAGCTGGATGACAATGGATGTTGGGTTGATCTGTCTGAAAGATGTAGGTGGCTGCTACTGAACGCCTTTGTGACTGCAGTTGTGTCCATGGCACACGGTCCGGCACATGTGGGAATTCAAGGCATTTGCGCAATCCTGGATCCTGTGTGGTATAATACCAACATCCACAGGACTGCGAAGCATCTAGTTCAGAATTGCATGATTTGTCTACAGCATAACCCGGGGGGTAGCATCCCTGTTTTGACTGGTAGCTTCGCGCCACCCACCCTACCTTTTGAGGTACTACAAATGGACTTCATTCAGTTTGAACGGGTTAATAATCTTAAGTACGTTTTGGTGGTGGTCTGTACGTTTAGCAAGTGGGTGGAGGCGTACCCTACCTAGGAAAATACTGCCTTAGCCACTGCAAAGGCCCTGGTAAATCAATGCCGATCTGGTTAACCATGTTTGCAAGGGCCTGGCAATACAGCAAAAGTTTCATGCGGCTCGCCATCCCCAATCAGCAGGATTGGTGGAAAAATATAATGGAATCCTTAAATTAAAGCTGGCCAAGTTGCAGGACACCACAGGTCTAAAGTGGCCCGATCTCTTACCTCCAGCTTTACTATCTGTAAGGACCACCCCTCACTCCCGTAGTGGAATATCGCCATATGAGGTGATATTTGGTAGACCCGCTAATGTATGGGGCGTGCCGCGACCTAAATCTCTTAGAGACATCGAGTACCCTATGTTGGCAGACTACCTTTACGCACTAACTAAAGATCTTCGTTCCATTCACCAACAGATAACAGCAGTGCTGCAGCCTCTGCCGGAGGGTCCCGGACACGGTGTGGAGCCTGGACAGTGGGTTCTGGTTCGGAACTACCAACGGAAATCGAGTCTAGACCCACGCTGGACCAAGCCTTTCCAGGTGCTTCTGGCCACAAGGATGGCTGTGAAGGTCGAAGGGAAGCGGCATTGGATTCATGTGTCTCACCTCAAGAAGGTTCCCCTTCCCTTGCCGGATGACCAGCGGGTCCAAAGCGAGGTGTTGAGACACGAAAGCGACAAGTCAGCCGAAGAGTCACCTTCCCCGGACGCCTGAGGAGAAACGAACGGGCGAGAGGAGGGTGTCGCAAGTTCGGCGACATCTGTAAAAGGTAATCAGGCATCTTGGGCTACAACGGGTGACAAGAGAAGTCACGCACCCAATCCTTTACCTGACCCCACTGTGCCTGTTCTTTTCATTAATCCTGAAACACCGGGTCATGTTCGCTATAACCTGCGGCCCGACCAAAAGCAAAGATCCCAGGCTCAGGCTAGAGAATGAGAGCGAGAGATCTGGGTAGCCTCTGGGAATAAGTAAAAACACTGGACTGAACCCGTTGAGAGCTTGGAACCTTTTTGATATTGCTCTGTTCAGAAAGAAGAGAGAGACATTGGTAGACTGGTGGGGCCCAGGTGGAGTTTTCCTTTCTTTGAAACTTTGAAATTACCTGGAACAATAGGAGTCTGCCTGTGAGGCTCTATAACGGACACAGGAAAGAAGCACCCTCCGGCAGGTTGGACTGCTTGTAGATTTTCTGTTTTCCCGAGCTTATAACTGGACTTTTAGTGAGAATGTACCCTTTTGGCCGTTTTGTCCCTGAAGAGGAACGTCCCATAGTACACCGCCCTTTGCATCCACATTTGCCAATGTTTTCTACTTGGAGCTTGTGTGCCAAGATTGTTTTTATTGTCATAATAATTGTTTCATTAATGTTATGTTTAGGAATGTTCATTTATCTAGAATTCCGTTATCCTGTGCATACCCTGATAGCTACCACTCCCGTCCCCGAGGAGCACCATTTTCAGACTTTTGCCCCGCATAAAGAAAGACACCGCCAGACTTATGTAAACAATGCTTTCATTGAAATGTTGCACCAAACCCACAGTTCAAAGAATACGACAAACTGCTGGGTATGTGGGCTCCTCCCCTCAGTAATGCACAAGCATGATCTGTTCATTTCAATGCCATTGTCATATTTAGGCAGTTGTGAAGCATGGTTTAGATTATTGTCAATGATGTATGAACATTATGCTGTTGATTAACACCGATTTTCAGAGAAGGATTATGATTTGATCCTGGCCTATATAGAAAGACATCAGGAATTCACCCCAAACGCCGAGGATACGTACGGTACCCTGGATCCTACCGCTTGTATGAATGTATATACGGAACATGAGAATGACACCTGGTTAAGGGACGAGGTATCGGATTTTGTGTCCTACAACTTTACTGAGTATTTTAGATATTTCCAGGAGCGAAATGTGTCAAATGAAAAAGTCATTCCGGTCCCTGTGTTGAACAGTACATCCTCCTTTTGCATACATGGTACTGGCCATTTAGTTGTTGGTTACAGTAGATGTAACTATAGCTATAGATTACAAACTTTTAGCAGCCCGCCTATACTCACCCCCCCGAATGTATATTTTGTATGTGGAGAGAATGCTTACACTTGGCTTCCGAGAGGATGGTCAGGTAAATACTACTTGTCCTTCTTATATCCTCCTGTTTATATAGCGCCTTCTGACTATCACCGGTCTCATTCACTGAGCCGGCGAAGCTTAAACTCAGTAAAAACTGACGGAGATGCCACTGACCAGACTGATACCCCTGCCCAACATTTTGTCGATATAATAAAGGGAGTTCTGCCTATGTGGGGACCCATTGTGACTAGTAAAGAAATTAGAAGACTGTCCCGAGTAGTAGAAGGAGTAATAAATACCACTGCTGGTATACTGACCAATATCACAGTCGAGCTTCAAGCGACCCGACTTGTGACGCTTCAGAACCGTCTTGTTTTAGACGTCATTCTAGCTGATCGTGGGGGAGCATGTAGAGTGATTGGCAGCTCCTGCTGTGTATACATACCTGACTCCGCCCCCTTAGTCCATCTGGCCATACAGAAGTTACATCGGTTGGCATCCGAGATTCACACGGAGACCGGAACCTGGTCTATTTCAGGCTGGTTTTGGGATCTGCTTACCACTTGGGGTTGGAAGATCTTCATGTGCCTTCTAGGAATAGGAGGTTTTCTTTTCACTTGTTGTATCTGCATACAATGTGGGCCCGCTTGTTGTTCCTATTGTGCTACCCAAGTCCGCCTTGCCTTACCTACTCCTAAAACAAATCCTGGTAAGATAAATGCTCAACTAGTTCAGAAAGAGATACAAGACATAATGCAAATAGACGAGGGAATTTTCGAAGAATAGCTCCATGAATAGCTACATTATGCTAAAAAGGGCCGTTCTGTGGGATTCAGGCCAGTATATAAAGTTAGCATAACGTATCTAGGGTTGTGTCTCCCTTTAATGTACATAGAATTGCTTCCTAAGATGGCTTATTCTTTATAGTATCCTGCATGATAGAAAGGGCCGAAAAGCCACAGTTCAGCCATATTGGATCACGACTGACTAGGCCTCAGTCACGTGACTCTCTGTAAACACTATCTGTATGATTTAGCTTGTACCAGCCTAAAGACAGGGTGAATTGTATTTACGGCTGAGGCCCAAGGTCACATCTGCAGAAGGGAGTACTAAGCTAAATTCCTCTGTGCCCGAGACGAAAGGGAGTCACCCAGCCGACCTTCTTTGAACAAGATAGTAACCTTATACGGGCAGATGGTATGAGCTCATTTTAGGAGCTCTAGGACTAACTGGTACTTTTCCACATGCAATGCTTTGTATGCTGAATCTGTAATGTATATAAGTGTTGTTCTGTCAAGGAGCCAGCAGTCTTCTTCGGCGCACCTGCTGGGTGAGGTTCGATGAGGCTCCTCTATGTAGAGTTCTGTTGTGGCCAATAAACGCTTGAACCTTCTACGTTGCCAACTGCTTATTATTGACTTGATATTGCGGGCCACTGGTAAGTGTGGCCCTTGGGATTACTATTAGATTACTTCAGGGCAATTCCGTCTAATTTTTCTTTGAGTATCCCTTTTGATTACTTTCAGAAATTTCAAATTTTACCAGGATGTCTCATCTCAAAGTGAAGAGTAAATTCTCTACCTGATTTCCTGAGGGAGACTCCACTTTGGGTCAGTGATTAAACCCAGGGCTCCCACCGTTGTCCTGGGTCAGGCTAGGACTGTTACCCAGAGTCCCCCCACCAATTATACCATCCTGGGTTTCTTAAACATTGCCTTGGGTGTCGCCTTGATTGTCTGCCAGTAGGGAAAAATGATTTTACAGCAACAGTGGTTCAGTCTGGGATAGCAACTTAACAGCCTTGCTTCCTCCCTGCGTGGAGGCAGCGACTTGCTCCATAATTTTTAAATAGGACCGAATAGTGGGGGGAGGCTTAGCAGGTAAATGCCCTTCCTTTGGCCCGCACTTCTTAACTCTCACAGCCCCTTTAGCCACTTTTTTAACTGGGGATACTGCCAAGGGCTCTCTGGCTATAGAATCCTTTACTCTCCCAGCAACGCCTTTCCTCACATGTGCTGAACGTAAAAGATACCTGTTCCTAACATGTGGAATTTGTGCCTCTCTTGCAAGAAGGAACTTAGTAGCCTTGTCTCCACTTTTAGAAGCCTGTGTAGAAACTCGTCTAATACATTCACCCCCCAACTCCTTGTTCACTGAACTCATAGGGGGAGAGAATACCTGAGAGAGGAGGTCATATTCCATCCACCCCCGCTTTACCGTGACCCCGCTCCTCAAATGCAGCTGCTTTTGCTTTGGCTGTATTGTCGTTTCTTCAGGCAGACTCGGCATCGAGGCAAAGCAACTTGCTGCTAGACCCCCACGAAACACACTGCTGTGACTTACCTCTGGATGCCAACGGCGTTGCCACATGGGATCTCCGCAGCAACGCCGCCGCCCAGCACCAATTGCCCTGCAAGTCACCAGTGGAGCCCGTAACCGTGTCTGTGCCCATATGCGCTTGAAGCACTTGAAGCAGAAAAATCAGGTAAATTCTTATTGTGCTCGCTACAATACCTCATGTACCGCAAACCAAGCCATTCGTTTTCAGATGTTGAATTCCCTCATCCCTTTGCTCGGGAGCTCCCGCGACCTGCGTCAACCAGTCGCCATGTTCCCCATCACGTGCTGTCCGACCACGAGAGTCCCATATTTTCCTAATAGGGGTTATCTATGCCGGCAATTGACTCTCCATCCAAGACTCATTTTCCTTCATATCATCAAGGTGGATGGCCCTACAATGGCACTCCATGTCTTGCATCCATTTGTTATTGAAGAACCTGCACCAGGCATGCTAAGGGCCACCCTGGGACCACATATGGAAGTGGGAGCAGACGTGTTTGTGCACTGGTGCAGTGGCTTTGCTACCTCCAAGAATCTTTTTTCTGGAAAGTCTTCGGGCCAAACAGTATCCTCCACTGTGGGGCCGCTCCTGCACATCCATTCTAGCTTGTTTGAATCTCACTAGGTTCAGTGATGGGGTCTAGTGCTGTGGGTAATGTTTATTACTACTCTATTGGGTTCTACTCTGTTGGGCTACATCTTGACCCTAATCCTACATAGCTACAGGTGGAGGAGGAGGTATGTTTCTTGTTCGGGGGTTTCTCTTGGATCTAGTAAAGGCTGTCTGCGCCTACTGCATGTGGTATCGGTGAACATATGTAACATGAACTGGCTGATGTCTGGGCACTCACTGTGGTGATTCCATGTGTTGTGTAAGAGTGTAGTGCATGTGGAATATAAATGTTGAGTTCAGTGTAATTATAGACAATATGGGATAGGTCCCTACGTAAGCACTAAGAAAATGTCAGGGTGGACTCCATTTGATTAGGCAGATCTTTGGCATCGTATGGATGCGGCCATACCCACGGTAAACAGAGGGTATACAATTGTACAATAATGCTCAACGTGTGGACTATGGAAGGTCTTGGGGATGGATCCAGGAAAGATGTCTGTGGTCCTTCAGTGTTTTGGGTACTTCTTTAGTTTGGATAGGTTCGAAAAGAAATTTCAAAGTCTTGTACTTGTATGCGTGGGTCATTGTTAGGATTATGGGAGTTATTTCAGGAGAGATAGTGGGCCTCTGTAAGGGTGGTGCACTTTTGCGGCTCGATTTTAAACCTGCTTGATAAGAGTCATTATTTGTTGGTTAAGTTTTATAAAACATCTCCATCCTTATGTATCACCATCAATCATTCTTGGGCATTCCTGTGCCTTTCTTTTTTAGGAGTGTGCTTTTACATTCTTACGTCTCATTTTTTAGTGGGGCCCCAGAAGGTGACCCCGAACAGGGTGTTCACCTTTTTGGAGACATGGTGGTTTGTTCATGGGTTGCCTTAAGTCTAGCTTATGTGTCACCCGTTCTCCAACCCTCACCATAACAGGAAGGGTATGTTTTGCTAAAGGAGTAGTTTTCGTGAGCCTGTGGATGATCTGGGCTATTTATCTAAAATGTTTAGGTGTGGTGCTGGAAATCTAATATCCTTCCTTCCTTAGTGAGAGAGTTCCACACGTGCCTTTGACATATGTGGGGTGATAGCAAAGAGGGGAAATGCTGTGTTTAGGTATTGTAGGTCTTCACAGTGTGCCCTGGGGTCATGTGTATACCCTCTAGCCCCAGCATGTGGCGTGCAAAGAGACCCTCCCTAACAGCCCTGGGTGTCTTGACTGCGCCCTTTTTCTTGAGGGTTCTTTTTAGGCTCGTTTTGGGCTTATTTGGTGGGCATCTTGAGTGTTTCTCTAAGTTCTCAGGTGATTTTTTTATTTTCATTGTCATTTAAAGTAGGGATTTGGAGAGCTGTCCTGCAGCCCCCATGTGTTTCTAATGTGGCAGTTTCTGGGATTGGGCTTACTGCTTACCTAGACAGTGTGTGTAAGGCCTTGTGTTTTGTCAGCCTAGTCTCTTGGTTATATATGGTGGTGATGCTATTTCTGAATACCTTGCAGTGATGGATGTTTGCAGAATCTCTCATTTGTTTGCACCCCCTTCTCCTTCGACTATGTCTTACCTGAGAATGTGTAAAGGCATTGCATTTCTAGACAATTATCCCTCCTGCTGAGGTCCTTGCTGGGCTAGGGTCCCTGCCTGTTGCTGCTGTTGTCTTGTTTTTGACCAACCACCTGTTCCCTGCTGTGGTGATGCAGTGGTTGTCTGATCTCCCAGCAGCTGAACGTATGGTGCTTTTGGGTTACCTTGGGCTTGGTTTTGAGGTTTGGGATTCTTGGAAGACTGACCCAGATTTATCAATCTCTTCTCTTGATAATGTTTTAAGCTGCATCGGTCAGCGATTTGGTGGCAATAATAACATCCTCTGAGGTCCAGCTGCTGTCAACGTCTCTGATCTCTGCCATTGTAACTGGTTGAAACCACCTGGGGTTTTGCAGGGAGCCCCCCTTTGAGACAGGTGCCATTTGTATGCTAGTGGCCCGCACGGCCCCCTTGAGGGCAGTCTTTTTCAGTTTGTGATGAACCAATTTGGCAGTGTCTCTATGGGCTTGGTCCTGCTTTTCCCTGCCCTTTTCCTGTGTCTTTCTTTAATATTGCCATTTGTGGTCCTGTATTTCCCACTAGGGTTTGGTCTATAACCCTACTACACTGTCTAATCCACTTTGCAGTTCAGCGGGCAGACCATTTTTGAGGATGATGTAGAAAAATGTGACCTGGGAGCCCTTATTGGTCCATGGCTGGCCTGTCTCTTGTCCCATTTGTTCCCTCATTCTGTCTGAAAAGTTCATTATTGTCTTCCAAAGCTTCATAATTTCTGACATCAATCCTCCTAAATCTTTGCAATCACGGAATATTTCCCTCAGGGCTGTCCGTATTGGGGGCCTGTATGAATTTAATGCAGCCCTGTCATTCTCTGTGTTTGTCAGCGTGACTCCTGGAATGCAGGCTTAGGTGAATGACGTTAGTCTGCTCTCCAATGAGACTGCGTAGCTTACTTTTGACATCGCCTATTGCTTGGTTTACCCCCAATGGTGCTCTTCTCAAAACTTGAGATCCATTTCGCCACCCACTCATCAAAGTGGGCAGTTTGGTTCTGAGCCTTTCCTTATCCGTCTGGGCCCATGGCTCATAGATGGTCCCTGATGTGCCCTTCTGCAGCAAGGCCACATTTTGGCTTGGGGCAACGCTACTGGTTTCCAACATAGCGCTCCCATTTTCTTAGGCAATCCGGCAGTAGGGGAAGTTCCATTTGATATCTTCCATTCTGTGCCGGATACGGTCCTCTGCAATAGCCCTATCCTCTGGTTTCAAAGGACCCTTCTTTCGGCAATGTTCTATCAAACTGGTCCTTCCTTTCAGTCCAGTGGGCTAGCAGGTGGCAAAATGGTTGCGCAAATGTCTCACCTTTCTCTCTGGGTGCATTTCCCTTGGGGTAAGTTTGTCTGTACTGTGCATTCGAGGGGACCCGCGGACATCTTCGCAACTGCATTCTTTGTGTGCACATAGAAGTGCCATGCTGCTTCTCCTGCATCTTAATGGAGTCTACACCAGGCTACCTTGATCCCTTATCACCTGGTTGGGCCCTCTCCCATGCTTACAATATGATGAGGTTCGGGCCCCAGGTACAGGCATCCCTTTTGGTTCTGCCTTGGACTCTTCTCTGAACAATGCTCTATACCTTCCCTTACTCCTGTTGAGTTCCCAGGGTGAGAGCTCTCTCTCTTTCTCTTTATTTCATGCATCTCCTCTGAATCACACTTGGGTCTTCTGTATCGTTCTAAGGTAGGAGTGGTCTGGGTAGGAATTTGCCCTCAAACTTGCTTTCTGTTGTCCCTTCGGCTGCCTGGGCACACCCTGTGGCTTCCCCCTCATCATATGATCCAGAATTAGTGGGTCCCCTCTTTTAACCACCACTAGTTGTATCGCTCTTTAGTACTTCTATGAATCTGTCAGTCACCGAGTGCATTCTCCTGGACGAGTGGGAGTGCACACTGTTTTTGCCACTAGGGAATGTGAAGAACGGGGGTTGAGCTTCAGGTGGCTTGAGCCCTGGACTGGGGGATGCTGGAATTGCCTGGGCCTGTTGGCCTGTTGAGCTCCATCATCTGGATCTAGTAGTTCATTGTTTGTTGTTGAGCCATCCGGCTCTCTCGACTAGTGGATTGGTATAATCTAATGCAGGGTTGGCAGGCATTGAAGAGAGCTCTTTTAGTCCTACATACAGTTGAGGAGCCACTGACACCTTGCTTGCAGGTTTTAAGACAGGGTTATCAGTCTGGGCCGCCTGAAAGATGGCCCACAATTCTAAAAGTGCCTCTCTTCTACTCTTCTTCTGTCCTACGTAATTGGTTGGATTGTGTGTTCTCGTGTGTTTGATGATGATAGTGTTGAGCGATCACCCCTCTGGCCAGGGGAAAGTGTATGCCTTAGTATGTATGTGCCATTCATGGCAATACTTGCTAAATTTTTGGATCTGTGTGGAGAACCTAGTTTGCATGTGCTTCAGTGGTGACTCAATGATAGCTGAGAACCTTTTTAGGGACTGATACGCTCTAGCTTCTCGGGATAAACTAATATTAGATTCTACTCTAACCATTGGGTAAAATAAATACATGGGGATTACTAGGTTTTAAATACTTCTATGAGCTCAATACTATATACATAGATGCACAAAAATAGACATTTCAAAAACACAAGTAAAAAATGCATATGAAGGGTCACAACCTTAAAGAAAGTGCAAATGTTATTTCAAAATGATGTGTGAATTCATCAAACAGCAGATATAGAAAAACAATTGTAAACATTAGCGGCTACTTCATAAGCAGAGTAAGTCATTAACAAAGCATAACACTCAAGACAAGAGTTGAAATTGAAACATTTAGCCAACACCATAACAATGCAGAAATGAATAACTAGAAAGAAGAAAGAGGGAGAAGAGAGAGGGAAATAAACTGACAGGGAAAAAATTATGACTTTGTCAAAAAAATCATATTCTGCTCTTTGGAGCATGCTCCCATTTACAAAGAGAGGCTTTCCACAGAACACTTGACTAAGTGAGTCTGATAGTCTGCCAATATTGGCTCTGGAACAAGTTACATGAAAACTAGGAACAGCTCAACAACCACAGGCCCTCCTTGGCCAAGCACAAGCTATACCTAATCTCCAAGGTCCAAATTTTCCCTAATGCCTGAATCACACCATATATCACACCCAGGAGTCATGCGTGCCATGTGTGTCACGCCCTGTTGACCAAGTGAATAGCACTTCCAGCTTATTTCTGATACCATCAATGTTAAGAAGCTGTATCACTGAGAAAACTGTGCAGAATAAAAAATAAGATCAAGGTGCTGACCCTATATCACACCCAGGGCCTATGTGTACGATCTGTATCACACCCAGCATTCCAAGTGGTGAGGCCTCACCCCTGTATCTCACCCAGGGGACAAGCGTACCATCTGTGTCACGCCCAGCAGTCCAGGCGACTACCAACATTCACCTTTCCTGGGTGTTAACTATCAAAAAAAGGTGACCTTCGTGGGATCGCCTCCAAGGCCGCCTTGTGACTAATCAGTTCAGACACATGAAGTGGGCAATCTGTCATGGGGACTAAGGATCAGATGTAGTCTGTTACCCAATTGACAGCGGTTTCAGGACGGACCTTCACCCCGTGGATTCAGTAGAGCTTTCAATCAACTGCGGCATCTGCTCATGTTCCTTGCTGCACTGATGTGAATCCATTAGAGCGGTGTCCTTTCCTTCAGTTACAGTCAAGTTCAAAGTAGCAATCTCTCTTATAGGTTGCAGGGGCTGCCTGACCACGTATTTCTGACTCAGGGTTGATTGAGAGGTCATATCGGGGGATTGAAACTCGTTTTTCTAGTCACATGTATCATTGTGTACTTCGACATCCATATTAACAATGGCTTGAGATTTCCTTGTTTATATCCAATTCCAAAGGTGTAAAAGGATTTACCTTTCCCGCCACGCAGGTTAACCATCTCTGGAACTGGAAGACCTACTGAATGGATCTTGAGTTTATGCATATTTTCTCACAATCTCATGTGGTCAACTTACCTTCTCATATTAAAGATGTCACGCCGGTATGCCTCCATGATGTTGTGTATGTGTGACATACCAGTCTCTTCAGCTGGCTGGTCAGGTTCTCGCCTCCTCCTGCCTCCACTCCCACCACCCCTGCCCACACGAGCCTGGCCTGCCGTTGTGGGCACATCGGGTCTACGGGACCCCTGAGGGATGGCAGTGGTGGTGTTGTCTGCCTCCTCCTGGGTGCCCGACGAACCTTGTCCCTCCTGGTCAGACTGGCTCAGTTGTTCACTGAGGGCAGGGCTCCTCGGTGTCTCCTGGGATGTGGCAGGAATGGGGGTGGTGGTTGGCACAGATGTTCCTGAACCAGGTGCTGCAGGGGCAGAGGGTCCTGGTCGGTCGGGGTCATCCGTGGAGTGTTGAGAGGCGTCGCTGCCGGTGGGATCAGGTTCCTCCCGAGCCTGGGACTGTGATTCTTCACCCCCATTGTTGGGGGGAGATTCCTCACGTTGCTCTGTGTGTGAGAGACAGACAATGTTAATGCTGTTTCATGCAACATCCATGTTTCATACACATTCTAGTTGGCACTGTTCCTCCAGGTAGTTGTATGTGCCTAACATTCTCCTCAATGTTCCCTTGTGGATAGGTTTGTTGCGGGGGACAGATTGATATGTGTTCCTGAGTCTTTGACTTGTTGATTTTTGGCTTGGATGCTTCTTCGGCTATGTATTGGTCTTGTTGTGTTACATGTCCATTGTGAAAGTGGGTAAATCCATTGCCTGTCCCGGGGGTGTCTGCTTGTGTAAGGGGTGTGTGTGACAGGGCCTGCTGGTGAGTGTAGTGTGATTTGGCACTGGGGCTCCCAGGTGATGTAGCTGTCCCCCCATGGAGCATGCTGCCATGACAGTGAGTGTGAGTTCCTGTCCTAGATATCTGACCTTGTTGTCTTGGTGTTTGTGTTTCCACTGGTCACAGGAGGGCCTTGTGCTGCCTACACCAGGGCCCAGTGTCAGCTATCTTGTCAGTACTTTCACAGTCCCAGTGCATTGAGCATGGTGCATGGGTATGTACCTGGGCCATATGGGATGAGGGCAATTGTGTCTGATTTGGAGTTCAACAATGCATTTTGTGACACCCACCCTCCCAGCGTACCGGACATCCATTCTTGGGTTAGTGCTTCGTGCAGCATGGGACATAGCATGGCCTTGCTTTCTCAATGGGGCATACACTTGTTAGTGGCATTGGCGTTGTTTTTGACTATGGTTCTGGCCATTGAGTGTTTGGAGGTAGTTGCGTGCATTTTGTGTAGTTGGGGTGTGGATGCCGTGACCCCCATGTTACATAAGTTGTTTGTGTACTCATCAGGCTCTGGAACTCCTTGAAGTCCATGTACTCCCACCGGCAGGGCCATCACCTTCTCCTCCCAAGGATGGAAATGTACTGGTCTGCGGGGCCCACCACCTCCAGTGATGTTGCTCTGGGCGTAGTCGTCATTCATTTTTCGCTTGACTGCCCTCCGCAGATCGTACCACCTGGCTTGGCATTCAGTCCTGGTCCTTCTGATGGGTGCAACAGCATTCACCCTATCAACGATCCTCTGCCATAGGCGCGATTTTTCGGCTATGCTGGTCTGTCTGACCAATGTTCCAAACAGCTGTGGCTCGACTCTGATGACTTCATTGACAAGGATCTCCAGCTCCTCCCTTGTGAACTTTGGATTCTTGTCTGTGTGCATGGTGTGGGGTGAGGGTGTGGATGGTTGTGGGTGTGTGGGTCTGAATGTGAAGTTGTGTGTCTGAATGTGAAGAGGGGGGTATGTGTAAAGGAGGTTGTGTGAAAGTGTATATGTTAAGGTGGATGGGTGCAGTTGTTGGTGTGTGCTCTCTAGCTGCAGTGAGTCTGTTGCAAAGGCTCATGGTTTGTGTGTGTGGGCCCTTTTTATTGGTCCATTTGTGGGTGGGCCTCAGTTTGAATTTTTGGTGGCTGTGTTATAAGGGGTGGTTGTGAGTTTGGCCCACTGTTTGCCTGTTTGGATGTGGCCAGATCAGTCATTTCCATGTTTTGTGCACTGTAGACGTGTTTTGTGGTGTTGTGCGAGACGAATAGACCCTCCTTGTGCTGTTTTACATTGCCTATGTATGGTGCGTACATACGCGATGATGTTGTGAGGTGCGTACATACGCGATGTTGGGGTACGCACCGTACATATGCGATGATGTTGTTGTTAGGTGTGTACATACACGATGATGTTGTTGTGAGGTGCCTACATAGGCGATGTTGGGGTACGCACCGTACATATGCCATGATGTTGTTGTGAGGTGCGTACATACGTGATGTTGGGGTAAGCACCGTACATACGCGATGTTGTTGTGAGATACGCACATACGCGATGTTGGGGTACGCACGTACATACGCGTTGATGTTGTTGTAAGGTGTGTACATACGCGATGATGTTGTTGTGAGGTACGTACATACGCGATCTTGGGGTACGCACCGTACATACGCGATGATGTTGTTGTAAGGTGCGTACATACGTGATGTTGGGGTACGCACCGTACATACATGATGATGTTGTTGTGGGGTGCATACATACGCAATATTGGGGTACGTACCGTACATACGCGATGATGTTGTGAGGTGCCTACATATGCGATGTTGGGGTACGCACCATACATACGCGACGATGTTGTTGTAAGGTGTGTACATACGCGATGTTGTTGTGAGGTGTGTACATATGCATGGGGGGGGCCTGTACGACACGAACCCATGTACGACTCGCACCCCGGGAACTACTTTTCCCTGGATACGAGTCGTACAATGTTTGCTTTGTAGTGGGTGAAGTCATTCCCCGTGTACGGGACGTTTTCCGTACGAATCCTCAATCGGAAAGCCGGTCCGGATCGTACTTGTACAGTCGGACTGTAGTTTTAGGCTTCGTACGGAAAAGTGTCCGGGTCCGTCTCGTACAACTTTTCCCGATCGAATTCCTACGGATCGGGCCGTTCCGTATGTATTTATCCCATATGAATCGTACTTCACGGGTGGGACGGGACTTGTACGATTCGTACGGGAAAAATTACGGATACGAGTCGTATGGAAAAAAAAAATACAGGATCGGAATCGACCCCCTTGTGTGCAAAAATAAAATAAATTACCTATCAATAAGGAGTAAAGCATTATGCAGCACAATCAATAGTATTCTTGATGTGCAACATCAATGGATGACAGGTAAAGGGTAAGCCCAATAGACCCTTGAGGGCTTAGGCGAATAAATTGATATAGTAAGGTTGCCGACAAGGGATTTTGTTTGTAATAACTTAGTTCAATTTCTTAGTGATTCAGTTCAGGGGTGTTTTACAGACAAATTGTACACCAACAGTAAATGTTATCAAAGAACTATTTGTAGACCCTTTGTGAGTTCAAAGAATCACACGTGTCTTGTTATTTTATTTGTTTTGTTGTTGTCAGGGCATTTTGGTTGATATTGTAGCCAGGAGATTAGACTGGAGAAGTCCTTGCTCGTTCTTTATTTATTTTTTTCTTTTTTTCAAGAGCTTTATTATTTCCGTTTATCGTTTGAGCGCGAAAAAGTCTGCCGAGGTCGTGTGATTCTTTGAACTCACGAAGGGTCTAATGATGCAATAAATTAACTGTCCTGAAGATGGTCTGACGGACTTTTGCCATCCAAGACCGAAACGTCGACTCCATCATCTAATTCCACACCATTAGATAAATACAGTTGATTTTTTCTCATTATTGAGATTAGTCTCTGTTAAAATCATTTGGAAATAGATGTCATTTGATGAAATGTGGATTTAATTTAACCCGCCTTTCATGCTCTATTGCTTGAAACTCATTGTTCTTTTTGTACTCCCTTTTTTACTCTGATCTATATAAAAATATTTGTATTTCATTCACAAAAAGCAATTCCTGTGTGTGTACTTCTTATCTACAAATAGTTCTTTGATAACATTTACTGTTGGTGTACAATTTGTCTGTAAAACACCCCTGAACTGAATCACTAAGAAATTGAACTAAGTTATTACAAACAAAATCCCTTGTCGGCAACCTTACTATATCAACATCAATGGAGGCAAATAGCGCTGGGTACTTTGCTACTCTCTGCAGTCTGCAGCTGGGGGAGCTATAATTGAAATTGTATTATCTTACTTTATTTCCAATGAGCCTGCTCTTCTCCAACTGCTTTTTAATTCTACCCTGACTCGAAAGAGGCAGATGAATAATAACACTTCGTTAGACACATCAATATCCTGTCTGCCGTAAGTAGACAGTGGAAAAATCATTGCACTACAGAACAGGGAAGGCATATAGATTTTATTTTGCATGTTCGCCACAGAGTATCCTATATGCCAAACTCAAAATCTTGCACTTACTCCAACCCTCCTCCATCCATTATTTTTAACAATTACCTTTGCTTGGCTGTAAGGGAAAGTTACTCTCCTGCAGGGTAAGGTAGAGGGATTAGGATAGACTGAGGATTTGCAACAGAATATTTGGGTGTCACTGATCATCATGTGCTAAGCTTTGGCTTAGTAAGTCACTGTAGTTGACGAATGATGAAACGGAAACATGTAGACAGGTGTAAGTTTGCTATGGAAACCCCAAAATATATATACACATAAATCACTTGGCCAGAAAAATGTTGGGCCTCGGCAAGAATAGATATTTCAATTTTTGGTAGGCTGGGACAGAATGTAGGAAAGAATAATCAAGTGAAGTACTAGTATGAGTTGACTGAGTGGGTACTGGGAAACGCACCTTGTTTTTGGTTTGTAATGCATTGAGAACTTTGCAATACCGCATTAAATGAAGCAATGTCAAATTGAACCATGTTGCAGTACTGTCACAGGTGGTGAAATGCCATGGTCAGGGAGGTGATTAATGATGATGGGTGGGATATCTGCCTCACTTAACAAATGAAGTATAAGTATTTGTAAATAAGCAAGCCATGTGACTTATCACCAGCATTCCGTGTCACCACTGGAACTCCCCCTCCAAAAGCCTCCTATGCCACCTCTGTCGCCCTGGCCCTGCTGATGCTGCTGGCCCCTACATTGTTGGTTGGTGCGGCTAGAAATTATTTTCATACATATAAGATGCCATATTCACCTTCTGAATGAGTATTATTACTTTTGAACCTAAGTACAACTGCAGTAACCCCGCTACAGTTCATTTAGCAGTATCTTCTCTGGAACTATCACTTGGGGAGGTTTCATGGTTGATGAGCATTCTTTTGCCCGTTTGGGGAGTTCAGCAGAATCTTACTGAGTTTCTTTGGAACTCCACGGAATTCCGCAGAGCAAAACTCCACAAGTTCCACCCAGGAGCCTTGATAAAATGGTGGGCGATAGGCCATCTCGACGATACATGTGTTGGCTAAAAAAGGTTGAAGACTTAGCCCACAACTTGACATCTGGAAACTGGAAACAAAAAGACTATTTGGATTTTTGATATAATTACAATCGGATTTCTGATTTTGTGTGCTCGAGGGTGTTTCTTCAATGTGTTTAACTTGTATGGTTCACTAAGGTTTTTTGGTTGCCAACTTTCCTTCTAGAGCACCGTAGTTGAAAGAAGTTTGAATTTTATATATTTTTTGATATTATAATGGTGCACCAGCAGTGACACTCAGCAACAGAAGAATTGGATTTTTGTCACAATATTGTTTGACAATTGAGGGTGAGAGGGGTGCCATTGTGTCAGATAGGTCCCTAATTTGGGGAACAATGGTCATTCACATAATGAAGCATCTGTAAGTATTCTAACAAAAGGTTATATTACATGCTCAATGGTTTTCACCATTCATTGAATATATATTCCTCTCATATGCGGCTTCTTTTTATATCTCAGCTCAGTTAGCTATTGTTGGCCTTGCATCTTGTTTCAAAAGATATAATATATATTGCAATCAGTAGTTAAGTCCAAAGCCACCCTTTCGAATGCTTAGACAGTTGTGGCAGGGCAAAAGGTCAGCTGCAGGAATGACTGGGAATACTTTAAATAAAGAAGGATCCTATCTGAACACCCTGACATTTGGCCATGATAGATAGGCCCTGAAATACCACACTAGTCCATATCTTTCATTCTAAATCCATTTTACATGTCTTCAAAGAGCTGAAAATCCATCACATCTAAGAAAGCAGGACAACCACCAGGGTGGCGAAATACACCTGAAGAGTTTCCCCCTCTTCCAAGACCCCCCAATCCAACCTACTGTTCTTACACTCCTCTCATTACAGTTAACCCCACTGTATGTAATATGATATAATGCAACTTGTTTCTCCTCTGCAGAAACTGGGAAATATGCTTTATTAGAGTATACCCCTAAACATAATAGTAAGCCTCAACCAAGCACATGTTCTTTCTCACTGAATGCCATTGCCTATGATGCTCTATATTTTCTCCATGTCTTCCTTCTCCATCTTCAGCAGTGCTACCCAGCTGGCATACTCAGTAAAGGAAGAAGGGTCCGTCCCCAAACTCAGGTGGTTCTCCCACACTTGATTCTGAACAATCATCCACCTCCTCCTCCTCCTGTGCTGTTTAAGGAATGGTTCAATTGTGTGGTATGAAATGTTGGTTCATTTTGATCATAGTCAATCTCTCCACATTGGAGGTGAGAGAGTGGTCCTTCTTACTGTACCAACTGCACCAGATGCACTGAACACATGCTCACCAGACACACTAGCTAGAAGACAAAACATATACTTTCTTGCCAGCCTGCTGAGCTCTGGCCATTGGGGCATCTTCCCATACCAATACACCAATGAGTTTTGATCCACATGGACCTCTTTTGGATCACTTAGATAATCCTGAAACATCCTGTGGATGGTCATTGGTGTGGCTACTTGCTCAATCTCTTTTTCCATCTCCTCTGCACTGGACTTAAGCCATGCCAATGGAAACGAATACAATGCAGAGGTGTGTCCCGGTCCTTCTGTTGCTGTTGTTGCCGGTGTTCTGATTGATTGTTTTGTTAGCTGCTGTGTGCCAAGACTGCCCTCTCTGGAAGTAGAAGGCGGCATCCCTGAAGTCCAGGGTGGGTTTCTAAGTTCCAGCCGTTCTTCTTCCAGTTCCCCAGCTTGCTCAACAACCCACCTGTTGTATTTTGAAACATCCCCTTCAGAAAAAGGAATTAAATTGGGAAGAATATTTTTGTACTGTGGATTAAGTAGTGTTGCACTGATATACTCTTTGGACGTGATGATGTCATGTTGCAGCCTTGAATTACAAGCCAAGCAAGGGATGAAACTCTCAACCAAGGCATGTGAGTCTGTGTTTCATTCACACCTGTGGGGGTGAACCTTTCAAACACCTTCTTTAGCTGGTCCTGTGGAAGATGGAACAACGGGATAGGTTGGCCCATCGTACTGTCTTCCTTGCTAACTTTCTGTGTGAAAACCTCAAAGGGGAGTAGCATCTGTGTCAGGCATTTGACTAGGCACCATTTGTCTTGGTCATAGCTTTCCCATCTGCGTCCACTCCTCTTAGAATGACATAGTCATTGATCTGTTTGTACTGCTCAAACAGATGTTGCAACATGTAATAGGTTGAGTTCCAACGTGTTGGCACATCCTTTATCAAGGCTTTAACTGGTGCTCCATTAGTAAGCTGAATAATCCGCAACTGCTTCTAAGCTTTAAAAGAATGGCTGAATAAGTACAGATTCTTCTACAGGCGGTCAATATGTTGTTGACTGTGTCTGATTTCTTTTAGAAAGTCTTGTACCACCAAGTTGATGCAATGGCCAAAGTCAGGACCCTGAAATAGCCTCTAACTGACATGGCCCTGACAATGTTACTGCCATTTTCTGTGGCCACAAATTCAATTCCGGGACCTCTGGGTCGCAACCATTCATACATCTTGCTCTTAAATTCGTTCAAAATGTTTACAGCTATATGTAATTTCTCAATGGTGAACATGGCCACTGTTGCATGCCACCGAACCCTGCTAAAACTTTCTTCAGAACCAAGATCTGCAAATATCCTATGCTTTTCCCCACAAGAGAGGTCCAGTGTCCAGTCACCTGACAACAGGTCCGCGTGTCTGTTGTCAGGTGGATAATGTGAACAGCACTTATTTGCAAAGCTTGTCTAGCCAACTGCAGCACATAGTGATGCAGAGCTGGAACAGCAACTCTGAAAAAAAAAGATCCGACATTGCGTGACCAAGTAAGATGGATGAGTGGACGTGAGCCGCTTCAGCTCCGGCCCCTGAAGATTGCCACACGATACAAATTGTGCCCACAGAGGACCTATATACCTATGGTCTGCTCCTGCTGCCGGCTGTGATGATCAGGACCGCAGAAATCTGCCCCTGGTCTGGCTCTGTGCTGTGCCTGCAGGTCGAACTTGCGTCAGACCGGGGAGGCAAGCACGAGCCCACAATGGCGCAAAGATGAGCGGCGGGCGGTGCTGTAGAAGCGGTGTACTTGACTGCGACTTGGTGACTCCTTCCCTGCCTGCAGTTCCTTGGAGAGGCTCCTGCTCATGGCCAGTAATGGTATCTGCCTTTTAGAACTCCGGAGCACCGCGAAACACCTTCTGTGTGTCTGGGCAGCCAGGGACGCTGCACAGCGTGGTGCCGCGAAGTTGTACGCGCTGTGCTGAGAGCACGTTCATGATTCTGCAAGACCCCGGTGAGAGTGCTATCACTCTCTGGAGAACGGCGGATGGTGGAGACAGCGGTGCCTACCAAGGGGGTTAGTTGGATTACCCTTCCCCATGTTTTTTCTTTGAACTCTTGGCAAGAAGAAGGCCTGGGGACTGTGTTATCAGCAGGCCTAGCCTGACCCTCAGATGCCGCCTGTTTTGTAATTGTCCCCGAGTGGGGGGCCCTTCAAGTATTTGATGAGGTTGGAGAGGGATAATCAAGTGGAACCAACTCTTGCTGTCCTGGCTGTTGTGGAAGTGTGGTGAGGAGGTGACGTATGAGTGCAGAGCCAGCTTTGAGACCTCCTCAATGCCTGACCTTAAGATGGATGCCAGGATTTGACTACACCAGATTCTGCCTCTTTCTCTAGCATACCCCATGAGACCATCAGAAACCTAAGTCGATTGGCACCAGAGCGAGTGTACAAGGGGGAGGTCTCAACTCTCTGCCTCCACCTGGGGAGTCTTCCTGCCCCTATGCGACCAAAAAGGCAACAAATAAGGTCTCACAGACAAGAGCATGGCTACCCCAGAAGGCGACTGGACCCACCAAATGGCGCTCACCAGGGAGGACCTGGTGGCTTCCCTCCAGGACTTTAAATTCGAGCTATGCCTGGAAATAAAACAGGACCTGCGTGCGTCCATGGACTAACTTAAGGCCGATCTCTCGGAAAAGATGGCAACGCTTCGACAAGACATGGACGCAGTGGGATCCAGAGTGTTGGACGTGGAGGAACAGACGCAGAACTCGGACGCCCGCTCCGTCAAACTACATGAATCTCAGCAGGATCTGCGGTCCCAGCTCCATCAAGTGCTCTTGAAAGCGGAAGATTTGGAGAACAGATCCGGGAGGGATAACACACGCATCCGGGACCTGGAGGAGGGAGCGGAGGGCCCGGACCTGGAGGCATTTTTGGTGGGCCTTTTTTTGGAAATTCTCTGCCCGCAAGAGTTGAAGCTCGAGTTCGACTGGGTCCACTGCTTGGGGCCCGCACAGTCTGGAGAGAGTAGACTCACCAGGGACGTTCTTGTCAAGATGCACTCCTTCACCACCAAAGAAGCCATCTTGAGCGTTGCGAGGAAAAAGGAGGAAACTGCGTTTCAGGGCTACAAATGTACCCTGTTTCAGGATCTTGCTCCTTCTACCCTGGCACGTAGGCAGCTGTTGCGCCCTATCACCTCCAAGCTGCGAGAAGACGGGGTGAGATACTGTTGGACCTTCCCCTTTGGACTGTCTTTTGAGCACAAAAACAAGTCTCACCATATCTCCGAACTGAAGGAGGGTCTCTGCATTCTGGGTCTCCCCATCCCGGATGATCACAACAACCCAGGCCCCTCCACCGATTCGGGGTTGGCCAAGAAGGAGTCCCGAGCTTGGCTAGCAGTCTCCAAGAACAGACAGACTCCGAAGTGAAGTCCCCTAGTGAATGCTGTCCTGATCATGTCAACATTTGTGTTGTGTGCTCGCCGTGGCCCGCGGATGAGACACCAACCGAACGCTTATGATGCAATGTGGGGTCTATGAGCATTCATTCCGAGTCTGCGGAAATCTACCTATTCCTGCAAGTTACTAATATTCCGCACCTTGTCCTCTGTTAAATTTGTTACTTGTCAATCGTGGGGTATGGGTCTGGCCCGAGATCGCTCATGGTGCGGGGGGGACTCCGGGGTGTCCTTTGCACTTTTATTTCACTCTATGCACCCATGTGGGACAGGCAGCGTTCCTAAACTCTGCTTTGGACATGATTGGGCGATTCACTGAGGGCCCGGTGGTTCTGTTGGGCGACTTTAAACTGACGTGGCACGAGGCCCTAGATAGCTCCCATTCTTATAGGGTGGCTATCAGCAGCTTTCCCAAGGGGTTAAAAAGAAATTACATGACTTGAGCCTGCATGATGCTTGTCGTGCCCTCTACCCGGCCACCAAAGACTTTACATACTTCTCACATGTTCGCCAATCCTATTCTCGGATTGATTACAGTTTCATTAGCCAAACTTTGATGGGCTCTTTACAGGCCACCCATCTCCATCTCTGATCACAGCCTAATATCCATTAGTTTAGCTGGGGGGGGGGGGCAAACCATAGCACTTCCAGATGGTATTTTCCTTCATCGATTACACAAGATAGGATGCTACAAGACAGCTTGAGAGCTTCCATCGCTAAATATTTCACACTCAATCTCCTACAGGCTACCTCACACCAGAATAACTGGGATGCTTTTAAGGTGGTCCTAAGGGGTAAGTGTGTCCAACTTAACGCAGTCCTGAATAAACTGAGGGCGAAGGAACGCACAGCACTTGAGGGGGAATTGGAGGTAGTGGAGAAAGCACACAAGGAAACACCTACTAAAGCATCGCAGCTCCTGCTCACCACTCTCTGAGGCAAATTGTGCTCCATCTATAACAATAGAGCCAAGTACACGCTGCTGAAGCTACGACAAACATCCTATGCGGACGGCGACAAGGTGGGGTCACATCTAGCCTGTCAACTGCGTGTGAAAAGGAAGCACAAATTTGTTGGGGGTATCCTAGATAAGGACGGCAGTCTCACCTACTCCAATGAGATTAAGGCCAACATTTTCGGTAACTTCTATGGGGAACCCTATTGTGGAACCCCCTCTGATACGGTACTACAACACCAGTATTTGGATTCGGTGAGCCTTACCCACCTCTCCCCGGTTGCCGCAGAGCCCTTAGATGCACCCATCATGACAGAAGAGGCTGGGCAGGTCATCTCTAAAGTTAAGCTTCACAAGGCTCCAGGGCCTGACAGCCTCACAGGACAGTTCTATAAGTGTTTTGCTCCCGAACTTATCCCCATCTCACTGCACTGTTTAATGCGATAGCCTTAGACGCCCAGGTCTCGACTTGGATGGCTGAGGCAGTGATATCTGTTATTCCAAAACCCGGAAATGACCCCCAGAGATGTGCCTCCTATAGGCCCATAGCCCTACTTAATCTAGACGCGAAATTACACTCTTCAATCTTGGCCACTAGGTAGGAAGACCTGATGCCCAAACTAATCCACCCTGATCAGTCAGGCTTTATAAAGGGTCGCCAGATGCATGACAACATCCGGTGCACCCTACACCTTATCGAGAAAGTGACCAAATTTAAAATTCCGGCAATTCTAGTTGGCCTTGACGCTGAAAAGGCCTTTGGCAGGGTGGACTGGTCATTCCTTATCCTCACTATGCAGAAATTCGGCTTTGGGGGTGGATTCCTCAACATGGTCCGGGCCAACTATCATCTCCCCCTCTCCCTGGTACAGGTTAATGGGTGTGCCTCTCTCCCTTTCGCCCTTAGCAAAGGCATGAGTCAGGGTTGCCCGCCTTCTCCCCTTTGATTTGCGCTCAGCATTGAACCACAATTCAGGCAAATACAGAGGTTAGGGGGATACCATTTGGCGGCAAAGACCACAAAACTTCCCTCTTCGCAGATGACATTTTGCTTACACTCAATTTCTCCAAATCCTCCATTCTAACATCCTCACTCTCCCCAAGTGACGCCGCAAGATTGAGTGGCCTGACTTTGTTGCAATGGGCTAAACACTCCCTTCCATATCTAGGCATCCACCTCATCCCTAGGAGTAAGGACTTATACAGAGCCAATTACCCCCCCTAATGACACAACTCCGACAAGATTTTGAGAGGTGGAGGCCCTTGTACATATCCTGGCTGGGCCAGATAAATACCGTAAAAAACACGGTACTGCCCAAACTTTTATATCTCTTCCAAGCGCTTCCAATTGACCTAGATCGCAATTTCCTACCAGAACTACGCTCCATGGTTATTAATTTCATCTGGCAGGGTGGGAGGGCACAACTTCCAAATGGACAGGGCGATATTAGGAAGGTCCATATGAGATCTTTTGTGGAAGCCGAAAAAAGACAGGCCTGTGAACGCTTATGGAAAAAGTCGGATGGCCCGGCCATATCCTTGTGGCACTCGCGTCTGTGGAGAATTCTCTTTATGGAACGGCTTGCTGACATTTTTAGGGCTGACTACAAGAGCTTCGATTATAATTGGAGCCTCCTGGTTGCCTATTTGTCTTGCGGCTTACCCTCAGCAGTGTGCCCTGTCTCCTTGCGGGCCATGCACCTCTTTCAATTCTAGACCTACTACTTATTGTTCAGGACCATAGTCTCTTCTCCATGTAAGAACAGGATATGCCACCGGCTGTCCGGATTGCCCAACGTGTCCGAGGACATTACTGTAAAGTTTCGAGCGATCATTACCACCAGGGGAGAGGGGGGGTTCTTTTTCCTTTTTTATTTATTTCTCTTCATTTTCTGTTGTTTATTGTACTTAGGGGGTCTCCCCCTGTAACATGTTGTTGAAAACCCAGCATTTCTGCTTATTTCAGAGGGGGAAGTATCGAGTTCTTTGGATAGGCGAAACTGGACTGTAATTAGCTATGTATTTTGTTTCAAGGCCCGATAACTTCTTCTATGCCCATGTAATGACATTTACTTGTGTTGCTGAACAAAAAGAGTTTTGACAAAAAAAAATAGACCCGACTTGGTACCTTCCATTTCGGGCAGATGGCTGCCACGAATTCTGAGAATCCCACTCCTTCGGCAAAAGAAAAAAGGAAGGAGGTCCAGCGCTTACATTTCTGCCAACTTCCCAATGTCAAACGTGCTATTGGGTGGTTCCTCTCATAGAGCACCTCTTGACAATAATAGTGGCCTGAATTTTCTTCTTTTCTGGGGCCACTAACACAGGTGTCTTTGAAGAAGTAGATGGTGGAGGTAGACTGCAGGTGCACTGTTGTGGGGCAGTCACTGTATGATACAGTGCCTCAGTTTCATCTAGGAATCCTAACTTTACTACTGCTAAATGCCTTTTTTGAATAACGAAAGTCATAAAGATGGACAAAGTACTGGGAGGAGTCTGCTGAGTCTGCGGTGTCTGCTGAGTGTTTGGGGCAATTCATTTCTGTTAGAAAAAAAGTTTAAAAAAAGGCTTCTCTCACAGAAAAAACATCTCCAACAGTCTGCTGGAGAAGATAATCCACTCAAAAGCCTCTCAGCTGCTTCTCGAGCACAAAAGCTGCTTGAACGGTGCATTCATGATTAGCACTACATTGGTACCATCACGGCCGGAATCTATGCAAGGAAGCACAAGGTAATGCTCAAGCTTGCTAGTGATCCGAGTTTATCGTGGCACATGCAAGCGAACGCCAAAACTGACCTGGAAAAAAGCACTGCTTTGCGCCAAGAAAGGCGGATTCAGGAACTACACTCTCCTCCGTGGAGCGCGGCGAGCCGGATTTCACAAACTCCCCAAGATGAGCAGAGATTTGCGCCCGCTCCTACTGAATAACTTTGCTACACTTCTTATTTTTGTGATGCTGGAATTTTCACAATTCTTATGACTTTAGTGATGTAACATTGATGGCAGCACCCCCACTGGAAATTGTTCCAGCAGCACTGACTAGAGAAGTGAGAGATAGCTGGCAGTGTAAAGTTTCATATTTACATTGCGAAACAACTCCAGACTCTCTCATGATAAGGCCATCAACTTTGCCAGAGAAATATTTTGAATGATAACATAACTTCTGCTGCCCACAGTTGCATTTAATCCATTCTAGGAAATTTTCCTGATTCACTGGTACTTTTTGTTAGCGCTTTAGTGGCTTAGAGTGCATATAAATAAGAAAAAAAACTTGAATTCCCAAATAAGCATACCAGTCGTGAAATAAGACCTTGGAATTATTTTGGTAACTCACTTTGTTTCCAGAAATTGATATCCATGCCAATCAGCTATTTCAGTGATATGAAATTCATCAAAATAGGCATGCCTATGTATTGGTTTACTTGAAAATTCACTGGCAATATACTTCAGTGGTTTCCTCCAACTAACCAGAACCATTTTACTCAGATAAAAACTTCCAAGTTCCAGAATATGTAGATCATTTGCGGAGACCCACAGTGTCTCATCTTGTACTCTTTGATTTTCAATCTCTGCATGGTGCGCTTTGGTACTCTACTTATTGAAAAGAAGATAAATATTCACCAACAATACACAATTCTAGTAGAAAACCTTGTCCACTTCAAATTTCTGATGTTTTATCCACTCCCTGCATCTCATCCAGACCTAGGTATACAGTACCAACATAAAGCTTGACCCCACTAAATTAGAATTCCTGCTATTTGGCAACAATATCAAGCAAAAGTAGTTCAAACCTATCACATTACCCTGGTGTCATGATCCATAGACTGTGCTCACCTGTATCTGCGGGACAGACAAGAAGATGTGTTCATCCAAAGTTTGTTCTTGTTTCTCACCCCTAAAGGCAGCAGTGGGCATGGCAGACACGGTAAGGTCAAAATTACTATTTAACTCCAGTCTTAGGATATATGGGGAAAGAGCGTCTTTCTCTAATATATTCCTGGAGGCTTATTAGCTATTCTAATTCTAGTCCTGGAATATTTGAGAAAAATTATAAATTCCCCAACTATTTTAGGAAGAGTTGAAAAGTAATAATTCTGAATGGGAGAAAGTGCTGCCCTGAGGTTACGGATCAATGCAAAAAAAAAAGGAATATCTTGTTCAAACTTCCTTTGTGCATGAGTTTTTTTACAGCGGAAGAGATCACTGGTTTGCTACATGGTGAGTAGCTTTGCAGATGTAAAACGTGCACCATGTGTAACCGACCAATGAGATGTAGGCAAGGTAGCCGTAGCAGGATGCTACAAAACTCTCATAACACATGCAATGGTGCCAGATTATTTTAGATTCAGAAATGTAGGTTCCTCTATTAACAGAGTTTTCTTTGCTAGGCAATCAAGATACTTATTTGTAGTAGCAGGACATCTGTTGCAAGAGAAGTGAATTTACAGCACTGAGTCTGGAATATTCTAAGACTTCCTGCTGACAGATTATTTTTGGTAGTACTTAAGAGGAAGCTCTTAGACTTTGATATATCCAGGTTAGTACTGGAGTCATCCATTCAAGGAGTAAGAACTGTAATTGCACTTAACAATTTTACATGAGGAATAAAAAGAGTCCCCACCCTGTACAGACCTGTATATTATTTTTTTACTCTATAGTATTAAGGTATTGAGAGTGGTGGAGAAGTGGTTGCTTGTTACCAAGGGCAAGGGTACATTAATAATGAGTAGACATTATTTTAATGTTGGTGAGCTTGTTACATTATGTATCATTCCGCGAAAAGTAGTTATTTAAATAGAAACAAATGTTGTAGTTTTGGTATTTCCTTGAATACGTTATGATTATTTTATTCGTATTTCAGCTCTAGGAAGCCCCTGAGTTTTAACCACCCACATAGAGTTTTAAATATAGAGATTGTTATCTGGTATTTGACGTATCATATCAATTGAAATATCAAGGATGAAATATTAAAAGTAATCTTTCTTGTTTTAGATATTAGCTTGTCTGTAGAACAAGTTGACTGCAACTATAAGTAGAGACAGAATGAAGCTTATCAATGCCCTTATGTACAAAAGGATTTAGCATTTCTTAACAATCAGATTCAGTATTTTGGGCCGTTAAGAAACACAAAATACCCTTTCAGTATGTATTAAAGGCAATTGCAACATTCCAGTAGAAACATTTTGCGATTCGCAAAATAGGAAATCGCAAATAGAGATTTCCTATTTACAAATCGGTACCCGCACGTGCATAGGATTTCCTAATTACGACAAGTCGCAAAATAGCCATTTAGGAAATGCAATTACTATTGAATCAGATCAGGTGGTAACTAGGTGCAAACTATAAAAAGGCCCCCAAGTGCATCAGGCTCTTTCACAATGGTGGCCATGTATGTTTAGTCGTTTTGGTGGTAAGGCAGAGAAGAGGAGGATACAAGAAAGGATATTTAGGGTGAGGGTCGCTCTGTTTGAACAGACAGAGGAGATTATTGAAAGGTACAGATTGAGTAGCAATGTAATATCTATTTTAATAGCCAAATTATGACCTCAGCTACAGGCCCCAACACTCAGAAGCAGTGCAATGCCACCACATGTGCAGGTATTTTGTTGCCAACACCTCTCAGCAATGTACAGTTACTAGGGGGCCATAGCAGTGGCAGTTTGGGTGCCACAAAGCGCCTTTTCCAGGTCCTTTCACTGGTTCCTTGACATCATTGTGAGTAAGATCAACCAATACATCTGGCTCCCCAATAGCCCCCATCAAAGCAGTAAACCAAACTCATGTTCTACTGGGTAGCACCGTTCCCCAATGTCATGGACTATGTAGATTGCACAAATATTGCCATATGTCCCCCCTCAGCAACTGAATACATCTACAGGAAGAGAAAAAGCTCGCACTCAGTCAATGTGCAGGTAGTGTGTGACACCTCCTGTATCATAACATTGGCCATATTTCCAGGCAGCACCCTCGATTCAATCGTGTTCCACCACAGCTGGATCCACAACTGACTGGCAAAAGGTGAATTTTGTGATTGTTTCCCATTTGGTAAGAGAATCGCACACTCAATTATACAGTGGACAGCACAATATGTAATGTGACCCAATGGTTTTAATTCTCAAGCTCATAAGGTGACAGTGCATATTCCGTACGGCACTGACTACTCACATTGTACCTGAATCCCAGGATAAGAAGTTAGAGGAACTACAACCAGGCATACAAGAGAACACGTTCCATCATTGAGGGGACCTTTGGGATCCTGAAGCCCTGCTTTTTCTTCCTCTAAAAACAGTGGGGCACTGTAATTCAGATCAGATAGAGTTCATGCACATCCCTCTCTTGTGTAAGTCTAAACCAGATGGTTAATACACTTCCAGGCAGGGCACAAAGACTCATAAGCACACAGAAATGTGCACTTTTAAAAGTGGAGTTTCGAAAGTAGTAATGACAAAAACGCTTTCACCAATAAGCAGGATTTATCACTACTATTCCAAACATACTAACATGGCCATGCTACCCCTCTCACATCAGAAATTACCACTGAAGAACATATCAGAGAATCACCAATGCAAACCTACTAGAGAGCAGCCTCACAGCAGTGAGAAATCAAATAGGCTGTGCCACACAGTTAAGGCACATGTCCTACATTTTACCTACACAGCGCCCTGCCCATAGGGCTAGCTAGGGCCTACCTTAGGGGTGACTTATATGTAGTAAAAGGGGAGTTTCAGATGCGGCAACCACTTTGAATGCCATATCACTGTGGCAGTAAAGAGTGCGCACAGGCCCCGCAGCGACAGAGGCCAAAGACAAGTTTGAAAGGCTACTTCGATGGGTGGCGCAAGCAGTGTTGCAAGCCCATTAGTAACATTTAGTTTACAGGCCCTGGGTATGTGGAATACTACTGTACAAGGGACCTACAGGTAAATTAAATATTCCAAACAGGTGTAGACCAATCTTACCAAGTTTACAAGAAAGAGCACATGCACTTTAGCACTGCTCAGCAGTGGTAAAATGCCCAGAGGCATAAAATCAACAACAAGGGGTCATAAAAAATACAGGAGGAAGGCAAAAAGTTCTCGGATCACTCTGCGAAAAGGGCCAAGTCCAACACAAGACAACAGTTATTCTTCATCTATGAACCCAGTATTTGGAATGGTGTCTCCATTACCATTAGAGTGGCAAAAGCACTGCTCCAATTTTGGAAAGAACACACCTCTTTAAAGACCAGCACATCATAAACAGTAAATTTTCACTTTGGTTTCAGAACCCAGTTGCCCATCCAATCACAAATCCTTCATACAAACAGTTAGAAAAAACCTAATCTAATAGCTTGCAATGGTCTAAATGCATGAATGTATTTTCTTGAAAGTAAGCAATAGTTGACAGTAATACCCACACATATTCAAGTTTTGAAACTTAATCTGCCTTTGCCACAGCTTGCTTTAGTAGGAACATTCACAATGTGAGCTGGTACAAAGATGTAAGATTCTTTGTTTGACCCTTTCTCTAAACACTATGCTGTGTTATTTTTTTTAATATTTCATGCTGCATTTTTAAACTATGACATATGGTACTGTAGTGTGTTGTAGACATTTAGTAGGGGCTCAAAACCCAGCACAAAACTCTCCCAGCTGCGGCTGACCACAGGTTCAGCACCTCAATCCCAGTAATACAATTAATATGAGTCCTGTGAAATCCACCTCCGAGACCCGCCGCACTAGACAAATAAATTTGAGATCATGGAGGGAGCGCCAAGAAT
This sequence comes from Triturus cristatus, assembly GCF_964204655.1. Lineage (NCBI taxonomy): Eukaryota > Metazoa > Chordata > Amphibia > Caudata > Salamandridae > Triturus > Triturus cristatus. The sequence goes on along the minus strand of NC_140582.1, from coordinate 685,058,707 downwards.
AAAGTCTCACTCTGTTAGGTTGGTCTTTTCAATTTCTGTTATTCTTCTTAGTGACACAAATGATCAGCCAACGTGTTTCGTTCCTTTCAAAGGAACTTCATCAGGGCTAAATATTAAAGGTAAAAAGATCCGAAGCATCAAGTTCAAGGGATCCGAATGTATATAAAATACAAAACCCCACAATAGGGTTAAGGTAGTAGTAGACTCCACCCAGAGTAATCTGGAAAGTCTTCCTCGTAACAGTGGCAAGTGTGCCCGGCAATGTTGTAAACCCAAACTCCTCCTAGCGTAATTGAGTCTTTGCAGGGCCTTTCAAGGTCCATGATTGTATGGCTTAATGGGGAAATCTGATAGTTAAGGAAATAGCTGGGGAGTTGTGTGAGGGTGGATGAAATGCCCCTCTCCTTGTGCTGTGAACTTGTAGCGACACCTCAATATGAGGCGTGTGGAGACACTTTTAAAAGCAGTTGGCACACAAGTATTTATGTGTTTATTTAGCAGTATTCTCTCTCAAGGAATTATATGGTCAGAAGTAGCCAGGTTTTAAAGTTCTCCAAATAATTGAGTTATTATCAAGTGTTCTTATTCTTGGCTAGTTGGACTTAGAAAGTTTTCATTCAATGAAAGACTATTTAAAAGAAGAGATTACCAAGAGTAAGGTTATTTTTACAATATACAAGGAAGTTGTTTTGGATTTGTAGTTTATACTAACAGGTTAGTGGTCAAAAAGCTCAATGTACAATGCACACAATCTTGCATATGATAGAGCAAGCCACATACAGCACTTATAATAGTTGAACAGCCTGGGAGATGTAGATTTGTGGATGAAGGTGTTGAGCATGATGATGGATTTGTATTGTACTTTTAAGTAAAGAAAATGATGACTGTGAGAAACTGGGTTACTGGCTGAGGTAGGGTCACAGATCTGGGTTTAATCCACTGCTTTTTTGCTCATCACGCCACCCCACCAAAAATGATGGAGTCAACCCAGATCTGTGACGGGGGTGAGTGTCTGAAAAGTTTCAGCTCTTTGTCTATGATCTCCTTGTGTTTGCTTTCTTCACCCTAAGTTGGTAGGGTATGCCCAGACTTGGGTCCCTTGCTCACATTGCCACTGGATTCAAGCTAGCCTAGCTGAGGAGGGGTGTTACCCCAAAACCGGTACCAGGATGCTTGTTTATGGTCCAGGGTAGACCTGGCTTGGCAGTTCGGGCTGGACTGTTCCCATGAGGCACAGGGTCAAGACTGATTTACATATGGCTGGCTCTAAACTGGGGTGGCATGGTGAGCAAAAGAACGATAGATTTAACTCAGATCTCTTGACTGGGGGTGAATGTTTAATTTGTTCAGTATTCCGATGATCGTCTGTTCTTTTTACACTTTCTTCAAGTGGCATTTTCAGAACTGTGATTAGAAATATGACTTTACAGTTAAAACGGCTTGTAATTGCAATTCTTTAGAGATCAAACTCTACCTGTCTCCCTGATCCCTATTTGAAATTACGACACCTGCTCCAAATTGGAAATTGCAGCTCATTAAATGTGTTAAGGTAACTTCAATTGTATCCTATGGGAGAGGTAGGATTTGCAGTTTTTTACTACCAGAACATGTAAAACTTAAAAGTGCATATCCTACTTTCTAGCCCTCTGGGCTGTTCAGGGCCTACTTTAGGGGTGACTTATATGTGATAAAAGGAGGATTTGGGCCTAGTAAAAGGTGCATTTTACCTAGTATAAATGACGTTTTAAAACTACCCTTACAGGGCGCAATGGCATGTTGAAGACATGTTTGAAAGGGCTACTCAAATGGGTGGCATAATCAGTACTGCAGGCCCACTAGTAGCATTTAATGTAATGGCCCCCAACACAGGTTCTAGAGACTAGTAAATTAAATAGGCCAATTGGGTGTAAGTCAATTCTAACATTTTTTAAAGAGAGCAAAAAAGAAATTTAGCACTGGTTAGCAGTGGTAAAGTGTGCAGAGTCCTAAAGCCAGCAACAATTGTCAGCAGATCAGGAGGATTGAAGGCAAAATGTTAGGGGGGGAACCTGAAAAAAGGGCCAAGTTCCACAACCATCATGAACATAGGTCACAAAAGAAAGTGTCACTGATCTTGGACAGGGTGAAGACAAGACAACCCTAACATAACTCAGTATTGATATCTCAGGTTAAACAAATAAGGAGATAGTTGCTGGAAGAATAGAAAATGGGCTTCACAGAATATAGGAATGGAGTGCTTTGAAACAAAGAATGGGCATAAACATGAAATAAATAATCTTAAACTTACAGCTAGTATTAATGCATAGACATTGCCTACATTGGAGATCACAGCCAAACTCGGACAAACAAATGAATTATGAATATATCCTAAACCTAGCAGCCAAAGAGCATGTTTGAGAAAGAAAGCTATTCAGCAAAACATGAATTGAGGCATAGGCTGAAATACTTGTTTACCTCGAGGCCAGTGTAGCTTTGTCACTTTTTCTATGTTGTCTCCCTAGATACTTTACCTTTCATGGACTGGATTTTGCGGGCACTAGGGGTCTGTGCTCTGTGGCACTGCAGTCCATTATGTCCATAGGGCTGAATCTGGCATGGGCCCAAGAGTTTTTCACGGAAGAGCCTGACTTCTGTGATCTTGAATAGAGGACTTTGGGATTGTTCACAGCCAAATGAAATAGAAGGTGTTGAGAAGGAGGGTTGTGAGGTTCCGTGTGAGACGGGACGGCACTTTTTGAATGGTGACGAATATGGATGAGTCTGGTATCTATGAACCGCAAATGACGAGTATAGTGGGTGTACGAAGTTTCGCTATGCAGCCACGTATGGTTCGCCTCATTTTTGGGTTCGTTCATCCGAGCCCTCGGGTTCCATTTTAGATACAGCGTCCATTTTGTTTCTTGCCCTCAGGTAGCCAGCGAACGGGCTTCTTGTCCGCTTCGTGACCCTGGAACTCTCAAGCTTACACGAAGGACACGTGTTCCTTTGAGGTGACTTTTATGATGAGGGGAATAGCGCGACTAAGGCAGATGGCCCCGCTCGAGGCTCATCCTGCCGCGCCGGTCTATTGTTTTAGCCACGCATACATTAGACACGAGGTCTTTGACCCTCTATCGAGTTTCCTTTATTGCCCCCAACACTCTTTTCTAACCTGTTGTGCATCCTTGTCCTTTCCTTACATCTGTTTTCCGTCCTTCCTCTTAATGCGTTTATGGTTAGGATGGAATGTGTTTATCACGGAGGGGATATGTTTTTACAGTTGGGAACCGGCAAGACTGTTGTAATTATGTTCCGGCCTCTTGAAACATGAATGCGACCCTTTTTCAGTTTATTGTGGGAACTGAGTTGTAACCTTTGTTCATCATACTGTGCTATGGCCGAAACCTGTATAAAAGGAGCGACCCACTTCTACGACTTTGAAGCAGTCTCCGAGAACCTACACGTTGTGTACTTCTTGTGACCTCTGTATCCCTGCAGTAAATAAACGCTGATCTCTGACGTCGCTGGAAGTGTCCCGTGTCTCTGTGTTTGGTACGCCAGAACAGGTAACCCACGAAGGTTTCAGGTGTTGTCCCCTGGCACCGCTGGGTCTTAAGAATAACCCAGTCCTTCAGTTGGCGCCCAACGTGGGGCGACATCAACGGTACCGGTCCAAAGCCCGACGATCGTGAGGAACTTCGTGTGAAATCTCCGAGGGAAGGTGCACCCCGCTTCATCGATCCAGTTGTCGAAATAAGTGGCCCGACGTCTTTTCCCGCGAAGATCCCCGCCTCCTGACGGCTGCGACGGACCGATGCCCTGACTGTCGACCTGTTTGGCGCCTGGCGTAGTCCTTTGAACGGCGAGACGATCAACGGGCCTTCCTGGTGACGCCATTGTTCTTTCAGTTAAGTATTTGTGGGTCGCTCCCAGTGTTGCTTTGTTGTTTGCATGGTTCCATAGCATTCGTGGTTCTTAGTTGTTGGGTTTTCTTTGACGATTGCAATTGCCAAAAACCGAGGGTCTTGCATTTTTGCGAGGACATCGTCATCCGATAGCCCTTGAAGTTTGTATACTCGGTTAGTGTGCACGATGCCTGGCCGTAGTACTTTGTTTGGGTTTCTCAAATGTTGCAGCATGGATTCCCGGCTGGAGGATTCATGTCCGATACCTCCGGCTGGAACTCCGCTTTACGAGCTCTATAGTCGCCATGGCGTGGGTCCTATCGTATATAATGAATATTGGGTTCGTTACACTAAAAAGGATGGCGTCCTTAGTTGGCCACCTCATGGTAGTTTCGAGACTGCCATTTTAGATAACTTGGAAGCTAAATTATTTAAAAAGAAAGCTAGGCCGGCCATGTTTGATTCCTTCCGGTTATGGCGGAAAGAGGCCAAACAGAAAGAAATCAAACGGAATAAGAAAAATAAGCGAGAAGGTGTCATTACGGTGATGCGCAATGCGGAACAGTATCAGTTAGACAAAGATGAGAAAGAGCAAGAAGTTAGTGCTCGGCTTCACCATATGGCAGTGGACAAATGTTATCCGGCGCTACCTTCTACGAACGATAAGACAGGAGAAGAATCAGTGGAAGATTCGCTTTTGTCTTATCTGATGAAATCGCCACCTCCCTATGCTCCTGATGTTATGGGTCCCGTTCGTCCACCTCTTCCTCAACCCGCTGATTTGGCGGCTGCTGGTCAGCCCGCCGTTCCTCCCGTACTCCCGAATCCCCTTGGGCCACAGATCGTACATCCTTTTGTCCCGGCTTCTCTCCCTACTGCGCCTTTCCAAGTTCCTCCTCAGCCTGTCGTTCCCGCTACTCCCGCTGCCGCGTCTACTTCTACCGTTTCCACCCCTATGGCTGCTACGCCTGCATCTTCGTCTTCTTCTCCTTCTGTTCGTAGTCGTCTCTTGACTGCTGTTGCTTCTCTTTATTCTCCGCTCTTTGGGCCGATACTTGGCTCGACTCTTTCAGACATTGCTCAAAGACGCAGTCAGCTTCCTGATGGTAGGGAACGTGAATCGTTGGTGAAAACGGCACGTAGATGGATTCGTAACCCTGTTAAATACACCCCACGTGTAGTGTTCGAAACGTTTTCTCAGTTTAATGTGCCCACGCAGCGATTCGTGTTCGAAGAATTGTGTAAGTCATTGAAAGAGGAGTGGGACGATGATATAGCTGATGATATACCACCTGAGGTTTCCGAGCTACAGCTTCGGTTTGCCACGGGTGTCATTGTAGGTGACAAAGTTCGAGAGGCTCTGGAACGCTTGTTATCCTTTCGATGTACAGTGCAACCGCGTGCGCTGTTTAAGGACGCGACCGCGGAATGGATGGCACAACCTGGTCAATATCCTATGCGGGAAGTTCCCCCGGTATGGATGCCAGGTGATCCGGCTGCTAACCCTCCTGTCCCAGGCCATTTCCAGAGAGTGTGGATACACCTCCCTTGGAAGCGATCGGAAGTTTTGCAAGTGAAGCAATCCCTACCTGATCCCCGTAAGAATCCTGCAGGGTACTATAAAGAACTGTCCCAATTGGTGGATGCTACTGTTATGAACCTAGCCGATGTTGATATGTTGTTTGGCAATGTGGTGCCTCAGCCGATTTGGGCGAAAATTCGTCACGAGAATCACGTGGCCGAGTTAGGCGGTGACTGGGCTGCCCTTACAGCGGCAGATGCCCGGCAGGTCGGCGGGGCTAAACCCGAACAGATTATTGTGGCTTTGCCCCAGAGGATAATTACCCTCATGAAAACACTTATGCCAGCGATGCGCGTCAACTGGGACAAATTATCGGCGTGCAGGCAAAAGAGGGATGAAAGTGTTTCTGATTTCTTTACGAGGTTTGAGGAGGCGTTCATTGACCATAGCGGTCAGGACATGGGTTCCGAGGGTGGTCAGCGGCTGTTCGTTGATAAGTTTGTATCGAATTTGTTGCCCGACCTTAGCAACAAGTTGAAGAATTCTGAGAGTGCGTGGGCTGTCTCTACCACTGCCCAAATATTGGCTACGGCCCAATATTACGAAAATAGAGAGAAAGAGGAAAGTGAGCGTGCAGAAAAGAAAACTAAGGATCTCAAAACTAAGGTCTTGTTGCAGCAAGCCTATCCATCGCGTTCGAATTTCAGTGATACACAGCAGCCAAACAGATCGCAATCACAGTTCTCTAGACCACAGCCGCGCAATGCTTCGCCTGCGCCTCGCTTTGTGCTGGGATATAATCAGTGCGCGTATTGTCGTGGGGAGGGCCATTTGAAGTTTGACTGTCCGGTTCTCCGTGATAGGAACAATGGTGTGTCGGCTCGAGGAGGACGTAGTGGCCCTCCACAGGTTTCTCGTGGTAGAGGTCGCGGAGTTACCCAGAATCAGGCCGAACGCTTTGCGACGTCTTCGGATTCGCAAAATTGTTTCGATCGGCGCGAACAATCGTCCGGTCGGTCTACTCAGTATCATGTGGATGATTGCTATGTTGAGTGTGATGTTGATGCGGATGGTATCTATTAGGACAGCCATAGACAAAGGAAGGGAGAAGTATCAGTTCCGGTTGATCAGAGAGGGCCATACGTTTCAGTAGCCACTTTGGGCGTCGTTGAGCCTTTTCTGTTGGACACTGGTGCGGCAAAAAGTTCCATCATGCATTCAAAACTCCCTGGCGCGCCTTTGTCTGGCTTCACGAATGTTTCCGTTGGATTTTCTGGCGCCCCCGTTAGTAATCCAGTTTCTAGCCCTTTGCCCCTTACAATTGGGTCTCATGAGCTGGAAGCTCCTTTGATTTTGACTACTGGTTGTGGTGAGAATCTTTTGGGTTTAGATTTGTTGAAAAGGTTACATGCGACTTTGTACTGTTCTCCTACGGGTGTGGAGCTCACGTTGGGTAAGAGCGTGATTTCCCCTATGTATTTATCGATCGATAAGTTCCCATCGGAATTGAGATCTCTTCCAGCCTCTTTGTGGGCGACAGGTCCCAATGACGTGGGCCTGTTGGATATACCACCTTATGTTGTCCACCTAAAAGTTGGTGCGCGTTTGCCACGTATACCTCAGTATCGTATTTCCCTTGATGGTGAAAGGGCACTATTAGCGATCATTTGTGATCTGATCGGCAAGGATGTTATTGAGGAGACACGAGGTAATGTGTGCAATAGTCCCGTGTTGCCTATTCTGAAACGAACGGATCCCTCCAAGCCTCCCGTGTATCGTCTAGTTATCGACTTACGGGAGGTAAATAAAGTCGTTGTTCCGCAGTTTCCTGTGGTGCCAGACATTACAGCTTTACTGACTCTGATTCCAGCCACTGCATCATGGTTCTCGGTCATCGTTCTGAAGAATGCGTTCTTTAGCATTCCAATTGCTGAGGAAAGCAGAGATTTGTTTGGTTTCTCATTAGGTGGTCGTAGCTTCAGATTCAAACGCGCTCCACAGGGCTACTGTGAGAGTCCATCAATCTACAGTCAAGCTCTTAAGAGTCAGCTTGATGCGTTTGTGTTACCGGCTGGTGCAGCCTTGATTCAGTACGTTGATGATCTGTTAGTTGCTGCTGACACTGAACAGCTCTGTAGAGCCACTACAGTGTCTTTGTTACAGCATCTCTGTGCTTTACATCATAAAGTGTCACCTTCCAAACTACAATATTGTTGTCAAGAAGTTACCTATCTCGGTCACTTATTGTCAAAGGCGGGAAGAAGGTTGACCCCTGAACGAATTGCAGCAATTGCTCGAATGCCTGTGCCAGCAACTCAGAGAGATGTGCGTGCCTTTTTAGGTATCACGTCATACTGCAGACAGTGGATCCCGAATTTTTCACTGTTAGCGAAGCCATTGGTAGCTCTCACGTGCAAGGACGTTTCAACCCCTTTGCCTTGGACGGAGGAATGTCAGAAAAGTTTTTCTGAACTACGTGATGCGCTGTGTTCGGCTCCTGTGTTAGGTACTCCTGATTACAGTAAGCCTTTCACATTATACGTCCATGAGAGGGACGGTTGTGCGTTGAGTGTTCTAACGCAACAATTTGGTGATAAGCAGCGTCCGTGTGCATATTTTTCCTCGACCTTAGACCCGGTGGCTAGAGCGTTGCCAAGTTGCTTGAGGGCGACAGCGGCAGCTGCGGCGTCTATTCGGCAGTCCGCAGGTCTGGTCATGGACAATATGCTCATAGTAATGGTTCCGCATGCAGTTGATACTCTCTTGAATCGGACAAAGACTCAACATTTGACGAGTGCAAGGTTGTCTGGGTACGAGCTGACCCTTTTGGCAAGTCACGTACAGATCAAGCGTTGTAATGTACTGAATCCGGCGACATTGTTGCCGATTAATCTGGAATCAGATGATGTGCTACCACATGATTGTTATTTACGGACTGAGGAAGAAACAAAAGGTCGTGTGGACCTGAAAAACACCCCCTTGTCAGATCCTGATGGTACTTTGTATGTGGATGGCTCTTGCTTCAAATTGCCGAATGGCGATGTGACGACTGCGTATGCTGTGGTGACGTTGAGCACGATTGTGGAAACTGCGAGATTGAACCAGAATTCAGCACAAGCGGCAGAATTAATTGCATTAACAAGAGCGTGTGTTTTGTCGAAAGGAAAGCGCGTGAATGTGTTTACCGACAGTCAGTATGCATTTGGTGTTGCGCATAATTTTGGAAGATTGTGGAAAGAAAGAGGATTTATGACATCGCATGGTACAAAGATCCAGCACGGGCATCTTGTGAATGATCTTTTGGATGCACTTACGTTGCCTAAACAAGTGGCGATCGTCAAATGTAGTGCACATCGGAAAGTGACGGATGATGTTGGTCGTGGTAATGCATTTGCGGATGAGATTGCTAAAGAAACGGCTAAGAATCTTGCGACTCGAATGTATGTCACGAGTTTAGTGAGTTGGCCGGCGGAGACTGGTATGTGTGAAAATACTGTTGAAAGTGTGAAAGCAATTCAGAACGAAGCTACGGAAGCTGAAAAGACCAAGTGGAAAGAAAGTACAGGGAAATTGGATATGCATGGATGTTGGGTTGACCTGACGGAATGCCAGAGGTGGATGTTACCAGACGCATATGTATTAGCTGTTGTGACGATGGCTCATGGGTTGTCACATATTAGTGCGAAAGGAATATGTAAGTTCTTGTCTCCTGTATGGAGGAATGATGGTATCGCTAAGTGTGCCGAAAGAGTGGTTAAGAATTGTATGGTGTGTTTGATGCATAATCCCGGAAAAGGCACCCCCACTCCACCTGGTCATTTCGCTCCTCCTGTTTGTCCCTTTGAGGTTATCCAGCTGGACTTCATCCATATGGAGAGATGCAATAATCTGAAGTATGTTTTGGTTGTGGTTTGCGCGTTCTCCAGATGGATTGAGGCCTATCCTCTTAAGGACAATACTGCCCTGTCCACAGCAAAAATCCTGCTGAAGGAATACTTTCCTCGGTACGGAATGCCCCGGATTGTATGGTCGGATAATGGGAGTGAGTTTGTGGGAAGTGTAATGCAGAGTGTGTGTAAGGGCCTTGGAATTCGTCAGAAATTCCACAGTGCTAATCATCCTCAGGCAGCGGGTTTGGTTGAAGGGTACAATGGTACCCTGAAGCTGAAACTTGCCAAGATTCAAGCTACGACTGGTCTGTCATGGCCTGATGCCTTGCCTCTGGCTCTCCTATCGACCAGAGCGACTGTACACTCTCGAGTAGGGCTCAGCCCATATGAGATTGTGTTCGGTCGCCCTGCGAATATTTGGGGAGTCCCGAGACCTAGGGCTTTTGATAGTCTTGAATATCCAATGTTGATCGATTACTTGCATGATTTGACCACTAAACTACGGTTAATTCACCAACAGGTCTTTGAAGCTCTACCAGCGCAGACAGAGGGTCCTGGACACCAGCTTCGGCCAGGAGATTGGGTGGTTACCCGAAACTTTGGTCGAAAGCGTAATTTGGAGCCAAGATTCGTCGGACCCCCCCAAGTCTTGTTGACAATGAGGACAGCGGTTCGACTGGCGGGCCGGAAAAATTGGGTTCATGCCAGCCACACAAAGAAGGTACCGATCCCCTTACCAACCGACTGTTGGGTGAGAACTGGGATTTCGGCCGCAGAAACTGAGACTCCTTTGCGCTTTGTGCCATTTAGCGACGCTCACCCTGTGGAGGAGGATTCGTCATTGTCAGATCCACAGGTGGAGTCATTAGTAGCAGAGAACCCAAGGTCCGACTCGTCATCTGTTTCATTGAACACTGTTGCGCCATCTGAACAATTGTTCGTAGAGCAAACTCGACCTGGAAGAAGTCGATACTTTCTTCGTTCAAGGACTAATAGAAATTAACAGTATAGTGGTTTTTAACGTCACGAATATTATGAACAATTACATCCTTTCTTTCTGAGTTTTTGTGCTTTCCACTGCTAAGAGACTTGTAATAAATTTGAACGTTTCAAGGAAACCTCGCCATCCGGGTCACCGTAGGGCCGTGCGGGTACTTCTTTCTGTTTAGCAGGTTTCTGACGTTAGGTTGGTTACTTTTGTCGATCTCTGGGAACTCCTGGGGATTGATAATCGCTACTCAGAACGAAGTGCGTCAAGTACGTCACGGACGGTTTGTAGAGGATGGCATTCTCTAAGCTAGTGGACGAAGAAAGGGTGTCAGCGCAGAGATCAGAGTTATGGAGGGTTGTACAAACAAAATGTTTTCTGTTTCAGGTGTTTCTATTGTTTCTAACTGTATCTATGTTATTGGTGGGTGGAGTATATTTCGGAGTATCGTTGTTCTTGCCTTCTGCTTCACCTACCTCTGCTCTTAACCTAAGTTCCCTCACCACTGTTTCCCCACATTCCTTTCATCCTTTGCCTCAACATGAGCAGGTTAGACGTGCGGAATTCATGAATAATTCCTTTATTCAACTCCTACATCAGCATCAGTTGGTGGTGAATACTACCAATTGTTGGGTGTGTGGGTTAATGCCACACACTATGGATAGGGGTATTCCGTATTTGGTCCTTCCATACAGCTCCCAGGGTTCAGCTCGAGCATTCCAAACTATGTTTCGCAGTGCACTAGATTCCTACCCCAGTCGAGAGCCACGGTCTGTCAACTTTGGTCCTGGGCCGTACCACAAGCCTTTGGCGATAGCCATAGCAGATCTGGATAGAGATGTTATTGATGCATCACTCATTCCAGATGAAGAAGTGCAGGCCTATAAGGATCTGAGCGAGACTGAGTATAGTACGTCAGTGGGTGATAGACAACTTAAGAGCTCGTCCCCAATATGGATTGTACCGCACCTTGGAAATTTCTGTTTGCAGGGTTTGGGTCGAAATCCGAGAGCACAACTTGGGAACAGTGCTTGCACTGAAACGTACGTCCTACCGATGCTCTCCTCCCCTGTTTTTCTGACTGCTAAGGGCACCTATTTTGTGTGTTATGAACGCGCATATACATGGTTACCCCGCGATTTTTCGGGTACCTGTTATATTGCGAATCTTTTGCCTCCAACCTTCACAGTTGCTTCGGACTACCACAAAACTAGAGTCATGAGAGGCGTTATTAGCAAAGAGGATACTGCTGGTCAAGAAGCAGGAGACTTCTTTAAGGGTTTCTTGCCGTTTTGGGGACCTATGGTTAATAGTAGGAACCTAAGACAGTTGACCCGTGTGGTAGAGTCGACTGCTAATATTACTGCAAATGCCCTTGGTAATCTAACAGCTGAACTACAGGCGGATAGACTCATGACGCTGCAGAACCGTATGGTTCTAGACGTTGTTCTTGCAGATAGAGGGGGCGTGTGTAAAATTATCCATTCGAGTTGTTGCATTTTTATTCCTGACAATGCTCCAACTGTTTATCAAGCCATCTCGAAGTTGCACAAGATTTCCGAGTCCATACATGTGGACGAAGGTAATTGGACGCTCCTAGGATGGTTTTGGGGCTTGATGTCAACCTGGGGTTGGAAGATTCTAATGATCATAGGGGCTGTTGTAGCGTTTCTGTTCACGTGTTGTCTTTGTGTGCAGTGTGGTCCTGCCTTATGTGGCCTATGCGCTGCGACGTGTATAAGGCGGCCATCTGTTACCAAGGAGACATTGATGAATAGAATGATGTTCCAGCAGCATCTGAACGATCTGATGAATATTGATATAGATTCCGATCTTGACTAGTGCTTGCCTACATGAGGGCAAAAGGAGCGTCTGAGGTTCCGTGTGAGACGGGACGGCACTTTTTGAATGGTGACGAATATGGATGAGTCTGGTATCTATGAACCGCAAATGACGAGTATAGTGGGTGTACGAAGTTTCGCTATGCAGCCACGTATGGTTCGCCTCATTTTTGGGTTCGTTCATCCGAGCCCTCGGGTTCCATTTTAGATACAGCGTCCATTTTGTTTCTTGCCCTCAGGTAGCCAGCGAACGGGCTTCTTGTCCGCTTCGTGACCCTGGAACTCTCAAGCTTACACGAAGGACACGTGTTCCTTTGAGGTGACTTTTATGATGAGGGGAATAGCGCGACTAAGGCAGATGGCCCCGCTCGAGGCTCATCCTGCTGCGCCGGTCTATTGTTTTAGCCACGCATACATTAGACACGAGGTCTTTGACCCTCTATCGAGTTTCCTTTATTGCCCCCAACACTCTTTTCTAACCTGTTGTGCATCCTTGTCCTTTCCTTACATCTGTTTTCCGTCCTTCCTCTTAATGCGTTTATGGTTAGGATGGAATGTGTTTATCACGGAGGGGATATGTTTTTACAGTTGGGAACCGGCAAGACTGTTGTAATTATGTTCCGGCCTCTTGAAACATGAATGCGACCCTTTTTCAGTTTATTGTGGGAACTGAGTTGTAACCTTTGTTCATCATACTGTGCTATGGCCGAAACCTGTATAAAAGGAGCGACCCACTTCTACGACTTTGAAGCAGTCTCCGAGAACCTACACGTTGTGTACTTCTTGTGACCTCTGTATCCCTGCAGTAAATAAACGCTGATCTCTGACGTCGCTGGAAGTGTCCCGTGTCTCTGTGTTTGGTACGCCAGAACAGGTAACCCACGAAGGTTTCAGGTGTTGTCCCCTGGCACCGCTGGGTCTTAAGAATAACCCAGTCCTTCAGTTGAGTTTTCATGGAATTTCTAACAGGATTGGAGCAAAGAGCTAAAGAAGGGTTCCATCCTGTGTAGAGGAACAAGTTGCCCAGTGGGAATTGGACTGCACCAAAGGTCTATCTCACCCTTGGAGCAAAGACTGAAGTCAGGCGGAAAAGCGACTATAGAAAAAGGTATTCCCCGGTTAATTTAAGGTCCAAGAGGGGGGAAAAATTGAGAATATTGGATTATATGCCTCTTAACCGACCTATCTTATTTTAGTGGGTAGAAGACTTTCAAAAATCAATGTAACAAACACCACAATGTGGTGTTTGTTACATTGATTTTTGAAAGTCTTCTACCCACTAAAATAAGATAGGTCGGTTAAGAGGCATATAATCCAATATTGTCAGGCGGAAAAGCACCAGAAATCTTTAATTTATTGAACCAAACCAGCATAGAAGAATATTGAGTCTTCTCCTTTTCTCATAGCTCTGTGAGGCCGACCAGTTTCCTACTCCGATTGCTGATTTTTGTAGGCAATGCACATATTCTAAGAGTGCATTACCCATTGCTCAATAAACTAGGGGTGGGTGGAACTCCCCGAATTTGACTCTGTGAAATTACACGGAGTTAAATGAAAACTCTGCCATATTCCACGGAGTTCCACCAATGGGTGGAAAGAGGCACATCGTGCTGCTCAAGCTGTGATTTGGTGCCAGAAGAATGTTCCAAGCTGAAAAACCAGATGTCCTCCTAGCGACCCGAAATCATGGTAGGGGATGCCGAATCTTGCTCATGCTCCCCAAGAAAAAATTCCGCGACTTGGCAGTTTGGTGAAATTTTACTGAAACTTCGCATTACAAGAATATTGCAGAGTCGTCAAAATTCCACCATTCCCTCGGTCTGAATGGAATATTTCACCCATCCCTACGATAAACCCCCATTATTTGTACAAACATTTCTTTAAAAATCCCATTCATTTAATCTTTTATTAACTTGTTTCCCTTATGCTTATTACATTTTCTATGATTTTTATAAAATGCTATAAAGGTTTGGCGATTTTATTATGCTGTGGTGTTAACTTTAATGTTGTTTTGTACTATTTGATCCTATCACACGTTTCTTTGTTGAAAGGTTTCCTGCCTGTACTGCAACTACTAAGGCTTGAGCAGCGTTTCCTATAAACAAAATAAAAAGGAAGGCAGATCTGCAATCCGTTGAGCATGTGTGTACTCATTTATAGAACACCACGACCGTTAACGAGACTTTTTTGCAGAATGTCAAAGGTACCAGTAGTAGAGACACAAAATATGGATGATAATAATGGGTGCCATTGATAGAACATTTTTCACACAAAAAATAAGCATATTTATTGTGCTCTTCTAAGTGATGAAAAGCATAAGCATTATGAATAAGGTTTTGCTCTAGATGCTCGGCAGAGTACATTAGTGAGAGGACTAGAGACGATTCTGAAAATTGTGTACATTAAGTGAGATTGCACACATTAAACTTCAAATTTATTAGGAAGAAGGAGATGAAGTGATTTCCACAGAATCTCATGATGTTGTGTCAAGCACCAAGGCCTGGATTCGAACCAAGGTCTCCCATTTCTAAGCGTGGAAGCACTGAGGGTAGCCCATATGTCCTTCCCTCCTCCTAGCTGAACAATATGTTTAGTTTAAGAGATGTGGTCTGCCCTATGTGTTAAATAATCTTACTTCAGCTTTAGCAAGAATAGTAGTGTGCTGTTGTGAAAACACCAGAGGCAGGTCCTGAAAGGTGGATTGATTAATAGTTTGGTGCCTATGCATGCAGATGCATCTGTAGTCAGGTAGTGGACAGGGTGAATCTTTTAGACGCCATTTTCATTTGAAGAAATGTCTTGCAATGTTTTTCCACTATCTCAATATATTCTGATGAATTCAAGTGGCTCTTCATAGTTTCATTACACTCTTTGGTTGCCTCATTTATTTATATATGCATTATGAAAATGTTCCTCTAGAACTCCCTTATGACATGCATGCACATCATACTTAACTTAACTAACCCCGCTGGTGACGTGCACATCTGCAAACTCACGCTTGTAAGGTAACTCCCTGCTGGTGCAAGATCTGCAGAGGACTGGCAGGTCATATGAAACAAAGTTCAATTGCTTCAAACATTGGATTTCTGTTTCACTTATTGGTCAGCATTACATGTAGCACCTGTCTCATTTTGACACACACCGGATTGCACTCTAAGAGCTCCCCTAACCTGCCAGGTGGGGAGCTCCAGCAAAATATAGGAAAATATAGGAAGGTGAAGCTAAACATGATATCTGACAGCAATGGTTTTTTGCTTCATTTTCAGGGTCCTTGGGGCATATTATCAAGCAAGGCGATAAAATGATCGCCGCTTTAGCAGCAGAAAACTGCCGCTAAAACGGCGATAATGGGCTTGATAATATGCTCTCTGGAATTCCAATTGAAGCCCAGCTTAGATGTCCTTCACATCTAACATGGGCTTCAATTGGAATTCCATAGAGCATATCATCAAACCCATTATCGCCGTTTTAGCGGCAGTTTTCTGCCGCTAAAGCGGCGATAATTTTATCGCCTGGCTTGATAATATGCCCCCTTGCTTCTTGCTGATGCGTCTCTGAAAGGACCAGGTGGTGCATACACATGTAGAAATCTCCTTCACCTGCAGGCAGTGAAGATATTCTGATCAGTCTGAGCAATGGCATTCCAGTTCACAGCATGAGGAGAGGAGAGACATAATAAGGCAGCAGGTGTGCGAAGGCATGAGGGAGATGAATGTGTTCTAGTTTTTATTTTTATGTGACAATCAGTTTGGCAGCATTTATGGGGTATTTTTACCTATCACCAAATAAAGATGTCACTGAAGGACATTTATTTTCATGTTTTTCATGGTAAAAACTTTTTTTTTTTGCAACAAGCTTTGAATACAAAAACATAACACCGTTTGAACACAATATCACCCATGCTTTGGAAAATTGGAAAAGCAACACAAAGCAAATAAAAGGGGAAAATATTGACGGCCACTGACACAGAACAATTACAGTAAGAACTCTTTGATGATGAGAAATATTCGGAGAATAGTGGAACCAAGTATGTGGTTATTTTTTGCCCAGTGGGGAAGCTTTAGACATCAGTAGAGATAAAAATTTGATAAGCCCACACAAACCTTGTCTTATAAAAATACATAAATGCAATCTATGTTCCTTGAACAGCCAGGCTACGTCTCAGAACAGTCAGCATGAACCATGTTCATTTTGCAAAATAATCGTATTTCCTAATGGCTTGCCAGTTTATCAGTCAACACCTTCAACTTCTATTAGTCCATTATTTCCCCATTCAGAGCAGCTACAAGAATGCCACTTAAAGTGTATCACTTTTATATCAATCAAATTGCTTCAGGTATATTTCTGTGACATTTCTTGAGAAAATAGTTACACAGAAAAAGCTTTGTGCAGAAAGTTATTTTCCAGCATCATATTTTGTTTTTCCATACAAGGGCACAGCCAGAGAGTCTCAGAGATATAGAAGAAATAAAAAAGTTGGGCTCTTACACTAACCAGGGACCAGTAAAAATACTGAACATGGAGGGGCATATTCTCAAGGAAACATTGCCGATTTAGCAGCACTTTTCCGCCATAGATTTATCGCCCCATTCACAAGCCTGCGCTAACAGCCGACATCGTCAGTTTTCCTGAAATAGCTGCCGCTAAAAACAACGCCAAGGCTGACAGCAACAGCTAACGCTAATCATATGCAGGGTAGGCACTCCCGTCCAAAAACTCACGATAACACCACTTCGCGATATTCTCAACGACCAGCCAGATCGGCGATGCGGTTCAAAAACAGGCGATAAGGCACATTAGCAGCAGGGACTTAAGACCTGCTTTTTTCTGGTCTTAAGTAGGACGAAACCCTGCAGTATAAAGGGAGCCTAGCCCAGAGCCAAATCTGAAGACCAACAGATGCCATAGAGCTACTAAGCATGCAGCTTGGACACCCAAGAGGGCCACAACACCCACCGCCACAACCCCCAGGACCACCCCCACCCCCAGGACCAACACCCCCCCCGGACTACCACCGAGACAGCGCAGAACAAGACAGCAGCCCTTCTGCGTGTGTCTCTGTGTCCGCCATATCCTGACCATAGGCTTACACACACGTGGCCGACCACCTTCAACGGCCAAATTCACACTGGCGACGAGGTGGTTACGTCACATGCCTCCTGGCTCACATCTCGTCATTGCCTGCAGGGGGCGTGTCTGCCAGGGTTGCGTCCCTCACCCTGCCATGAGGCCGCCACCGTGACCAGTGGTGCCTGTGCGATCCTATGCACCTGCTGCACCCCAGCCCGCTGGTCCCCAGACCCATCCGGCACACAGCAGTGATTGCCCGCCCCTGCGCACCGAGGTCTCACTGCTCACCTGCCAACACTGGTGTGTCTCCAAGAGGGCCCACCACGTGCCGGTGCAATCTTCATGCCCGAGGTCCGCGAGTTTGGCAGCCTCCTCAGCCGAACGCTGGCTTCTGCATAACAGGCCCCCAGCGCACCCTGCGGCACTGTACCGCGGAGTTCTGTGTGTGCTGACTGCTCCCTTCGGACTACACTGCGGTCCAGCAGGTCTCAGAAAAATCCATTCCAGTCCGGCTCAACAGGCCCACTGCATCATCGCAGGCTGCAGACCCGCTCAGCTATTCAGGTTGGCCTACCTCAGTGCACTACAAGTCACCGTCCAGCCTCTGGGCCACTGCATCATCGCAGGCTGCACACCCACTCAGCTCTTCAGGTGGGACTAACACAGTGCAATGCAAGACATCGTCCCGGGGGGCTACCCCACCAGTCTACCTCCAGCAGCCAACAGCATGTCATCGGTAGCGCCACTGGAGCCCTTCACAGTCACCGGGCCACCCCTGACCCAGGCAGGCCGCTGGAAATCCCGGGTGGAACGTCTGGAGAAGTACTCCGAAGCGCATGACATCCCAGCGCCGTGGCGGCGGCCAAATCGTAGGTGTTTGAGGAGTGTGAAGAAATGGCCTGGGGCTCTGGGCATGGTTCAGTTCTGGGCTCTGGGCGTGGTTCAGTCCTGTGATGGCCACAAAAGAAACTAAGGCATGTGTCTCTGTTGTAGTGTTGGTGTCACCTGGACCTTAATCAACAATGGTGTCACCTGGACCTTAATCAACAATGTTGCAATGTAGCATGCACCCGGAGGGCGGGCTCGCCCGAATACAAAAATAAAGGAGTGCAAGGCCTCTCGAGGTCTTGGCTCATACATGCCAACTGTTGTGTGTGTATCTTCATTGCCGCATCATAAGCCAAAGGCCTAGCCTTTATTGCATACTTGCTTGATCATAGACATGACACATCTGTGTGAATTAGAATGTTTTATTCACATTCGGTGTTGAAGCTGGACCAGTACATGGCCATGCAAACCCCACTTTGCTTTGTTGCCCTGTGGAGGGCCAGCCAGAGTTCTTTAGGGATTGACAAGTTCATTCACGGAGGAAGAGTTCAGTCCGCAGTCTAATTGCTGTGTCATTAATACCCAAACCACATATGGCAGTCCATGTTGAGGGCCAAGGTGAGTGTCGCAGAGTGTATCGGGGACAGTTGAAGGTGTTATTCCAGGGCATGATGCAGAGGGCAGAACCAAGCTGAAACAGGCCAAATGGTGGAGATGAATGCTACCGCTTCCTTCTTACCAGAATGGCAGAATCATCCACATCACTGCCCTCTGATGTGTGATGTGCCTCACATGTGGGTGGCGGTGTTTTGTCTGCCACGCTGTGTGGCACTGACACATCAGGGTCCGGAGGTGAAATGTCTTCCGCACTGTGTGGCAGTGCCACATCAGGGGCCAAAAGTGGATTGTCTGCTGAACTGTGTGGCACTGACACATCAGGGGGCGGAGTTGTGGATGGAGTCTTAGCACCAGCATTCATCTGTGCCAAGCCTTGTGACAGCAATGCCATGATGAGGATCTGCAGGGCATGGAAGATCACAGCTACATCTCACTGGTGTGCAGCCGTGGCAGCCATTGTTTCCTCCTGCATCCACTCCATGTTCTCCATGATCCTCCGCATGTGTCCCAACTCCCGGGTGACATCGCTGGAGCCACTCTGACTAGACAGTTGTTCTTGTCTCAGAGTCATGACTCCAACAATGTCAGCCATGGATTGTTGGAGAGCATGGAGCGGACTGTGGATGTCCATTAGGGACTGTAAGTGGTCCCTGATGGGACTTAGACACCCACGTATGGCATCTAGTTTGGCTGCCATGAGTTCGAACGACACCCGCACCTGATCAGCCATCTCCATCTGGCCCTGTAATACATGGCGTTGGAATGCCATGTGTTGGTCTTGAGGGTCCTGTGAGACAGCCGTGGTGGTGGGTGCTACCTGCTGCGTGGTCTGTGCAGGGGGTGGGATCTCCTCAATGCAGCTGGGCTGCCCTGCTCCTGGAGGTGGGGTGCTGACGGTGTCCATGAGCTGTTAGAGGGCATCAGTGTCGATGGTGTGGAGGTCCTCTTCATCATCAGTGAAGAGATGTATGGTCTACTCTGCAGGAGGTGTTGATTCTCCTTCTGCAATGTAAAGGTGAGATGCAGTTTAAGAGTAGGGGTGGGCAGAATTTGCGAAATTCACTTTCGCAAACTATCGCGAAAATGTTAAAAATCTCCGCGAACACGCGGAAAATATCGCAAAGACGCGGAAGTTCTTTTCCTGCCTGTTCGCGGTATTTTCTGCGTAATCGCGGCTCGCCAACTTACCCATGCGGTTGCTCACGGGAGCGGCCATCTTGTTTTCACTTGTCCCGCCCGCCCGTGATCCTTTCTTCCTGTTCCGGGTCACACAATGCATGCTCGCGCCCGTTCGCGGTACATATTTCCTGTTCGGGAACGCTTTTACTTGTTCGCGTCGCTTTTTGCGTGCTCGGGGAGAAAATATCGTGCGAACTTGTGCATGTGGTCGCAATGGGCACGGCCATCTTGTTTTTCACTCTATTGCATGGTTCTGGGGCCTGATTTTCAATCCCCCCTGTATCTTTCCAATCCTTTGTTTGAAGCCCCTTTTTTAAAAATCTTTTTTATTTATTATCTCTCTAACTATTTTCCTGCTTCTCTATTTTTTGTTTTTGTCTACTTTTTTTTGTTTTTTAGCTACTTCTTCACTCTTTCTATTGCCTGCTATTTATTTCCTTTACTTACTTTAATTTTATTACCTTTTCTTTCCCGCCCCGTCTCTCTCTCCCCAGAACCATGTCAAATGGTAGGGCTCGCCGCAGCCAGAGCCACGACCGTCTTCCTTGTGGAAGGCGGCGCCCACAAGGGGTGCAGGCACGGGCCTTATTTGGGGAGGTGGAGTTGGCTGCACTCATCGTCTTTGTGCAGCGTCAACTCCCCTCAACTGTGGCAGCAGGTGGTAGGCCTGGGTCCGGGTATGGGCTCCAGGAGCGTCGACAGCGGTGGGAGAAGGTGCGCCGGACAGTGTTACGCTGCTCTGGGGTCCGGCACACCCAAGCGAAGTTGACGCACCGGTGGTCCGACATCCTAGACCGTGAGCAGGACCTGCTAGGAGTGGAGGTCCCGGGTCTTGGTGAGTAACTATTTAATTATTACTACTTTGTGCCTGTTCTTCTGCTCTGTGTTATATATTGCGAATATCTTTTTTTCTTCCAACCAGCTAGAATGTTGTTGCTTACATTCCAGGATAATTACGTTTAAAAGTCCACTGTGATTGTTATGACACAGGTGCTCCTCTGCGCTACTACTAATCTTACTTGTTTGCAACTTTGCATTTGCGCTTGTGCTGGAGCGGGTAGTACAAAATTTAGTATACCCCCCCATTCTGCATATTTATATTAATCCGAATAATCAATTAACTGTAATATTATTAATTTGTTTCAAGTGATAACTCGCCAACTATATTAACAAAAGAATTACACGTGGGAATTGCATCTTGCATGGCTATATTAATTGTAAAATAACTTGAGTATGCATATTAATAGTAGAAAATTAGAATATTGCGTGTTATATGTTGCTTTGGTGATGTATTTGTGATTTGTGCTTTATTCAGTGAGTATAAACCGCTCTGAGTGTTGCTTCTGCTAGATAAATACACACACATATGGGTGTTAGCAAGGGGATAACATTTTATTAGCCATTTCTATGTTTTAATTACATTTTTGTGTTTCTTTTGCTTAAGTTGACCATTTCGGCCTATACAAGATGGCTGAACGAGACATTAAACGTGACTGCCCTGACAGCACGAGGTTCTGGGTGAAGTGCGCAGGCGTCACCGCCAGCAACAGTGGCCTTGACCTGACCCCGGGAGAACATGTACCCTCCAAGGACGTTCCGGGAACCCATCCAAGACAAAAAGACAATGCTTGATTTAAAAACCGGAATCAGCAAGTGTGATGACTTCATATTGTGGACTATGTGAGAACTTCACCTCGCGACCCCAAGTCGACCAATCCAGACTCTCTAAACCCCGATCTTGATACTTTTTGATATTATTTTCATTATAAAAGTAGGTAGGAAATTAGGATAGAAAAGGCTATGAGACGATCCGCTGATCCGCTTGCTCTTCTTTGACGAACTCGATTTCCTGAAGTTATGCTGACAGAGAGGACGTTGACACTGCTGGACAGCTGTTATCCTGAATCATTGAATGACTTAATTGTTGCCTAACTCTGCTGAATAAATTCTTCTTTGACTGATTGACTTAGAGGACAACTTTAGCCAGAATAGGTAAATATGATGCTCTGAAATGCTGATGATGATTTCTAACTTTTCTTGCAATATAATTTAGATAAAGAATATTTGATTAATTGATAAATGTGTTGTGTCGGTTATTTGAATAAAATAAATGTGGTAAGGAAGTAATGTATAGATAGATGAGCATTATTTATTAAAACCAAATATAACAACTAAATGATCCATCTCCTTATGAGAGGGATATCTTAGGAGTCTGAGGACAATGTGTTTAAGGGTAAGGTAAAGGTATTACTCTCATGTCAGCGTTTGGAAGCGTATCTTCCCTCAGAAAACAGATCAACAGAGTGTAAGTATATTGGTGTTATGGGCCCCACCAATGAATGTATTTGAGTGAATTGGATGCCGAGGTGGTTGGTCTGTGCCGAAGGGGGAATTTGACGTTCGGCGCTGCATCAGTTTTCTGGTAGCAAGACGATGGTTTTTATTGTTTTGGTTTGGTGATTATTGCTTGTAAATAGCTTATTGATTATAGGTTATTGATATTGGTTCATGTACTAACATTCTGTGTTGAGTCGTGTTGAGTTTTATGTTGTTTGCACGACTTCTGGGATGTAGGAATGTGGAAATTTAGTTTGCAACTGAACATTATCTGCGCCATCTTGCCTCTCCCCAGCGCCACGCACCGAAAACGCACGGCAGCCATTTTAGGCACCCCACTCTCTCTCCCCGCTCATCGCCGTTCACCAGCGCGCCCCTCAGGCGCTGCGAACATCCCCCGCGCGCTGGCCACCCCCGCTCTCTCGTACATGGGCTGTAAAACCTCTCCTTCTGCGCGACCCTGCCATGGAATCGCACCCCGTGCCTGACCAACACCTCCTTTTCATCCCATACATGGTCATACATCCTTTCTGATAACCCCCTTCCTCCGCGCCCGATTGTCCTGCTGGAGCAGAGTTTTCAGTTTGAAAATTCTGGGGCTTTTGAAGCTCTGGCATGTCTATTCGTTGTACTAAAGTATTAATAATTAATAATTAATTATTTGTCTTGTGCAAGTGCGTTTATATTAATCAATCCGTTTGTCCTAACAAGAGAGGGTTACACGTGAGTGTGCTTAAATGTGCTGACTGATAATAACGCGCGTGTTAAATGTGTTAAATGTGTTAAATGTGTTTTCATGTTTAAATGTTGCTATGTGCTGTTTATTTTTGAGCACAAAATGCTTTTCGAATTAATGCTTTTCCATGTTGCAAGTGCTAGATAAATGCATACACATAAGGGTATTAGTGGGGTTAACACTTTTTAATCACTATGCTGTAGTAACGTTGTTTTGTCTCTTTTAATTAAGATGGTCTATTAAGGCCTATGTTGGCCTGAGAAAGATGGCTGAATAGTGAGCCTGGCTGTGATTTATAATATGAAAACTGAGATGAGGGAGACCCCTGCTGGAAATGGTCCTGAAGCTAACTGACCATGGTCCTTGTCGAAAACTTTCCATGAGGACGGCATCAGTTTTTGGGAAGTCTCCAAGAGAAGTGAAAGTGTCCTTGGCAGCCTTGGGAAACAAAGGAGCCTTAGAGGGAAACTCTGAACTGTGGCTCGATGGCCGAGGAGAAGCAGGATAATTGTGATACATGTTTTATTTTCTTGGTTCCTGTTCCGTAGTTTTCGCTATGTGTATTTTTCCTGAGCGGAGATTCTCAAATGTAGCAATGTTACATCCTTTCCTTCTCGCTCTGCTCAGCAAGTCCGGCGGACATTATGATTTTTTCTATGTTTCCAATGTATCTTTCTATTGTTTAGAGTCTATAAGATGTTAGCCTAGAGAGGGTCTTTTGCCACTTGCCATTTTGCTTTGCCGCGTATCGAATCTGCGTTGCTGAGGATTGATGCTGAAGGGTCTTCGTCTTGAGAGACATTTACCGAGAGACTTGTCCTGACCCGTTCTGACATTTAGCTAGAATAGGTAACTATGAGAAATGATTTACTCTGATTGATTTTCTTTGACTAATTTTAGATAAAGCAATATAATTTTAAACATGGTGTTGGATATTCTTTCTTGTCAATTATTGAGTTTGCATTATTGATTATTGTTGTATATTTTGTATAGATTATGCTTAGGGGCAGTCACAAAAACCAGGTCTTATCGACCTCGATATAGATGCAGGGTGTTTAGGAGTGTTTTCCTTCCACAGGTTTATTGCTGGTAGAGTATTTGAACGTATGTTAGTGAAATGGGCCCTAGCGTATGATGTATGCATGTGCGTGTAACTGTGAGATTACTCTATCCGTGGTAGTGGGAATATTGTACACACCCTGATCTCTATCAATTTCCTGGTAGCAGAGATTGATGGTTTTTGATGATTGTCTTGATTAGATAAGATTGTTTTATTGATTATTGATTATTGGTTCATGTTGGTATATGTACTAATACTATATGTTGGAGTCGTAATGTTGAGTTATATGTAGTGCTTCTGGAACTTGGAAGCTGTAGCAGTTCCGTAGTAGGGCAGAGGGAAGTAAATGCTGCTCTCGGGAAAGACGGAATGGTGAGGAATAACGTGTGACAATCGAAGTTGCGCGTCACATTGTCTGGGTTCGGAATCAGTGACATCGTCGTATGTTACTATTAGATATTTCTGGTATATAAGGAGTGTGTATGATAGTGAAGGTTATCTGTGAAACTCTGGTCTTAAGTCCCAGGGATCCGTAAGGATTTCCATTAAAGCTTATCGCGGGAGGAGTAATAGGTATTCTCTGAGCTTATTTGAAGAACTGGGCAAAGAAAGCTTGCTTAGTTAATGTGTGTTATAATTCTGTAGTGGAGCAGGTTGTCTGTTCTCGGGAAGCAGGATTCTGTGCGTATGTACTATATTTCCTTCGTATGAATGTGCGTGAATGTTTGTACATTTAGTTGATTGTAAGACTCTTTGGA
This sequence comes from Triturus cristatus, assembly GCF_964204655.1. Classification (NCBI taxonomy): domain Eukaryota; kingdom Metazoa; phylum Chordata; class Amphibia; order Caudata; family Salamandridae; genus Triturus; species Triturus cristatus. The sequence goes on along the minus strand of NC_140582.1, from coordinate 685,033,996 downwards.
CAAGTCCTAGAGGAAACAGTTAATGAATGTATGTTAGTAGGGCAGAGTAGTAGAAGTGCTACTGTGTCAATGAAAGGTTTCTTATGAAATAGACTCTCTTTTACTATTCTGTGGTTAGCGAAGCAGACAATGGAGATGTTTTTATGTTGTAACTAATAGATTTTGTAGAAATTTTGACACAAAGTCTACTGAAAAGATTTTGTAAAGGAGGGGTAGACGAGTGACAGAAGACAAGAGACAAACTGCAGCGACTGTTGACGTCAGAAAGACCGCGCTCTGATTGGATGATAGATCAGAATAGTGCTCGCGCTAGGATTGGTGCGTTAGTGTGAGCCGCGCAAGGATTGGAAGAGTTATTTAGTGACGTAAACGTTCCAGGATTGGTGCGTTAGTGTGAGTCGCGCTGCTATTGGTTGAAAATTAGTATTGTATATTTATAATACGGAAAGAGTAGAGAGTTCTTCGTAAGCGCTAAAATGTATTACCAAGAAGAGAAGAAGAAGAAAACATTTTTTGGTAAAGTTAAAAAGTGGTTTAGCAAGGATAAAGATGTTAAAACAAGAGAGGGCGAGTTGTTACCTCCACCGAAAACACCTGCATCCTTCATGGCTGCGAGACATGGGTTTCATACCTGTATATGGTTGGAGAATTGGGTTAGGTATACTAAAGAAGATGGTGTTCTAGCATTTCCGGAACATGGTTCATTTAATCTGGCCGTGTTGAGAAATTTACGGGAAAATATGTTATGTCTTGACCCGAAACCGAGACCTACACAGTTTGAGGCTTTAGTGGAATGGGAAGAAGAAGTACATGAGAGAGAGAAACAAAGATCTGGGGGGTATTATAGGTACATGTTTGGGAGGAGACATGATCGTGAGACTCATCATGATCGAATGAAAAGGTGGCGAGATGTTAGTATGTCAGAGGGATTATATCCGATGAGAACAGTTGAAGGAGGAGCAGAAAGGGTTCCTGAGTCAGAAATAAGAAAATATGGAATTAATGAGTATGAGGATGAGGTCTTAAATGACATGATTTACAAAAGACCACCTCCATATAGACCAGAACCGGACAAAAGTACACCAGTTGTTTCTCCGATAAGAGATACAGTTTGTGTTAGTGAGACGGAAAATGAGACACCTGAGGTAAGAAGTGATCATTACCTTGATAAGAATGCCAGACAATTAGCCAGAACTACAACAGAGTTAACTGAGAAGATTAGGGAGTTAACGAAAAATCTAGAAGCTGTTATGGTGCCTGTAACAATAGGTCCAGTTATGCCTGTGTTTGACAAACAGAGGACAGGTGAGAATGGACTGGTGATTCCATATGTTGGGAATAATCTGACAAATTCAGTTGGTCCTTCAGGAGATTCAGGCAAAGGAGCAGGAAAAAATGACCTGAGACAATCAAGACATGACACATGTAGTGAAATATTGGATGCTAGTGAAGCTAGTTGTTCAGGGATGCCAATTTTAGAACCGCAAAAGAGAGTGGTTCCAGTGAGAAAAACTGCTGAAATAACAGTTGATGATTTGAATGATTGGATGAAGGTTCTACAGAAAAAAGATAAAGATTCACAAGTAATTGACGTAGCTAAGTTACGTGTAGAACTAGAAGAGCTTGTCACAGGGACAGTTCCAACAGAGATTCTGAAGAGTCATCATGATGGTGAACTAATGTTTATGTGTAAGAGTGTTACCTGGAGAGCAAGGAATACACATGACAGGTTAAGAGCAATAGCAAATGAGCAGGGAGTTGACATTGATAAAGTGAAGGCTTTACAGAGAACTTACAGGATGGATTTTACAGAGAAGGACATTGAAAATTTGAATGCTACTGGTAGAACAGGACAGATTAAGGAAATGGTAGCATTATTGCGAAGATGGGGTGATGTTGAAAAGTGGAAGGATAGGTGGTACAAGAAAAGAGATGAGACTGAAGATAGAACAACTTATTCAGCATTTCCAGTGAGAGAAAAGGAGAAACCAGTGGATAATTATCCTATGAGAGAAATACCTGGAGGAGGATATGTACATGTTCCATGGACCAGACAGGATATTTTATCATTTACGAATGATTTCCCTCGATTGAGAGAAAAGCCCGTCGAGTGGTATAGGCAGGTAGATAGGTTTGTGAAATTGTCAAAAGTGCTGTGGGTTGACCTGAATAGTCTGTTTGATATAATTGTTCCAGCAGACTTGTGGACTGAGTGTAAAATAGTTGTGAGTTGGCCTACTGAGGAATATCCAAGAGACCCAAGAACAGGGGCACCAGATCCAGAGGTAATGAGGAAGTATGATCAGGTGATGGTATACCTGAAGAGTAAAGTACCTGCAAAAGAGACAGACTGGGTAAAGATAGATCGAACACAACAGGAAGCAAAAGAATCAGTTCATGCTTTTTATGAGAGGCTGATACTGGCATTTAAACAATTCAGTGGAGATGAACACCTGGGTGACAAAGATTTGAGTCACTTTGTATACAGATTTGTATATGGCCTTAGACCTGAAATTGGTGAGAGAATTCGTGAGCACACAGTGGATTGGCAGAGTAAGAAAGTAGATGAGATCCTGAGACATGCAAAATACTTCAGTGATGAAATTGAAGCAAAACAAAGAAAGCTGAAAGAGAAAGCAATGTGGGCACAAGTGAAAGTTGCGGAGAGACAGGAAGCACAGTTAGTGGAACAGGCAAATAATCCAGGAAACAATGCAGGGAATAGACCAAGATATGCAGGAAAAGGAAAAGGAAGTCTTGAGGAAGCGAAGAAAAAGTTTCCTTGTCACAACTGTGGCCAATTGGGGCATTGGAGATCGGAGTGTCCTAATCCACCATTAGTGAGTAATGAGAGTAAATCTTTAAATCAACAGGTGCAGAACCAGAACGAAGGAAATAATCAACAGCAGCAACAACAGAAAGTTGTGAGACAGCAGAGTCAAGAGCCAAAACCGCCCTTGCCGCAGAATAGAGGGTTACAAAAGTATAATCAGGATTCAGGATTCTACAATGATGAGCAGGTAAACAAACCAAGACGTTCTAACAAAGTACAGCAGTACTTGTTAAAGAGTGAAGGGAGTGAGTCTGAGGGTGATTATTGACGGTGCCGAGGAGAGGAAGAAGAGTGCATACTTGGTGCAACTCTAGAAATAGACCAGGCAGGACCATTTGTGGATGGGAAAATAAATGAGGAGAGTGTTACTTTTTTGGTAGACACAGGAGCGACAAGATCAACTGTCAGGTCAACAGATGTTAGAAATCTTCCTCTCTCGGATGAAGCAATCCAAGTAGTTGGTGTAGCCAATACACAAATCAAAACACGTCTTACTGAACCTGTAAGAGTACAGATAGGGAAATTTTCAGACATGCACAGATTCATTGTCTGTGACACGAGTCCAGTGAACCTATTGGGTAGGGACTTGTTGTGCAAGATGAACTGCACAATTTTTTGTACACCGGATGGAATAGCCTTTGAGACACCAGATGAAGATGCTTTGTACCGAGTGACTCTAGAAAATAGAGAAAGTGAGTTAATTGGTGCATTTGCTGTGTTTAATCCGGAGGATTTGCCTCAAGAGCTGAGAGACACAGTGAAAAGGACAGTTTGGGATTTTACTGGAGAGGATGTGGGATTGATGAATAATGTAGATCCAGTGAAAATTGCAGTAAAAGAGGGAATCACATATCCTAACATTCCTCAATACAAAATGACACCAGAAATAATTGAAGGGATAACTCCTATAATTGAGAAAATGATTCAGCAAGGAGTCCTGAGAGAACTACTGAGTAGTCCGTGTAATTCACCGATAATGGGACTAAAAAAGCCGAATGGGAAATTTAGGATCGTACAGGATTTGAGAAAAGTTAATCAAATTGTGGTGGCATGTTGTCCTATTGTGCCAAATCCATCAGTGATCCTGTATCAAATTCCACATGATGCTGAGTGGTATACAGTGATTGATTTGTGTCATGCGTTCTTTTCAATTCCATTGCATCATGATAGCCAGCCGATTTTTGCATTTAGGTTTGGCCAGCGTATCTTAGCATGGGGTCGAATCCCACAGGGATATACGGAGAGTCCTTCGATATTCAATCAGTTATTGAAGATGTGGTAAATATTTCATTACCGGTACTATTTTTTATGCGGTAAAGTCTAGTAAGAATAACTCAGTAAATATAAGAGGCAGAATCCGTGGTATTAGAGGTTTTAAAAGGCTTTATTCCTATACAAAGGAATACAATTCGAATTGCAGGCTTCTATTCCATCACCACGAAAGTTCAGGAAGGAAGGGCATACATTATTGACAGATAATCGGTTTTATAGGAAAATGCATTACAGTGAAACAGATGCAAGAGGCGTAACAGCTGATAATACAGATAAACTGTGCATACGTAACTAATAGAGGCGGTCATATGGGCGTAATTTAATAAACGTCATTATACATGATGTCACAAGTGGGTGGATCCATAAAAGAATCCTGCAATGTCAGCAGAAATATTTGGCAGAGATGCGCGCGCAGCCGCATGACGTGTGATTGACGTGCAACTAGAGGGTGAAGGGGACTTGACATTTAGCTCTACATGTGGAGACAGAAGTCTGGGGGTCATGTCAACCTAATCCCAAATCCTATCTAATATCCTATGTTTAAAGAACTGTGTTATCCAAAAGGAAAGGTCTCTAGGATAGAATCTATTCTATACTGACTGTTAGTGCGTGTACAAGCGTCTAAATGTCTACATGAGATGCGAGGGGGTAGGAATATTCCATGGTAACGGGGCTATGAATTACTTGCATGTGGACAGCGAGGCCTGGCCCTTTGCACGGTAGCTGGAGGAATGTTTACCTAAACTACTAGACAGGAATGCATCGGATGAGGAGCGGAGTAGATAATCTTGAAGGTGAAATACAGTTTTTGGAAGGCAACAGGCTGGATCAGGCACCGTTAGCCGCGCAGGGAGTAGGACAAAGTTCATGGATACAGATGCAGGCTCAGACTGGAGCTTTCAGAGGCAGAAGGCAGGAAAAGGCTTGATGACAGAATTCAGGGCCTACTCGCCTGAATCTGTAAAATGTGGAAAGTGAACCACATAAAGTCGGTGGCCTTTCATACTTAGGAATGGAATATCTGACCCATTCATGGCGGATCTGAAAGATGACATGTTGACGGTGGACGCACATGTATTTGCGTCTTCAAAACTGGAACTGGAGGGAACATACATGTACTTATAGCATGCACATGGAGCCGTTGGGGTCTACGATAGGGGACATAACTGATCACAAAATTCATATTTCCTCATTCCCTCCTTGTCCCCTACGGACCCTCAGGAGATATCGATCTTCATCAATCTATCGATCTGTTCATATAGCATCATTTGTTCTTCTTTCTTCTTCCGGGATCTTGAACGAAAACTTGGATGTGGGATACACGATGTGGCACACAGACCACAAATCGCTGGCCCACATTGTAGACATAAGCAGCAACTGAATAGTATGAGAAAGCCAATACCTAGGAAGGATAGGATTCTCCATCCCCAGGCTGACAACACGCCCCAGAACCAACCGGACCAAGTCCAGGTGCCTGGACTCTGGTGTATCTGGCTTATAATCTTATGAAGGCAGGTTATGGCTTTATATACCGACGGCGAATTTTCTGGTATGAAAATGCAGCAACTTGATCCGATGACCCTACAAGCTCCGCCCCTATCGGCCAGGATGACGTCAAGGACAAGACGATTTTGAAGCACAACAATCCGCATAGCAGACTGCTCTTCTGTTAAATTGCCTAAGGCGGAAATAGTCTCGTTCACTACTGCTTCAAGGGTTCTGGTTAATCTACGTATCAGCTTACTATTAGTGACTGTACCTATATAGGGAAAGAAACCTTTATTGAAATCTGTGTATTTTTCCCATGCTGTTTCAGTGTAATCGACAATTGGGAGATCTCTCTGCTGTCTATTGTGTACTAAATGGGTATTTCTGTGATAATCAGGAGGAGCTAGGAAAACAGGTGGTAGAAGGAATGCTATGTAACAGGTACCATCCCAATCTAGAGGTAGACGTATACATGCAGTCTGGCCACATATAAAGTAGGAATGGCGAGAAGCTCTAAATGTAGACTTGCCTTGATCACTGAATTTTATTACAGTGGTGCATTTACTATGGCCCATGTGTATGGAACCATTCTTTCTTACACATAATTCCCCTTTTACTGGAAATACTGACATGGCGGGCAAGATTGGTGTAGCTTCAGATTCAACGTTCAGGATCATGAGGTTAAGTGTAAAATTACCTAATCCATATACTTCATTTTCTAGATCAGTTCCTGTTCTTTTGGGAAGTCCCTCCTTGTTAGGGTAGCAGACTTTAAGCAAAACTAGGTTCAGGTTTCCCCATACCCAGTTGTCTTGATAAACTGCGGAATTTGAATCTAAGGAATTAATCAAACTAAACCATGCTCCACAGGAGCCATTGTGTGTGAACGGATAGGGAAAGAGGGGCAAAACTCCCTTATAGTTCTGATAGGGAGGGAGTCGGCCACATATCCAACAATTCGTGGCATTGCTGGTCTGATGGGAATGATGTAACATACTAATGAATGTGTTGTTGCGCAGCGCAAATCTATAGGACAACTCATGCGGAGGTAATTCGCTAAAAGAATGTTCTGCAGTTACATTATAAGCATGCTTAAGAATGGGGTAATACATGTGCAATAGTATGCTAGAAATAATGATCAGAAGACTTAGAAAAAACAAAATTAATAATGTTACTGTGCAGTGACTACGAAGTGATTTACAATACGCATGCTTCTTAAGCTGCATCTGTTGATTTCTTTCTCTATTCCGGTCTAGAGGATACATGTCAGAGACAAATTCAACCACTTCACCTTGGAGAGGACTTAAACAATCAAATTGTCTGACTTACTAGACCTCAATTTTAGTTTGTAAAGTTCTGGTTTTGACTGCTCAACCAAGGGGAGCTTTGAGTCTGTCTGTGAGGGAATACAGGGTTGAGTATTCACACTGGATGGTAGTCCATAAAATTTCTTGATGTGACTCGAGTGCAACCACCCTTTCCGTCCCTCGATCTTCACGGCTGTCCTTGTAGTTAGTAGAACTAGCTTCGGTGACTTCCACCTAGGCTCCAGTTGGGTCTTCCGGTCGAAATTCCTGACCAAAACCAGGTCACCAGGAACCACGTCATGGGGCTTCACCTCAGTATTATCGGGAAAAGCTGCGGCTACCTGTGAACGACAAGATTGTAGTGCAGACATCAAGGAAGCCAGGTAATCTGTCAGCATATTACAGTCAACATCAGTGATTTTGCGAGGTATAGGCGTCCCCCACATATTTGGTGGTCTACCGAAGATCACCTCGCACGGGGATAGCCCTGTTCGAGAATGTGCTACCATTCTCATGTAAAAGAGCGCAACTGGTAAGGCTATTATCCAATCGACACCTTTTTCTCTACATATTTTGGACAATCTAATTTTCAGAGTTTGATTATGGCGTTCCACGAGACCTGCTGCCTCGGGATGCCGGACACAGTGGAATTTCCATTGGTAGCCTAACAAAAGGGAAACGTGTTTCATTAGTTCGGATGAGAACGGCTGGCCGTTATCTGAGTAGACAACACGTGGTAAACCGTACCGTGGGAAGAATTCTCGAACTAACTGTTTGGCAGTAGTCGGGGCAGTGTAATCTGAAACCGGGTAGGCTTCTGTCCAACGGGAAAGAGCACAGACAACTACGAGAACATATTTGAATCCTCGACATCGTTCCATCTGGATATAATCCATCTGGAGGACTTCAAAAGCATGATCGGGAGGTTGAAATCCACCCTGCTCTACGGGGATGCTTTTACCTGGATTAAACTGACAACATATCATACAGGTACAAACCTTTTGTTTAGCTGCTGCTCGCAAGTGTTTGTTGAACCAAATGTGTTGAATGCTGTCTAGCATAGCTTTTTCTCCTAGGTGCGCTGGACTATGTATTGTGTTAATGATAACTTGAACCATGGAGTCGGGAAGAAACCATATAGATTTTTCCTTCGTCATCCATCCTTGATCTGTTTGGATCCCTCCTAATTCAGTCCATTTCTTTATTTCTTCTGGTGTAGCATGTGTCTGTATGTCAATTACATCAAGGGCGGGATCCTTAACTGTCATGCAATGTGTTGGTGTCGGAACTATTGTCTTTGTCATGTCAGTTGTGTGAGTCTGATTCTGAGCAGTCTGTTTAGCTGTTCTGTCAGCTAGGTCATTACCCTGAGAAATGATATCGGTAACTTTTGTGTGGGCCTTGCATTTCATAATCGATATTGCAGTAGGTAGATGAATCGCGTCTAATAGGGCTTGAATGAGGGGTCCGTGTTGGATGTGGGCACCGTGAGAAGTTAAATAACCTCTCTCTCGCCACAGTACGCCGAAGTCATGGACGACTCCGAATGCATAACGTGAATCTGTGTATATGTTGACTTTCTTATTATTGGCTTGAATACAGGCTTGTGTCAGAGCGATGAGCTCTGCTGCTTGAGCTGACAAAGTGTTAATACAATTTGTTTCAATGACTTCAGTATCTGTTGTGACTGCGTAAGCGGCCACTAACTCTCCTGTACTTGTTCTCATACATGACCCATCTACATACAATGTCAAGTCTGGATCTGACAAAGGGATATCTGTCAAGTCTTGTCTGGGTTTCGTCGTGATAGTAATGACTTCGACACAATCATGTGCCAATGGATCTGTTCCGCCCACTGGTAACAGTGTGGCAGGATTTAACGTATTACAACGTCTGATTTCTATGTGTGGCTGAAATAATGTCAATTCGTAACCGGTGAGTCTCGCTATAGTCAAGTGTTGTGTTTGTGTGCGGTTCAAGAGAACCTCTACTGCGTGTGGTACTTGTACTGTCAGTTGGTGTCCTAACACTATGGCATCGCTTTGTCTGATTGCTAAAGCTGTTGCTGCCACCGATTTCAGGCACGCAGGAAGAGCCTGAGCTACTGGATCTAATGTACTAGAGAAATAAGCACATGGTTTGTGTGATCCTGCTTGTTCCTGAGTGAGTACTGACAAGGCAGTACCTTCGCGTTCTGTAACAAAGAGTGTAAACTGTTTATTGTAACATGGTGTTGCTAAAACAGGTGCTTGGCATAAAGCTTTCTTTAAGCTTTCAAAGGCGTGTGTATGTTCTTGAGTCCAAGGGAGGACAGTCGATGTGGCTGCCCCCTGTGTTGTCAACTGGATGAGTGGTTTTGCTAGAAATGCATATTGAGGGATCCACTGCCTACAGTATGAAGTGAGGCCTATAAAAGCCCGCACCTCCTTTTGTGTCTTGGGTGGTGGCATGTTAGCGATTAACTGGATACGGTCGGGTGTAAGCTGCCTTCCCTCCTTGGACAGCGAGTGCCCAAGGTAAACAACTCGCTGGACACAGAATTGCAGCTTAGAAGGGGACACCTTGTGCCCCTTGTCGGCCAGAAATTTTAAAACCGTCAGTGACGCTTTTTCACATTCAGGTTCGCTTCGGGCGGTGATCAGCAGATCATCGACATATTGAAGCAAGGCAGTGTTAACGGGCATGTGGATACTGTCAAGTTCTCGTTTCAGTGCTTGGCTATAGATGCTGGGGCTTTCTGTAAATCCTTGAGGTGCGCGTGTGAATTTAAAACTTCGTCCATTTAAACTGAATCCGAACAGATATTGACTTTCCCGATCTATTGGGACGCTAAAGAAAGCATTCTTGAGATCGATTACAGTGAAGAACGTTGCTTCTGAGTCAATAGCGGTTAATAATGAAGAGATATCTGGGACCACAGGGTATTGTGGTATAATACATTTATTTAATTCGCGCAGATCAATAACTAATCGATATACTGGTGGTGCTTTTGGATCCGTTCTTTTAAGAATCGGAATTATCGGGGAATTACATACATTGGAGTCGGTTTCGACAACCACTCCTTGTGCAATGAGCTCGTCAATGATTTGCAGCAAAGCCACAACAGCATCTGGTGGTAACTTGTATTGTCGCATTCGTGGTAGTACTACTCCTGTTTTTAGTGTGACACGATATGGTGTAATATTCATGCAACCAACATCAGTGGGGCCCTGTGCCCATAAATGTGTAGGTAAATTCTGCAGCCGGTGATCCATGTCTCTAGACACGTAGTGACCTTTGAAGTCACGTAGAAATAATCGTACTCCTTCCGGAGAACAACATATTATAGCTCCTAGAGCTTTCAATGTTTTTATACCTAACAAGTTTTCTGGACATGATTTAGTAAGCAATAAATCTGTAGTACGTGTCAATGGACCAATCGTGAGTGGAAGAGGTTGTGTTACATCATTTATTATAGGTTTTCCTGAGAATCCAAGGGAAATATTTTGTGAGCCTGAGAGGGGTGCCCCTGGAACTTCACTGCGTCTTATAGTTGTTCTGCTTGCCCCTGTATCAAGTAAAAACTTTCTGTCTTCCCCTAATAGTTCACTATGTACATAAGGTCCCTCTTGGTCTACAGGAACCTCAATAAGGGGTAAGCCAACTTCCCTCTCTAGGCTATTTCATGTATATCGCTGATAATCGGGATAATCGGCTTGTGCATACTGATACATCTGTTGTGTTGTTGCTTGTGTTGCAACAATAGGCTGCGCTTGTGGTGGTGCTACGGTCTGTTGTGGAGCTCCCTGTTGCGGAGCTAGTTGTTGCGGAGCTAACCTAGGTTGTGCATGCTGAGGGATTTGTGGTTGATTCTGATCCTGTCTAGGTGGACGTGGTCTCTCCTGGGTTCTACCTGTAGCAATATTATGTTTCAGGACTGGACAATCGTGTATATAATGACCTTGTTGTTTACAATAGTTGCATGTCCCTTTCGTAGGACCTGCGGAATCACCCTTTTGATGACCATCAGCTGGAACTGACTGTGCAACAAGCATTTTCATTTTTGTATCTTTCATACGTCTTTGTTCGTGTTCTTCTTCTTCCCTAATTCTATTGTGGTGATATTGTAACATCTGTAACATCTGTGATGGGGTATTACCTTGCCAGGTACTTTCGAATTTCAATACTCTATTCTTGACTTGCAGCAGAGAATTTTCAACTAATTTTGTCACAAACAGATGTGGGTATGACTCGCTACTGGCTTTTATGCCACTATTTATACCAAAACATTTTTCAAATCGGGAATAGAAATCACTAGTGTCTTCTTCTGGCTTTTGTTTACAGGCTGATATTGCACCCCAGTCTTCCTTTTTCGTAGTTAATAAACGTGGCAGTACCTGCACTAGTAGCCCTGCTAGTGCTGTAGTCTTTTCCCCAAGCCCTGCTCCTGCAGCTCGGGCCCTTTCTTCGTTTTCTAATGCTGTCCAATCTATCTTTTGGTCTCCCACCTCCCATTCCTTTTCTTTGAGTTTCTCATAAACACCGGCGGGTAATAGGACTTTTAATATTTTCATAATGTCGGGGTAGGTATACTCTCCCATGAGTAACATGTCTTTTATCTCACGGTGGAAACCTGCTGGGTCCTTGTCATGGCTGGGTACTACTTTCTTCATTTCTAATAATTCCAGTTTAGTTATAGGCGTGTACACAAACACGCGTGTAAAGTTATTACCGTCACCTCTGATTGGGTGTACTTCGCGTAACGGGTTCTGTCTGTCTATGTGATACATTTTTCTTCCCATAATGGGAACTGGAACGTGTTCTGGGCATACGAAAGTTAAATATTGATTTCGAAATTCTAGAATTTCTTTAATCAAATCAGTACCTGACCCTCTCCATATATTCGTGAGTAGTTCTGTCAATATGTCAGGTAAGGGTCCTGGATCGGAGTGTTGGCTTTTATACAATATAAGGAGGTGTTGAATCATGTATATACTAGCTAAACGCTGTTCGTATGGGTCAAGATTCAGAAACGTGTGTGCAAGTACATCATCATTGTAGTCGCTGGGACTGTCAGCCCATTGTACTGCTGACCTGGCTAATTCTTGTTCGTCCATGGAATCGAGCATATGGTACCCCCTTCGATCTCGGAGTAATTTATCAGCGGCTTGGAATAGGTGTTCAGGGGATCTTGTATTTAACATAGGGGTTTGAAAATGTCTATTATGTTCTGGACGTATCGGGCGTATCGGGTCATTAAAGCCTCTAGTATTATTATGGGGTCTTCCTCTACCTACGTAAGCTATCGTTTCTAATTGTTCTGAGTCTTGCTCCTCCTCTTCTTCTGATTCTACTCTGTCTGTTTCTCGTCTTTCTTTATGTATTCGTTCTACTTCCTTGCGGATCTTTCGACACATGGCGATTATACACGCCTGTCTATCATGTTTCTCTTCTGATATGTTCTGACCCCATTTGGCAAGTTTTTGCATGGTATCATGATCTGCCCCGGGCCTGTCTTGATTCCTAATTACACAATTTATGAAAAAACGTAGTAGTTGTCTTTGTACATCCACTTTCTGGTATTCCATAGCTTCGTTAATACTTTCTGGACCTCGCCCTGTTTGGACAAAGCGATATATATCGTCTAGGTGTTCAACCATTCCTGGTATCGTCATTAAATATAATGTAGCTCGTCGTATACGTAGTGATGATATGAGCAATTTGTCCTGTCTACCTGGTACTGGGTCGTATCTACAATCCACAAGCTGTTCTTTAAACATGTCGGATGTCGCTAATTGGGGTGTACGTTGGAGTGCTAAATCTCTAAGGGTCTGTTTATTTCGCGGCGCGGTGGCAAACATGTCTGTCGTACCTCCTGTAGCACCATCTGAGGTGCTAGGCACGAAAGGATTCGTTGGACGTAGGATAGAGATTGTAGATGCGGGAAAAACTGTAGAAACGGACGGACCTGTGGGTACTTGTGTAGGAGTTTGTAGTTGCGGGGATACAGACGGATGCTCCTGGTGTTGAACACCATCGGCAAGCGGTGTGTGTGGTATGGCATTAGCATACTCGGGAGCTACGTCATCTAAATAGGAGGAAAGGAAAACGTCCTTTGCTGTTTTGGGATGTGTTTTGGGATGTGCTTTTATCGGGAGCAATGGAGGAGTTAAGTCTTTTGGTATTTCCGGGATAGCCTTAGGTAACCCTTCGGCCAAAAGAGGATACATACCATTCATAAGAGTGTTTCTTTGTCTATCTACTTGTTCTGACTTCACTCGGGTACCTTCCTCAAGTAATAGATTTTCTCGAGTTTTACTTGAATTCTCTCTACCTTTCTCTTCCTGTCTGAGTGCTTTTTCTGTACGTCTATATGATTCTTTACGCCATAATTCAATGGCATCTTTCTGTGACTGTCTGGCTTTCTTTTTCCATAATTCTTCTTCTACTCTCATGATGCAATCTGCATCCCAGGTCCCCGCTGCGGGCCATCTCTGATTTTCTGGCAAATCCTTGGTGTAATCCACCCATAAATCAAGAAATAGTACGGCATCTAGGCCATGCTTATGATACATAAAGTACCCTGGAGTGTCCCTAGGTGGGATGGGAACAGCTTCTTCGAGTACCCCTTTTCTGGTTTTGATCTGTCTTAGTTTCGAAAAGAGCGGCATTTTTAGACCTTATTACTAGAACACACTTCATACAATGAACACAATAATGAACAGTCATTCACACCACAATATATAGAACGTATTAAAACATTTAACACTTAACAGTTTTAACGAACGATGATAACTAATAAAAAACTAGTTACTGACATAATACTGACACTAGATAATACTTATTTATATGCAAGACATACTATATATACTGCTAAACAGTACAGATACACTGCTGAAACAGTGCAGACCGGATTTGTGTACCCAAACCCGTCTTGACCGGCACAGACTATGTGCACGTTAAATGCCCCCCCGGTAATGGTACTCACCGGGTAGCTCGGAACGGAAGGCCTCGGAACGGAACTGAAACTGGACCGGACTGGACTCGACTTGATTGGACTCGGAACTTCGGAACCTGGTGGGCCTCTGTATACCTCGGATCTTGCTCTCTCAGCTAGGCTCTGGTCGGGATACTTCGCACTTCTCACCGCCTCGTCTGGGTGTTGATCGCAGCCTCAGTCGCCCCCGCTTGGCCGGAGGGAGATACAGGAAATCCTGCAGGTACGCGTTTTTGTCCGTTCAGCTGTGGCAGGAGACCGGGCCTGCAACGCACCTCCGGCGCGTGAGATGAGAAAGTGTCCCTGTTCGGGCGCCAATTTATGTGGTAAATATTTCATTACCGGTACTATTTTTTATGCGGTAAAGTCTAGTAAGAATAACTCAGTAAATATAAGAGGCAGAATCCGTGGTATTAGAGGTTTTAAAAGGCTTTATTCCTATACAAAGGAATACAATTCGAATTGCAGGCTTCTATTCCATCACCACGAAAGTTCAGGAAGGAAGGGCATACATTATTGACAGATAATCGGTTTTATAGGAAAATGCATTACAGTGAAACAGATGCAAGAGGCGTAACAGCTGATAATACAGATAAACTGTGCATACGTAACTAATAGAGGCGGTCATATGGGCGTAATTTAATAAACGTCATTATACATGATGTCACAAGTGGGTGGATCCATAAAAGAATCCTGCAATGTCAGCAGAAATATTTGGCAGAGATGCGCGCGCAGCCGCATGACGTGTGATTGACGTGCAACTAGAGGGTGAAGGGGACTTGACATTTAGCTCTACATGTGGAGACAGAAGTCTGGGGGTCATGTCAACCTAATCCCAAATCCTATCTAATATCCTATGTTTAAAGAACTGTGTTATCCAAAAGGAAAGGTCTCTAGGATATAATCTATTCTATACTGACTGTTAGTGCGTGTACAAGCGTCTAAATGTCTACACGAGATGCGAGGGGGTAGGAATATTCCATGGTAACGGGGCTATGAATTACTTGCATGTGGACAGCGAGGCCTGGCCCTTTGCACGGTAGCTGGAGGAATGTTTACCTAAACTACTAGACAGGAATGCATCGGATGAGGAGCGGAGTAGATAATCTTGAAGGTGAAATACAGTTTTTGGCAGGCAACAGGCTGGATCAGGCACCGTTAGCCGCGCAGGGAGTAGGACAAAGTTCATGGATACAGATGCAGGCTCAGACTGGAGCTTTCAGAGGCAGAAGGCAGGAAAAGGCTTGATGACAGAATTCAGGGCCTACTCGCCTGAATCTGTAAAATGTGGAAAGTGAACCACATAAAGTCGGTGGCCTTTCATACTTAGGAATGGAATATCTGACCCATTCATGGCGGATCTGAAAGATGACATGTTGACGGTGGACGCACATGTATTTGCGTCTTCAAAACTGGAACTGGAGGGAACATACATGTACTTATAGCATGCACATGGAGCCGTTGGGGTCTACGATAGGGGACATAACTGATCACAAAATTCATATTTCCTCAAAGAAATCGTTGGAAAGTTTGATCATGCCCGAGAGTTCAGTGCTAGTGAAATACACTGATGACCTACTGGTGGCATCAAAGACACGTGAAGCTTGTGAAGTAGATACCATAGCTTTACTGAATCATCTGGCAGAGGGAGGGTTAAAGGTATCTCCAGCCAAATTACAGTTTTGCAAGAAAGAGGTTCATTATCTTGGACACAATATTGAAAAAGGTCTGAGAAAGGTGACTACTGACAGGATCAAGATAATCAGAGAAATGAAAGCTCCAAAGACCCAGAGAGAAGTGAGAATGTTCCTGGGTATGGTGGGTTATTGTCGTCAGTGGATAATTAATTTTTCCCTGATAGCAAAGCCACTGATTAAACTGACAAAAAGTGAAATGACAGATCCATTGGATCTAGATGCAGAACAAATGGCAGCATTTGAAGAGCTCAAGAGTAAAATGTGTGAGGCTCCAGCTTTGGGTATGCCTGACTATGAAAAAGAATTTGAGTTGTACTGCAGTGAAAGAAATGGATGTGCACTTTCAGTGTTAATTCAGAAACATGGATTACTGAGAAGGCCTATTGCGTACTTCTCATCGACACTTGACCCTGTAGCTGTGGGTTTACCAGGTTGTCTGAAATCTGTGGCTGCAACATGCAGGAGCCTGGAACAGAGTGAGGGAATCATAATGGGATATCCTGTAAGGGTATTCGTACCTCACAATGTGGCAATTCTTTTGACAAGAAGCAGAACTCAGTACATGTCACATAGTCGATTGACCAAATATGAAAAAGTGATTCTGGGAGCATCAAATGTGACTCTCGAGACATGTGTGAATGTGAATCCAGCGACGCTTTTGCCAGACATTGAAAATGTGGGTGTGAAGATGGAAGATGATCATGACTGTTTGGATGTGCTTGAATACTGTACAAAACCAAGACCAGACATAAGAGATCTACCCTTGAATGAGAGTGATCATGTGTTGTTTGTGGATGGATCATGCCTGAGAAATGATGATGGTGTGCTATGTGCAGCATATGCGGTATGCAAAGTTTCAGAGGTCATGGAAGCATCACCTTTGAAAGGGGTGAAATCTGCGCAAGTTGCTGAATTGATAGCATTGACAAAAGCTTGCGAAATTGGGAAAGATTTGAGGACGACTGTGTTGACTGATAGTCAGTATGGATTTGGAGTGGTGCATGATTTTGGCCAACTTTGGCTACAAAGAGGTTTCTTGACATCGAGTGGAACTCCAATAAAGAATGCTGAAATGATTGGTAAATTGCTTGAGGCGATACAGCTGCCTAAGGAGTTAGCAGTTGTAAAATGTGCTGCCCATGGTCTAGGGGAGGATTTTATAACGGTCGGAAACAGATATGCCAACGATGTTGCGCAATACTGTGCTAAGACGAATCAGTCCATCAACAGGGACAGAGAAGGGGAAATGTCTTTTCTCTCTGTGATGTTTACTAATGTTCTAGAGACCTGGGATGAAGTGAAACAGTTGCAAGATGAGGCAGGAGAGGAAGAGAAAAGAGATTGGATTAAGGCAGGATGTGCTCCAAGAGAAACAGACCATGTTTGGGTCTACAGAGATGGCAGACCAGTGATGCCCAACTCCATCTTGTCGTCAATGGCAAGGATGTATCATGGCCAGGGACATTTGGGGAGGGACGCGATGGTTAGGTCGTTCAAGCAGACCTGGTACAATGCAAAGTTCAGGACAATTGCAGAAAGCATCTGTCAGAGGTGTTTAGTTTGTCAGCAATTTAACACTGGGAAAAAGACAGTGGTGAGTCTGGGAACAATAGGCAGAGAAGGAGGTCCTTTTACAAGAATGCAGATTGATTTCATTGAAATGCCCCAAGTAAACAGGCTGAGGTATGTTCTAGTGGTAGTCTGTTTGTTTTCAAGGTGGGTGGAAGCTTACCCGACTAGAAGAAATGATGGATTAACAGTGGCAAAGTTACTGTTAAGGGAGTTGATTCCTAGGTACGGATTTCCAGTAACAGTTGAGTCTGATAGAGGTAGACATTTTCAAAATGAGCTCATGGGTTTGATTTGTGAAGCATTGAAAATACAGCAGAAGCTACATTGTGCATACCGACCAGAGGCTTCTGGTGTGATTGAGCAGATTAATGGCACAATAAAGAATAGGATTGGAAAAATGTGCTTAGCCACTGGCATGAAATGGCCAGATGTTTTGCCTCTAGTTCTGATGACAATGAGATCTACTCCAGATAGAACTACTGGTTTGAGTCCGCACGAGATAATCATGGGACGTGCTATGCGCCATGCATTCGTGCCTGTCAATAAGTTGGTGACAATAACTGATGACATGATTTTGGATTACTGTAAAGGCCTGGCTGACGCAGTTCATTCTGTGTTTCACCAGGTTGGAGAAGAAGCTACCACACTTGAGAAGAAGCAAGCCCATGATCTGAGTCCAGGAGACTGGGTGAGGATAAAAGTTCACAGAAGAAGAAATTGCTTGATTCCAAGGTGGGGAAGGCCGAGACAAGTTATTCTGACTACGACGACTGCAGTAAAGTGTGCTGGAGTGAAGCACTGGGTACATGCAAGTCATACTCTGAGAGTTCCAAACCCGAAAGAAGGGACTGGTAAAGAGTATTTTGAAGAGTCAGATTCCAGCGATGATGAAGATACAGAATCAGTGGGGAAAGAAGTAAGAAGAGCTTCGAATGAACCACTGCGAGTATCAGAGAGGAGATCAAATTCTGTAAGAGAGCCTGAGGTTTCAAACAGCAGCGAAGGAAAAAGAAAAGAAAAGAGAAATTACACAGAGACTACTCCTGAATCAGAAGAAGAGGAGATTGAAGAACCACTTGAGATTATACTTGAAGAAGTAGGGTCAGAAAAAGATAGAGAGGGACAGATTGCGGAAGACCCCCGAGGAGGTGTAGGGAACATTCTTGATGAGCCAGGTGAAGGGACAAGTAGACAGCAAGAAGATTGCGTGTCGGAGACCCGAGGAGGGACAGGAGTAGGGAAGTCTCAAACAGTGGTGAAAAAATCTGTGGAAAAGAAGAGAGCTGCTGGAAAACGGAAACAAGAGGCACTTGAAACAGATGATGAAGATGAACAAACAGAGGGTCGAGTTCTGAGAAAGAGAACTTGGATTGGAGAAAGAAGTAATAAAGAAATAAAGCCGAAAAAGGTGTTAAGAGGAGATCGTTGGCCTAACAACAGAGTTAAGAGGCTGAGATACAAAATAATAAGAGCAAATACATTGAAAGCTGAACAAGTGAATGAAGTTTCGAGTCAAAGTTCAAAAGCTGAAGGAAAAGAATTAAAGGAGTCAAACGAACCAGTAGAAATAAAAAGAGTAAGAAGACCCAACCAAAAGTACATATCACCGGAATGGTCTTATGTGGCACTGTCTGAAGGAGGAAAAGAAGAAACAGTGACTCGAGATAATCCGGAAGAGATCTTGAGAGAAGTGGTTGAGGAAGATACTGGTGAAATTCTGAAAGTACTCTTGACTGACATTGGAGAAGAGTCGAGTACTGAGGATTTTGATGTTGGAGATCTAATACAATTTGATGTTGAAGAAATTGAAGTGAAGAATGACAAGTATCCAAACTGAGTGAAAGAAGGATTCACTTGGATCAAGTGAACAGAGGGATCATTTGGATAAACTGAAAGCTGAAGAATTGCTGAAAAATTGAAGTTGAAAAGTTCAAACCGTAGTGGAGTAGTAGAGGCTAAACTAAAATGGCTAACATAGAGGATAATAGAAATAGATGTGCCTTCTTTAAAAGGTGGTGTAGGATGTGCTGCTGCTGTACTGGATTATTAATGCTTCTATGGGGTGTTTTAGTTTTATTAGTTACTTTTAAAGTAGAGTTTGGAATGCATATAGAGAATGTGACAAATGTAGAGAAGAATTCACAAAAAGTAGTTCCAATTAGAATTAGTAATACTTACATACACAAAGATAGGTCAATTAATAACTTTTCTAGTAATGTTTTTTCGAAACTGTTATATGAATATGTGAAGACAATGGAAGTAAGGGATTGCTACGTCTGTATGCAATTACCTGCATCTGTCTCAGAAGGTGTTACTTATCATCATTTACCAGCTACATATGGTATTTCCTGTAGTATTTTAAGTAGTGTTTTTTATTTGTTAGGGAAAGTAGATTATAAGATGCCTAACAGAGATAGTATTTTTGGGCATTTGCCAATGAACAAAGAGCTGAATCCGGCTAAAGAAGCTAACACTTTTGGTGAGATTTTTATTGAAGAAAAAGGATTAACATTAGATTACATTTTTAAGAATAATTTAACTTGCAGTTTGAAAGGAGAGGAGAAAGCTTTCCTGGATATGGTAGAAGAAAGGAGATTGAACATGCATGAGAAAGCAGGAAAATATAAAGTGAGTGAGACAATTTGGGACATTGAGATGGGAAAAGAGTTGAAGAATGGGGCTAGTCCAACTTTAGCTCTAGATGCACCACAGAAGGGTAAACTTTGTATTACAAGAAGGAAATCCCAATATGATACATATTTTGTCGGGACTAGTGAGTGCCATGATACATACTTCATTGCAACAGGTTTGGGTTTCAGAGGTGGAGAAGATACAATTTTTCCAGGAGTATATTATGTTTGTGGGAATAAGGCTTATTACAAGTTGCCTGACCATTGGTATGGCACGTGTTATGTGGGCCTAGTTTTTCCAAAGATTTTTCATATAGATAAAGTAACAGATGTAGAAGATGTTAACTTACTAATGCGTTTTAAGAGAGAAACTTGGTCTGAAATAGTGGGTGATATTTTTGGGGTTTTGATTACAGCAGTGGGAATTTCTTTGAATGCTTATGGAATTCGGAAACTGTCCACAGTGGTTGATCGCTTATCGACAAATACCGCTGGAGGGTTTCTTTTGGTGAATACGGAATTAAGTGCCGTACGTGCCATGTCTATGCAAAATCGACTTGCCCTTGATATTCTATTGGCCAAGGAGGGTGGAGTCTGTGGAATGCTGAAAGTTCAACATTGTTGCACTTACATTCCAGACGAAAGCAGAGACCTGAAGGTCTATATCAAAAATATTACTGATTTGCATGAAGAATTAGTACCACTTGAAGCTGAGAGTTTGTGGACTAAAATAGCTAATAAAATGATAGCTGTTAAGGATTTTATTGCAAAGATAGGTAGTACTATAATAGGTAGAATATTGTTTCCCTTGTCTTGTATAATTGTGGCTTTATTAATAATAAGATTGGTGTGTGTGTGTGTTGTAAAAACAGGGGAGGGAGGAAGAAATTGAATAAAGAGAAGAAAAACAAGAGGTTGAAAAGAGAACCTCAAGAAATTGAATTAGAAGAATTGAGGGAGAGTGTTTACTTAGAGACAAAAAGGGATGATGAAAGAGTGACTGGTGTTTAATGTTGTGTAAAGGGGAAAAGACATTTCTGATTTCTCCTAAAATGGGACTAAATTTTCACTAATTTCTTTTTTTTTTTTTTTTTTGGGTTTATTTGGTGATAAAATCACCAAAGGGGGGATTGCTGGAGCAGAGTTTTCAGTTTGAAAATTCTGGGGCTTTTGAAGCTCTGGCATGTCTATTCGTTGTACTAAAGTATTAATAATTAATAATTAATTATTTGTCTTGTGCAAGTGCGTTTATATTAATCAATCCCTTTGTCCTAACAAGAGAGGGTTACACGTGAGTGTGCTTAAATGTGCTGACTGATAATAACGCGTGTGTTAAATGTGTTAAATGTGTTAAATGTGTTAAATGTGTTAAATGTGTTTTCATGTTTAAACGTTGCTATGTGCTGTTTATTTTTGAGCACAAAATGCTTTTCGAATTAATGCTTTTCCATGTTGCAAGTGCTAGATAAATGCATACACATAAGGGTATTAGTGGGGTTAACACTGTTTAATCACTATGCTGTAGTAACGTTGTTTTGTCTCTTTTAATTAAGATGGTCTATTAAGGCCTATGTTGGCCTGAGAAAGATGGCTGAATAGTGAGCCTGGCTGTGATTTATAATATGAAAACTGAGATGAGGGAGACCCCTGCTGGAAATGGTCCTGAAGCTAACTGACCATGGTCCTTGTCGAAAACTTTCCATGAGGACGGCAGCAGTTTTTGGGAGTTCTCCAAGAGAAGTGAAAGTGTCCTTGGCAGCCTTGGGAAACAAAGGAGCCTTAGAGGGAAACTCTGAACTGTGGCTCGATGGCCGAGGAGAAGCAGGATAATTGTGATACATGTTTTATTTTCTTGGTTCCTGTTCCGTAGTTTTCGCTATGTGTATTTTTCCTGAGCGGAGATTCTCAAATGTAGCAATGTTACATCCTTTCCTTCTCGCTCTGCTCAGCAAGTCCGGCGGACATTATGATTTTTTCTATGTTTCCAATGTATCTTTCTATTGTTTAGAGTCTATAAGATGTTAGCCTAGAGAGGGTCTTTTGCCACTTGCCATTTTGCCTTTGCCGCGTATCGAATCTGCGTTGCTGAGGAATGATGCTGAAGGGTCTTCGTCTTGAGAGACATTTACCGAGAGACTTGTCCTGACCCGTTCTGACATTTAGCTAGAATAGGTAACTATGAGAAATGATTTACTCTGATTGATTTTCTTTGACTAATTTTAGATAAAGCAATATAATTTTAAACATGGTGTTGGATATTCTTTCTTGTCAATTATTGAGTTTGCATTATTGATTATTGTTGTATATTTTGTATAGATTATGCTTAGGGGCAGTCACAAAAACCAGGTCTTATCGACCTCGATATAGATGTAGGGTGTTTAGGAGTGTTTTCCTTCCACAGGTTTATTGCTGGTAGAGTATTTGAACGTATGTTAGTGAAATGGGCCCTAGCGTATGATGTATGCATGTGCGTGTAACTGTGAGATTACTCTATCCGTGGTAGTGGGAATATTGTACACACCCTGATCTCTATCAGTCCGAACCAATCCCAGGCCATCACCTAGCCCTGCGGATGCAGTTTATTGCCCCTACTGTAAGGGAAACACCCCACATCAAAGGGAATACAGTAGATCAAGGTTCCCCCCACCCCCTGAGACCCGACCGGTCGCACACACCCCCGGGAATTGGCGGAATGTCCAGCTGTGTGATAGCCATCTCCCACTGTGGGTGGGGTGGGGACTTCCACTGTAGATGTGTGTGGCAACGAGCTTGAAGTGGGGATTCTGAGGATGTTCTTTCATGTATCAAAGCGATCTCAAGAATGTGCCATGTATGATAAACCTGCAATAAAGTCATAAACCTGTGTATAAGAGGCCAGGCCTCAGAGATGTGGTTAGAGCACCTCGTGACGATACCTCGCTGTCTGATCTGATGTGTTCTCCTCCGGAGAGAATAAAACTTTGTTTCCTGCCTTCCAGTCTCCGGCGCCTGCCTCTTTGTTGGTTTAAGCATCGAATGGTATAAGAGGCGATTACCGCCGGGCAATACTTGAAAGGTTATCGACTGCGATTGCCGCTACCATTTAACAATTGGCGTCCCAAGCGTGGGGCCCATCAGCGACACGTGGATCCAGTGGGAGAGGTCCCGACGACAGAGTGAACGACTGCAACGATTGGGAGAGCTCCTGCCCGATAGACCCTCGTCTGGCAGCCGATCATCCGAACTTCACTGGTTCCGAGCAGACCTCTCTCGAGTGATCTACGGTCCTGACTGGGAACCATCAGGAGTGCCGCGGCAATAACGGAGAGTAGAGGACGATCGGGCGCTGGAGGCGGAAGACGAGAAACTGTCCACGCGGTCCGGGTAAGGTCGTGAAACACGACAAATTGCGAAACGATTGATTGATTGATTGAAATACTAGTATTTGCTTATTGCTTGTTCTCTTTGAGATATTCGCTGTCTACAAACGGGGAGGAGTAGAAATACTCTCTCTTCCTTTGCAGATAGTGAAGGGTAGGTAACGCAGACTTTTGTCCCCATTGTAACCCGTCGTGCCTATTTTTATCTCCCCACTGATTGATTGTCCGAATATTGATTGTTTTGAAGGATAGTGCTCTTTGAGATATTCTCTGTTTGCAAATAACGTAGAATAGAAATATTCTGTCTAGTCTTTGCAAATAGTGAAGGGTAGGTAACGCAAACTTTTGTCCCCGTTGTAACCCGTCGTGCCTATCTCTTTCTCACCATTGATTGATTGATTGTCCGAACACTAGTTGTTCGATATTGGTTCTTTGGAGGTATTCTCTGCTTACAAATAACGTGGAATAGAGATATTCTATCTAGTCTTTGCAAGCAGTGAAAAGATAGGTAGTGCTGACTTTTTGTCCCCGTTGTAACCCGTCATGCCTATCTTCTCCCCACTGATTGGTAGTTGGTTCTGCCCGGACCGCTTATTAGAGGCGAACCATCCAGCTCCACTGGAAGACACCCCTAATAAGGACATATTTACTAAATATGGATTAGTCGCTGTAGCTTACAGCAAGCTAGGGCATAAAAATCGCTATAAAGAAACAAAAATAATCTAGTGAGGCTAGCAGACCGCTGATGGGACCCTTTTTGACCCTACAAACACAAGAAATGCTAGGAAATAGCCCTTTACGAGGAATATGAAACTAGGAGGAGGAGCCAAGCCCAAGGTCGAGGTAGCCATGAGGTAGCTCGGCTCCGCCGCTCTCATTGCCTAAAACATGTCTGCCTTACTGCCCACCCCACCTAGTAAACGCGACAAAATCCTGCACCAACGGAAGCCTGCTGGTACCCACTATCGACGTCACCGAACTGGGCTAGATCGCGCACAATTGGGCTATGTTATTTTCCGGTTGCACAGTAACATCCTCGTGCTCGTTGCCAGATTGCAAATATATGCAACACTCCAACAAAGTAGTACAATTATAACATTTTAATAACTTATAGGTATAACAACACGCCAACAGGGTAAACACATTAAAACATGTTTTTAAACAACTATTTACATGACAGTCCTCACCCCTCCTTCTTCGAAATAGCAACATTGGCCTGTTTTGGGCGGTCCTTTTAGTTGGCTTTTGGGCTATAAAAGACCTGCAAAATCCATCGGCCTGTGAGGCGGCATTAGTGGCGGACGATTGTGCGAACGCAGCGCCGAGGTGGAGTCCACCACGTTGTACTGGTCTTCCCATTCTCTGCTTCGACCGGCAGCGAAGGGTGCCCTGGCAGGGGGGAAGCGACGCGGACGGGCCTCCCCCGCCTCCCCAGGTGGAGGCTCGCCAGCAGAGAAGGCACCCCTGCCGTTTCATTCGCCGGCCAGCTGAGTTGCACCCTGCCGCTTCATTCGCCGGCCAGCTGAGTTGCACCCAGCCATTTCACTCGCCGTCCAGATGAGTAGGCGCCCCTGCACTCACCGGCCAGCTGCAGCAGGACAGCCATTCATGTCTCGCCTGCCGGGCAACCACTCAGGCGCGGGTCCACTAAGATTGCCATTAGCGTTTGACTCGAGAAGTGGGTCCCCGCAGCCGAGTGATCGGGGGACCCACCCCGGTGGCTGTAATGAAGAGCTGCTGCTGCTGCTGCCTCTGGACTCTGGCGGTCGGTTCTTCAGATCCAGGCCTGGCCCACCGAAAGACGGCCCTGGACTCGGAAGCTTGTCTGCTCGGGCGTGGGCCCCACCCTTGAAAAACACCCTCTCAACTTTGCAGATTCTGCGGGAGTCATTGACATTCGACTCCCGTGGACTTCCGTTGGGGGCAACCGCCGCTATTTGCTTGCTTATTCCACATTAACTTGTCCTTGCCCCGGGCGGCAGCCATCTTGCCTCCGTTTGGTGCCGTAAAAGAAAGACTGATTCAAGGCGTCGGCGGAAGAACCCGCCTGCTGTCCCGCCCCAAGGACGGACCACGGCATTGCTACAAGACCGCGGTGACGCCATGCTGACGCAAGCTGACGCTAACGAAAGTTCTCGAACTACCGAAAGGGATTCTGGTCCGGCAGCTAGTTAGTGGGAAGACTTAGACTGCGCACTGGATCCACCCGACCTCGCCCCAAAATAGCGCCAATGTAGGAGGGGCCTGCAACTCCTTATGGCGTCCCGGTTACTTGACATTTATGTATGCAATGTTTCCACACATGATGGTCGGAGGGACGGGGAGGGTACTGAATTTATGCTAAAGTAGTGTTGCTCATGATACTCGACGCCTTTCACACCGTGGCCGGCCTGTAGCGGTTGTAGGCCCGTATTTGTATACTGACATTGTTTTAAATAAAGGGCTTCTTAAAGGAATTACGGAATCAGCGTCATGACAAATCATCTAGGTTGGTAAAGGTGTTACTCCCAAGCAATAGAAAGCAGATAATGCAGACCCTATTTGCCTGAATTTTTTGATTAACGAAATTTGTACCCGTCACACCTGTCTTTTTCCAAGAGTTGGCAGAAAATGGTCGACTATAGCTTAAGGTATATGCCGAATGCAAGGTACGGTATCTTGCACCATAATATACGACCGATTGAGAAATAAATGTACGACCAGGGACCCCGAATATAGGAGATGAATGAAATAGAGCATCTTTGTATAATCGAAAGAAAAGAATAATAGGTCTGTGGTATTACCCACTCCTGCGGCTAGCCTGGTACGTGGTAAGTAGAACTTTTTCGTGTCTACGCGCGCTAATGTACTTTGAATGCTGCGCACCCCCCCCCCCTTCTTCTCTTCTCTATAGGCCACATCGGAATGGAATTCCGACTGGAGAATGGAGTGAACATGGACCGCACCGTGCTCAATGTAGGGAAAAACATAGACAAACGTTGTGGGATGGTGCGTGAAGCACAGACCACCACTGGGAACGTGAAAAACTGTATGGTATAACTGTGCGTATGTGCCCTGATTGTACGGTATGAATGTGTACGTATTGTATATGCCTGGGTCGCTGGAGAGAACGTCGTCATATGGACTGAGACGCTTGTCTATCGACCAAAGGGAGGGGAGTAAAAAGTCCGACACCCCCCCAAAATGAATTACGGAAAATACTGAAAAATACACAGCACGTGTAGAAAAAGGGACAGGAAAAGAAAGGCCCCTTTTCCCTAATTAGCTTTGTGTCTTCGTCTTCAGTTTCTGCGCTTGGTGTATGTACTGTCATGTCCTATCCGGTATTTGTGTGTACGTGAACGATGAATTTATGTTTTTCCAGCCTATGTTTCTTTACGTAAAACTGACCCGTGCTGCTCTGCGTTGTGTGCACACCAAGTAGCCTATAATCATACACATTTATCGCTCTCTCTCTCTCTCTTTATGTCGCACGTTTATCAAATAGCCTACTTGATGCGCACGTACTCTCTCTCTCTCTCAATAAATGATGTACTCTCTCTCTCTCTCTCTCTCTCTCAATCAATGATGTACTCTCTCTCTCTCTCTCTCTCTCTCTCTCTCTCAATAACTGATGTACTCTCTCTCTCTCTCTCTCTCTCTCAATAAACGATGTACTCTCTCTCTCTCTCTCTCACTCTCACTCTCTCTCTCTCTCTCTCTCCCTCGCCGAAGGCTCCCTTACCCTCTTTTTAAATAAATGACGACACTGTACCACCCCAGTAGATATATAATTGGCCTAAAACACGGCGGTGTTCGAACAAATTGACAGAAACAAAAACTACCGTACTTTACCACGTTACTACCTCTCCTTTCTGCAAATGTTGAACTTAATTGGCTGAGAAAGAAAGGACAGGTAAGACGAATGATGTCTCCCAATCTGGCCCTCATCACGGGGACTATTTGTCAGTGGTTTTCGTTTTTAGAGCTCTAACGACACCATCTCCACCGCCCAGAATTGCCCCCGCCCAATTGTTCCGAACTAGAATGTCTAAGCACCCCGTCCTCCCAGAATCACGCCAGCTCTGTACTAGCCGTCCCAGAGTATTTCGAACAAAACAGCTGATGACTTTATTTTCTAAAGGTACATCGCCTAAGCTGATGAGGGTTACCTATTGTCTCCAGCAAGAAAAATGTTTAGCTTGTGTCCCTCCCCGAAATAGATATCTGTGAATCCATGACAGTAGCACCTCGCACTTTTTCATAAACTTAGCAGTCCTCGGAGGTGTATTAACAGAACTTGTGTTAAGAAGAACGAGTCTCTACCGGAGAAGCCGGTTCGAATTTTTGATAGACCAGAAAGTTGACAGATGTCAGGCTTCCTGCCACGATTATAGGGCACAGGAATCGACACCTAGCAGGCCAGACGATGGAAATTTACAGGAACACCCACAGAAACCTGCACCACAGCAATGATTAATAAATTAGTAACACACACCGACATAAGAGTTAATAGACATCAATCATACAGCGACCGATAAAAGCATTTCCCCAACTACTCGGTGGTTGGGAGAGAGGATGAAGTGTGTAAATGTCTTCCCTGCCAACTCTCTAAGAATTTGTTTCTTGTACTCATTCAAAGATAACCTGCGGCCATCGGAAGAGAGGGGTCGGACGTGACGCACAGCCTGGCTACGGACCATGGAACATCTATGGCATCGACCAAGGGGGAGCCACGAAGCAAAGGGATGCGGGACGAGGCACCATTCACAGCATGGAAAGCAATAGAACGAAAGGCTATCCCGAAGCCACCTGCTCGCTGATCAGCTTGTGCCTGGAGTCCCAACCCATCAGGCCCAATTGATGGGCCCAATGCTGAAAGATTCTGCTCTCCTTGGTCCGCCCTTTGATCCGATCCCACTCCACCCCCTCTTCCCTCAGCCTCCCAAAAGCACCCCTATTTTTCGACATTGACCTTACAAAAGAAAAAAATGAGAAGCGGGTACCCCGTCTCAAGGTACCTACGATAAGACCAGTCAAGGGAAAGGACAGAACAGGACTGTGATCCAAGAGCAAAGGATGATCACACCCTGAAACGCTGGATTTGAGCTGGACCTTAGCTCCACCGCCGGTGCTCAACAGTGCCAACGAAAGAAGAAGAGAGAGCTTACCAGTGATGGCTCACTGCAATAAGACACTGGAAAGCAGAATCCCCCCCTGACTGTAACCCATGTTGAGTTGTATTCCTCTCCCAACCACTTTTTGATTGGACTACCTCCCAATCAAGTTTCCAAGATCTTTTTTCGGTCGCTTCCAGCTACACACTAAATAAATGAGGAAACATTAGCTTATTAAAATGACAATTGTATAGCATCAACCGTACACATGACTATGCTGTTTAGCTTGATCCACGCGAAGTCTAGGCCTTAAGTAAATGAGCGTAATTATCCCTTGTTTTACCGAACCTTTTTCAAGTATCGAGTTTGTGTTCAAGCAAGTTTCCCTCCACCTATCTCCGTGTCTGATATCTGATGCAGCTAATGAAATTCTGTATATGCTACCTCCTCGACTGTCACGTCAACCACATGTAACTATGTACAATTGTGTCAGATTGCTCCCGCCTGTCCTAAGACTCTGTACTTTTAAGGAACGCATGAAAACATTTACGATATTATGGCTAAAAGGTTAACGAAGGTGAATGTCGGCCAGACAAGCTGGCGAGATATGTTAAAAGGGAGGACTGTGGAAATTTAGTTTGCAACTGAACATTATCTGCGCCATCTTGCCTCTCCCCAGCGCCACGCACCGAAAACACACGGCAGCCATTTTAGGCACCCCACTCTCTCTCCCCGCTCATCGCCGATCACCAGCGCGCCCCTCGGCGCTGCGAACATCCCCCGCGCGCTGGCCACCCCCGCTCTCTCGTACATGGGCTGTAAAACCTCTCCTTCTGCGCGACCCTGCCATGGAATCGCACCCCGTGCCTGACCAACACCTCCTTTTCATCCCATACATGGTCATACATCCTTTCTGATAACCCCCTTCCTCCGCGCCCGATTGTCCGAACCAATCCCAGGCCATCACCTAGCCCTGTGGATGCAGTTTATTGCCCCTACTGTAAGGGAAACACCCCACATCAAAGGGATTACAGTAGATCAAGGTTCCCCCCACCCCCTGAGACCCGACCGGTCGCACACACCCCCGGGAATTGGCGGAATGTCCAGCTGTGTGATAGCCATCTCCCACTGTGGGTGGGGTGGGGACTTCCACTGTAGATATGTGTGGGAACGAGCTTGAAGTGGGGATTCTGAGGATGTTCTTTCATGTATCAAAGCGATCTCAAGAATGTGCCATGTATGATAAACCTGCAATAAAGTCATAAACCTGTGTATAAGAGGCCAGGCCTCAGAGATGTGGTTAGAGCACCTCGTGACGATACCTCGCTGTCTGATCTGATGTGTTCTCCTCCGGAGAGAATAAAACTTTGTTTCCTGCCTTCCAGTCTCCGGCGCCTGCCTCTTTGTTGGTTTAAGCATCGAATGGTATAAGAGGCGATTACCGCCGGGCAATACTTGAAAGGTTATCGACTGCGATTGCCGCTACCATTTAACAGGAAGTCGGAAGTTTGCAACGGTTCCGCAGTAGAGCAGAGGTAAGCGCTGTTCTCGGGAAAGACGGAATTGTTGTTATCCTGTAGGTACACAGGAGAAAACGTGTGACGATTGAAGTTGCACGACGCATTGTCTGGGTTCGATTCGGTGACATCGCCGTGTGTTGCCATTAGAGACAATCTCTGTGTGAGTGAAGTGTGTATGATAGCGAAGGTTACCTGTGAAATTCTGGTCTTAGTTACCAGGGATCCAACTGGTATTCCGATAACGCTTATCACTGTATAGGTAATAGGTACTCTTTGAGCTTGTTAACGTGTGTCATAATTCTGTAGTAGGACAGACTGTTCGCTGATCTCGGGAAAGACAGGATTCTGTGTGAATGTACTACATTTTTCTTGTGTGAAAGTGCTTGAACGAAATAGCATTCGGGTTAATTGTGAAACTCTGGTTTTATTTCCCAGGAGCATTGGGTCTCCAACTATGTGTCTTAATTCCGGAGAAACGGTTAGCTAATGCTTGTTAGAAGGGTGAAGTAGAGGGATGTGCTACTTTATCAACGGAAGTAACAATTCCGTAGTAGGGCAGAGGTAAGCGCTGCTCTCGGGAAAGACGGAATTCTTGTGAGAAAGGTCTATTGCTATTCTTTGGTTAGCGAAGCGGGCAATGGAGATGTTTTTACGTTGTTACTAACAGAATTGAAGAAATTGAAACAAAAGCTTGCAGAGCAGATTTGTAAAGGAGGGGTAGCCAGGAGCAGGAGCTGCCGCAGCGGCTGCTAATGTCAGAACGACCGTGCTGGGATTGGACAGTTGGTCGGAACCGTAAAATGCTCCAGATTGGTGCGTTAGTGTGCGCCGCGCTAGGAGTGGAGAAATACAGGGTGACGTAAACGCTCCCTATTGGTGCGTTAGTGTAAGTCGCGCTGGGATTTGAGAATTGTGACAGTAACGTAGATGCTCCGAATTGGTGCGTTAGTGTGAGTTGCGCTGCGATTGGACAGAGTAGTGGTACAGTTGTAGGGAGAAAACTAGTGAGACACGAAAGAAAGAAAAATGTATTACGATCCACCAGAAAAGGAGAAAAAGTAATGGTTTGGTAAAATTAGGAAGTGGTTTAAGAAGGATAAACCGATCATAACTAGGGAAGGACAGTTACTTCCTCCACCGAAGACCTCTGCATCCTTAATGATTGCGAAATATGGATATCACACCTGTATTTGGTTAGACAACTGGGTTAAGTATACAGAGAAGGACGGAGTGTTAGCTTTTCCAGAACATGGTTCGTTCAATTTGGCTGTTTTGAGAAATTTGAGAGAGAAAATGATGAATTTAGAACCGAGACCTAGACCGACTCAATTCGAGGCTTTGACGGAATGGGAAGACAAAATGCATGACTGAGAAAGACAGAGAAATGGCAGAGGATATAGGTACTTGTTTGGTAGATCGTACGGACATGAGACGCATGATGATCGAATGAGAAGGTGGCGGAATGCGAGTATGACTGAGGGTTTGTTTCCCATAAGAGCTGCAGGAGAGAATGAAGGACGAAAGTGTGTAGAAAAGAGGCATAATGTGGAGACGAAAGGGTATGGAGTGAATGAGTCCGAGGATGATGTTCTTGATTATATGTTCTATAAGAATCCACCACCATACCGATCAGAACCAGAAATATTAACTCCAAGTGTCCCAATGAAAGAAACAGTACGAATCATAAAATCGAAACCAGAGTTCCAAGATTTGGGAAGAAACAATCCTATTAGAGAGATGTAGAAAAGAAGTCTGGAGGAAAACTGGATGGAGAAAATTCAGCAGAATTAGCTAAAACAACCCTAGAATTAACAGAGAAGATAAGAAAATTGACTAAGAATTTGGAAGCGGTAACTGTACTGGTAACGATAGTCCAGTAATGCCTATTTTTGACAAGCAAAAAGACAGTGAACATTGTTTGACAGCCCCTTATAAAAGTAATAAACCAGTTGAACAACCAAGAGTGAGTCAGAGTGAGAATCCATGGAGACAGACTATGAGTATGATTGAACCGAATTTTTCAAATAACCTGTTTGTAGGTCAGAACTGTGCAGAGAAACGTATGACAATAACAGAGACTATGTCAGAAACACAAAAAGATTTTGGACAAGGAAATGTAGAGAAGCCAGTAGGACCGTCAATAGAGGAGTTGAGTGAATGGTTGAGAAGCTTGCAAAAGAAAGACAAGGAATCTCAGTCCATAGATGTAGCTAAATTACAAATGGTACTGGAAGAATTAATAGTAGGAACTATTCTGATAGAGAAGTAAAAAACCTACCAAGATGAGGAGTTGTTATTTCTGACTATTATGAGAGGTTAATTTTAGCCTTTAAACAATTCAGTGGAGATGAGAATTTGAGTGACAAGGATTTGAGTCCTTTTGTATACAGGTTTGTATATGGTCTTCGTCCAGAAATTAGTGAAATGATAAAACAGCATACGGTAGATTGGCAAAACAAGAAAATAGACGAAGTATTGAGACATGCTAAATATTTCAGTGATGAAATTGAAGCAAAACAGCGAAAACTAAAAGAGAAGGCAATGTGGGCACAGGTAAAGGTAGCAAAGAGACAGGAAGCACAATTAGTGGAACAAGCTGGGTCAAAACAAAGATTTAATCCTGGGAAAAATAAAGGG
Organism: Triturus cristatus; assembly: GCF_964204655.1. NCBI lineage: Eukaryota > Metazoa > Chordata > Amphibia > Caudata > Salamandridae > Triturus > Triturus cristatus. The sequence continues at coordinate 685,001,609 of NC_140582.1, read as the reverse complement.
AATATTGAGGAAGCTAAAAAGAAATTTCCGTGTCATAATTGCGGTAGGATAAGGCATTGGAAATCCGAGTGTAAGAATCCACCAAGTACTAATGATGAAAATTCATCCTTGAATCCACAGGTGCAGAATGAGGTGAGTGGTCAACAGCAATGACAACAGCAGGGTGTAACACAACAGAATCAGGTGCCAAAACCACCTTTTCCACAGAACAAAAATTGCCAGAAGTATAGTAAGGAGAATGGATTCTACAACGAAGAACAGGTAAATAAGCCACAACGTGCTAGCGCTGCTTCGCAGTATTGGCTGCAACGTGATGAAAGCGATTCAGAAGAAGGTTATTAACGGTGCCGAAGGGAGGAAGAAGAGTGCGTACTTGGCGCAACTCTAGAAGTAGACCAGACAGGCCCATTTGTAGATGGAATACTTAATAATGAAAATATTACTTTCCTAGTTGATACTGTTGCTACTCGATCAACTGTTAGATCAGCTGATGTTAAGACTCTTCCTCTCTCGGATGAAACGATCCAAGTAGTTGGGGTCTCCAACAGACAGATTAAAACTTACCTTACAGAACCAGTGAAAATTAGTATAGGGAAATTTTCTGAAATGCACAGATTCGTAGTGTGTGACACTAGTCCTGTGAACTTGTTAGGTAGAGATTTATTGTGCAAGATGAATTGAACTATATTTTGTACTCCAGATGGAATAGCCTTTGAAACACCAGATGATGATGTGTTGTATAAAATGACATTGGCAAACAGAGAGAAAGAGGTTACAGGAACATATGCTGTATTCAACCCTGATGAACTACCAAAAGAATTGAAACAATCAGTAAAAGCAGAAGTTTGGGACTTCACAGGAGAAGATGTAGGATTGATGAGGAATGTATATCCAGTAAAAGTAACTATAAAAGAAGGAGTATGTTATCCAAATGTCCCAAAATATAAATTGACCCCTGAAATAATTGAAGGAGTTACTCCTGTGATTGAGAAAATGATAAAACAAGGAATTTTGAGAGAAATAATGGGTAGCCCATGTAATTCACCGATAATGGGACTGAAAGAGCCTAGTGGGAAGTTCAGAATAGTGCAAGATCTGAGAAAGATAAACAAAATTGTTGTACCATGTTGTCCCATTGTACCGAATCCATCTGTGACTTTATATCAGATCCCTCATGACGCAGAATGGTACACCGTGATTGATTTGTGTCATGCTTTCTTTTCCATCCCATTGCACCATGACAGTCAGTAAATTTTTGCATTTCGTTTCGGCTAGCGTATTTTGGCGTGGTGCCGAATTCCACAGGGGTATACAGAAAGCCCCTCAATATTCAAACAGCTATTGAAAAAGTCTTTGGAGAGTCTAGAAATGCCTGAAAATTCAGTACTAGATGACCTACTTGTGGAATCGAAAACACGTGAAGCTTGTGAAGTAGACACAGTAGCTTTGTTGAATCATTTGGCAGATGGAGGACTAAAAGTGTCACCATCAAAATTACAATTTTGTAAGAGAGAAGTCCAATATTTGGGACACAGCATTGAGAAAGGACACCGGAAAATAACCATAGATAGAATCAGGATCATAAAAAGAATGAGTCCACCAATGACCCAAAGAGAAGTGAGAATGTTTCTGGGAATGGTTGGATATTGTCGTCAAGGGATAGGAAATTTTTCATTGATTGCAAAACCTTTGGTACGATTGACAAGAAGTGATGTGAGAGATCCCATTGATTTGAACAAAGAGGAGTTGGCAGCATTCAAGAAGTTAAGAGAAGGATTGTGTGAAGCGCCAGCATTAGGTATGCCTGACTACTATAAGGAGTTCGAGTTGTATTGCAGTGAGAGAAATTGATGTGCACTCTCTGTTCTAGTGCAGAAACATGGAAAACTGAGGAAACCAATTGCATATTTTTCATCTATGTTGGACCAATAGCTGTAGCCCTTCCTGGGTGTCTGAAAGCAGTTGCTGCTACATGTCGAAGTTTGGAACAAAGTGAAGGAATTGTGATGGGATACCCTGTGAAAGTGTTTGTGCCTCATGATGTGGGGATTCTTTTAACAAGGAGTCGTACTCAGTATTTGACGCACAGCCGACTGACTAAATATGAAAAGGTCATTTTGGGCGCAACAAATGTGAGTCTTGTGAAATGCGTGAATGTGAATCCTTCAACATTGTTGCCTGATGTAGAGCATGTGGAGGTAAGAGATGAAGCAGATCATGATTGTTTGGCTGTACTTGATTTTTGTACAAAACCAAGGCCTGACATAAAAGATGACCCTTTACCAGAAAGTGATTATGTCATGTGTGTTGATGGATCCTGTTTGAGAACAGATGATGGAGTGCTAAGTGCAGCATATGCAGTATGTACAGTTGCAGCAGTGATGAAAGCATCCTATTTGAAAGGAGTAAGGTTGGCCCAAGTAGCTGAATTTATCGCCCTGACCCGAGAGTGTAAGATTGGGAAAAGTGTGAGAGTGACTGTGATAACTGATAGCCAGTATGGCTACGGGGTGGTCCATGATTTTGGCCAAATTTGGCTGCAAAGAGTTTTCCTGACCTCAAGTGGAACTTCCATTAAGAATGCTGAAGTGGTTGGAAAGTTGCTTGAGGCAATACAGCTGCCTAGGCAATTGGCTGTGGTAAAATGTGCTGCTCATAGTCGCAATTGTGATTACATTGCCACTGGAAATAAATTTGCCAATGACATGGCACAGTATTGTGCACGAAATCAGAATTCAATCAATCGGGCAAAGGAAAAAGAATTGGTTTCTTGTTCCCCAATGTTTACTAACACTGTGGGAACATGGGATGAGGTAAGACAATTGCAGGAAGAAGCAGGAGAGGAAGAAGTAAAACAGTGGGTTAAAGCAGGATGTGCACCAAGAGAGAAAGATCATGTGTGGGTCTATTGAGATGGAAGACCAGTTATGCCTGATAGCATGATGTCTGCCATGGCACGGATGTATCATGGACAGGGACATATAGGGAGAGACGCCATGATTAGGTATTTTAAACAGACTTGGTATAATGCCAGGTTTAGGCTTGTGGCGGAAAGTATTTGTCAAAGATGTCTAATTTGTCAGCAGTACAATCCCAGAAGAAAGACAGTGGTGAGTCTAGGAACAATAGGTCGAGAGGGAGGGCCTTTCACCAGAATGCAAGTAGATTTCATTGAAATGCCTCCTTGCAACAGGTTGAGGTATGTTTTGGTGATGGTGTGCCTATTCTCCAGGTGGGTAGAGGCGTTCCCAACAAAAAGAAATGATGGAATTACAGTGGCAAAATTATTGTTGAGGGAATTTATACCTAGGTTTGGGTTCCCAGTAACAATTGAATCAGACAGAGGAGGACATTTCATAATGAGATCATAAAATTGATTTGTGAAGCATTGAATGTACGACAAAAACTGCATTGTGCCTACCGACCAGAGGCTTCTGGTGTAGTGGAACACATGAATAGTACTATCAAAAACAGAATAGGGAAAATGTGTTTAGCCACAGGCATGAAATGGCCCGATGTCTTGCCTCTAGTACTCATGACTATTAGATCAATACCAGACAGAACTACGGGTTTGAGTCCTCATGAAATCTTCATGGGACGCGCAATGAGACATGTATTTATACCAGTCAACAAGCTGATGACAATAACTGATGACATGGTATTGGAATACTGTAAAAGCCTGGCTGACGCAGTTCATTCTGTGTTTCATCAGGTTGGAGCAGATGACACCACTCTTGAAAAGAAGCCAGCTCATGATCTAAGCCCAGGGGACTGGTTAAGGATAAAAGTACACAGAAGAATAAACTGTTTGGTTCCCAGGTGGGGAAAACCAAGGCAAGTCATCTTGACTACAACAACAGCTGTGAAGTGTGCTGGATTAAAGAACTGGATCCATGCAAGTCATACCTTGAGTATTTCAAATCCAGTTGACTGTAAAGAAAAGGAGTATTTTGATGAATCAGAATCCAGTACTGAGTCAGATGACGGAGAGCCAAAAGATAAAGAAGGAGAAAACTCTGAAAGGGGGGAGATAGATCCAAGGTTAACTTTGGTCCCCAGAAGCAACTCCCTGAGGAAAAGATTGCAGATTTCTGAATCCAGTTCAGACTCAGAGACAGAACCAAGAGCCCATTCATCCAAGGAAGAACAAAGAAAAGGACAGTGGAGAGACAATAAAAGAAATCTGTGAGAAGGAAGTGCCAGATGAAAAATTGAGAGAAATTCCACCTGAAACAACACCTTTAGATGGACAGGTGCCAGATACAGAGAGAGAGGAAAAGATTATTGCAGAAGACCCCCGAGGAGGTGTAGGGAACTCCAACATCCAGTTAGAAGAAGAGACAAGTAGTCAGCAGGGAGATTGCGTGACGGAGATTCGAGGAGGGACAGAAGTATGGAAAACAAAAGAGGTGGAAAAAGAACTCGTTGAAGGTAAAAAGCAAGTTGAAACAGATTCTGAGGAAAGCGAAGATGAAATACCAGAAGGCCGAATTCTGAGAAAGAGAGCTTGGAGAACTGAAAAGAATGATAAAGGGAGTAAACTGAAAAGAGCGGCCAAAGACGAGGTGTGGCCAAACAAGATAAAGAGACTAAGATATCGACTGACACGTGTAAATCCGCCAAGAGCTGAACAGGTGAATGAAGTAACGAGTCACGAAAAATTAAAAGAAGAAGAACTGACAGAAGTCAAAGAAAACAAACGAGCAAGAAAACCTAACCAGAAGTATAAATCACCGGAATGGACATATGTGTCCCTGCCTGAAGTGAAGGAAGAGGCAGATAGCCAAGGAAATCCAGAGGTGGTTGTACCGGAAGTGATTGAAGAAGATGAAGAATCGGAAATCCTGAGAGTTATCTTGTCCAATATTGGAGAAGAAGCGGATGTTCAGGACAACCTGTATGTTGAAAACGAAGGGAAAGTGAAAGATGATGAGATGCCAAACGGAATGAGACAAGGAAGTTACTGAGGGAAAAACAATAAAATACTGAAAAAGACAAAAACTGGTAAAACCACGTAGGTGCTTAGAAGCCTTGGGTTAGAAACTAGTTGTGAAGTAGAAGAGGCTAAGTCAAAAGACACGGCTCATTTAGAAAAGATGGCAAACATAGAAAGTAGCAAAAGTAGATGTACGGGGGCGTGGTCTCGCCGGACATGGCGTGAGACGTGCGCTGCTGCTGCTCCGGGCTGCCGCCGAGTTTTACTGCCTGTAAATGCGGAGCTGCGGCGGCGGCTGGGCTCGGCTTGCATCCACAGGCGGCGGAGTGCTGGGGGCTCCCGTTGGGGACTGCTTGGCGCCCGGAGACCGAGGCCAATGGCTTGGAGGGCCGCGAGGGGACTAACGGTTGCTGCACTGCCCGCCATTTTGCCTGCCACCCGATCGCCTGTCACCGCCGCCAAGCGGGAGACCTCGCGGCGGTGAGGGAGGCCCTGAAGTCGTCTGGGGTGCCGGGAAGGACCGGATCTGCGGCGGACTCTGGGCTGAGGGGGCCGTGGACCCCGGAGATGTCGGAGCTGGGGCGGCGGCCGCCATTTTCCCGTTGACGGAGGCCCTGGAGAGCGGAGGAGACTGGGAGCCGGAGCCAGCTGCCTGAGGCGCTACGCACTGGTAGGGGACGACGACGGTGGTGACTGTGTGGCGGCGGTGGAAGTGCCGAGGGGAGACCCGGGCGGCGGCTCCCGTGCAGCGCTACTCGGCTGGACTTTGCAAGCCTGGTGCCGGGGGCGGAGAAGCTAGCTGCCATCTTGAGGGCTGGGAGCACCCCACGGAGTGGACGGCGCTGGGGGAGACTTCAGGCGAGTACCGGCGGATGTGGTGAGGGGCCCTGAGACTGGTTGGTGGTGGCCTGTGGGCTGTGCTCTTGGGCCCTGGATTGGCGAGGGGTCCGGCCCGGAGGATCCCTGCGGGTGCCCTTAACCGCGGAGAGTGGGCCTGTCCCTCTGTGCCCTACTGCGGCCCTCGCTTGTGGAGACTGTTGAGGGTTCTGGGCCCCGGAGCGCATTCGCGCGCTTTTGCCCCACCAGTCCGGCCCCTGGAGATCGATCAGCGCTGGGCGTGAGTCCTCGGAGAGCCGGGGGAAGCACCGGACGACGACGTTGCCCGCTGCGGAGAGTGTTCCTCTGGGGGTACATGCAGCCTCCGTGAATGTCGACGGGGCCGGACCTGACCCAGGGGCCGCCTTGAGGTGTGGTGGGCTCCTCTGCCGGGCCTGCGGCCTGTGGCGACTGCGTGGACCTTGGGGTGCTGAGCGCGACCTGCTGTAGCCACCTGGAGGTGAGCCTGCCCTCCGGAGGGGCCTGATCCCGCACGGGGGGAACGACCCAGCAGTGTTCCTGACATGACCCGCACGAAAGCAGCGAAGGGGCCCCCGGCGGACTCTAAAGACACCTCAGTTATGGACCTTTGGGGCAAGTCAGGCACCATGCTGTCGGGAGCGGGCGCATCCGCTGAACCGGTCACCCAGTCCTTCATGGTGCTGTTTATGCAGGAGCTCAAGATGGAGATTGGGTCGCTTCGTACTGAGGTGCAGGCCTGCGTTAAAGACCTTCGAAAAGATGTGGGGGAACTGGGCGGCAGAGTGGACGACATGGAGAAGACCCTGGATGCTCGCACAGAGGATCAGGAACGCCTGTGGCAGCGGTTGGCGACCCTGGAGGAACAACACGTTGAGCTCCAGATCAAGCAGGAGGACTTGGAAAATAGGGGTCGCCGGAACAACATCCGCACTAGGGGTGTCCCATCTAGGGCGGAGGGCACGGACATCATGACATTTGTGGCGGGTCCACTTCTTTGTTGAGAAGGAGGCGATTCTCAAAGCTGCCAGAGATAAGCCCACGATTCACTACAAGGCATGTCCATTCAGCTGTTTCAGGACCTGGCTCCTACGACTCTCAGGCGCCGCAGGGACTTTAGGCCCATCACAGACAAGTTGAGGGAGCTTAATATTCGCTACCAGTGGGGGCATCCCTTCGCCATCATGTTCCAATGGGAATCCAAGCGCCGGGTGTTGCGCTCCTATCGGGAGGCGGCCCAACTGCTCCAAATTCCGGACTCTCCGCCGGCTAGCCCCATGCGGCGACCTGCTGTCCACAGATCTCCGCTGAAGCCACAGTGGTCCACCGTGCGACGATCTCGCCGCCCTTCTTCCCCGGATTGCAGCAGGGCGTCCCGGGATAAGCTGGATATCATCCAGCACATCAAGTCCCTGGAAGGGGGCCCGTCGCTGTCAAGCTCACAAGCATCTCCCCTCAAGTGAGGCCCCATAGGGGGACCACCCCAAGTTGGAATCGGTCTTTGGTGTTGAGCAGACCTTCTGTCGGATCAGACTATAGCCCACCAGGAGACTCTGCTTGCCTGCTCCTGGCGACGTGGCTGGCTGCGAGCTTTTGCCTGTTGCTGGAACTTCATCTTTCCTGAGGAGGCGGCGGCCCGGAGCGGGCCTTTCTGATTTGGTTTCCCGGTCTGGCGATGACGAACCCCCACGCCTATCCATGGGAGAGTGACATCTCTGGGACAGCTTGTGCCGTAGTGCCTGGCTACTCCCTGGACTGGAATAGGACACGTTGGCCATGTTGGCCGTCTCTGTGTTTCCATGGTTTGTTTTGTTTCCTTTGGCCCTTTTCCTTCCCCCTTCCTCCCTTCCCCTGGGTGCCCCTTAGGCGGGGGGGCCAGGCTAGCGCCTGGATGATAGGAGACCGTGCTGCTTCCCTTATGGCTTTGGAGCTATGACGTCGGATCCTTGCTGGAAAATTCTCTCCCTTAACGTGAAGGGGCTTAACTCTCCCAATAAGCGCCGCCAAATATGGCGGTACCTACTGCTCCAGAACCCTGACATAATTCTTCTCCAGGAGACTCACCTCCTTAGGGCAGATGTCACCCGCATGGCTCACCCCCGCTTTCCTCGGCAGTTCTGGGCCTCGGCTACTACCAAGACGGCGGGGGTAGCTATCCTCTGCAGGGCAGGGATAACCCCGGGCGCTGCCAAGGTGGTTAGGGATGGCGAGGGCCGTTTCTTGCAGGTTGAGGTCAAGAGGGGTCATCGCGCGCTTACCTTATGCAACTTCTATGCTCCCAATCAGGGTCAAGATGCTTTTCTGCGCAGGCTGATCAGGGAACACCTTGAGCCGGTGAACACGGACCTCGTAGTGGGCGGTGATTTTAACCTGGTGTGGGATGCAGAGCTCGATCGCTGTGGAGGGGCTTTTCACGGGGTGGGGGCCATGTCTGCGGCGGTCAAAGATGCCCTTTGGGCTTTAACCCTGGTTGATGTCTGGCAATACCTCTCGCCGGGCCGGCGCGATTACACGTACTATTCACATGCACATCGCTCCTACTCTCGTATAGACATGTTGCTGGTCTCCCACACCCTGCTAGGGGATGTGGCTGCGGCGGCGCACTCTACCATCTCCATATCCGATCATGCCCACGTGGAACTGTGTCTACGCGAACACCGCACTGGTCCTCCACGCTCCTTTAGGTGGCGGTTTCCGGACCACGTCCTCCGGGACCCGGTGGACAAGGAGGAAATACAGGCGGCTGTCCTGGCGTATTTCGAGGTGAACGATCTCCCGGGGACCCCCCTTCCCCTCCTGTGGGATGCGTTCAAGGCTACCATAAGGGATACTCTCACTGCCATCGCTGCTGCAAGGGGCGCGGGAGGCGCTGCTCTATGAGACCAAGCTTACGCGGGAGGTCCAGACCCTGGAAAAAATGGACCAAGAACGGTCGCTGGCGGCACATAAAAGACGCCTGGCGATCCTTCACGGCCAGCTCCGGGCGCATCGGACGAACAAGGCGGAGCGGGCCCTGCTGTCACTTAAGCAGCGATACTACGCCGGGGGAGATAAGGTGGGCACGGTCTTGGCACGACGCCTGCGTACGCGGGCAGCGAAGGCCATGTGGCGAAGCTGCGGAGGGCGGACGGGTCGTGGGCTGTCACAGAATTGGACAAGTTGCAGGAGTTTCAGGACTTCTACGCGACCTTGTATACCGCCGACCCACCGAGGGCGGATTTGATCTCGTCTACCATGGGCGCCTGTGTTTGGGATCCGTTGAGTGCGAGTCAGTCTGAGCTTCTGGAAGCTCCCATCACCTCGGCGGAAATGGCTGGCGTTTGAGTGATCTTCCGCTGGGAAAGGCACTGGGCCCGGATGGGCTGCCGGTGTCCTTCTATCGCGCCTTTTGGCCGCAATTACAGCCGTATCTTCTCAGGCTCTTTAACTCATTTGACGAGCGGACGGGGCCCTCACTGGACATGGCGATGGCCGAAATAGCCCTTATACCGAAGCCCGGGAAGGACCATACCCTTTGCTCCTCGTATCGGCCCATTGCCCTGCTAAATACGGATCTTAAACTGTACACTAAGCTTCTGGCCAAGAGGATTAGTGCTCACATGCCCAACCTCATTGAACCGGACCAGGTGGGGGTTTATCCAGCACCGCCAAGGGGCTGACAATGTGCGTCGAGTGGCGCACATAGTGGGGAAAGCTGAACATTGGGGGATTCCTGCCTGCTTAATCTCGCTCGACGCCGAAAAAGCGTTCGACCGAGTGGACTGGTCGTTCCTGCGGGCGGTTTTGCAGAAGGTAGGCCTGGGTCCGAGGATGGTGGCGCGCATCATGGCCCCCTATATTTCGCCGGTGGCTCGAGTGCGCGTGAATGGCCAGCTCACGCAGGCCTACCCCATTTGCAGGGGCACACGGCAGGGCTGCCCCCTGTCGCCCTTGCTGTTTGCGCTGTTCGTAGAACCTCTTGCAATCCTGGTGCGACGGGCTCCCGAAGTCCGGGGTATATCGCTTCGAGGGGTGGAACATAAGATCGCCATCTTCGCAGATGACCTTCTCCTTACTTTATCTGACCCGTCGCGTTCGTTGCCAGCATTACATCGGCTACTCCAAGACTTTGAGCGCACTTCCGGGCTTAAAATCAACCATACGAAATCTTGGGCCCTCAATATCTCGATCCCGGCCGAGGAGCTTTGTTCGCTCCAAGCGACTGTCCCGTATCAATGGGCGACTGAGTCCGTGCGCTATCTGGGCCTCAATTTGACCCCAGATTTGGCGACTTGGACGCAGGCTAATTGGCAGGAATATAAGCTTTCGGTCCAGCAGGACCTGCGCGGGTGGAAGGCCCTACCGCTTTCCTGGCTCGGGCGACTTAATACGGTAAAGATGTCGATTTTGCCGAAGATCCTCTACCTCTTCCAGACGCTGCCAACACCGATTCCGGAACATCAGATACAGGGACTGCAACGCGAATTGGTGGCCTTTATCTGGGGCGGAAAGAAGCCGCGCCTCTCTAATAAGCTCTTGATGCTTCCCCGTGATAGGGGTGGCCTTGCCTGCCCGAACCTCCTCGAGTATTACTGGGCGTCGCATCTCCGATATGTCCTGGAATGGGGGGCATGGGAGAGCGAAAAGGTGTGGTTCCACATGGATCGGGCTGTCACTTGCCGTCCATTGTGGGACCATGCCTGGCTACCCCGGGAGGCGTGCCATCGTAGCGCTTATATGGCCATACCCACTAAGACGGTCCTGGAGATCTGGGATAGGGTGTCAGTTCGCCGGGGGCTTACCACCTTCCCGTCCCCCCACACCCTGATTGCACGGAACCCGCAGTTCCCCCCGGCGTGTCGTCCGCCCTACTTTGCGAATTGGACGGAAACTGGATGTCAAACCATTGGGAATCTCTTTGCGGGCGGTGGTCTAAAATCCTTTGCCCAATGCCAGCTAGAATTCGGGCTGAAGGACAGCGACAAGTTCCAGTATATCCAGCTTCGGCACTGGATTCAGGGCTTCTCCTTGACTCGGGCAGCCACGCGACCCTTCACCCCGTTCGAACAGCTCACTCGTACGTTTGGGGCGTATAAGGGACTGATTTCCCGCATCTATGGGGTGTTACAGCGGTCGCAGCGTCCGGACCCCCACCCTTACCAACTGCGTTGGCAGACTGTTCCCGGCTCAGGTGTTACTCCCCCTCAGTGGGCCAGGCTCTGGAGGGATATTCCGAAAATCTTACGCAGCATTCCCCAGCAGGAGTCGGCCTACAAGGTGATGACTCAATGGTACTACACCCCTGCCCGGCTTCAGAAAATGTTCCCCACGACATCCCCCCTATGTTGGCGCTGCACGCAGGCACTGGGTGACTTTATCCATATTTGGTGGACATGCCCCTTCCTAGCTAACTTTTGGAAGGAAGTTTTAAGCCATATCAAACGGGTTCTGGGATACCCCCTGCCTGCGGACCCGTTGGTGGTGGTACTGGGCCTCAGACCAGCGAACACGCGAGCCATGACGGGTCGTGATCGGCACCTGAGCCTCCACATGCTAAGTGCTGCCAAACAGACGGTGGCCCTCTATTGGAAAAAGGCGGAGACGCCCTCCATAAACGTATGGTTCACTCGCCTGTGGCATGTGGTGGCGATGGAGCTGCTCACGGCACGTCTTCAGTTCCACGACACTCACTTTGAGAAACTCTGGAGGCCTTTGGTGGACCACCTAGGGCGCTTGGAACATGCTCGATTGCAACCACCACGACTTCGAGCCCTGCGGCTCTTCGACGATGCGCTGTGACCTGCGGATCCAGGGGGATTCTGGGGGTCGCTGAATGATAGGGGATTTGGGTTAGCCCCTGCCACCCCCTGAGCGGGGGGGAGACCCCTGCCTTTGAAATACTGGGCCTTCCCAGCCTCCATGGGCTGAGGATAGTGTTGATGACACTCCTTCCCCCCCGTCGACCCCCCTCGCTCTACTCCCGCCCCTCTCTTTCCGTTCCCTTTCCCATCCTCCTCCTCCTTTTCTTTTCCTTTTCTCTTTTACGTTATTTAATTCCCTTTTTATCATTATTGTTATTATCTTTCCAGTTGGTCTCCAATTTAGGGACTGTTCTGAAGGGTTCGCATGCGGTGATATAGAGGTATGTCTGGGGCGCCTTGCTGCGCGTCCTTCCTTTGCCATGATCAGCCTAGCGAGGATGGAGCTAGTCTTTAGTTTGGATGTTCTTGCTGGGTGATTGGGGAGGCATGAGTGAGGGGTGGGGTGTCTCTCCGGGGGTGGTCCTCGGGAGTGGGGGCCACCTGGGGGGACATGCTGCCTGGCCCGGTTGTGCGCAGCTGAGACTAGGACGACATGGCACTAGGCGTAGTTATGGTGGCAGTATGCCACGGTCGGGACATCCCGCTGCCCTCCCAGAACTCTGCATCGTACTAGAAAGGGGGCCTGCACGGGGCGCGGCTGGGGCCTTTTCATCTGCCGCTGCTTCCTGACGCACCGACAAGTGCTAATGCTTGTTCTTCTGCTGTAAAGATATTGGTAGACATAGAACTGCCGGGGAGAGTGTCCATGGTTGAGATTGCATGTACCTCTGCACTTGGGATATGGCATGCCCCTCTGATTTCCTGAGCCCTCGCCCTATGGTGTTTGTGTCTAATGGCTGCCGGCCTATATGGTTGTAGGCAACACAGCTGTGTACTGCGCCAAGTGCGACCCTTCTAAAAATTAATAAAAAGTTGTTTGTAAAAAAAGTAGATGTACCTTCCTTAGAAGATGGTGCAAAATGTGTTGTTGTTGTTCAGGATTATTAATGCTTCTTTGGAGTATCCTTTCTCTACTAATTTCATTTAAAGTTACTGTTGATACGTTAGAAGGACATAGTGATAACATAACTAATATAGGGAAAGTTCAAAAGGTAGTTCCAACTAGAATAGATAAAAACTATTTACATAAAGACAGGGCAATAACAGATTTTTCTAACAATGTGTTTTCAAAGTTGTCGTATGAATATGTAAAAACCATGGACGTAAGGGATTGCTACGTATGTATGCAATTACCTGCATCTGTATCTGAAGGAGTGACCTATCATCACCTTCCTGTAACATATGGAATAACATGTAGTGTAATAGCTAGTTTATTTTATCAAACAGGTAAATTACAGTATTATTTTTCAGATGTAGATACTATATGTTCACAAGTACCAGCAATTAACAAACTAAACAAGGTAAAACCTGCAAAGGTATTAGGTGAATTTTTCTTAGAGACAAATGAACTATCCTTAGAATATATATTTAGAAATAACTTGACTTGCAGTTTAAAGAAAGAAGAGAAGACATTTTTGGATATGGTTGAAGAAAGGAGATTGAAAATGCAAAGAAAGGTTTCAGAAGGGCAAGTGGAGAAAACGGTTTGGGATGTAGAAACGGAGAAACATTTAAGAGGGGAAACGAGTCCAACTATGGCTTTAGATTGGCCTCAGAAAGGGAAATTGTGTATAAGAAGGAATCAGACGGCGTATGACAATTATTTTCTAGGGAATAGTGAGTGCCATGATACATACAGAATCATGGGAGAATGGGGATTTAAAGGTGGAAGAGATCCTCTCTTTCCAGGACTGTATTTCATTTGTGGGAACAGGGCATATTATCGTTTGCCAGACCATTGGCATGGCACGTTATGTTGGCCTGGTTTTTCCAAAGATTTTTCACATGGATAGAGGAGAAGATGGTGTACATAGTTTAGGTAGTTATTTAGCACGTAGTAAGAGAGAATCTTGGACTGAAATTGTGGGTGACATTTTTGGAGCACTGATACCCACAGTGGGAATGTCTCTGAATGCAAATAAAATTAGAAAACTTTCAACAGTAGTGGATCGCTTGTCAACAAGCACCGCTGGAGGATTCTTATTGGTAAATACTGAAATGGTTGCCATGCGTGCTATGTTAATGCAAAATCGACTTGCCCTTGATATTTTATTGGCAAAAGAGGGTGGAGTCTGTGGAATGCTGAAAGTTCAACATTGTTATACTTACATTCCTGATGAAAGTAGAGATTTGAAAAATTATATTAAGAATATTACAGAATTGCATAACGAAATTGTACCACTGGAGGTTGAAGGTGTTTGGGAGAAGATTGGTAGGAACATATCAGCTATTAAAGACTTTATAGTAAAACTAGGTAGTACATTTATAGGTAAGATATTATTTCCATTAACTTGTGTGATTTCCTTAGTATTAATAATTAGACTAGGTTGTATTTGTTGTAGAAAGAATAAAAACCAGAAAAGAATAAAAAGAGAAAACTTAAGGAGAAGGGATAAGAAACAAGAAAGAGAATTTGAAGAAATAGAACTTGAAGAATTAAAGAATAACATGTATAAAACAGCAAAAAGAGAAGAAACAGGGGAAACTGAAATATGAATGAAACAAGAAATCAATTCGAAATTTCCGTAAAAGGGATACAAATTTTTTAATTAGTGTGGTGATATAATCACCAAAGGGGGGATTGCTGGAGCGGGTAGTACAACATTTTGTATACAAGCCCCCATTCTGCATGTTTATATTAATCCGAATAATCAATTAACTGTAATATTATTAATTTGTTTGAAGTGATAACTCACCAACTATATTAACAAAATAATTACACGTGGGAATTGCATCTTGCGTGGCTATATTAATTGTAAAATAACTTGAGTACGCATATTATTAGTAGAAAATTAGAATATTGCGTTGCTTTGGTGATGCATTTGTGATTTGTGCTTTATTCAGTGAGTATAAACCGCTCTGAGTGTTGCTTCTGCTAGATAAATACACACACATATGGGTATTAGCAAGGGGATAACATTTTATTAGCCATTTCTATGTTTTAATTACGTTTTTGTGTTTCTTTTGCTTAAGTTGACCATTTCGGCCTATACAAGATGGCTGAACAAGACATTAAACGTAACTGCCCTGACAACACGAGGTTCTGGGTGAAGTGCGCAGGCGTCACCGCCAGCAACAGTGGCCTGGACCTGACCCCGGGAGAACATGTACCCTCAAAGGACGTTTCGGGAACCTATCCAAGACAAAAAGACAATGCTTGATTTAAAAAACGGAATCAGCAAGTGCGATGACTTCATATTGTGGACTATGTGAGAACTTCACCTCGCGACCCCAAGTCGACCAATCCAGACTCTCTAAACCCCGATCTTGCTACTTTTTGATATTATTTCCATTATAAAAGTAGGTAGGAAATTAGGATAGAAAAGGCTACGAGACGATCCGCTGATCCGCTTGCTCTTCTTTGACAAACTCGATTTCCTGACGTTATGCTGACGAAGAGGACAGTGACACTGCTGGACAGCTGTTATCCTGAATCTTTGAAAGACTGAAATGCGGCCTAACTTTGCTGAATAAATTCTTGTTTGACTGATTGACTTTAGCCAGAATAGGTAAATATGATGCTCTGAAATGCTGATGACGATTTCTAACTTTTCTTGCAATATAATTTAGATAAAGAATATTTGATTAATTGATAAATGTGTTGTGTCGGTTATTTGAATAAAATAAATGTGGTAAGGAAGTAATGTATAGATAGATGAGCATTATTCATTAAAACCAAATATAACAACTAAATGATCCATCTCCTTATGAGAGGGATATCTTAGGAGTCTGAGGACAATGTGTTTAAGGGTAAGGTAAAGGTATTACTCTCATGTCAGCGTTTAGAAGCGTATCTTCCCTCAGAAAACTGATCAACGGAGTGTAAGTATATTAGTGTTATGGGCCCCACCAATGAATGTATTTGAGTGAATTGGATGCCGAGGTGGTTGGTCTGTGCCGAAGGGGGAATTTGACGTTTGGCGCTGCATCACTTGCTTAGCGTGATTATGTAAGAGTTTATTTTAGAGAAATTAAGTTACTTAATGCTATAGTGACTCTAGTCCTTACTTTGTCCTGTCACTAAGAGATAGGGGCGGATTGATACTTAGGTTTAGTTACTTTGTATGAGTTTGTAATCTTTTAGTGGTATGCGTGATGCCCCCTCAGTTACGTCATGTGCTGCTAATACGCCAGTCTTTATTAGAACCTTTTCTAGTTTGTTCAATGAGTGGTGGTAATAGGCTTAGCACTAGCAGCATCAATCAATCAACCCAAAATTAGGTGTGTACAAAAAATGTAGTCATGTGTCCTCCATTTGACCATATGCATTGTTCGAGGACTAAAAGAAGTGGAAATGCATACTTAATGTACAATTGGCACGCCTGGAATAGGTGGGCTAGGTCGGGTGGTACGTCGTACTTAGGCTTAGTTAGTATTTTGGAATCATAATGGAAGACTGGATTACTGTTGATAAATAGTAAGTAGTCGATCCGCGAATCCCCCGATACTACTTGTTGACCAGATGAGATCGGTCAATTTAGTTATTGCAATTGTTGTTTACATAAGTGTTTTTTGACCGTTCTTTAAAAACATTTTATTTGTTTGACACCATCCATCAATGTTTGTCTCTTTCTTATATCTTTCCTGTTCAGCACCCAGGGGCAGGCAGACAGGGAGTGGGACAGTGTCGGCGGGAGAACAACACCACCAGGAGGACACCAACGAGAGCTCCTCTGCTGGCCCTGGTAAGTCTTCTTGTTTTTAATAATAATTCTTATTTCATAACTTTTACTGCACCATATTTTTCCTGAACTATTGTTTCAATTTCCCGATGCTATTTTTTACCAACAATTATCCTTCGATCTGTACTGTTTCAAAAATCTTGTTATCCCTGCCTCTGCTATGATGACTCTCTGTACTACTACTACTATCAGTCTGTCTGTACTGTAGTAGCTAAGCTTGCCCAGTTAGCCACTCTTTATTTGAAAGGTTGTAAATAAAACTCAGATTCACCAGTAGCTCTAGCCATTGAGTCCAGTCCTTTGGGTCGTCCTCTTGTACTACTTCTTGTCTTATTGATCTTGAGTCTTTGTTAATCTTGAGTCTTTGACAATTCACACCAACAAATGCCCAACCAGATTTATTACTATTTTGATATGATAGGACATACTACTACTGTTGTAGGAATTTGCACATACAGACCTTTGCACAAGAAAATAGGATGTTGGTGATGGTAGGTTGGACCTTCCTCACACACCTCAATCAGAAATTCAGAACCCACCACAATCCCCTGCCCGACTAGTTATAGTCGTGTCTTGTCAGAACTATTAGCTCTCCGAACCCTCCCCCCAAGATACCCAACAAGTAGACAACCCAACCAGAACATAACACACCCAACCTCTTAGTCGTGGAAGCAATGCACATGCACACCCTTCCTTTAATTTGCTCACTCATGTAAGTCCACACCAAATACTACCAAGTCTATGTAAGTTCAAAATGTTTATTTTGAATTGAAAAGCTCTGTACGTTGTTCTATTATAATGCAGCACCAACAGGAAAATCAATAACATTAAAAAAATAAACATTGTTACACTTACTTACAGATGGGAATTAAATCATGATAACTAAACAGTGGTGGAAGCACCACCATCCCCATGGAATTTAGTTTGTATAAATGTATTAATGAAGATCCCTGAGTGAAGGGACCCCTCACCTTGGAAGAACCTAGTACTGGTAGTTGTTGCATCATAAGCTCTGCAAAGCTCTGGTTCGTAGAAGGGAATCGTCCGTCTGTAATACGAAAATGGTGCGCGTTAGTATATTGCAAGCATTTCTCAGCTGTGCCAAAAAGTGTAGCAATCATAGATAAACAATATGGACTACCAGTACACCAGTACTTCATAAAAAAGTGGCTTGTTAATGTTTTGGTTGGCCGCTTGCATGCTGCGCGTAGACAGTAGCAGTGTGAGGTCATGTGGGCTCAAAGGTGTCTTATACAACAAGCTGCAAGGTAACGTCACATGTGCAAAAATAAAAGACACAAAGGTAAAATGGTTGCATGGCTCGGGCTAACTAAGCAAAGGCTAGAATGACCCTAGGGGGGACCATATATAACTACTAGTGTCTAGTCTACTACTACCTGATTTGTACTAGTGATGTATGTTATAAACTATTAACTCATTTTTCAATCTTGCTACTGACCAATAGGGGGAGGTGTATACGACGCCTAAAAAATGGGTAATGTTTTCTAGGCGCACTACCGACCACGACCACCATTGCAGGGGCCAGCAACGCGGAGGGAGAGGATTCGGCAGTTGCCAATACCGACAATGGAGCAGTAGGGGGAGTGCCAGCACAAGTGGCGGGCGGTGGTAAGTTAGATTCATAATCCTTAACTATTGTTGACATTACACTGACTGCATTGCCGCCACGGAAAGGCATGCGGAGTATGCTTGGGGTGCCCGTTGCGGGCCCCCATGGAGGGAACCTTTGCTATGGTACCCCCTTGCCTTTCAAAGCACAACGTGGCAGGCTCCGCGCGGGGCCTGTCACGTTGTGCTTGGAAAAGCACAACATGTATTTTTAGCATTGCGGTGGGCGGTGCTTTCTGCACAGCCCAACAAAATGTTAAAAAAACGGGATGCGCCCGCCACTGTGGCGGGCGCATCCTAATTGTCCCCACTGGACCCCCGCCCTTATGGCAGGCGGTCCCTTTTTAGCGTGAGGATGGCGGCGGCCAAAGTCTGCCCGCCATCCGATGTCCTAAGTAAGTAAGAGTTGTTGTGAACATTTGAAGAGTGAAGACACCCTTTAATTGGCATAGGGGCGGGAGTATTGAGTAACCAATGGCCTCATCTATCTGATTTCAACTCCGCTTTGAAAGTTTTATGGAGAAGACTAAAAGTCAGATCATATCACCTGGTGTTCAACTAAAAAGTGAAAGACGGGTGGAAGGAAGACGGACGGGTGAGATTTAACAAATGTTATGTACTGTGCTTTATAGTGCTACCATGCCACTATGTGTATAATTAACTTGTCTTACTGTTTTTCTAAGAGTATATTTTACAATTGTCTTGTTTTTTTCTTTTTGATACACAGCTACTCCTTCCAAAGTTAATCGGAAGGAGTTGGCCGCCAAGGCACGGTGCCGCAAGCTGGAGGCAATCCAGAAGGAATATCGGCGGCTGGTGGTCTTGGCAGAGGAGGAGGAGGAGACTGCAGCACTTCAAGCCTCCTCCAGTGCCCCGGGCCCTAGCCACCACCCTCCAGCGGTACGGCGCCACCATCTGGCGGCTGCCCACCACCGCGCCCGCAATACAATTTCTGGTGCCATCCCCACTGTGGCTGCAACTGCCGCGCTCTCAGGCGCCGCGACGCCCGTCTAGAGGAGCAGAGGCGTGTCGTCCTGCAATCCCGCCCCACACCTTAGTCCCTGTCTTCTGCCCCTTTTTTAATTCTTGTTTGGGTGGGTGGGAATTGGACGTTGGGGTTTTGGACTATTTTGGACTTTCTTCTTACGGACATTGGTTGGGGTTAGGGAGGGGGGTGGGTCAGCTTTTGTGTTTTTTTTACATAGTTCATTTTTGTAAGGGTACATTAAATCTATATTTCTACGTTACATGCAATGTTGTTAATGTTTTGTAGGTGGGGTTACTGTTTAACATCACACTGTTTCCTTGCTCGTGCAGGTCCGCCCATAGCCAGTGTTTGATTTAAATAATTGGCTGACTGTGTAAGACACAAACAGATAGATGCGACACCCCTCACTGATTCAGTTGTCCTACTAGTACTTTCAGTCTCTCTTCTAGTCTATGCATTCTTTATCTGGACTCAAAGGGGTGTGTGAATTCATTGAAAACATGTTTGATGTTTAACTTAGGCACAGCGATGGCTGCATGGTGAAGATGGTTTCCTTTTTCTAACATGCCATGATTGGGGTGGTGGTGGTAGTATAGTAGTAGTAGTAGACACTGTCAGGGCAGCAGCATTTGCAAAAAAAGAAAATGAGACAGTCAATCGCCTTTGAGAGACTGTTCGAGGAGTAGGAGAATGAAGTACAGTACAGAACTTGCCGAGCAACAATAATATGCTAAAGTATTTTACAACAAAACATAATGGTGGTGGGGATAGCCTTCTAGACAGAGTTACAAACTATAGTTGTGTCGAGTCACTTGACTAGGCCTACAGCGTAACAGTTAGTGCTGTGTATGAGGAATGACAGCAAATCCAATCAATGCCGGAAATTAATGCTGAGGTATATGTTCCTTTCTTTAATAAAAATCACATCTCAAATATACTGCTCATGGGTGGGCAAGCAGAAGAAGATCATCGCTCTGCCTTGCAATTGAAGTACTGTTGCTTTCGCCACATCCGCCCCAGCAAGCGTGTGATTAATTATTGGTGTACATTTAATTTAGTCACACCTCGACAATAAGTCACACAGCCTGGGGGAAGAGGGTTAGGGTTTGTTGAATGAATGGGAAGGAGGTTTGGGGAAAGGTTTGACAGTGAAAAACAGTACGCATGGACAAACAAACGACAATCTTTGAAGACTACCATATCCATATCAATATGTTAAGGGAGAAAAAGGAAATGCATGCATGATGATGATTGAGACCCGGATTACTAACACTTCTTGTTCTGTTGTTCCGGGCTTAATACTTTTACAGATAGCAAATAGAATTTTTAAATATTGGTAGGGATGAATCATCAGCAGAGAGCAAACCTAATGATAATAAAAACAACAACAAGAACACACTGTTGTAAAGATTGTAGACAAAAAAATGAATCAAATTATTTAAAAGAAGATGAAAGTTGATACTGTTACTGTGTTATCCTGGTCAAAAATGTGGACTGGATTTGCATCTCGGCATTCCTCTTCGTCCTCTCGTCCATCAATCTTGGGTCTTTCCACTCACCACTGCACGGCTGGAAAAAATGTAGATTTATTGTTAAGGTAAGTGTGCATTGTCATGTTTTCCCAAGTATAGGGCAAGGCCCGGCCTGTAATTGTAGATGGAAAAACAAAGGGGATATTGAGAAACAAAGTTGAAACAAATGCACAAGTTATGGTGTAGTGCAACAAGAACACTTTCCGAGGCGGCATGTATGCATCATCTCTACTCTAGTCTGTTTCCAGCATTGACCTTCAACAACAACAGGACAGAGCAGGCCCACAGTGACAGGCCTTGCTTAGCACATCCTCCATTTTGAGTACTTTTTTTTTAAAGAGTTGGACAAAGGCAAAGCACATATCCATTCCAAACATAGCATTTTACTATATAAGTTAGTAAATCAATGCACCGCAGTCATCCCACCCCAACACTCGACTCCACTTCTACACAGACATTTGGGTCTGCTGTGGTTGTTATTGACGTGTTTACCTTTAGGCTTTTATGCCACTCATGAAACATCTTCCTGACTTGTTATTATTCCATCAATCATCTCCAATAATTGTAGTGACTGACTGTGAAGATCGGCCTGCAGTAGAAGTATAATTTTGTTATTACACAACAAGAGTAGAAATATTATGACTTGAGTCACTCTTTAGTGTGTACAGTAAGACTACTAGTACACTTTGACTTCACTTTGTGCACAACAAACAAACAACAAAAACACAAACACAAATCGCTCAGAGTCAGGTGTCCAATGCATGCCATTAATTTTCATTACCTGTTCCTTCTCATCTTAAGTTAACGGGCTGCCTTTTTCGCCATCCTCAGCATGGACGGTGCTGTTGTCAATCATACTCAGTGCGCAGATTGAGTCCCCTTCCTGTATTCAATCAAAAGCAATGTATCAAGCTGCAGGAGAAGTACAAATTTCTTGTTTGCAAGAAGGGGAAAATTCACCTTGAGTTACGTTTAGTGTGTACTGTAGAAAGATGATTAGTGCACAATGACATAACTTCATGCACAACAAACAACAACAACATCACTCAGTCTACGAGACTGCGACTCTGCGTCCAATGCATGGCATCAATCATTACCTGTTCCAGCTCATTTTCAGTTAATGGGCAGTCTGTCTCAGCTCTGAAAGGAGGATAGCTATAGTAGTCATCTGATTCATGCTCCACTTCTTTTGGCGGGATTAGGAAAGTTTTTATTTTTTCCTCTATTTTCCATCATCCAATCATCATTCATGAGGGCAATGGATTTAGGCGGGAGATTCAGTATGATGGAGCGGAGGAGCTGGATTCGGAGGACTGTACTGTCAAATTGCAGACACCTGAAACTTGTATATTAAATAAGAAGAGTAGAAGACGGTGGTAATGGATTTGTTGTGATTCACAAGTTTGTAACCGGAACGACAGACACACAAATAAAGGGAAAAAAAAGGGAGGAAGACAGTAAGTGCAAGCCTAATTGTCAGGGAAGTATAGCTCATCCTCAAACTCTGGGGGTTCAGCCAGTAGTAGGTAATCATGTGACACACTACTTCCGTCACCTGAGCCGCTGTCCTCATCTTCCTCCCTTGCTTCATGTATTGTGTATTTCGGTGGTATGAAGTACTGATTCATTTTGATCATTGTTAACCTCTCCACGTTTTTGGGCGAGAGACTGGTCCTTCTCACTGTTACAATGGAACCGGCAGCACTGAAAACACATTCGGAAGAGACACTTGCGACAGGGCAAGCCAAATAGCTTATCGCCAGCCTGCTGAGCAGTGGCCATTCAGACCTTTTCCTATACCAATACTGCAATGGGTTTTGATCAATGTACACCTCTGTTGGGTCGTCCAGATAGGCCTGGACCATCCGCTCAATGTTCAGGGGTGCTGCTGCTAAGCTTTTGGGCTCTTTTCTCTGTGCATCAGCACTATGCTTCTTAATGCCTAACAGTTCATACCAATCGTCTAATGATTCTACTGGGCCTAATGATCCAGTTATTGTTGCTGTTGTCGATAGTGATGGTGAGTGTTGTGATGCAAACGCACTGCCCTCAGCCTCCGAAGTTTCACTTGATGCTGCATGCCCTGCTGCAGTACTTCTTGTGGGTTGATCTTTGCAGTGCGCCAAACACGGAACCCTGAAATAGGAACCAAGATCCATGGCTTTAAGTACATTACTGCCATTGTCTGTGGCAACAAAACCAATACTAAGCCCTCTTGGGCAAGGCCATTCAAAAACCTTGCTGCGAAACTCTTGCAAAATGTTTACAGCAGTATGAGATTTCTCCATGGCGAACATGGCTACAGTTGCATGTTTCCGAGTACCTTTAAAAATCGCAGCTGTGTCAACAGCACCTCATTCAGATAGCTTATCTCTAACCCCCACAAAAGAGACCCAGTGTGCAGTGATGCACATGTAATCTGTGGCTTAGCAACTGGTCCACATGTCTGTTGTCAGGTGGATATTGTGAACAGCACTCTGCTGCAAAGCTTGTCCAACCAATTCCAGCACATCATGATGTAGTGCCGGAACAGCAATTCTTGCGAAATAGGACCGGCTGGGAACCTTCCATTTAGGGCAGATGGCTGACACAAATTCAAGGAAACCCACCCCTTCCACAAATGAAAAAGGGAGAAGGTCCAGCGCTAACATTTTAGCCAGCTTCGCATTGTACAACCGTGCCGTTGGGTGGTTGTGTTGGAACTGCCCCTTCAACCTAAGGATGCTCTCAATGGTAGGCTGGATTACTTTCCTTTGTGGTGCTGTTGTTTTCATTAACCCACTTAGGCTCAATGATGCAGTTTGTCTCATTGCGGTACTCGGTCGCCTTGGTGCCTCAGCCTGACTCTGAGTATGGCTCTTACTGCGGTGCCACTCAGATGTTACTGAGGAGGATGTGGGCGGTACCACTACACTACTGGGGACAGGGTTAGAAATGCCTCCCTCTGCTTTACCTTCCACCGCAATAATATCGCCCCCTGATTCTTCCTGACCAACTTCAATGGGTTGAGTTTTTTTACTTTCTTTTAACTGAAGTAGGTGATTCTCCCACATGATAGTGTGGTGTATTCTGAGAAGACATGCTTGGCATCGGTACCATAGTTTGTACCAAGCTTACCCCGACGAACACCTTGTCGACAAATTGAGCATATAGCAACGTTCTACTCCTTGGTGCTAACAGAAAAGAAGTCCCAAACTGAGGAGGAGAACTTTCTGGCACTGCTGGATGTGCCACTTTCAATACCAGATGAACTGGAGAGTGCGCTTGGAATGTGACTCTGTGCAGCTACACTGTGACTTTTACTACCACTACCTACTGAGATGGTTGAGCTGGATGTAGGTCCCTGCTGGGCCTTGGAAAATATGGCAGCTGGAGGTAGTGGTGGTGTAACCTGTGTTGGTGATATCCGTGCTACATCCCGCTCAGTAGCAGGCTTTCTGGATAGGGTGAGAATGTAGGTCTCCAATCCCTTTGGGGCGGGAGTGATGTGCATGATGACTGGCTCGTCTTCATCAACATCACCCCCCTCTTCTACATCTACCTCCATAACTCTAAGTTTTTCTGGGACCTTCCTTTTCAGAAGCATTGTCTTGTGGCGTGCATCACTATCAGACTGAGCTGGTGGCTGCCAAGTGGCATCACGATCATCAGAAGCGGGGCTTGAAGAAGAAGATGATGGACTAAGCCTCCTTTTCCTTGCTGGTGGTCTGGAAGACAATAGATCTTCCGAAACAGTGGTTTGCTCCACTTTGTTCTTGTTGCGGCTGTTGCTGTTCTTGTTGCGGCTGCACACTTATCTGCTGAGTTTCCACCTGCGTTGATTGTGTACTACTTTGCGATAATGACATTTCAACATCGCTGTTCGTTCGTAGACTGGCTACCTCTGCGACACTCAAGGCCTTGGGCCTAGGTTAGTGGGGTTGGGCCGCTGGTGCTGAGGTGCTGCTCCCAGCTTGGTTCCCGGACAACTCTGCTGCAGGCGTAACTTTTTTGGTGCCAAAAAAAACATTGGCCTGCACACCAGTCGTGGTTAATGGCACTTCCTTTTTCTGTTCCTTCTTCTCACCGGCAACTTTCTTGGTACTGGACCTGGTACCTTTCTTTGGGGCCATCTTCTTCAGATGTCAGGCAGGACGCAGATGCACAACAAGTTCTGGTCAGACGTGGACGTGATGCGCAGCAGGACTTCTGTCTGGCTGGCAGTACAACGGGTGATGATGATGACACCTCCTCCTCTGGCTTTTTGTGCACCTAAAAGCAAATAAGCCAGGAGAAGAACATCAGTGAAATGTTGCATTTGTTGTTGTGGTTCAGTTACTTACTACTGTACTAGTGCAAAGAAAAGATATAGTCTAGCCATTTCTGATACTTTGTCAACAAGGGCTATGTTATACTACTGTGTAAACACACTACACTCTCAGGAAGGATAGGAAAGATAATAAGAATCACCAAAATAAAAATGTAATGGAAGTGGGGTAGAGTGGACCCTATTTGCCATTAAATTATTTGAACATCTCATCATTCATGGAGCTGCTACTGGCAAAAGGGGGTGGATGGATGGAAGCAGTAAGCCAATAGGAAAACCATGCAGGCCTATATGGCAAAAGCAGGACACTAATAACTCCCAACACAGAAAAAGGCCACCAGCCACATGGACACTCACAAAACACAAACAAGCAGGGTGCCTGGGAAACACCAGGAGCTGACAAAAGGCCTATAAAAGCCAAGCAAAGGGTGCATGGTAAAGCACACTGCTCTGCCTTTTTAATGCAACAAAATGCAAATACGAAAATTCACAGGCCCCAAAAAGGTCTGCAGGGTGCATGCATTGCACACCAACACACACCAGACACACACAACAAAAGCATGTCCTTAAGGCAACCAACATCAGAAAGCCCACCCCAAAAAAACACACTTGCCAACTCAATCCAATGCCATCCATGCCCTAAATGATGTCTAAATTCAACAGACCACACAGAAACACTTGATTAATACAGCTGTGGCTACCTGCTCTGATCCTACTGGATGAAAGCAGGACTGTTGGCAGACAAGGCCAGACAAACTTGCAGGCTTAGGCTTCAAAATGGCCACCAGCCACATGGCCAGGCCCAACAACATCAGAAAGCCCAACCCCAAAAAACACACTTCCCAACTCAATCCAATGCCATCCAGGCCCTAAATGATGCTTGAAAATGAAATACATTCAAAAAACACCAAAGGAACTGTTGCTTCATCATGCACACACCCATGAGGCCATGACTAGCTCGGGCCTACTACTGACTACTACTACCCACAACATTTTTAAAAAAAGGAATGATAGTTACCAAAATTAAATTGTAGTTACAACAACTGCAATGCCCCCAATCAAACAGACACAACAACCACTTACTAGTAAAATATCCAATTAAAAAATCTGCAAATCCAATTGCAATGATGCAGCAGACAAAAAGAGTGATCTTTCCAGCTCAAAATCCAAAGGCAGAATGAGCAGGAGATGGACAAAGCACTCGGAGGAGCCGGCTGGACAGGAACAGGAAGTTGGAGATTCTGTGGCACTTCCTCCCTCTCCCCACCTTTTTATAAAAGGACTCCTTGCACAAAATAGGACAGCCAAATGTCAATCTGAGGAGTTGTTTTCATCCAAATCATCATTTGCAGAAGGTTTCATTCTGCTAGAGCTGATATTCTTCTCCAAATTGAAAAATGTACATGTTTGAGTTCTCGAGCCTCACATTATTTCCGCCGGATGTCGATGGCGTGTCCAAAATGTCTTGATCGCGTTCTCTCGTTCCCTGTCGCGTTGGATATGACGTGTGCAGGGTCTCTTGCTCCTTTTCGCGTTCGATATTGACATGCCCGCGTCCTCACTCTCTCGCTCGCGGTGGAGAATGACGTGTTCGAGATCTCAATCATCTCACACTCTCGCGGTGCGTGATCGCGAGAAGAAAGACGTGATCACGCGATGAATGACGTGATCGTGCGACAAATGACGTTAATGCGGGCGTGAACTGTCGCGAGACAGCGCAAATGGCTACCAACAATCAAACATCTCGTGGAGAACGCGACCGGATCGGGAAAACTTGTCGGCGAATGCGGGCATTCAGGTAAGGCGATCGTGCGCACACGAGAATGTATTTTTTTACAGCGCGAGAAAGAAAAAAATTGCCAGTAAGATGCGGATTGCGGAAATTTTGACATTTTCGCACTCTCCGCGGAACGAGAAAATGTCAAATTATCGCAATTTCTGCGAGCGGAACGGAATTTTAGCCCAGGCCTATTTAACAGCGTGTTCCATGTATGTTCACGCTTTGGACAAGTTTACAGACAGACTGCATGACAATGTACATTGTGACTGTTTGGGAGGAAATGCCTATTTCAGTGGATCCCAAACTTTTTTGACCCGTGGCTCCCTTGACCTAATTGGCAGTTGACCGTGGCTCCCCACCATTTTCCGAATTGTGGGGCATATTATCAAGAAACGGCGTTAAAATTATCGCCACTTTAGCAGCAGAAAACTGCCGCTAAAGCGGCGATAATGGGCTTGATAATATGCCTTTGAGAATTCCAGTAGAAGCCCATGTTCTGATGTCAACATGGGCTTCTATTGGAATTCTCACGGGTATGTTATCAAGCCCATTATTGCCGCTTTAGCTGCAGTTTTCTGCCGATAAAGCGGCGATAATTTTAACGCCGGACCTTGATAATATGCCCCCTCAGTCTGTTTTCTAGTTCTCTTTCTAATGTTCAGGTGCACCATGCTGAATTACCGCCGGCACCAGTGAGGAAACTGCAGTATCAGGCGCGAGCTAACCATTAACTCTCTTTATGGTGTTCACCAGTTCGAGTGCGTCATAACACGAGCTGCTTCACAACACACAACATTTGCAAATATCGAACCCTGGTTTACAGTGTGTTCTGGACGGGTGCCTTTGTCCCACAAACAAGTGCCCGTTTTTGTGAAGTCACGCCAGGGGGCACTTTTGACTTCTCAGCAAACTGATTGTGCACCTGCCCCTTTCAGAGACACTTCACAATTATCACAAAAATGTAATAAGAGTTCATAAAAGAAACACCAGACAAAGCAATAAGCTTTCTATAATCAGTGTGGGGCATTATCTTGTCATTATCCAGCCTGCGTCAAATGTGTTATCAGTGTGTGGACTGCTGTAGCTTTGTGTTGTCAGTGTGAGTCCTCCATCCGCATCCTGTTGTGCGTGTGGAACATACATTAGCTGCAGGTTTTCGAATGGCAGCAAGTGCCACATAGTGTGCAGGCGCCCAGCTTAATTCATAAGAGCCCACCGCGTTGCAGTGGCAGTCAGTCGGTATGTATGTGGCTTACATGCCTTCTGGTACCGCCCTCAGTGGCCCTCATTTTATCAGAAGTCAACTAGAGTATGTTCATTTATTCATTCGTTTTTAATTTATTAAATGCTCCCTGGTGATGGGAGCCATTTTGTACCACTATTGAAGATATTCATAGCAAGTGAATTTAATTTTAATCAGGGCCACTGGAATTATGCGACTTGGAAGGGCGGAATTATGCGGCAGGGTTGACTAAAATACAGTAAGAAAAGCTAAACTATGTGGCGTAATGCATCACATTTTATTGGTCACTTTGAACTTGGCGTATAATATCTGATAAGCCAAGTTCAAAGTGACCAATGAAATCGTGATAAGGCCCTTTTATGATTTCTTTAACGAGCTCCGTGGAGCCCGCCTTTTTACAGTAAAAATAATGCTGGTGATACGGAGGTTGGGCAGAAGATCGGTGTGGCATTTGATTAATAATAAAATGCCACGCCGATCTTCTGTCCAAACTCCGTTTTACAGTCATATCACCAGCATTATTTTGACTGCAAAAAGGCGGGCTCCACGGAGCTCGTTAAAGAAATCCTGAAAGCGCCTTAGTCCATTAAAGAAATCCGACAAAAAACAAGCCAAGGCACAGGAATCCCTCCCATGCCAGTCCCAACACCACCAACGGCCCTAGTCTAACTTACTTGGAAGAGGGTCCTACGAGGCGCGGCAGAACACGGCGGGCAGCAGGAACGCACCCAAACGACCAGAGCTGCATATGGCTGTGTATGCCCGTGCGGGAGATTATGCACATAGTACAACGCGTATACGTACGCAGGTATGGCGCGCTCTTGGACAAAACCATGTTAGCGGATGTTGCAGGTGGAACGTATTTTGCGCCGCGGCTGCAAAAGTTAAGGTGCTTCACTTTCCCACATTGTGAGCGCGGCGCCCCTGGCGACTTATAACGGCGCACCGGGGTGCCGCGGCGCACAGTTTGGGAACCACGGGCCTATTTGATGGGGGACAGTGGACATTTCTACACCATCAGAGATGTGGGATTGTGCTTTTCATCTCACAGTTTCCTGCTATGCAAAATGTGATTGGCCAGTTTCTACACACAAGCAGCATCAGTTCTGTCCTCTGTTCTGTTGTGAAAGTGTTGCAGTTTGTACCACATTATTGTCAATGGTGATGTGCTCGGATTCTTATGTGTGTGTGCTGCATTGTGGGAGAATCGCACCTGCAGGGCAACCATTAGGGGAGACCCCTTATGGGGAGGACCCAGCAGGTCTTCCAGTTATACCGGAGAGCCCTATAGTTATTCCTGATGTAGCGCCAAATGTCCCAGTGACCCCTGTGCCTGTGCCAGCGCCAAGTCCGGTGCCTCCAGCAGCTATCCCGGTGGTACCAATTGTGAGCCCGGTGGTGCCCACATCATGCCCAAATGTGAATCCTGGGGCCCCAGTCCCGGTGTTAGCGCCAGCAGAGGTTGGGCAGGTCCTGCCGGAATTAGCTTCACAGATAGCGGCAGTCCTTCCATGGTTAGGAAAGGGGGGAATGTTACCATTTTCCATGGGCGCCAAAGAAGTAGGTGAGGACCCACTGGCAGAGGCACAAAGAATGGTGGCAAGGATTATGGCTGCCCCGAACGTGGTGGTGAGCCCCGGGCCAAATAAGGCCAGTCAACCCCAATCAGCGTTGCAGCAAAGCAACAGTGGAAAAGACAAGATGGCGGAACCAGCGGGAAGTGGGTCAATAGGTAAGGAGGTGGCATTGCCATTGTTGGGCGCGGGGGTGCTACCCTCCAGGAGGGAACATTTAGCACGGCATGTAACACGCGAAGTGAGGGAATTGATATGGTCTGGTGCGTATGTCAATATGTTTTCTTTACTTGTGGATAACAGGGAAATGGAGTATGCTAAGAGGCAAAAAGATTGGATGCTTTCCAGTGAGTGGCGGGTAGAAATGTCAAGATTCAGGGTGGGGGAGACATTGACTAATTGGATAAGGGCTTTCTCAGTGTTTATGGCCATAATAGCTGAGCGTTCGCCTACTATGCAAGCAAAAATGGCGTGTTACCAGAGCAGTCTGGACCAGTAGTTTCGACAATTGCTATAAGTTCAAAAGACATCGTGACACGTTTTTTCAGAAAATGTATATGCCTACTGCTTGCAATGGTACTTTGCTAAATGTAAAAAAAATTGAAACCCTTCTTACTTCTTAGGACAAAATGCATCCTTGCATCCATTTTGGACGTGATGGGGCATTTAGTGCTATTTTGATTTAGAAAAAAGTGCCCCCTCACGTCCAAAATGGATGCAAGGATGCATTTTGGCCTAAGAAATAGTGCTAAATGCAATGGAACATGAATAGCAAGCAAGTGCAATTGGGGATACCATTTCCCCCAACCTAATCCAGGAATTTAGCGCTAGTTTAATAGTGCAAGATGCACCTTTGCATCCAACATGGACAAATATGCATTTTACACTGAGAAAATACCAAAATAGCTAAAGGGAACAGAACATAAACAGAAGCACGCGCAGCCGGTTTCACTCATTAACTGTGTCCATGTGGTGGGATTTTTTCCAAACATTACTCTTAAGTAAATGAGCAGGCCTCATTGTGTTATTAACTGTAATTCCGTGCGAGTGAGTAATGCTGAATTCCAGAAAAGACTCCAATTACTCCGGCACAATGAAAATTAATCTGAGACCCAATAATTTCACGATTTTAAGCCTATCTCTAAATCAGGAATTAAAATAAAAATATAATTTGAAAATCATGTCCACTGTAGGAGTTTACCTTCACATTTAGGGCGTGAGTTAGAGTTTGGTGGGATAGTTTTCTCCGTCACAAAAGTGACGGATATCCTGTCCGCCTTATTACGAATCCATACATCCTATGGCACATGTAATACGGTGGACCGGATATCCGTCATGATTATGAAGGAGTGACCCATCCGCCAACCTCTAAATCAGGCCCTTAACACACCTCTCTAAATAAAGCCAGCAAAGATAGTAAATGAAAAAGACACATCCACAGGGTTTCGCAGCAATTGTTAAATTGACGGAATATACAGAAGATTTAGGAGTATTCCGTGTTTAATGTGCAATTATATTGTATTCCTAACAAACAGGCTAAAAGATATGAACTCTTGAATAAACAGAGATCACATTATTCTTTCACATACGAGCACTTCTTTGCATACACTGGAAACGATTACAACATAGATAGCGAAACCACACATTTACACTTCATCTCAAGCAACTCAATTTTTTTTTTTCAAAACTCTATTGGATAAATAGGCTCTCATTTTAGATTTCAAACACTTTTTGTTTTTAGTGTATTGGCTTTTGATTGTAAATAAAGATGTATTTCGTCAAATATCCAAGCTTTTTGTTTTGCGGTTTACTTTTAGACTTTTCTGAAATGGTACGCCTATTTTTATAGTGAAGCTAGGGCTTAAAATTGTCTCTATATTGAGAAGATCGAACCTACCATGGAATAAATCATAGTAATCATAAAACTCAACCAAAAAGAAAATAGCAGATCGGAATAAAGTGCGTATAAAAGTATGGCTATTAAAAGTCCATTTCCATATGCTAGAGGTCTAAGTGGCCTATTTCCAAAGACAGTAACACAGTGCACTCAGAGATTAGATGTCATTGAAAGATCAAGCTGCAATCGATTGCAATACTCCAGCAATCAAATGATGTTCAAAGACTTTCCAAATGTCTTATGAAAGAAACACATACACACACACTCACTTGAGTAGTTTGGCCTTTTGAAACTGCTGGCACTTTTTTTGCTATTGGATAAAAAAGAACACCATTTCTGGTCCGGGATAGTATTTTTCAAGAATGCTGGAAGAATACTGTGCATTCATCAAGCAGAAATGAGTTAACGAAAGAACAAAAAAAAAAACACTTACAACAATTAATGCATATGCTTGGAATTTTATAAATATAAGGCACACGGCGGTAAATAGCATTGGACTTGGAGCACTGCTTCAATTTTCATCATTACATAAGCATTCATTCAGACTTTTATATGGACCGTCCTGATTTTAGACAAATGTGCATTACCCCTACATGGACACCGATTCACCAAAACGCCAGGGGTAGTGGACGTGATAACACTCACCCTTTGACTTTAATGACATTAGAGCTAATGACATCATATGATCTTTGCTGCTGAATTTTCCCCGGAGTTCATGCCACATGACCTTAACCCTGATGACATCATAATAAGCAACATTGCTTAAGTTGCATAATACCTGTAGAATTAATATAGCAATACAACATGTCCACGGCTATTTTAGATATCCCCTATATTAGGGTGCTGACATGTTCTGTGGTGCAATACTAGCCCAAAATAATAGCAAGTGAGGACAGCAAGAGAGCCAGACCGCTTTTATGAGGGTTCCATGGAAAAGTTTGAAAAACATAAGCTAAAATAGTGCACCCTATGACTTTTTAACAGATAAATGTTTTAAAAATTCATAGGCTTTGAAGAGGCATTCGTTAAATATTCAGGTGATTTCAGGCTGTGACAAGCAAATTAAACCTGACACCAGGGGTTGACCCAATTTTTTCAAAAATTTGCTATGTATGCCCCCATATTTTAAAATGACATCCATTGTGCCAGGGCCAGTATTTTACCATGGGTGCTCTCTTAAGCCAAAAATTACAAACAATACACCAGAGACATAAACTTTGACATTAATGCCATCTATATACCGTGGTTGACAATTATGTCAAAAATTATCTCAGTATATAGGGGCCAGCACTTTGTCACGGTTGCGCCTGTTTCATATGCTATGGTTGTCCTCCCTCATAAAAATGATTATCTCCAGTGTGCTAGTGCTAGCATTTTGCCATGTGTGCCCCGATCCCAAGAATCTCTTCAAATATGCTATCTCCAGAATGGTTCCACGGGTGCTGTAAGAAATCCTCCATTTCTGTGGGGCCGTCCAATTTTTTTTATTTTTTGCTGGACCCTATATTTTGCTGGCTTTAGAACTCTAAGCATTTACCCATGGTTAACTTGGCTTATTCCCGTTTGGCACATTTAACTTGCTTTGAAGCCCCTTTTAGATAGTGTAAAAAGTTGAATGCTATTTGTATGCTGCAGCTTGTAGGTCATAGCACCTACTTGGCCATCCACTGTAGTGACAGAGCAGACATGACTCCAGGCCTAGCTTCTGTATCTTGACTTTTGCAGTGTCAAGCTGCAGGGTGGCCTGTCAAAATAATAATTTTTGACAGGTAAGAACCTCTCTTATAAGTATTAGTAAATTACCGCTATGTAGGCCTTGCAGCCCACAAGGCAGGGCTTATAGTAATCATACATGGGACTTGTAGAAAAATAATCTTACCATGTCCCTAAAGTGAAAAGTCCAAAAACGCTAATTTCACTGTGGCAGGCCTTGCTGTCCTATGTCAAAAATTGGAGAACACATTAAAATACCAATCTCTCAGGAATGGGACAAGATAGAAAATAAATAAACCACAATTTTTAATATGAATTAAAAATGCAATTGAATGGTGCAGTCAGATTTTAAATAAATATTAAGCAAAATTAACTTTTAGAAAGTCACCTCTCACCTGCATGAACTAGGCTAATTGTTATGAGCCTCTGCCAGGTCTCAGCCGGTGCTCAGCTTTCGATCAAACAATAGGCTGTTCTAAATAGGCAGAGATGACTCCTTTGAGCTCTAAAGAATAATCAGCAGGGTGGGAGCTATGGGCCTCCTTTTTATAGCACAGTGTGAAATTCTACTTGAAAGGGAGAGAACAGGATGCCAAGACAGTTCTTATAGAGTCCCTGTCTGGTTGCTCAAGGAGCTAGTTTTCATACTACCAGACTTCTATCTCTGGCTTTGTTGTGGGTACAGTGCCTGCTTCAAACTGGATTTTAGTGTTAGATGTGGGAGGACACAAGGATTACTATAGTACACACTCCACTCACACCCAGCACAAGTTCAGTGTGGTCAAAGACCTTCACCAGTTTAGCTTTGCCCTGACACATTGCACTGCATAAGGGCAAACATGAACTGCTGCAACAGTAAACAGGTTGAAGTCTGAGAACTTTTACCTCATTGGTTCGTGAGGGGCCAGGAGTCACCCTCATCCACTAGCTTGTGCCAGGGATAAAGGCGACATACCCAGGGAATCTCTTTACAACACTTTCTGGACCTGGGGAAGATTGGACTCAACCTGCTGTCTGGCCAGGACAAAGAAGGGGCTCCAAAGGTCTGTTGGCTGACCTCCTGTGTGCTTTATGGGGAGACAACAAGCTGCAAGAGGCCTTTTCCTGGCAGTACCCAGCTGACCAGTGGTAACTGGACTTAAATTGGACTCTTCTGTTGACCTCTGCCTGACACCGTGTGAGTCTCTAAGTGAAGGCCTGAGGACATGGGGGTGTAAAAGTATATTCCTGTAGTTGTTTTTGGACCTAAAAGACTAAGTGCCAGATTTATAATCTGAAGGATGGCATGTCTCTCCATCAGGGCGAAAGAGTAAATTACATTGTTGTCCTGATCCAGGTACCATCAGATTCAGAAATGACCAACAAGCAGGAGGCTATATTTAAGGCATTGCCAGAAGCCACTGTCACGGCAGTTCTTTCAAAGCATTTACCAGTTTGGTGCAGGGCTCTGTCAACGTGATGAACGCCTGCACCAAATTATTTTCCCAAAGTGGGATTTTCATTTCAATATAAAATGCTACCTTCACCTTGGGAGTCCTCTCCCATGGCAAGGGGAGCATTTAGCATCCGCCAGCGCACTGGCAGCGGCCAGTTATGTGGAGTGGTCGGGCGGGCAAACCGCTGCTGTAAATACATAACAAAAGAAGAAAATAAGTCACTTACCTGGCTACACTCCTTGCTCCAAGCCTGATCTTCTTTCCTTCAGCATGGGCACAGCCAAATCCCTTCCAATCCTGGCCTTTCTCTCATGCTGTGAGAGCAGCACCAGGAGCGGTTGGAGTGGGCTGGCCTGGATGCTCCTTCAGGCCCTGTAGGCCTATGCTTGATCTCCACCCAGTTCTCTTATGACAGCTGGGTGGAGAGCTTCAAAGTGCTCATGCCACTTTGGCTGGTTCAGCCGGCCAAAGTGACATGGGCACTTTGGAGCATCCATCCTGCCACTGCTCCTGCCCTCTGTTGCCCATCAGCAGCAGAGGACACAACCTTTATGTCTCTGGGGCTCGAGACAGACTGTCAATGGGCAATAAACTCTGACCTCTAATCCTGCCCTTCCAAATTAGATGGGGTGAATTAGAGGTTTGCCTCTAATGGCCCTTGCACAACTGGGCTTGGGCAATGAAATCTGATCTCTAATTCTGCCTATCCAAATTAGATGGGGGGGAATAGAGGCGTGCATCTAATGGCACTTGCACCACTGGGCCATTGGAGCTATTTAATGACAGTGTAGACGGATTAGTGTCCAACGTGATTAAACCAAAGGTCCCTCCACATCTAAAATCGGTGGGTGTACCTTAATATTGGCAGTAAGTACACTCCATCGCCGTTGCAATGGAATATGCTTACTGCCAACCTATAAATCGGGCTCTATGTTAGAAGGTGAAATCTTTGACCAGGATGAACCTGATTGGTATATACAAGCTGTGCTCCATCGCAGTCAGCCTCAAATTTTGACTGGTCCTGATTACCACTGACTATGTGCTTTTGGCACTATTTGCCCTAAAACCAGCCCTGGCCCATGCCGGTCTAAGCGATGGGGCGGTGGGCCGGGATTTTGACAGACGACCACGAGGGAAAATTAGTTATTTAATTTTCCCTCGTGGACGTCTGTTGAATTCCCCCCCAACCTGGCCCCGCTGCTCACCACTCTTACCTGCAGGGGCCGCAGCTGCTTAAAACGTAAAAATAAATCACATCTCCACATCCACTTATTGGATTTGTATCATTTTGGGGACATTTGGTTTATAAAATGTATCTCATTTGGGATTTTTATTTTTTTGCATTTTGACTTTATTACTATTTTGTTATGGCATAAATACTTTACACATTGCCCTAAGTTAAGCCTGTTAGCTCTGTGCCATAGCTAGCAGGGGTTAATATTAATTTAACTTATGACTTTAAAAGTTTATCCTGGCAAGATCTTTGATTAATTCTTGTGATGGGTAGTCACCCACCCCAAAGTAATCATCCATTTTCCTACAGATTTCCCAATAGATTAAAAATGGCCTATAATATACCAGTTCCAATATGTTTCCATTATGGCAAGAATTACCTGCAGTAGTAATCACCTCCAATATGCCTGTAGCAGTATTTCACCATTATGCTGATATTCACCCCCAGTCTGCCGGTATTTTGTCAGTGATGTCTGACATGCTAAGGATTACCAGAACCATTTTGTCATTAGTGCCTCCCTAAGAAGAGCCATTGGACAACATGCCAGATCCAGGCAAATTGGACAAACATGCAAGAACAAATAGAAGACTCACAACCTAATACCACATTCTCACTCACTTTCATTCACTCACTGACACTCATCATTTGTGTTTGTTTGTTTGTTTCTTTCTTTACTATTTACTTTCTTTGTCTGGCTGTCCACACTGTATGGTTCAATGAATTCAACCATCCCCTGTTGTCTTAAAATAATGATTAGATGCCTAAGTAGGTAGAGCTACAATCAATCCATCAATCAGGTGGTTTGTAAAGTGCGCTACTCACCCGAGAGGGTCTCAAGTTGCTAGGGGGAGGGAGGTGGAGCAGCTCCGAATCAGTTGAAAAGCCAGGTCTTGAGGTCCTTTCTGAAAGTGTGCAGGGTCGGGGAGCTTCGGATGTTCACCGGGAGCTCGTTCTAGGTCTTGGCTGCGATGTAGGAAAAAGCTCTCCCGCCTGCTCTGTTTCTGCGGATGCGGGGACCTCTGCCAGGGCGAGGTTGCTGGAGTGCAGGTTCATCTTGGGTACCTGGAAGGAGACTCTCTTGTTGAGGCATTCGGGTCCAATGTTGTTGAGCAATTTGTAGGCGTGGGTGAGGAGTTTGAAAGTGACCCTCTTCTCGACGGGGAGGCAGTGGAGGTCTTGTAGGTGTTGGGTCATGTGTTAGTGACACTGTGTCCCGAGGACAAGTCTGGCTGCGGCGTTCTGGATGGTTTTGAGTTTGTGTAGAAGCGATCTGTTGATTCCGGCGTATAAGGCGTTTCCATAGTCCAGTCTGCTGGTTATGAGCGAGTGGGTGACTGTCCTTCTGGAGTCAGGGGGGATCCATTTGAAGGTCTTGTGGAGAATGCGCAGGCAGTTGAAGTTGGTGGATGCAACGGCGTTGATCTGGCGTTTCATGGAGAGGGAGGAGTTCAGGATGATGCCGAGGTTCTGTGCATGGTCTGTAGGGGTGGGTGGATTTCCTAGGGTGGAAGGCCACCAGGTGTAGTCCCAGGTGGAGGTGCAGGGTCCGAGGATGAGGACCTCGGTTTTCTCTGAGTTGAGCTTCAAGCAGCTGTCATTCATCCATGCTGCGATGTTCTTCATTCTTTCATTGAAGCAGAGTCTGGTGTCTTCGGCACTCTTCAGGAGTGAGAGGATGAGCTGGGTGTCGTCGGTGTAGCCCATGCGGAGCCCATGATGTCTGAGGATGGTGGCAAGGGGTGCCATGTAGATGGTAAAGAGCGTGGGGCTGAGTGATGATTTGTGGGGTACTCCGCAGTTGGTATCGGTGGGAGCGGAGAGGAAGGGAGGGAGTCTGATTCTCTGAGTTCTGCCGGAGAGAAAGGATTGGATACAGTCGAGGGCGGCTTTTTATATACCCGCGTCGTGAAGTCTGGCTGCGAGCGTGCGATGTGATACCATGTTGAAGGCTGCGGAGAGGTCTAGAAGGATGAGGGCTGCAGTGTGTCCCTGGTCGAGTAGCATGCGGATGTCGTCAGCGGCGGCGAGGAGGGCAGTCTCAGTGCTGTGGTTGCTGCGGAAACCAGACTGGGAGGCCTCTAGAATGGAGTTCTCTTCGATGAAGGCGGTCAGCTGGGCATTAACGAGCCTCTTGGTGACTTTGATTCCAGGTCATGATGGTAGGCTTATCGTCAGCGGTGGGGACGGGGGTGGTGTCCAGCGTCTGAGCACTGAAGTTGTCGTAGAGGGCCTTGATCTTCAGATGAAAGTAGGAGGTGAGCTTGTCGCAGAGTTCCTGGGAGGGTGTGATGTCCGTGGATTCGCTGGGGGGTTTGGTGAACTGCTGTATGACACTGAACAGTTCCTTGGCATTGGTCGCGTTGGTCTGGACTTTGTCTCGTATCAAGGTCCGTTTGGTGTCTCTTATGCACTGGTGGTATTCCTTCAGGGCGCTCCTATAATTGTTCTGTGCTTCCGTGGTTTTCTGGTTTCTTCAGGTTTTCTCTAGGCGTCTTCAGAAGTGTCTGGCTTCTTGTAGGTCCACGGTGACCCAGGCAGCCTTCCGAGGGATTGGTTTGGCGGGGTGGCGGAGGGGTGTGAGCTTGTCGGTGTGGTCAGTGATCAGTGTGTAAACTGGAGATCACATATTTAAATTGCGTCTAGGTTAACCAAGCCTTATTCATCAATTCTTCTTTTGTGAACAGATGCAGGATCTATCTGTATAGCAGGATGACCGGGAATAGGTATTTTGAGGGGAGAATCATTATGCTCTCTTGTACCAAAAGACTTCCTTAAAACTGATTTATGTAATTGGTGTTGTTCCTTTTTAAGCCTATCTGCAAGCTTTTCTTTCTGACTTAAATAGAATTTAGAGTTCTGCTGTGTCTGATGTAAAGAGTGGATGTGGTCAATCAGTTCCTGTAATTTAATCTAACCTTCCCGACTGGAACACATTTTGGGAACCCTGGAAACCACCATTTACCTTTTTCTTATCTCTTTTATCTGCCAAAAACTAAAAAGGCTCAGGAGAAGGCTAAGTGCCAGGTAGCTAAACAGTTCCTGTCATATCATGGATTGAGCTTTTCGACCAGGACACCTTACCTATTTAGTGTTCTCTAATTTGAACATTTTAGTCAAAGTGCTATAATGTAGCCTGGGATCATGCATGAGCTGCACATGTTGGATGGAATCTGTGGAAAGAGTACAAGCTGCTCTGGCTGCAAATGTCTGCTCTTGGTTTGGATTGGACCAGATTCGATGCTACACGGTTGAAATAAGCTCACTTAAATTATTGGATTGTACTGCAGCTTCTGTCTGCTTCCAGAGTATTTCTAGGTGATATGTGTACAGCTGAATATCTTAAAGAGGAACTTCAGATGCAGGTTAACTTGAAATAGTCCTCATGCTGGGAATCCTATTCCATCTCCTTCAGAAATAGCAAACTTCTGAAAGTTTCCAAATGTGACAAGAAGTTCTCTTTCAAAAGTAAAAAGTAACTAGTTGTGCTGTGGTAGGAAATGTGCAGCAACAGTGTATGTGCAAGATACTATCATTCATGGCAAGGGGAGGAATATTTTAACTATTGTCACTTACATAAGCTGTTTGCCATTTTTTAAATCCTTAAATAAGACCAATTTCATATATGTGTTTGATAAATCCTGCTATGTATGATACAAACAAAAGAACATAAACATTTTTTTCACTTGCACTTGTATAAACCTTCTCTTTCTGAACTTTTATATTATTGCTTGACCTCCTAAACTGTGTTCATAAAGTTGCCATTTTATCCTGAATTTTTAACCGGACTTCTGACCATTTGTCCTAAACAAATATGTATTTCTGTTATAGTTAGTACATTATTTGCATATTTACACTTAGAGAAAAGGTAGGATTCCTATATTTGTTGGATGAAACAAGAACTCTATATAGGACATTCTGGTCATGAAAACCAATACACAATTTAGGACTGACACACTCAAATATTTGTGTTTCAGGCTTAGTGTAAACATAATCTAAATGATAGGTAGTTTCATGGTTGGCTATGTATGAATGCACTAGTAAACAACTGATTATTGTAGGAAAAAACTTATCTCATTTCATGATCACCCCTAACCTTTTTGGATAGTACTGCTGCTGATGTTGGGACTCAGCTAACCAGACCTAGTGAATTTTCTTTGACCCTTAAATATGTTGGATTGGTTATACTCCTAATTGGCAGAATTAAAGTACCTGTAAGATGCTAGCGTAAGGTAAACAGTGGCCCCAGGGTCTGTAAATTAAATTTTGCTACTAGAATGCAGCACATATTGCGTCACCGCAAGAGCAATACCATAAACCATGCTGTTTCAAGTTTTACCTACACATTCTACCTGCTAAAATAATCCAATTTGATGGACCTAAACCCTCCTAAATATTATTAAGAATCAATATTAATAATATTAATAATAATTAATAAGTCAGCCCTACGTAAGCCTTAATGCCGAAAAAAGGCAGGGTGCATGGTATTTAAAAGAAGGCCTGGGCATAGCTCGCTTAGTTTCGCTAAGGGGAACTCCGCAAAGTGACAAAAAAACTCAGCAGAGTTCCACAAGTGGCAGAGTGCAGTGCAAACTGCCGTTCACACTGATTTTCCTGCTGCTTGGGTAGAAATTCTACCCGAGCGGCAGCTCACGCTCGCGAACTCACCGTTCGCGAGCAGGGAAAAAACTCTGCTGCACTATGCGGAGCAGAGTTTTCTGCACTCCGCGAGCTCTGCAAAGCGCGGAGTGCTGAAAACTCCACAAACTCCGTGAAAGGAGAAGAGTTCACCACCCAGGTCTATTTAAAAGTAGGACACATAAAAGTTTAATGTAAAACATGTCCTTACAGTGACGATGCCCCAAAAGCTATTTTCAATGTAGCTGGCTTAGCTGTTCAATAGAAATACAATGGGATATAAATTATTTAAAGTTAATGAAGGTGCCCCAGCCCAGGAACCAGCTAAAATGTTCCATATTCGGCTCTTTAAAATATGTATTACAAACCTAATACATTATAAAATCTGGCTTGTACTAAATATTTTACAAAAGGTACTTTACCTTCACCTTTAACCTCTCCAAAGCCTCTAGAAGCCCATTTGCTTGAGCTTTCAACTGTCACCTAGGAGCTGAATAATTCCTTAGTGTGGTATGTAATTACTCTCAGACCCAAAATAAAGGGGTCAAGTGTGGGAATGCGTTCTTTTCTTCTGACAGGGTGACCATCTGGAAAGTGCCCAGGAGCTTTATTAACCTCAAAGAGCCCTAGCCTGTCATCGGCAGATGTAGCTAACACCATGGCCTGCCCACTTCCTCCACCCCCAGCTAGTCAGACCCAGTGAGAGAGGATTTACCTACAGAACCACTTTTGACTGACCACAGAGGCAGGGTTGTTCTTTGCTGGGCCAAACCTCTAGGGTGGGCACAGAAGTTCTGCACAGGGTAAGAAAGGTTCTGCCCGCTTGCTTTTAGGTAGCGAGGGACGCTGTGGGATTGTTTGTAATAGGGCACACAAGAACTGCTGTAAAAGTAGATAAGGTTACCCTGGGAACCTTTCCCCTATTGGTTAGTGAGGGGCCAAGAGACACCCCACCCACAGGCTAGTTCTAGGCGTATCTGGGGCCCACCTGTGCACCCTCTTCAGAAAACTATTGAACCTTCGAATGATAGAAGATGGACAGCACCTGTTGGAGAGACCTGTGAGGTGAACCATAGGGGATAGATATGCTCCCACTTGTACCTAGGATAGAGTTGTGAACCCCAAAGATCAGTTGGTTGACCCCATATTATGCTAGAAGAACACACAAGGTGCAAGAGACCCACTTCCTGGAAGAGCCCAGCTGACCAGTTTCAACTGACATTGCCCTGGACCCTGTTGGTGGCTGCTGTTAGAGTTAATCCTGATCCCCAAGTGGTGCCGCCAGGTCCTGGACCCTTGGCTAGCTTTAGAGTGTGTTCTCAGGTCTTTAAACTGCAGGAAGTGGCCCTTAGAAACTTTTTGGCAACCTTTTGCCTAGTGAACTGATGTAGACCGTGGTCGTTGTTGAAGCTACCGACAAAAAATTGGTGGTCATCATCAACTTGACGGCTTGCCTGCTGAAGGAGATCCGACTTTCAGAAAAGTTTTTCAATTCCACATGTAGAGGGCTTCGCTGTGACCACATGAGCAGCATGTGATCACCACTGGGGTCATTTGGGGCATGGACTTCAAATTTCACCCCCTCTGAGGTTTCTGATCTTCGTCAATGACCACACCAGGACCCTGCAATTCTGCAAATCACTGTTGTTAAGACCTGCTTCAGATCCAGCTTGCAGCTTGCCCTGCTGATGACTTGGTGATGACAACTTTCTCCCCATAAACATTTTACTGGTATGAGCCTGGTCTCCTTATCTGACTGGTAATCCAAGTTAATCATTGTGGTCGGCTTTAACTTTTGACTTTGACCCTGCCAATGGATTTAGGCCATGCCTACACTTTCATCCTATTTGGATGGCCTTAAGATGTGCTGGGGATTACAAGGACAAGTAATATCCCCTGGTTCAAATATGTGACAGATATTCTAGATAAGAGTGGATATAGAGATATGTGGAATGTATGCAAGGATGTCCCAGTTACCAGTAAATGCTTCATTAAAGCAAGTT
Organism: Triturus cristatus; assembly: GCF_964204655.1. Classification (NCBI taxonomy): domain Eukaryota; kingdom Metazoa; phylum Chordata; class Amphibia; order Caudata; family Salamandridae; genus Triturus; species Triturus cristatus. Next base: position 684,959,266 of record NC_140582.1, on the reverse strand, counting down.
ACTGCCAACTTAAACTGGGCCAGATTTTGTCAGCTTCAAAAAATAAGTACTTTGACTTACCAATTTCTGCAAGTTAAAATCTTGTATAGCTTCAAAGAATGTCTAGATGCTACAGAGCCCCCATTAACTTGCAGACTGTACTTGCAATTTAGGCATGGAGCCCTGTCGATAGCCACATATACCAGCAAATGGTTTCAAACCATTGATCCCTCGAAATTGCCACTGTCGGTCCTGTGAAGCAGAGAAGGACACTGTAGAGCATGTGTTGTTTTTCTGCCCAACCTATTCCATATCTATGAAGAAGTGGCTTATACCAATTTGCCTGGCCATGGGCACAAGATCTTATTCTAATGCATTCCGAATATTGAAAAATTATGTAAGTTATCTAACTTTATTTGCAGCAACTTGGCTTTTATTGGCAATATGGAGAGTAAGGCAACAGTGTCTACAAGACAGGACAATGTTAGTCCATAGTGTATAGGTTCTAGTTTGACGAATTTTAAAAATTGAATGGGCTAGTCTCTTTATTTATTAATTTAGAGACCAGTACATTTTGTCCACAGATATAAGCTAATGAATAAATGTGTCTGGTATCATGTATGAGGCTTAATACACTATCCTTTCTCCTAATTGTATATTGTTATTTTTTCTGTATCTATTAAATACAAGTGTTTTATTGTAATTTTTATTGTGCACTTTTATGGCTTATTTATTTGCCGAATGAAGTTATTGATGATGATGAGGATGATGATAACTTTGACCCTGTCTAGTGCAACCAGATTTATGCAGTAGGTACTTTGTGCTTTTATGTACTATTTGTATTTAAAATATTAAAAATTCATATTTTTCGTTCCCCACATTGGATTTTAATTGTTGTGGTATCATTTTGTTCTTCTATTTTTATAATTTGGTGCAGGGTTTTTATTGTGTTGAGTTTTTGTGTTTTGAACTGTTTTTGTACTTCTAGATACTTTACATATTTTCTTAAGTTAAGCCTGTCTGCTTTTTGCAATAGCTCCGAGGAGTTGAAGTCAGATTTAAATTATTAAAACCTTTACTGAACCTCACAAGAATAATGAAATAATACTTGCAAAGGATTACCATCCACCCGAACTAATCATCAACTTTCTCACAAACCCAGATTCTTCATTTGTAAAATTGGTAGTAACTAATCACATTGAAGATACCTCCTTCCTTTGCACTTTACAAAATCCTGATCCCTTTATGCAAAGATGAATGATGGGATAAAAAATACTAAGAGATACAAACTTTTTTTCTGTGGATGGGTGAAACATAGAGATGTGGAATGGTTTTGAATAGACATGTCTGCACATTTCAAGTTCTTCTGTAGGACCTAGTTGTCAAAAGATTTTTGTGACAATAATGAAGTATTTTTCTCTGATAAATAGAAACCTGCTTTAAAACAGGTATTGACAAATTATGTTTAAGTGGTGTAGATAACATAGATTTACAGAGTGTAGAACATGACATATAGATACCTTGACATTCCAGAATCATGTGTTAGTAAATTAGAAGAGAGGCAACTAAGTGGCATGATAAGCAGATAAACTTGTTTTTTTTCCGCTATCATTCTGGTCATAGCTTTTTTCAAGAGGACTAGATTTTCTTCACACCAACTAACATATTTTTATCATCAAATGTTCGATGTCATTGCTCTGGGCTGCTGCTGTTAGTGTTGTAAGGACCTGGAAAGCATCACAGAGCCAGCAACCCATTTGGATTCAAGGAGGTGGAGCCTGACTTGAGAACTTTTTAGTGGAACTTTACCCCCCACAGTGAGGGATGCAACTGGGCTGTGTCTGGGCAAAGACCCAGCCAGGGGAAGGCTTGTCTTCAATAGTCATCACCACAGAAGAGGCTGTGCTGGGCCCTTCCTCTTGGCTCAGGGACAGATTTGAACTAATGCAATTGACTTTGTCATGAAGGTACTGACCTGTTTGGTTTCAGACTCCAATGCTGCTAATTTTCTGCTTTGTAGCAATGCACTGGAAAAGTGTTCTGCAAATAGCATTATTTATAATTTCTCTTTTTGCTTTGTAGCTTCTCCTGCTGTCACCCAACTCGGCAGGATGTAGCAGCCTGCCTGAAGCAGCAGACGCTGCAGCAGACGCTGTAGGCTATAAGGGAGGAGTACCAGTGGCCGGAGGCCCAGGAGGAGGAGGCCCAAGCCCAGTGCCCCAGCCAGCCCCCTCAACAACAGTGTTGCAGTACACTGGCAGCCACCCGCCATCTTCCATTACTGCTGCCCCCTCTCAATTTCCGACCGCAACTTCCACTGCATCAGCCAGAGGCAGGATCAAATGGAAGCCAGGCAGATCAAGATGGAGGGACACCTTAATATGCTGCTTTCCCACCATTTGTGCCCTCCTCGGCCCCCTTTTTAATCTTTGTTTTGGTGGGTGGGACTTGTTCTGGGTGGAGGGTGTAAGTGATGAGAGTTGGGACGGGACATTTTGGACTATTTGGACATTAGTTGGGGAAGGGGAGAATTGTTTTGGGAGAGAAGTGGGCTGGTTTAGGGTTGAAGGGGTGGGTTCAATGTATTGTTCCTAGGGTAATAATTATTTATTTTACATTATGGTTCAAATCTTTTATTGAGCATTTTACTTTGCACTGCTGCCTTTTAGCTTGTTTTCAAAATCCATTGATAGCGCATAACAAATAGTTTTGTAGTACCCTTGTCCTACTACTACTCTACTAGTCTCTGCAGTCTGCAACTATATTGACCACTAAGGGAGGTGGGGGTATTCCACTTTCCAATGACATTGTCTACAAGTGCAAGTACACATTGTACTTCCCTGACCTGAATAGATGAAGCAAGGGCTGGATGTTTTCCCAAGGTGCCATGGTGGTGGTAGTGGCTAGTGCACAAACAGTGAAGGAAAAGTGAGGTCTCACTCCCACCTAGGTGAACTCCAACTGTAGGATTAATTGGAAGGATTGTTCATCGTGTGCAACGAAATTGAAATAAAAACGGAGTTAGTGGATTATAGATATTATTATAGCATAGTTTCGACCCCTTCGCTGCTAGGCCTTTTCCCCCCCTGTGCTAAGCCTTTTTTGGGCAATTTGGGGTAGTGTGCGCTTAGGCCCCTGTAACTTTTTGACCACATAAGGTATCCACGCCAAATTCGCATCCTTTTCTTCCAACATTATGGGGATTCTAAAGGTACCCAGGCTTTGTGGATTGCCCTGGAGGGGTCCCAGAAATGAGCCAAAATACAGTAAAAAATAAATTTTGGGGGGGAAAAATGGGAAAAACGGGCTGCGAATAAAAGCGTCTGGGTTTTTCTCTGCAAATGGTATAAAAAAAAGGTTTGTGGGGCTGAAATCACCGTGGAAAGCTATACACTTTAGAAACGTAGATAAAATTCTGAATTCAGCAAGGGGTCATTTGTGTAGATCCATCAAGGTTTCTTTATAGAAACTAACAGTTAAATATAGGAAAAATTGAAAATTAGTTGAAAAAAACAGCCTTTTGTGTCAACGTTTTTACCTGTAACTTCTTCTAATTATGACAGCTCTTTGAAAGCAATATACCGTTACATCCGCTGGACCTTCCTGGTTGTGGGGATATATAGGATATATAGGACTTGTAGATTCACCAAGAACCCGACGAACCCAGAGTCAAAAAGTGAGCAGCAATTTGCAAGGCTTTTTTATTATGTTCCGGGTATATAGCAATTATTGTGGGAAAATGTATACATGGAAAAATCAGTATGAAAGACACCTATGTATTTCTGAAATGGGAATAAATTATAGAGTTTAGAAACAGTACATATTTGCACATTTTCGAAATTGGAAATACTCAATCTAGCATGAGAATTATCGGTCATTTTTCAAAAAGACATCTTTTTTACACAATGTCTTTCATATGGATGGCAGAAATGCATCAAAAATCAATAGGTAATAACAGTTGCTTTACAAATCCGAATTACTCTAAGTCTCCCGATAAAAATGGTACCTCACTTGTGTGGGTAGGCATAGCGCCCACGACAGGAAATGTCTCAAAACCCAACGTGAGCACACCACATTTTCACAATGAAAATTTACCCTTTTTTTGTGAAGTGTCTAGCTGTAGTTTTTGAACACTAGCTCTGCAGGCACCTAGGGAAACGTAGCAAGCCTACACATTTTTGAAAACTGCACACCCAGGGGAATCCAGCATGGGGTGACTTGACTGCCCACCACCAGGTTCTGTTACTCAGAATCCCTTGCAAACCTAAAACATTGGCAAAAAAAACACATTTTCCCTACATTTCTGTGGTGGAAAGTTCTGGAATCTGCGTGGATCCAACCACCCCGCGTTCCCCAAAGTCTTACGAGAAAAATGATACCTCACTTGTGCGGGTCGGTCTTGTGCCCACGACAGGAAACGGCATAAAACGCAACGTGGTCACTCCTCAATTTCGCAGTGAAAAATGACCCTTTTTTGGCAAAGTGCCTAGCTGTCGTTTTTGAACCATAGGTCTGCCGGGACCTAGGCAAACCTAGAAAACCTATACATTTTTTAAAACTAGACACCCAGTGGAGTCCAGGATGGGGTGACTTAGCTGCCTTCCACCAGGTTCTGTTACCCAGGATCCCTTGCAAACCTAAAAATTGTCAAAAAAACCCACATTTTCTCCACATTTCTGTAGTGGAAAGTTCTGGAATCTGCATGGATCCACAATTTTCCACCCACCACGCGTTCCCCAAAGTCTTCTGAGAAAAAAAATACCTCACTTGTGTGGGTAGGCATAGTGTCCGCGACAGAAAATGGCGCAAAACGCAGCATGGTCACACCTCAATTTTGCAGTCAAAATGACCCTTTTTTGGCAAAGTGCCTAGCTGTAGTTTTTGAACCCTAGCTCTGCGGGCACCTTGGAAAACCTAGCAAACCTATACATTTTTTAAAACTAGACACCCAGGGGAATCCAGGATGGGGTGACTTGACTTCCTCCCAACAGGGTCTGTTACCCAGAATCCCTTGCAAACCTAAAAAATTGTCAAAAAAAACCAATTTTCCCCACATTTCTGTGATGGAAGGTCCTGGAATCTGTGTGGATCCACAAATTTCCACCCACCCCGCATTCCTCAAAGTCTTCCGAGTAAAATGATACCTCACTTGTGCGGGTTGGCGTAGTGCCCATGACAGGAAACGGCGCAAACGCAACGTGGTCACACCTCAATTTTGCAGTGAAAAATGACCCTTTTTTGGCAAAGTGCCTAGCTGTAGTTTTTGAACCCTAGATCTGCGGGCACCTTGGAAAACCTAGCAAACCTATACATTTTTGAAAACTAGATACCCAGGGGAATCCAGGATGGGGTGACTTGACTTCCTCCCACCAGGGTCTGTTACCCAGAATCCCTTGCAAACCTAAACAATTGTCAAAAAAACACATTTTCCCCACATTTCTGCGGTGGAAGGTTCTGGAATCTGTGTGGATCCACAAATTTCCACCCACCCCGCATTCCCCAAAGTCTTCCGAGTAAAATGATACCTCACTTGTGCGGGTTGGCCTAGTGCCCGTGACAGGAAACGGCGCAAAACGCAGCGTGGTCACACCTCAATTTCGCAGTAAAAAATGACCCTTTTTTGGCAAAGTGCCTAGCTGTCGTTTTTGAACCCTAGCTCTGCGGGCACCCTGGGAAAACTAGCAATCCTATACATTTTTGAAAACTAGACACACAGGGGAATCCATGATGGGGTGACTTGACTGCCTACCACCAGGGTCTGTTACCCAGAATCCCTTGCAAACCTAAAAAATTGGCAAAAAAACACATTTTCCCCACATTTCTGTGGTGTAAAGTTCTGGAATCTGCGTGGATCCACAAATTTCCACCCACCCTGCGATCCCCAAAGTCTTACAAGAAAAATGATACCTCACTTGTGCTGGTCGGCCTAGTGCCCGTGACAGGAAACGGAGCAAAACGCAGCGTAGTCTCACCTCAATTTTGCAGTGAAAAAGGAGCCTTTTTTGGCAAAGTGCCTAGCTGTAGTTTTTGAACCCTAGCTCTGCGGGCACCTTGGGAAACCTAGCAAACCTATACATGTTTGACAACTAGACACCCAGGGGAATCCAGGATGGGGTGACTTGACTGCCTCCCACCAGGGTCTGTTACCCAGAATCCCTTGCAAACCTAAAAAATTGACAAAACAAGCACATTTACCCTACATTTCTGTGGTGGAAAGTTCTGGAATCTGCGTGGATCCACAATTTTCCACCCACCCCGCATTCCCCAAAGTCTTATGAGAAAAATGATACCTCACTTGTCCGGGTCGGCCTAGTGCCCACGACAGGAAACGGCGCAAAACGTATTGTGGTCACACCTCAATTTTGCAGTGAAAAATTACGCTTTTTTGGCAAAGTGCCTAGCTGTAGTTTGTGAACCCTAGCTCTGCCGGCACCTAGGGAAACCTAGCAAACCTATACATTTTTTAAAACTAGACACCCAGGGGAATCCAGGATGGGGTGACGTGACTACCTCCCTCCAGGGTCTGTTACCCAAAATCCTTTGCAAACCTAAAAAATTGTCCAAAAAAACAAATTTTCCCCATATTTCTGTGGTGGAAAGTTCTGGAATCTGCGTGGATCCACAAATTTCCACCCACCCGCGTTCCCCAAAGTCTAACGAGAAAAATGGTACCTCACTTGTGTAGGTCGGCCTAGTGCCTGCGACAGGAAACGACGCAAAACGCAACGTGGTCACACCTCAATTTTGCAGTGAAAAATGACCCTTTTTTGGCAAAGTGCATAGCTGTAATTTTTTAACCCTAACTCTGCCGGCTCCTAGGGAAACCTAGCAAACCTATACATTTTTCAACACTAGACACCCAGGGGAATCCAGGATGGGGTGACATGACTGCCTCCCACTAGGGTCTGTTACCCAGAATCCCTTGCAAACCTAAACAAATGTCCAAAAAAACACATTTTCCCCACATTTCTGTGGTGGAAAGTTCTGGAATCTGTGTGGATCCACAAATTTCCACCCACCCCGTGTTCCCCAAAGTCTTACGAGAAAAATGGTACCTCACAAAAAAATCCCTGGTGGTCTAGTGGGCCCACTTTTTAAAAAAACATGGCGATCTAGCCCCCTGCGTGGCAGACACAGCCACAAATAATGACCCCAAAGGAGAGTGACCCGTGCCCAAGGGGTCACTCTCCACAAAAAACTCCCTGGTGGCCTAGTGGGCCCTATATTAAACAAGTATTGGCAATGCAATCGGTCTCGCCTTTGGGACCTTATATGTACTTAGCTATGCAGCACATTAGCCTGCACCCTGAAACATCAGCTGTTCTTTGACATGGAGGGAAAGCAAGCACCAAACTGCGTGACACGGCAAATATTGGAACACACGAGGAGAAATATTGCCTTTCAGCGGGAAATGGTATAGTCCAAAGCTTTGTTTTTAATATAAAATCTGGGCCTTCGGTGGTCAGTTCACTGAAAATACAAGATTTAAAAAAAATATTATTGTCTATGGGTGCTCGTGGAAGACAATTTCTATGGATGGAAAACTAGAGAATGCTGAAGTGATTCTGCTACCTTACTGTCCTCTACTGCATTTTTGTTTTAAAATAAAGAAAATCTTCCCCCCAGGGGGGCAGACAAAGCCTGAATTACATTGCCCCCAAAAAGGGGAGTGACCTTTGCCTAAGGGGCCGCTCCCCCCCCCCCCAAAAAAAGAACTTTTTTTTAAAAATGGCCCCCAGAGGGGAGTGACCCTTGCCCAAGGGGCCACTCCCCACTACATCAAAGTTAAATGGCCAAAGGGCCGATTTTGATATTTAAAAAATGTCTGCCCCCCCGGGGGGCAGACAAAGAAAGTAAATATTGCCCCCCAAAAGGGTGAGTGACCCTTGCCTAAGGTGCCTCTCCCCCAAAACAGTAAAACATGGTGCCTTTAAAAAAAAAAAAAAGTCCCTGGCATCTAGTGGGAATTCCTGCTGCACGATTGCACGATCGTGCAGCAGGAATGCACAAAAGAGGCATCGAGGGAAAGGAAAACCCTTTCCTTTCCCTCGATGTCCCTTTTAAAGAAAATCCCCCCTCCCCAGCCCCAAATCTCACCTTAGTTTACCGACGCGCAGGAAGCAAACGGCTTCCTGCGCGTCGGTGATCCAAGAGAACCCTCAATGACGTCAGCGCGCCTCATGCGCTGATGTCATTGATGACGCGAGGGGAGGGTCGGGGGAGGCAGGGGAAAGTCTTCCCCTGCCTTCCCCAGGAAAACAACCCCGATCGCCGCCCACGGGGGGAGCGCCAGCGCTTCCCCCTTGGGTGGGTGTCATGGCGAGCTGAGATCGTCATGAGCACACGGCGACTGTGTTCCATGACAAGCCCAGCTCTTCATGAGCGCCGAAGGGGTTAAAAACAATTGAAACCTGACTACTAAACATCAAAGAATACCTGATAGTGAAAATATGACATGGAGTCCTGAACAATTCAGAGCAATGGTGGGCTAGTGTTTTAAGTTAAACTAAATTAGTACATACACAAATTGTAAAGTGGACTCAAAATCTGGAGTGGACAAGGTTAAGTGTTTACGCAGCACAATATCTGAATGATGATGCGGACTAATGATTTTCTTCTATATATAAATTATTGTTTATTTTTTATGCATGGGTGGGAAAATGGGGCCAGTGTGGGCTATTGTTTAGGCAATAGAAGAACTGATGATCCTGCACTGAGTTGGTGTTGCTTTCACCACATCCAACCCCCGGTGTTTTATCCACTAATGGTGTAAATTATTAAGTTACACCTCAACCAATTGCACAGTCCAGGGGAAGGCGGTTTGGGGTTTGAGGAATGGATGGGAAAGGGGATTTGGGGAAAGGCGTAACAAAGACAAACACTACACAATGACAATATTCATCTGGGTGATGAGCATCCATGATCCAACCATCGTCAATCTGTTGCGGGAGGATACAAAGGAATGACTATGACACAGTTAGCTTACCTGCATTGCAAATTTTGCAAACAGTCCGTCAGTCCCAGAGAGACCCATGTTATATTATATGTTTATATCTATATCTATATCTATATCTATATCTATATCTATATCTATATATATATATATTCACTGAAAAAACCATAGGTTTCACACACGTTATAGTTAGGAATTAGCATTTAAAAAACCTTGCAAATTCAGTGAAAAAACCATAGGTTTCACACATGCTATAGTTAGCTGGAGATTTTACTCATAAAAAAACAATGAAATTCCCCCATTATAGTTAGTGCAGGCAACTATAACTCACGCGACCGCAATCCTCTGCTGATGCTAATACTGTATTTAGACACTTATTTGCCCATGTCTTCTTCCATTAAATTTTAGCTATACATATATTACAAATATTTTTTTTTCATAAAGACACATATGTCATCAGCAGAGGATTGCGGTCGCGTGAGTTATAGTTGCCTGCACTAACTATAACGGGGGGAATTTCATTGGTTTTTTATGAGTAAAATCTCCAGCTAACTATAGCATGTGTGAAACCTATGGTTTTTTCACTGAATTTGCAAGGTTTTTTAAATGCTAATTCCTAACTATAACGTGTGTGAAACCTATGGTTTTTTCAGTGAATTTGTACGGTTTTTTAAATGCTAAGTTACTTTACGCCGTTCGTGGCGTGCACGCCCACTTAACGCAGTTCGTTCTGTGCGCGCACGGTGCGCTTCACGCACCGTGCGCGCACAGTGAGCACGCGGTGCGCTTCGCACACCGCGCGCCCACTTTACGCAGTTAGTGGCGTGCACGCACGGTGGGCACGCGGTGCGCTACGCGCACCGCGTGCCCACGTTACGCTGGATGGGCCATGTACGCACGATGCGCTTCGCGCACCGTCCGCACATGGAGGACATATTATGCGCTTCATTGTGAAAGGTAATATTTTAAATGTTCATTTACACCATATGCCGTGCACGAAAGGTGCCCTTCGGGCACGTTTTGCACACAGGGTGGGGAAAGTGTGGATACTTTTTTTTTTTTTAATAATTTTTACCGTACGCGTACGGTAAGCGTAATCGGCGTTTTTTCGGAAAAAAAAAATTTGAATTTTTTGCATTGGGGGTTCTTTTGGGACACCTTAATCAAGGCTAGGTGGTTAGGAGCTGTATAAACAGCCCCTTTACATGTTTTTTGCCTTTGTTTTTCCTCCCCCCCTCAGAGTGCGAGAGAGAAAATGGCGGGCCGCTGCTTCCTGGTTTCGACCGATTCGAATGTTTAGTAAGATCTAACAGCCAATCAGAATCGCGCTCGCGCACAGCACCGTACGCGTACGGTAAGCTTACCGTAAGCGCACGGTAAGCGCACCGTAAGCTGCCACAGATATATATATTGATTTAAATGCTATTTTCTCAGGATCTACTGAACAGATTTACACCAGACCTACAAAAGGCACTTCCTTGACCTGTAGACTACCAAATTTCAAGTAACTCTGTTCAGCCGTTCGGGCTGTAGCTGTGTCTAAAGGTCCTATGGAAAAATGCATGGGAAAAATGCGTTTTGGGACCCCCCTTTTTTCTCAGCCCCCGCTTGACAAATCCCCCCGAGACTTTCAGGGTAGGAGCGGAGCGTAGCGCCCCATTAGTTTTGAAAATTTCGCGAGGATTCGTCGACCGGCGCCAAAGTTATTCCAAATAGAATGTTGCGGATTTCCTATGGTAAGAGGGTCCTAACTATAACTACCTACTGGCGACCGCCAGTAGGTAATATATATTCACTTAAAAAACCATAGGTTTCACACATGTTATAGTTAGCTGTACATTTCACTCGTAAAAAACCAATGAAATTCCACGTTATAGTTAGATCAGGTTACTATAACTTGCGCGCCCACAATAAACTGCTGATGACGTCACATATTACATCACTCATGACATGGTCAGTGACATCACTCATCACATCAATGATGACATCTGAAATGACACATTGTGGATTGCGGTCGCGCAAGTTATAGTTACCTGATCTAACTATAACGTGGAATTTCATTGTTTTTTTACGAGTGAAATGTACAGCTAACTATAACGTGTGAAACCTATGGTTTTTTAAGTGAATTTGCAAGGTTTTTTAAATGCTAATTCCTAACTATAACGTGTGTGAAACCTATGGTTTTTTCAGTGAATTTGTACGGTTTTTTAAATGCTAAGTTATGTATTTATTTATTTATTTTTTTTCTGGTTTTTCACCGTGCGCACACCCTGCGCGCAGGGTGCGCTTCGCGCACCGTGCGCGCGCTGTGGGCACTCGGTGCGCTTCGCGCACCGAGCGCACACGTTGCGCAGTTCATACCGTGCACGCCTCGCCTTTTTTTACACAGTAACAATTTTTTTTTTCCCTTGCGGGTCCTTCAATTTATGTAATAAATGTGATTGTTATTTCTTTTTTTCTTTTTTGTAATTTTTTTTGCCGTGCGCGTACGGTAAGCTTACCGTACGTGCACTCCGCCATTTTTGCAAAAAATTATTAAATGTATTTTACGTACTTTTTGGTCCTTCGTGGACGCCCTGACAAACGCTAGGGGGTCTGCAACTCTCTCCGTTGCCCCCTTTTCACGTTATCCACCTTTGTTTTTCAGTGCTAGAGACAGAAAATGGCGGCCGCCACTTTCTGATTTCGACCGAATCGAATGTTTACAGTCATGTAACCACCAATCAGAATTGAGCTCGCGCACGGCACCGTACGCGTACGGTAAGCTTACCGTAAGCGCACGGAGCGCGCTCACAGATATATATATTGATTTAAATGCTATTTTCTCAGGACCTACTGAACAGATTTACACCAGACCTGCAAAAGGCACATCTCTGACCTGAGGACTACCTCTCTGCCAAATTTCAAGTAATTCTGTTCAGCCGTTCGGGCTGTAGCTCGGACTAAAGGTCCTATGGGAAAATGCATGGGGAAAATGCGTTTTGGGACCCCCTTTTTTCTCAGCCCCCGCTTGACAAATCCCTCCGAGACTTTCAGGGTAGGAGCGGAGCGGAGCGCCCCATCTATTTTGAAAATTTCGCGAGGATTCGTCAACCGGCGCCAAAGTTATTCCAAATAGAATGTTGCGGATTTCCTATGGAAACACGGTCCTAACTATAACTATCTACTGGCGACCGCCAGTAGATAATATATATATATTCACAGAAAAAACCATAGGTTTCAGGCACGTTATAGTTAGGAATTAGCATTTAAAAAACCTCAGAAATTCACTGAAAAAACCATAGGTTTCAGGGGTGTTATAGTTAGCTGGACTTTTCACTTGTACAAAACCATTGAAATTCCCCCGTTATAGTTAGTTCAGCTAACTATAACTCGCGCGCCCGCAATGCACTGCTGATGACGTCACATATTACATCACTCATGACATGGTCAGTGACATCACTCATGACATCACTGATGACATCTCAAATGACATCACTGATGACATCATCCAGTGAATGTGTGTTTTTCTGAAAATTAAATATGTTTTATATATATATATCTCAAGGTCGATGGAAGAATAAATGGGTATATAATTGTCTAAATGGATGATTTGTTTTTGAAAAATTGATTGTGTAACTGACTGATTAAGTGTATCATAGTGAATACATGGCTTAGTGAGTAATGTTTAAATATGAAAATATCTGTATCAGTCTCTCTCTTTGTGTATAAGTGGCTGCATGGGTTGGTGAGTAGCTACATGGGTGTCTATATAGGTTATTAGTTGGTTTTTTGAGTATCAGTCTGAGTGTCTGCATGGTTCGGTGGGGGGTATTACGTAGTGCATAGGTGCATGAATGAGTGACTCACTGTTTGTATGTGTTGAAGACAGCATGTGTGCAGGACTGTATGGGTGGATGAGTGTGTGTATGGGTGTGTTAGTGAGTAAATGACTGTCTCAATAGTATCTTTATGAGTAACTACATATGTTTTAAACTAGTATATGTGACTATTGGTGTATATAAGTGAGTATATGTGAGAGTGGGAGATTGAAAGAGTTCCTGTATGAATAAGTATGTGTTTCTATAAGTGATTGTTTAAAAGACTAAGTATGTGTAAGTTTCCGTAGAAGTAAGTGTGGTGTTGTGTGTATAACTGTATTTGCAAGTAAATGTATGTTTGATTCTTTATTAGCATGACTGACTATGTATGTGAGTAACTCTATGGATGAGTGGCATTGTGTAACAGGATGTATAGGTGTATGAGTACATATGATGAGTGAGTACATGTATGAGTGACTGTATAGGACTGTTGGTGAATGAGTGGATGTGTATGTGGATCTTAGAATTACTGAAGAGGTTGTTGTAACTGGTATTGGTATGTCCATTGTTTTGAAAATGTTAGTCTCTATTTTTGAATGTGTGTATCAAAGGATATATAAGGGTGAGAGGAGGTCTGCCACTCTATCACAAGGATGATGTCATCAGTAATGTCATCAGTGATGTCATTTGAGATGTCATCAGTGATGTCATGAGTGATGTCACTGACCATGTCATGAGTGATGTAATATGTGACGTCATCAGCAGTGCATTGCGGGCGCGCGAGTTATAGTTAGCTGAACTAACTATAACGGGGGAATTTCAATGGTTTTGTACAAGTGAAAAGTCCAGCTAACTATAACACCCCTGAAACCTATGGTTTTTTCAGTGAATTTCTGAGGTTTTTTAAATGCTAATTCCTAACTATAACGTGCCTGAAACCTATGTTTTTTTCTGTGAATTTCAAAGGTTTTTTAAATGCTAATTTCTAACTATGCCTACAGAGATAGGACATGTGAAGAAAGAAGAAAAAATGCACAGAAAGAAAAATAAAGAAGTGCAGAAAGAAACAACAGAAGTCCTCAAAGACAAAGAAAAGTGCAGGAAGAAGGATAACGTGCAGAAAGAACAAAAAGAAGAGCAGAAAGAAGCCTTGTTGCAAAATCATCCTGTACCCTCAACTTTTTCAGACGGATACTGGTGGTAACTGAGTCTGACTAACCAGTCCTAGAGCCAGTGCTATGTTAAAAGACACTCAGAATACAGTGAAAACACCTACATACACTAGGGAACATTATGCGTTGGGGTCCCCCTGTGATTAGCATGACCTCCTCTGTAAGCCCCTAGTATATAATTGGGCAGGGGGATTAAAACTACCTCTTAAAACAGGCCACAGGGCGTTTTTGCACACGTTAACTCAGGCCCCGTCCCCTCCCTTCACCACTGTGTAAACACGCCCTGTGTCCGTTTTTAGTTGGGAGATTAAGTTCATTTGAATCCTGAGGGTCCCTAGGGTCCAACTAGCCCACTAGCCCACTAGGTACCTCCAGTAAGTGCCACAGAGCTGCGTTGCAGAGAGGTGTAAAAAGTAGCACGGCCTGGACCACCTCTCTGCAATGCAGCTCAGTGGCGCTTACTGGAAGCACTTGGTGGGCTAGTTAGCCCCCAGGGGCCCTCAGTATTGAAGTATTGAAGGGAAATTATATCTCCAATTTAAAACGTGCCATAGTACGTGTTTGCACACGTCACCTCAGGCCCCGTCCCCTCCCTTCACCACTGTGTAAACGCGCCCTGTGGCTGTTCTAAGTTGAGAGATTAAGTCCCCTTGAATCCTAAGGGTCCCTAGGGTCAAACTAGACCACTAGGTACCTCCAGTAAGTGCCACAGAGCTGCGTTGCAGAGAGGTGTAAAAAGGGGCTTGGCCTCAGAACACCTGTCTGCAGCGCAGCTTCCTGGCGCATACTGGAGATGCCTGTTGGGCTAGTTGGCCCTCAGGGACCCTCAGTATTGAAGAGGAATTAATTCCCCAACTTACAACTCGCCAGGGGGCGCGTTTGCAGAGTGCTGCAAGGAGGGGGCGTGGCCTCCGGCACGATACCAGTCTTTTATTTATTTTAATTTTTTAAGAAGGGGGGCTGTGTGGTTCCCCTTCTTATTCTAATTTATTAGCCCTGATGACCCCATCCCCCAGGGCCTGTCTCCTAATTAAATTTTTTTGACCCCAATCCCCAGGGCCGGCCACTGTTTTTTATTATTTTTAAAAAATATATATTTATAGACACACCTAGGACATGCTGGACAAACCGTACGTACCTATCACCATGACGATCTGCGTGATATTCATTAAAAGGCGACTATGCATACAATGAATCCACGTGGAATGTATTTACACCACTAGTGAAGCTCTGACATGTCTGATGCCCTACCGTGCCTAATCCCGGTAGACACCCTTATCGTTTATTTATACAAACATGGGTAGCTATTGACGGGTACATTTAATACACATGCACACCAAGCCATTCAAAGGGGATTAAACAAAAATTCGACCAAAACTATGCAAGAAACCCCCCTCACGGTTAATAAAACACACATCCACTGCCGGATGTGTAATACTTTTTATTTTACTCTCTGGAAAGGGGACGAACATCACTTGAGAGTCACAGCGCGCTCCTGGCAGAGCCCAGTGCTGTGTTACACCCACCATTGCCTGCTGAGTGCCACACACCTCTGTGTTGTATTCCACTAGCTAGTGCATATGCTATGATACTCTCTAGCCCATGTGCACTGTAACACCACCTCGTGAATATGTCATGCCACACTTGTCTTCGCACGGGTTATATTGCCCCATCTAACGTGCCTTCCTCTATGCCTATGTTATAACGCACAGTGCTATGCCATACATATTACAATCTGGGATCCATATCTTTGTCACAGTGCATATGCAACGTTACACTCCCCAGCACATATTTTATATTACAAGTTTAGAGACTAGTTAGGTTACACAACACTGCCCTGTGCATATTACACTCCAAGGCGCATATCGCATAGCACGCGCTAGTGCCTGTGCTATCTCGCACTCTCCAATGAATCTGTCATTGCGCACAATGTATTGCATATTATATTTCACGCCCGGTTCATCTTATATCACACTTTTTGGTGCATAGTTTATACCATACACTATTTCTAGTTTTCATTTTCAATCGTGCTCTCAGGACTATGTTCTATATAACACTGTGTTCACTTACCCTTTTCACGGGCATTACATTTTGCGATAGGGGGTGGAGGGTCAAGGGGTGTTTCTGCCAAGTGAGCCCAGAGTCACAGTCACAAACGTCCTCTTCTTCCTGAATAAAAGTGAGATTATGCTGCATACTTGTTCATATTTTAAGTAGTTCGCACAGACACACGTTTTAAAAACAATAAAGTTCCTAATACCCGCCTTCTCTGAACAGTTAGCTTGCTGCCCCATCCCCCTCCTCCCTATCCTCTGTTGTGTGAATCCATGGACTAGCCTCCTCCCTCCATACATTTAGTATGATGTACCAGTCCACTCCTCCTGCCCTCCATTGCCCAATTCTATGCCCCATCATTGACCTCCTGCTTAAACTCTGTGCTTAGCTTGCTGCCCCTATTCTCCTTCCCCCTGCCCTCCGATGTCTTTGTGCATGCCCCTGCTCCATCCTTTTTGCCCACCATGTTCCATGGACCTGCCACTCCTATCTACTCTGAGTGTTCTGTTGAGCTGCCACTCCCCTCCCACCTGCCTAGCATTGTCAGATGACTGTAACCTGTCCCTGCCACCTCTACCCTGCCTGTCCACATGCCATGCCCCTATCCTCTTCCTCCTGTCCTACATGGTCCATTGTACTGCCACACCCTTCTGCCCTCCCTGGTCTGTTATGCTGCAACTGCTCCTCCTGCCTGCCCCGTGTGGTCTGTTGTGAGGCCCCTTCCCCTGAACTTTCTTGTCTGTGCACAGGTCCTGACCCTCCCTTCCATCCTCCATCGTCCTTTGTGCATGCCCCTGCACCCTCCTTCTTGCCCATCATAGCCATTGTGCTGCCATTAACCCTCCCACTTGCCATGCATGGTCTTCTGTGCTGCCATGGCCCCTCCCACCTTCCCTGTGTGGTCAGTTAGCAGCCCCTGACCCCCTCCCACCTTCCCTCCATGGTCTGTGTGTATGCCATCACAGTCTCACTGTTGCTCTTCATGGTGTGTCTTGCTTCTAGTGCCCATCCTGCCTGACCTCCATGGCTATCTTGCTGCTCCTGCCCTGCCCCCTTGCCCCAGCCCTCTGTTTACATGTGCAGACCCCTACTCCCTCCCTCCTGGCTTGTCTGTTCCATTGTAATGCCCCTGATCCGTCCCTCTTGCCCTTTATAGTCTGTTATGCTGCAGCTTTCTCTCCTGTCTGTCCATTATGGTCAGCTAGCTACCATTGCCTCTTGCCCCTCTGTTCTCTGTTGTCCATGTGCATGGTCCTGTCCCCTCCCTCTTGCTTTCTATGGATTGTTGTGCTGCACTCCCGTCCCGCATGCCCTGTGTGGTGTATTGTGCTGCTGCAAACCCTGATGCCTGCCCTGCAGGGTCAGTTTGGTGCACCTCTCCATGTCCCTCCTGTCCTCTGTTATCCAAGTCCATGTCCCTACCCCATTTCCTTCCATGATCCAATGTACCATACTTGCGAACATTTTGAACTTGGTAAGAGGGAGATTTTGAAAAAAACTGGGGTATTGATTTTCCCCTTTGAGTTATATTGAAAAAGAGGAGATTGTAGACAGGAGACAGATCAAATAAAGCCCATTTGAGCTTAAAAACATTGGACGTTTCCTGGCTGAATCGGGTCTGTTGGCATGTATGGTTGTACTACCATTGCCTCATCCTTCTGCCCACAATGGCCTATTACATTGCCACAGCCTCTCTTGCAAGTCCTGTATTGTTGGTTTGTTGCCCCTGCCCCCCTTTCCACTGCCCTCCATAGTCTGTTGTGCTGCCACGGCCCATCCTGCCTGCTCAGTGTGGTTAAATTGTTGCCTTTGCACCCTCCTACCTGCCTTCAATTTTCAGAGTCCGTGCCCCTGGCCTCTGCCTCTCAACAGTATCCTAATGAACAACTAGATTGCTAACATTCTATATTTATTCCAAAAGTGTGGAACGCCTGACGTCATCTTGATGTAATCAAAACTGTAATACCTAGAGCATTTCCTTTAGAAATTACATATATGAGAGGGTCTTATTGGCATCGAAATTATGGTTAGTGCTCTAAAAGACTAAAATAAGGACATATTTTCTGAGTTTTCAAATAGCGACAAAGCACTTTTAAATTATTTGTTATCTTTATGTTTTTTTATCCAGTTGACCACTTGATTAAATGTTGCACTTAGGGGAGAGGATGTGGTGTTACTTCCAGAACTGCAGACTTTGCAACTGGGGAACCAGGTTGGAGTTTCTGCTTCAGCTCGACATTCTGTGATTCTGGTCAAATCACTTAGTCTCCCCATGTCTACAACCAAAATGAATTTGTTCTTGTGTGATGTAACCAATGCTCATGTAAAGCACTCCAATACCTGACAAGTCTGCACTATATAACACTGCAAAAACACAAAATAGTAAGTATTTGGCACACATCTGTCATTAGGCTATATTTGGGCTACATCTGGGTGATTTTGGGCTACATTTGGGCTCTTTTGTCTCCGGTGGCCATCTTGGGAGATTTATTTGTTTTGAAGTTTCCTAATTTCCTCATGTACTGCAGTCTCCTCAGTAGGAAATGCTTTCAATTTTTTACTTTGATTCCATCAAGAAGGCATTCAGATGTGTCACACATTTGCCATAAATTCAGAATGTTAGCACTCTTTTTGCTCATTAGATCACTGTAGTAAAGCTACTGCTCACCAGGGAAAACTGCTGCTGGTATTGAAAGTGCATGTTTCAGTCTGCATGTCAGAATGTTTTAAAGAAATAGAAGAGGATTTGAGAAGTCACTCAAAATGTGCCCTAATGTTTCTTTCTGCAGCACTAATCATATTTTTTAAGGAAAAATGAACCCCCTCATTTTGTTCCTTTTTAAATTAAATGTTTTAAGAGTTACCACTTTAATCCAAGCAAGATGGCTTCAGGTGTGCCATACGTTTATCATAAGTAGGACTGTTAGCGATCTAGTTGTTCTTTGGAACACTCTGGGAAGCTGCAGTAGAACACAAAGGAATCAACTGACAGTCTCTGCCCTTGTTGGATGTACATGTTTTACTGAGAATGTCAGACTTCATTCTCACATGACTGAGAAAGATAATGTGAATTTACAGAAAATAAGCTCTCAGTTTAGCTTATAGATCACCTTCCAAACCTCTGTGGGAAAAGCATGAGAAAATATTTTTCTCTCAATCATGATATCCCAGCAGAAGGCTTTTTCACATGGTGAAATCACCTTAGAACATACCACAATTCCTAAAATGAGTATGGTACCATCAACAAATGATTTATAATGTAACTAAAGTCTTAAAACCTTCTATTAACTGCAATGCTTTTTAGTGAGGTGCTATCATGTATATTGGTCCCAAGATGGCTGCCAACACTTCTTGGATGAAGTGCTGACAGCCAATCAGATCTCAGGATGAGATGTGTGGTTAGGCTCCGCCCACATATATATATGATTTTACTTTTGATTTTCTCAGGAACTACTGAACAGATTGACACCAGACCTGCAAAAGGCACTTCCCTGACCTGAGGACTACCTCTCTGCCAAATTTCAAGTAATTCTGTTCAGCCGTTCGGGCTGTACCTTGGACTAAAGGTCCCTATGGAAAATTGCATGGGAAAAACGCATTTTGGGACCCCCCTTTTTTCTCGGCCCCCGCTTGACGAATCACCCGGAGACTTTCAGGGTAGGAGCGGAGCGGCGCTCCCCACCTATTTTGAAAATTTTGCGAGGATTCGTCAACCGGCGCCAAAGTTATTCCACATAGAATGTTGGGGATTTCCTATGGAAACACGGTCCTAACTATAACTATCTACTGGCGACCGCCAGTAGATAATATATATATAGATATATATATATTCACTTAAAAAACCATAGGTTTCACACATGTTATAGTTAGCTGGACATTTCACTCGTGAAAAACCATTGAAATTCCCCCGTTATAGTTAGTGCAGGCAACTATAACTCACGAGACCGCAATCCTCTGCTGATGACGTCAGATATTACATCACTGTATTTAGACACTTATTTACCCATGTCTTCTTCCATTAATTTTTAGCTATACATATATTACAAATATTTTTTTTTCAGAAAGACACATATGTCATCAGTGATGTAATATCTGACGTCATCAGCAGAGGATTGCGGTAGCGTGAGTTATAGTTGCCTGCACTAACTATAACGGGGGAATTTCAATGGTTTTTCACGAGTGAAATGTCCAGCTAACAATAACATGTGTGAAACCTATGGTTTTTTAAGTGAGTTTGCAAGGTTTTTTAAATGCTAATTCCTAACTATAACGTGTGTGAAACCTATGGTTTTTTCAGTGAATTTGTACAGTTTTTTAAATGCTAAGTTATGTATTTATTTATTTATTTACTTTTAAGTTTTTCACCGTGCGTGCACCGTGCGCCCACGTTACGCAGTTCGCGGGATTTTTCCATTTCTACCGTACGCGCACGCTACGCGTACCCCGCGATTTTTCGTAAAAAAATTAAAAGATATTTTGGCCCTTGGGGGTCCTTCTGGGACACCCTGACAAAGGCTAGGGGGTCTGGAACTGTCTACCCTGCCCCCTTTTCACGTACTCCACCTTTGTTTTTCACCCCCTCAGACTGCGAGAGACAAAATGGCGGCCAACACTTCCTGGTTTCGAGCGATTCGAATATTTACTAAGATCTAACAACCAATCAGAATCGCGTTTTGGGACCCCCCTTTTTTCTCAGCCCCCGCTTGACGAATCCCCCCGAGACTTTCAGGGAAGGAGCGGAGCGGAGCGCCCCACCTATTTTGAAAATTTCGCAAGGATTCGTCAACCGGCGCCAAAGTTATTCCAAATAGAATGTTGCGGATTTCCTATGGAAACACGGTCCTAACTATATCTTTCTACTGGCGGTCTCCATGCATTTTTCCATAGGACCTTTAGTCCAAGCTACAGCCCGAACGGCTGAACAGAGTTACTTGGCAGAGAGGTAGTCTACAGGTCAAGGAAGTGCCTTTTGTAGGTTTGGTGTAAATCTGTTCAGTACATCCTGAGAAAATAGCATTTAAATCAATATATATATCTGTGGCAGCTTACGATGCGCTTACGGTGCGCTTACGGTACGCTTACCGTACGCATACGGTGACGTGCGCGAGCGCGATTCTGATTGGCTGTTAGATCTTAGTAAACATTCGAATCGGTCGAAACCAGGAAGCGGCGGCCGCCATTTTCTCTCTCGCACTCTGAGGGGGGGAGGAAAAACAAAGGTTTAAAAACATGTAAAGGGGCTCTTTAGACAGCTCCTAACCACCTAGCCTTGATGAAGGTCTCCCCAAAGAACCCCCAAGGCCAAAAATTCAATTTTTTTTTTTAGAAAAATCGCCGATTACGCTTACCGTACGCGTACGGTACAAATTATTTTTAAAAAAAAATTATCCACTCTCTCCTTACCCCGTGTGCAAATGGTGCCCGAAGGGCACCATTTGTGCCTGGCATATTGGTTAATCGAAATGTATAATAGAATTACATTTCTGAACGAAGCGCATAATATGTCCTCCATGTGCGCACGGTGCGCGGTGGCCCATCCAGCATAACGTGGGCACGCGGGGCACGGAACGAACTGCGTTAAGTGGGCGCGCACGCCACGAATGGCGTAAAGTAACTTAGCATTTAAAAAAACGTACAAATTCACTGAAAAAACCATAGGTTTCACACACGTTATAGTTAGGAATTAGCATTTAAAAAACCTTGCAAATTCACTGAAAAAACCATAGGTTTCACACATGTTATAGTTAGCTGGACATTTTACTGATAAAAAACCAATGAAATTCCCCCGTTATAGTTAGTGCAGGCAACTATAACTCACGTGACCGCAATCCTCTGCTGATGACATATGTGTCTTTATGAAAAAAAAATATTTTAATATATGTATAGCTAAAATTTAATGGAAGAAGACATGGGCAAATAAGTGTCTAAATACAGTATTAGCATCAGCAGAGGATTGCGGTCGCGTGAGTTATAGTTGCCTGCACTAACTATAACGGGGGAATTTCATTGGTTTTTTATCAGTAAAATGTCCAGCTAACTATAACATGTGTGAAACCTATGGTTTTTTCAGTGAATATATATATAAATATATATATATATATATTCAATGAAAAAACCAAAGGTTTCACACATGTTATAGTTAGCTGGACATTTCACTCGTAAAAAACCATTGAAATTCCCCCGTTATAGTTAGTTCAGCTAACTATAACTCGCGCGCCCGCAATGCACTACTGATGACGTCACATATTACATCACTCATGACATGGTCACTGACATCACTCATGACATCATTGATGACATCTCAAATGACATCACTGATGACATCACTATTTATGTATATCTCAAGGTCAATGGAAGAATAAATGGGTATATAAGTGTCTAAATGGATGCTTTTTTTTTAATTGTTTTTTTGTGTAACTGACTGATTAAGTGTATCATAGTGAATACATGGCTTACTGAGTAATCTTTAAATATTAAAATATCTGTATCAGTTTCTTACTTTGTGTATAAGTGGCTGCATGGGTTGGTGAGTAGCTACATGAGTGTCTATATAGGTTATTAGTTGGTTTTTTATCAGTATGAGTGTCTGAGTTTCTGTATGGTTCGGTGGGGGGTATTACTTAGTGCATAGGTGCATGAATGAGTGACTCACTGTTTGAATGTGTTGAATACAGCATGTGTGCAGGACTGTATGGGTGGATGAGTGTGTGCATGGGTGTGTTAGTGAGTGAATGACTGTCTCTATAGTGTCTTTATGAGTAACTACATATGTTTTAAACTAGTATATGTGACTATTGGTGTATATAAGTGAGTATATGTGAGAGTGAGAGATTGGAAGAGTTCCTGTATGAATAAGTATGTGTTTCTATAAGTTATTGTTTAAAAGAGTAAGTATATGTAAGTTTCTGTAGAAGTAAGTGTGGTGGTGTGTGTATAACTGTATATGCAAGTAAATGGATGTTTGATTCTTTATTAGCATGAGTGACTATGTGTGTGAGTAACTCTATGGATGAGTGGCGTTGTGTAACAGGATGTATAGGTGTATGAATACATATGATGAGTGAGTACATGTATGAGTGACTGTAGAGGACTGTTGGTGAATGACTGTATGTGTATGTGGTTCTTAGAATTACTGATTAGGTTGTTGTAACTGATATTGATATGTTCATTATTTTGAACATTTTAGTTTCTATTTTTGAATGTGTGTTTCAATGGTTATATTAGGGGAAGAGGAGGTCTGCCACTCTATCACAAGGATGATGTCATCAGTGATGTCATCAGTGATGTCATTTGAGATGTCATCAGTGATGTCATCAGTGATGTCAGTGACCATGTCATGAGTGATGTAATATGTGACGTCATCAGTAGTGCATTAGCTGAACTAACTATAACGGGGGAATTTCAATGGTTTTTTACGAGTGAAATGTCCAGCTAACTATAACATGTGTGAAACCTTTGGTTTTTTCATTGAATTTCTAAGGTTTTTTAAATGCTAATTCCTAACTATAACGTGTGTGAAACCCATGGTTTTTTCAGTGAATTTGCAAGGTTTTTTAAATGCTAATTCCTAACTATAACGTGAGTGAAACCCATGGTTTTTTCAGTGAATTTGCAAGGTTTTTTAAATGCTAATTTTTTTTTTTTTTTTTTTTTTTTTTACATATTTTTATTTTAATTTTCTATCCTTTTTTAAAGACTATGGTTACATTTTAAAAATTCTACAATATGTTTTTATTTTACCATTTTTTTAAAATAAACAGGTAAAATTTATTAGTATTACATATTTTTTTTTTTATTCCATTTTTTTAAAAAAATTTTTTTTTTAGCGTACGGTAAGCGCACGTCTTGCTTTAATTACGTTAGATTTCTACGCTGTTTGCGTTCATTTACGCAATTTTCGTAGACGCACGTCACGCGCGCCCAGCGCGTAACGCGTACGCTGCACGCGCACGTTACGCGGAAGTGAAGGGGCGTGCCTGTTTTGCGCATGCGCGCGTGCGCGTGTCTTTTTTACGCGCATGCGTACTTTTGTCATAAGCATACCGTAAGCGCACCGTAAGCGTACGGTGGGTCATGTGATCATGAAACACAACTTTTGATTGGTTGAAACTACTTTCAGTTCTAGAACTCTCCTACACCACACCCATTCCCCTCATTTCTGCTTGTGATCCCTTAGGAGAAGGAGCTGGGTTGTCTTTGTGATACGATGGCAGAACAGCAGAGCCCTTCTGAGAGTGAGGCTAGCAGCACTACCGTGAGGCAGAGAACGAGGAAACAAAAGACCTCTTTCATATGGGAGTATTTTTCTTTTCCAGAGGGCCAGCAAAAGGTAAATGCACCCTTAGTGACTTGTAAGCTGTGTAAGCGTGTACTTTCAAGAGGGAATCCCAACAAGAAGTATTCCTTCGGGAATCACACCATGTTGAGACACCTTAAGGATGTACACAGAAGGACACATGCTCGACATACTGAAGGTAACCCTTCAGTAAGTCAACCAAGTTTCATCCACAGCAGCTCAGCCTGGACCATCATCTGCAGGGCCGAGTCCTTCTTCTGCAGGTCAGGTGAGCCCTTCATCTGTGGTGGGAGCATCTCCTTTTTCTTCTCCTCAGGAAATTAACCCTCGGTTTCTGAGGGTTGAAATACGGTGCGCCACTTGTCATGATCTAATTTGTTATAGGGAGACCAGTATTTCCCTAGTGAACAATAAAATAGATCAGCACATTTGTCGTACCGTCTAATATTCCCATTCTTTCTTTCCTCTGTCCCTGCATGAACACAACGGCTCTTTTAAGAGCCAAGCTTACCTTTCATCTATTTTTTATATATGTTTTTAAAACTTTTTTTTGATTTTTTTTTTACCGTACGCGTACGGTACGCGTAATTATTATTTTTTTTTAAAAAAAACACTAAAAATCAATTATCACATTACAAGGTCCTTGAGAGACTACAATGAAAAACTGAAAATGTGATTGTGGAGAAGTGGAAAAAAGGGACCATGATATTTTTGACTTACCATACCCACTCAAAAAAATATTTATTCATTTAAAAAATGTTTTAATTGCTTTAAAAATGGTTCTAGTTTTCGAAAATTTTCTATCTCAATCTGAAAAAAATAGAAAAAAGTATTAATATTTAATAAAACATTTTATAATACAGTACACATATTTACATATTTTTCAAAAAAAATGTTTGCCTTTTTTTTGCTGTTTTCAGAATATATTGCATTTCACTATAAATTGTGAAAGCAATTGCATTCATCATTTAACAGCGGGAAAAAAAAAAATTAACAATCTCAAAGATTGTTTTAAAAAAGCCCACAATCTCTTTTTGCATAAACATAACTTTATAGAAATGCATAATATTCTTAAAAAATATCATCTAATATCAATACTTATTTCTTTAAAATACCGTCTGATATTTTTGTTTCAGAAGTATAATCACAAAAATATATCTCAAATAATTCCACAATACATCTGGTTCCATTTCCTTTAGGCCAAATAGTAATTTTAAAATTCTTTTTTGATTAAATTTCCAATGGTAATCCAATAAAAATCTAAAGTTTAAATTGTACAGATCTCACCGATTCTCTGTAACATTTTGGTTTCCGAAAGATTTATTAATAATTAAATAAGTCCACAATAGAAGTGTTTACCTTTCCGCATGGCCAAATAGTAATTTTAAAAATCTTTTTTGAATAAATTTCCAATGGCAATCCAATAACATTCCAAAATTTAAATTATGCAGATGTTACCGATTTTTTCTAAATTTTTGGTTTTCCAAAGTTTCATTAAAAATTGAAAAAGTCCACATTACAATTGGTTACCTTTCCATTAGGCCAAATGGTAATTTGTAAAATCATTTTTTTTGAAAATTCCAATGGTAATCCAATAAAATGGTAAAATTGTTTTGTCCAGATGTTGCCAAATCTCTCTAAAATTTAGGTTTCAGGAAGATTAGATAGGAATTTGCTAAATCAAAAGGCAAACGTTGCTTAAAAATCAATTGGGAATCATTACACAGTGTCCAGCCTTTTTCACATTTAAGATAAACTGTGTAATGACCAGAAGTTACAGTAGGTCCATCATGGAAAATTATTGCAAATGTTACAAAAGTTTTTCCTGAAATTGATAATTGCTGTCCTGTAAACTTCTTTATTAAAGTATCTAATTTTGAACCATCAGCTTTACAGCGTTGCATCATTAAAATTACATACTGTCCGTATTCCTTTAAAATTAACGTTGAAAACATGTCAGATTGACACTCACTGCATTCCATGCTATGATTAGCATCTTTAACTAATTTAGCAAAAGTGACTGTTTTACTTTCTGGCAATGTTAAATAAATAAACCTTTCAGAATCAACATTAGAGCCACATATATTATAACAGTTTTCACAACTATGTTCCCATTTATAAGAGAGACCAAATAAATTTTCAATGGGAACCCCTTCTTCTTCCAGTACCTGAAGAAAAAACATCAAGAATTCCTGTGCGTCTTGCTGTACATTTTGAGAAAACTGTGTTCGTCCTGAACATACATCTAAAAGTTTTCTAATTTCAGTAGCACTTTCTATTTGAGTTTTATCATTACTCAGCATTGAAAAAGGAGACTCAACTCAGAACAGAATCTTTTTCCCTGATTTACTATTATCTGCTCTTGCACACTTTCCAGATAAAATGCAACATTCAGCACTACATTAGCGTAGCAGTTGACACCAGAGCTATTTTCAAAATGACATCCTACAACCTCTTCTTCATTTTCCTTTTTCTTTTTGCTTGCAATTACATCACTCCTCTTTTTTTTCCTCCTCTCTACATCTTCATTACAGATATTCTCATTTCTCCTTTTACGAGAAACTACACGTTTCTCCAACACAGGATACTGACCTAAATGAGGAGCATAGGTTCTTCTTAATCTATTATACTCCTTTACACAATTTGTATCAGCACTAACTTTTGAGTCATCAAAGTCTATCATGAATAAACCAGATAATGTTTTCACTCATGACAAAGCTACATAAGCCATACCTTCTTTGAACACAGTTGAACCAATGTTCACAAAAGCACAATCTACAATCAATCCTTGAGACTTGTGAATAGTTACTGCATATGCTAGAGAAAACGGAAACTGCTTCCTACGTACATATAAGTCTTTCACAAGCATGAAACGAACTGAACAACGACAAATATCTTTAACTTCTTCTATCTGATCAAATTTTATTTTTAAACATTCAATTCCATCTTTTTTCTGATAATTAATAAAACCCACAACTCTTCCCATAGCTCCATTAACTAAACCTTTTTCAACATCCAAATTTCTCCTTAAAAATACTCTACAGTTCATGCAAACATATAGATTTTTTTCTAATCCAGCTGTTTTGGAAATGTTCTTCTCTAGTGAATCCAATTTATTTTTCAGTGTGCCTGTTAATGTGATAGTAATTCTTCCATCCTCAATTTTATCCACTGCTTCCAATTTCCTGATATCTTCCTTTTCCAATTTCAAAAGCTCCTCATTGAATATTGAGCATTCACGTAGAGTTGGCATTAAGCAGATGACACTTTTCTTTTCTGCAATGTTCTTGTATATCTTCTCTGCAACTATTTCTTCCTTTGGAAATAAATTATGTAGCAACTGACTCTGTAATGCTTTTGTGCCTGCTTCAGTGAGTAGTCCAATCCTGATATCTTTCAGAATACTTCCATATTCTTCATCGTTTGCTTGCCTCATATTAGTAGTAAGTTCCTTGTACTCAAAGAAGGACCAAATATTTGCATCAACAACCTTCTCTACATCTGATACTGACCCACGGAACAGAGCCCTATTCAATTCATCTAACTTTAGTGCTGGACTTTTAGCACATGTCCAAACTGCTTTTTCAGACCAGCACCATGTGTAACCTGGGTGACTGACTACACTCCAGCAAGGGCAACCAGCCTTAGTGATGCTGAATGTATTTGCATTACTGACTGAAACCTCAAACCCCACTCGCTTGTGAATACTGTGCATGATTCCACAGGGTAAGCAGCTGGGTGTGTGCTAAGAGTCTGCTTCTGCACCTAAAAATGGCTCCCCCTTTCCATCTAATGCAACTGTGAAATCACCAGAGCAATACGCAATAAATCTCTGCCTGTAATTCCTATATGCACACAGAGTCATGTTTTCACATTAGTCACAAAACGAAATTTCTTTGCCATTTTGAAAGCACACTTACTACTCTTTTTTTTGGCAAGTGATAAACACTTTTACAGTCTGTCACATTTTGAATCCACTTTTCAGATTCTTAAAAAAGCACATGTCCAAACTGCTTTTTCAGACCAGCACCATGTGTAACCTGGGTGACTGACTACACTCCAGCAAGGGCAACCAGCCTTAGTGATGCTGAATGTATTTGCATTACTGACTGAAACCTCAAACCCCACTCGCTTGTGAATACTGTGCATGATTCCACAGGGTAAGCAGCTGGGTGTGTGCTAAGAGTCTGCTTCTGCACCAAAAAATGGCTCCCCCTTTCCATCTAATGCAACTGTGAAATCACCAGAGCAATACGCAATAAATCTCTGCCTGTAATTCCTATATGCACACAGAGTCATGTTTTCACATTAGTCACAAAACGAAATTTCTTTGCCATTTTGAAAGCACACTTACTACTCTTTTTTTTGGCAAGTGATAAACACTTTTACAGTCTGTCACATTTTGAATCCGCTTTTCAGATTCTTAAAAAAGCACATGTCCAAACTGCTTTTTCAGACCAGCACCATGTGTAACCTGGGTGACTGCCTACACTCCAGCAAGGGCAACCAGCCTTAGTGATGCTGAATGTATTTGCATTACTGACTGAAACCTCAAACCCCACTCGCTTGTGAATACTGTGCATGATTCCACAGGGTAAGCAGCTGGGTGTGTGCTAAGAGTCTGCTTCTGCACCAAAAAATGGCTCCCCCTTTCCATCTAATGCAACTGTGAAATCACCAGAGCAATACGCAATAAATCTCTGCCTGTAATTCCTATTTGCACACAGAGTCATGTTTTCACATTAGTCACAAAACGAAATTTCTTTGCCAATTTGAAAGCACACTTACTACTCTTTTTTTTGGCAAGTGATAAACACTTTTACAGACTGACACATTATGAATCCACTTTTCAGATTCTTAAAAAAGCACATGTCCAAACTGCTTTTTCAGACCAGCACCATGTGTAACCTGGGTGACTGCCTACACTCCAGCAAGGGCAACCAGCCTTACTGATGCTGTATGTATTTGCATTACTGAGTCCAACCTCAAACCCTTAAAGTATTCTTTATTTTTACCAGTACACCTTAATTTATCGTGAAAACATAGTCCATATTATTTTACATGTTCCTCACATTTAAATTTCTCCCAAAACAGAAAATAATAAACACAACTTCAACAAAAGGAATTCCATTTCTATTATTCATTTCTTAATTTACCATATACGTCCCCTCTCAAACTCTAAACTCACCTTTAAAATTAGTTGGCTGTGAAAGAAATGTGGCACTCAAACAGCAGATTATCAGAGCCAGGATCTCTGTTCTTTACACATCTCTCCTCTCAGCAGAACCAGATAATGGCAAACTTTCCCTCTCTTTTTCCACACATATACATGTTAATTTCAAATCTCAGTGCTTCCCCCTTTTTTTCAAATGTAATCACACATTTCTATTGGTTGAAAACCAACCCTTTTCCAAAAGTACCCTTCCCCCAACTTGACTTCTGCCTAGTACCCTTCCCCCAACTTGACTTCTGCCTGCTACCATAGCAACAGCTCATGGAACACTGCTGTGTGGAGTTAGGTCAGAAGTTCACCAAACAATGTTTCAATTCCACAGAGCAAGAGTGCTTGACTTTTCAAACCTAACTGCAAATCCATAGTACTGTTCTTTGGTAACACATTTTTCTGTACCAATACAAAACATGCTTCTATTAATTTACACATACAGCCTAGTTTTTATTCTAGAATGGTATGAAACAGCCAATCAGTTCTTTTTTTTATGAAAAAAATATGTATGCCTCCATTTCCAAACTG
Organism: Triturus cristatus; assembly: GCF_964204655.1. Lineage (NCBI taxonomy): Eukaryota > Metazoa > Chordata > Amphibia > Caudata > Salamandridae > Triturus > Triturus cristatus. The sequence continues at coordinate 684,929,259 of NC_140582.1, read as the reverse complement.
TCTTTCATTTCTTTTTACCATTCTACTGAATTACACCTCCTGAGTGCATCCAGTTCTCCTTTGAAGATGTTCACAGTGTGGATTGTAGGGCACAGCTATGTCTTCTGGAGTGAAAAGTATGCAGAGAAAACATATATGGTGAGAGACCTTGCTTTGCCAAATGTAGACATTAAATGGATTGGTCAGAGAGGGTTAAAGTGGCACCAATTGATGCCATTGGTGAAATCCTTCATGCAAATCCAACACCCTGACCTCATAATAGTGCACTGTGGTGGCAATGACCTAGGCACTTTGACTGGGGTAGGTCTGGAAATGCTTATGAAGGACACCTTTGCACAACTGTTTTCACTTTTCCCTAAAACTGCCTTTGTGTTTTCTAACATATGCCAAAGGCAAAAATGGAACTGGTCCAATCATTTCTGTCCGCAGATTGACAAAGCAAGAAAGCACGTCAACAAATCTGTTTCTGCTTTCCTCCGTGACTATGGTATGGGTTCCATTTACCACAACAACTTGCGTTACGACATGCAAGACATTTATAGAGGAGATGGTGTGCACTTCAATGATGAAGGGAACAGAGTCTTCCTCTTGAACCTTAGACTCTGCATCGGTACTTACTTGTAGGTACCACTAAAAAATCACTTCATAAACACAACGGCTCTTTTTAGAGCCCCCTAATATCTAAACTTTTAAATCTGCATTTCATTTCTTTTATTTTATTTTTTTTCTAACGTACGCGTACGTTGAGCTTACCGTACGCGTACCCCGCGAGTTTTTTTAAAATCAATAAATGTTTTCTTTGTACTTTTCTGTCCTTCTTTGACCCCCTTACAAATGTTAGGGGGTCTGTAACTCTCCTCCTTGCCCCCTTTTCAAGATATCACTCTTTTTTTTCTGAGTGAAACACACAAAATGGCGGCCGCCGCTTCCTGGTTTCGACCGATTCGAATGTTTACTAAGATCTAAGAACCAATCAGAATCGCGCTCGCGCACGCCACCGTACGCGTACGGTAAGCGCACCGTAAGCGCACCGTAAGCTGGCTCAGATATATATATTGATTTAAAGGCTATTTTCTCAGAATCTACTGAACAGATTTACACCAAACCTACAAAAGGCACTTCCTTGACCTGAGGACTACCTCTCTGCCAAATTTCTAGTAATTCTGTTCAGCCGTTCGGGCTGTAGCTGTGTCTAAAGGTCCTATGGAAAAATGCATGGGAAAAACGCGTTTTGGGACCCCCCTTTTATCTCAGCCCCCGCTTGACGAATCCCCCCGAGACTTTCAGGGTAGGAGCGGAGCGTAGCGCCACACCTATTTTGAAATATTCGCGAGGATTCGTCGACCGGCGCCAAAGTTATTCAAAATAGAATGTTGCAGATTTCCTATGGAAACAGGGTCCTAACTATAACTACCTACTGGCGACCGCCAGTAGGTAATATATATATATATATATATATATATATATATATATATATATATATAGGTTCTGTCACATAGGTTTGAAAAGTAGTAAATAATAATAGGTAGGAGTGAAGCATACAACACACACAGTTCCAAAAAAATATTATTAATAGAGAAATGATAATGTATTGCCAAATTGGGCAGCACATCTGTATTCTTCTTGGATTGTCCATCAATCTTGGGTGCCTGGCTTATTGAGTCCGGTAAGGTGAGTGTGAGTGTTATGCTTTTGCCTTTTGTGCAGGAGAAGAGAAGGCCTGTGGATTGCAAAACAGAAATTATATTGGAGAATCAAGGAGAAGGACAAAAGGTTAACTTCATGAGGACTGTACCAAGGTGACTCAGAGGCAGAGCAAGAGCATAGTCATTTAAAATCATTCATTTTATGACTGATGTGCAATTAAGTATGTGAGAGCAATTAAATTACAACAAGAAACAATCACAGAAAAGTGGCTGTATGGATCGGGCTGATCAAACTTGCTACTGTCATAATCATCATAACATTTAGCCTAGTTCGTGTGTTCGCGAGATTTTCTTCATGGTTGCGGGTCGCCAACTTACCCATGTGGTTGCTCGCAGGCGCGGCCATCTTGTTTTGAGTTGTCTCACGGTGCATGATCGCAAGAAGAAAGACGTGATCGCGCGACGCATGACGTCACTGCGGGCGAGAACTGTCGCGAGACAGCGCAAATGGCTAAAAACAATCCAACATCTCATGGAGAACACGACCGGATCAAGAAAACTTGTCGGCGAACGCAGGGATTCAGGTAAGGCGATCGCCCGCGCATGAGAATGTATTATTTTACAGCACGAGCAAGAAACAAATTATCGCCAAGCTGCGGAAAGCGGAATTTTTGACATTTTTGCGCTCTCCGCGGAACGCGAAAATGTCAAATTATCGCAATTTCCGCGAACGGAACGAAATTTTTGCCCAGGCCTAGCTGATGCTCCAGTTGTTGTTGGTAATCTTGTTGTTGGTTTCGCTGCTGTGAGCCAACAGCATTGCCCTCGGCTCTGAAGTTGAAGACTGCACTGCAGAAAATGTGCCCTGGAAGAGTGGGCCTATAATGCCAAGCGGTTCTTTTTGTAGGTCGCTGGCTTTTGCAGCAATCATGACTTGTAGTTTGAAACATCCCTGTCTGAAAAAGAAATTAAAGTGGCCAGTAACTGTGGCACATGTGCAATGTTTGGATAACACAATATCTCTTTGCATCCTTGTATTAACAAATAAGAGAAGTATTAAGCTCTCCACCAACTCAACTAGTTTGAAACATCCATTTCTGAAAAAGGAATTACAGTGGCCAGTAATTGTGGCACATGTGCAATGGTTGGATAACACAATTTCTCTTTGCACCCTTGTATTAACAGATAAGAGAAGTATTAAGCTCTCTACCAACTCACGCACATCTTTTTTTGTCCATACCTGTGTACATTTCAGACACCTCCTTTAGCTGTTTCTGTAGCATATGCAACAACGGGATAGCTTGGCCCATGGTACTGTCCTTCTTGCAGACGTCCTGTGTGAAAATCTAAAAAGGAGGCCGCATCTCTGTCAAACATTTGAGTAAGCTTCATTGATCCATCTCAATGATCATGCCATTTGCTGTTGCATCTCCTCTTTGCATGACATATTCATTGATTGGTCTGCACTGCTCAAACAGACTTTGCAACATGTAATAAGTTGAGTTCCAACGTTTGCCACCTCCTGTATGAGTCCTTTAACTGCTGTTCTATTATCATGCTGAATGACCCTCAACTGCTTCCGGGCTTTAAAAGAGTGCCTGATGTACAGATTTCTTTGCAGGTGGACAGTGACTTGCCTTCCTTTTTCAGAAAGTCCTGTTCAATGATGTTGATGCTGTGCACCAAACAGAGGACCCTGAAATATCCACCATCTGCCATGGCCTAACTATATTACTGCATATGTTCATGGCAACAAATCCAATATTAACCACTCTTGGTCACAGCCATTTAAAGTCTTTGCTGTTAAAGTCATCCAAGATGTTTACAGCAGTAGGGGATTTCTCCATTGTGAACATGGCTACTGTTGTATGCTTCCTAGTACCAATAAAAATGTCAGCAGTGTTAAGACCCACAGATATAATTTCGCTAAGCCCCACAAAAGAGATCCAGTGTGCAGTGATGCACATGTAATCAGTGGCCAAGCAATTGGTCCACATGTCTGTGGACAGGTGAATAGTGTGAAGAGCCCTCTGCTGCAAAACTTGTCCATCCTAGTCCAGCACATTGTGATGCAGCACTGGAACAGCAACTTTGGCAAAATAGGACTTGCTTGGAGCCTTCCATTTTGGACAGATGGCCACCACAAATTCTAGAAAACCCACTCCTTCCACAAACGAAAAAGAGAGAAGGTCCAGTGCTAACATTTTAGCCAGCTTTGCACAGTACAAGCATGCCATTGGGTGGTTGCGTTTGGAAAGGCCCTCCTGCTCAAGCATGCCAGGAATAGTACCCTGTGTTTTTCTTCTTTTCTGATGCCACTGATGCAGGCGGACTGCAGGTGGTAGGCTCAATGTGCGTCTCAGCGGGGCAGACACTGTATGCTCTTGCCTGGGTGTTGCCACCTGAATCCTGGTGCCATTGTGATGTTGATGATTCTGAAATGGGCAATACTACTGCACAACTGGGGACAGGTGTCACGCTCTACTTCACCTTCACCTTTCACCATGATCGGAGCAGATTCAGATTTTCTACTCCCACCACCTTTACCAACATCAATTGCAGTTTTTTTGCTAAGGTGCACCTCCCAGCGGATTGTGTGGTGTTTTCTCAAATGGGTTGTTTGGTGTCCTATACCATAGTTTGTAGCAAGCTTACTTAAACTAACACTTGCACTGCAAATGGAGCATATAGCAATGTTTGGCTCCTTCTTGCTAACCGTACAGAAGACCCAAACTGGGAGGTCCACTTTCTGAGAATGGTGCCATTGCCAATGTAGGAAGAAGTAGCAGTCTGTGGGTGTTCTGCCTCTTTGCAGTGCCTACTTCTACAGAGGTGGTTGTGGGTGTAGGTCATTGTCGGGGCTTTGCAAATATGAAAGCTGGAACTGGTGGTGGTGGTATCAGTGCCATGACCCTGAGAGCAGATTGAGATGGGTAACATCAGTCTCCACTGGGACTAGGCTAAATCCATGATAACAGGCTCCTCATCATCCTCCTCTTCTTCATCCATAACTCTAAGGCTTTCAGGAACCTTCCTTTTCCCTAGTCTCTTCTGGCGTGTCTCAGTCATAGGTGTCATCTAAGTTGAGTCTTGATCATCAGAAAGGAGGCTAGGAGAAGATAGTGGAGTACCTCTCCTTTTTCTTGCTGGAAATCTGGAAGACAATGGATCTTCTAAAATAGGGTCTTCTTTTACTTCCTCAGCATGATTCTCAATCTCCTGGACTGCTCCTACTTCGGAAGGAACTACTATTGCTGGCTGCAGCTGTTGTTGTCCACTTATCTAAGTTTCCTGCAATGATTGGGTACTATTTTGCAAAAGAGAAAAGTCCATTTCAACGTCACTGCTCATCAGTGTTGCTGTGATTAGAGTGGCTGCCTATGTGCCAGAAATGGGCTTGGGCCTAGGTTGGGGTGGGTCTGCTGATGCGTGGGTGCTGCTCCCAGCTTGCTCACTAGAGGCCAGTGGGGCTGGCACAAGTTTGCCAATAAAAGTTCTGTCCGGCATAACGGTGGTGAAAATCAGCTTCCTCTCCTCCCAACTGGCCACTTACTTGTCAGCATCTTTATGTGGGGCCATATTGAAGCTGGAAGTTGTCAGTGGCACAAGCTGAAGGCATGTCTCTGTTTTGGGGTCATGCATCATATCGTACACAGGCCTTCTGTCTCGCAGTTCTGTGGGTGATGTCTCTTCTCTTGCACGCCTAAAAGCAAACAAACACGCATACCAGTAAATGGGGAATTATTGGAGTTGAATTAGTAGAATCATTTAATGTGGTTACTTAACTTATAAATAATTAACAATACACTGTACCCATTCTATTTGTAAAACTAAACCCACTTAAACTTTCATGCACACTCAAAAAGGATAAGAAAGAGCAACAACAACACACACGTAACTGTTTGCTTTATGTACATCAGTTTGGGATGTTACACTCAGGAGGTGCAGGTGACAAAGGAAAACTGACAATGGAATGAAACTTAAAAAATGAATGCTATTACGCATCTGAGCACAGCAAATAGAACATGGGGTTGATACCTAATGCTAGAAAAATAGGGAAGAGAAAAGAAAAAAGAAAAAAATTAAGAAAGAAAGTAAAAGAAGTATTGTAAAGAAGTAAAAAATTGTAAAGTCTTTTTAAAAAAAATTAAAAATGCAAAACATTGAAAAAAGTTTAAAAAGTTAAAACGTTTGAAAAACGAATTGCAAAAATGAACAAGCAAAACTTTACAAAATTAAAATAAAATTACATTAAATATAAAAATGTTTGTGAAAAAATCATCAAAAAGTAAAAGTTTAAAAAATATAATTGCTGATGTACTAGGGGAAGGCGACTACTACTACCCTAAGAATTGAATTTGAAACTTACTGAGATTTGGGAGACAAGGAGCAGTGCAGATGAAAACTACAAAAAAAGTATGTAATAATATACAAAAAGTATGTAATAATATATGAAAGCATAGCACACATAATGCTTGCCAGCCACTTGGTCACAACAATCAGCACGGTGGCATGGCCAGACACAAAGAACACACGCAGGCCTATAGCAAAAGCACACTGACTGGCTGCACATAATGACCACCGACCACATGCTCAAACAACAAGGAAGGAGGCATGGCCACAAACATGGAGCACATGCAGGCTATGGCAAAAGCACACTTGCTGGCCATATAAAATGCTCACCGACCACATGGTCAAATAGCAAGCAAGGAGGCATGGCCACAAACAAAGGACACATAGAGGCCTTTGGCAAAAGTACATTGGTTTCCTACACAAAAAGGCTGCCAGCCACATGGTCACAACAACAACAACCAGCAAGGAGGCGTGGTCAGAAAAAAAGAACACATGCAGGCCTATGGCAGAAGCACACTGGCTGTCTTCAGAAAATGGCCACCAACCACATGGTCAAACCACAAGCAAGGAGGCATGGCCACAAACAAAAAGCACAAGCAGACCATGGCAAAAACACACTGTCTGGCTACACAAAATGGTCACCAACCACAAGGTCAAACAGCGAGCAGGAGGCATGGTCACAAACAAAGAACACATGCAGGCCCATGACAAAAGCATACTGGCTGCCTGCACAAAACGGCCACCTGCCACATGGTCACAACAACAATAACAACCAGCAAGGAGGCATGGCCAGTACAAAGAACACACACAGGCCTATGGCAAAAGCACACTGGGTGTCTACACAAAAAGGCTACCAGTCACATGGTCACAACAACAACAGCAAGCAAAGAGGCATGGCAACAAACAAAAAACACATGCAGGCCTCTGGCAGAAGCACACTGGCTGCCTACACAAAATGGCTGCAAGTTACATAGTCAAACAACCTGTAAGAGGCATGGAAAACAAAAAACACATGTAGGCCTATGGGCACTGACTATACAAAATGGCCCCTTGCCACTTGGCATGGGGAACAAAGACAAACGATGGACTATGGCAAACATACTCACACACTGGCCAAACAAAAGAGACATGGTGACACAGAGAAAACCTGTATTCTTCCAGCAATGCCAAAAACAAAAATTAACAGGGCTAAAATGTTTCTACCAACACACATCCTCCAAAGGCATCATCCCACCTATACACTGTTCGCCCAAAAAACACATTTTGTATTTGGATCAAATTCCATGATTGGCCTAAATTGTGATTCAATTCAACTGACACCACAAAAACAGCTGTTCCATGCACCCAAGACTAGTACTGAGCCCACTTGCTGGCAGGCCCATTGGCAGACTAGGCCAAATAGTAAATTAAATGAATATTGCAAACCTATTAAAAGACATGGAGAAAATGTACTAAACTGTGCAACATTTTGCCTTTACAAAATAAAAATAATTACATGTAAAAAAATAACTAGGCCCCTACAGAAACTGCAGCTTACTGCCACTGCACAGGGACATCTTAAAAATTGTGGTGGCCCTGGGACAAACATATTTTGGGGGCCTTCGTTTGGAACAGCTGTGAACTTATTATCCAATTCCAGTTCTTTCATGCCCTTTTTGGCCAGGTTACTGACAGAGCACACTACTCCAAATTCTTAATGTTACATCTGATTTTCAGGCATAGTGGCCTGTGTTTTCAATTCTGTGACACAGCAGCAGTTCACTAATATTACTGCAAATACCCTCTGACATATGAATATGTGAGGTCGTGTTTTGATCTAAAAGAAACTTTTTTATGGATGTTGCATGAAACATGAATAATATTTCTCTGCAAAATGTCTGTAATGGACTCTCACACATCACCTACAAACGTTGTTTAAAACAATGTGTTTAAGAACTGTTCAAGGTCATCAAGGCAAGAGTCTCTACAGGACAGAGCAGACTCTAACAGGGGGCTCCCAAAAAAGGCTGCGGCCCTGGGCCAGAGCCCACTTTACCCATGCCTTAAAACTTCTCTGCCACCATAATACATTTAAAAATGGAATACAAATACAAATAAATCTTGGTGCATGGCCTCTATCAAACAGACAACACCCTTATACAATAGTTTTTTAACTTACTTATTAAATCTCAAATACAAAGTCCTTAAATCCAATGGCATATATGCAGCAGACAAAGAATGATCATTCCAGCTCTAAATCCAAATGAAAAAATGACTAGGAGATGGACAAAGCACTGGGAGGTGTCTACTAGACAGGAACAGAAAGTTGGAGACTCCGGGCACTTCCTCCCTGTTGGGAAAAAAAAGTTTAAGAAGAGGACTCCTTGCACAAAAAACAACGTGAACTCCAAATTGTCCTATCAAGGAGCTTTAGCTGCTTCCCGAGGAGAGATTTTTCCACAGGTTGCAGGTTAAGCCTAAAATCACCCTAGTGGCAACAAAATCTCGAGAGCGGCTAGAAAATGTCATGGGCACTCATGAGCGACCGTCTAGTCGCCCCCACATGGGCAAAATGGCATTTCAAGGGTGCTGATGAAAAAAAACTCTGCCCCATTTCGGTGTGCGGAGGGCTTTGGTAACTCCATGTTCTCCACAGAACACGTAGTTGCAGAATTCCTGCAACTACACTTCCTCCTGTGCTTCTAAATTTGGATTCTAATTCCAGAAAACAGAAGGAATCTGTGTGTCGAAATGCAGAAAAAATCAAGGCTATAAATGGCATAAAGTACCAAGTAATTGGTGGTCCCTCATGTTACTCCCATTCTAGCAATATCTTGGAAAGTTAAAGTGTCACTGCAAAGTATGAATTAAAGTGTGGAAAGGTGTTGATGTAAGACGTTTGATTCAAAGTCCTAGGCTGTTTGTCACTCTCAAATGCAGATGATGTAACTGCGATATAACATGTCTGGAGCCAATTGCGACGCATTTAGGAAGGCCACCTAACGGCATTTGCTCCGTCTCAATTTGGATCGGGAATGTGTCTTTCTGACCAACCAATTACGATGCAAGTTAGACATTAGGAATATCCTTATTCGAACCTTACGGCATTCGGAATGATCGGCCGTATGGAGCAGACTCGTACGTCTCTATGGGCTGCGTTCCTGAACTACCGATTACGAGGCTGAATTGGGACAGCCTTTTTTTTCAAATCGTGCTGTCCAACTCGAATCGGCAGTCAGAATCAGACTTTGTGGGCCCATAGAGAGCCTCCCTGCACCTGGAGAATCCCAATCGGACCTGTTGGGGTACCCATGGGTCCCACCTTTACAGCCATGCACTGTGTGGCAGGCAGCACTGGGTGTCTGATTTCCCCCAGCCACCCCGTTCTTCAATGGGAGTCCGACTGAATCATATTTGGAAGCATCCCGATGCATCGTAATTTTTTGGTCAGACTCTACCGATCCGAGTCAGTTGGCAACCACTACCAAACCGATTTGGTCAGAAAGATTTCCGAACCACATCATAATTAGTCCCTCTGTGTTATTCAACTGCACTTCAGTTCTCTTGACCCTTCACACAATGACCTTTCACCCTATAAGTCCAGCTGTCTGGCAAGGCAGAAACCAGTTTTGTAAAAAGTAAGTTCTGAGTGAAAAGACATGAGATTCAATGAAGATAGGCCTTGGTAGCAGGTGCTGGGAACACAAACCATCTTCTTCACAGCAAAACGTGCTCTATCACACTGAGAAATAATTATAATGAAAACAAATCTAAACTAAGCTTTTACCAATCTGTATTGTGGTGATGAAGATACGTCATTATCATTCTGAGTCAGAGAAAATCTATTATGTGCACATAAAATGGTGTATAAAAAGTTCCTTTTTTTTACCCAATATGATTTTTTTATTAAAACGAAGCGACACAGAAGGATGTATGGAACAAGTATTGTGCTTAACCTTTTTTTGTAGACTACATTTAATGGCCAGCCATTTAAAATGCATAAAGTCTCCTTAATGTTTAACTTGCTAAATATTTTATGATCTGCCACAGTCATATATCTTAATTGATAAACTTTTGACCAGTGTCAGTTTTGCAGTGTGCAACATTATTTTTGTATCCCTAGTGAATAGTTATACTGTTGACGAATGGAAATCCTGTCAGAAATATTCCAAAGAAGATACTCTTTTAAGTGACAAATTTCATAAGAATTCCTAGGGGATCTGTTGTATTATTGATGCATTACGTGTCTTTGGCTTTAACAGCACATTATTTCTTGTTTTATTGTAGAAAACCAAAACCAAACATGACACTCTACTTTTGATCTTCATCTATTCATCTGAGATGTGTCTACATTTTAGATTGTGTGACAACATGTTAGAACGAATTGTGCTTTGAACGTTTGTGAATAAGCAAATTTGCAGCTCATGAATTTCAGATGAGCAAAGTTTACATTTGAGAATTATTCACAAGTTCTTTATGATAAAACTACTAAATCATTTAACCCCAAATGTATAATGAACTTGGGTTGCCGAGGCTAGTGTTAGCTTAATTAACAACACTCACAACGGGTTTTAAAATGTTTCAAGAACTGGAATATTTGTTTACATATCGATTCATAAAAATGTTTCTATTGACCTACTGTTGTTATTAAGTTAATGTATATGTAATATGTAGTTGTCATATCAACAAAGAATAAATCTGTGCACTGATTTTGTAACCTATTTTTAACATATTTTTTAGACTGATTCTTTACAAAAGAGGGAGAGGCTCAAAGGAGATAAACATACTTTCACTTAACTATCAAAGTGAAGGGTATTTAAATGAAAGTGTGACTCCTATTTGGGAAAGTGAAATGAGCTATTGACAAATTGATGACAGGCTTTATTTCAGAAAACCAAGAACTCGAGTTGGAATTCAGGACAGGGATAACTTTAGCATGGAGATCCCCAATACACATCTCTCACGACATCTCTGGAAGCTTATTATGGTGCTCAGAATAACATAATGAAATAGTCAAACACTTGTTCTGAACGGTATACCTGATGTCACTTCATCATAAATAAATGCTCAATAGCTTAATCCTTCTCATCCATATTGACAGATGTCGCTTATTGAGTGCAAGACTTTTTGTTTTAATAGTATTCCAGTGTCTTGAATCATGCATTTTTCCCCTCCGCAAGAGCCTTACTCCTTTGATTTCAAAAGAACCTCAGGAATTCCATCAAAAGTGTTTTTAGAAGACTTTACACTCCTGTGCCACATCCTCTGCCTTATTGACTCTATAAGTTGGCATATCTATTGTGAGTGTCGAAGGTAAATGGTTTCCATGTAGTACATTTGTATTTACGAATTCGGTTTTCTGTCCTGCCACAATCCTGATGCTATTTTAAAAACATCCCCATTCTCCATCTTTGAAATGTTAGAATTTATCAGTAAGATTGTGTGTCTTTTGACCACATTGTAATTTGATATACAGAACCCGTACTTTTTTGTGTCCCCCCCTATAAAACTGTTATACATTTTCAACAAGAATTACTAACCCAACATACAGACAATCAGACTAGGGTGACGCTGAACGCGAGCATTCAATTACTAATTTATAAACTTCAGCGAAAACCTGTTGACTTATCAAGTGTCAGGCCTGTTCTATTTTCACAAAGATTGCACCGGATGTTAAGAGTAAGCCATTTTGAAAAAACTGTAGGATAAGCACGGTTTAGCAGACTTCATGCTCTAGCCGAGGACGGAATAATCAGGCTCATAAGGCATTCGAAATGGAGTTATACCAAGTGTGCATAAGATTTTATATTGCAAGTTGAAAGTATTTTTTCTTAGAATTAAATTGTAGCAAAAATGTAGAAATATCAAGGAGAAACAACTACTAAATGCAATATAAAACAATGGAATTGTGAGATCCAGTAGAACAAAAAAGGAAATCAGAATCATGTAATACATAAATATTCAATCCCATTACATCTGAGATACATCTTTAACAATTTCCACTCAACAATCAGATTTTATCCAATAGGTGAGATGCCTCATGTGCCAATAAATTAAATGTCTCTTAAACGTATACTGTTGGCCTTCCTAACTGATGGATTTCCTAGCTTACATGTGTACTTAACAGGTAGCTACTGTTAATATAACCTATATCAACAATAGCTAGCTCAATGTCTAAAGATGGCATCACTTACATCTGCATTGGGTAGCAAGTTTTTCTGGCTCTTTGGACCTTAGGGTTGGGAAATGAGTTTCCGGGTTCTGGGGCATATGTATAGCAGAATGGAGAAGCGTAGCATTAAGCAAACATTGCTATCGCTACGCTTCTCCATTTTGAAAACCCAAGGATGTGCAGTATTCACTAAAATGTGGTGCAACCCTGCATTTCCCCTAGTGCTGGGGCTGAGTTCAGCAGCCTCGCACCAATGCAGGCACCCTTGCACCATAGTGCAAGGGTGTCTGCGTTGGGGTACCCCTTCCTGCACATAAACACTCTTTAAATGCAGTTTTGTAACTTCTATGAGTGCTGCTTAATGTAGCACACATAGAAGTTGCAAAACTGCATTTTTTAAAAGATTGTTGATGCCAGGGAGGGGGACCTTCCTGACATAAACAATCATAGGCAATTTGTTGTTTCTATGTGTGCTGCCTAAGGCAACACACATGGAAACAACAAAAACAAGGACAAATAAAGCATTTCTACTTGTTACACCTGTTTAAGACCAGGTGTTTTCTGGTCTTAATTTTGGCACTGCTCATATTTACGGTGCCCTTGTAAATAGGGACAGCATCAAAGGCAATGGGTGTTACAGTGGAATGCCCACCGCAACACCCATTGCCGTCCCCTTTCACACTAACTACAGCATGAAAGGGTGCCTTATATATAAGGTAGCATTAAGCCACTTTAAGTCACTGGGTCACTGAAAGTGACATTGTGGTGGTGACAGGGGCTTGTAAATATGCTCCTTTGTTTCTTATATGTATCCGAATGTTTTGGACCAAAAGTCAGCTTGGGGGATTGCATGAGAGAGAGAGTGCAATGTTTACGTATAAGTAATTGCTAGAGGAAGTTCTCAAATCCAAATGAATCATTCTCATTTTCATATGTAAAACTATACATCCACTTGAAGGTATATAATCAGCGCACAGTGAGCCTAATTCACAAAAATAAACTTACACATGTCTGGAAATGTACTATTGTTTTGGGTATTCACAAAGTACAAGTTTAATTTTACTAATAGAAACTTTGTGACTGTGACGACTCCACAGTCAGGGTACAGAACTCCTCATAAAAAGATATGAATGACAATGTGCTTATGTGCAAAGTTTCCGCAGTGAACAAATCACTATTAGTAATATTATACTGGTAGTTTGTGAATAAACAAACATGCAAGATTACCCTGTGAAGCATGCCCTATTAGTAGTTTAAAATTCTATTTGCAAAAAAGCATGATGGCGGATTATCATACTAAAAACCTACACCTGCATGTGAAACTTCCAGAATTCTTAGATTACTGAGCAGCTAATAGTTCAAAAAGACTTCTTTTCTTTCTCTATTGAAAATCACGCTTTGAAAGACGTTGATCTCTTTGCATGTTCAAGTGCCAAATTATATGCAGTTGCATAATATTACCGAAATGTTCTAATGTGTTCTCCTCTGCCATACCACTGGGACCTAAAATCCACTCTGTGGAGCATACATTTTGACTGAATCAGTGAAAAAGGATGACTCAATATTACTCATCTATACCTGTGTACACATGCACACTGTCAAACTCAGCAGAGAGCACATTTTGCATTAACAATCATAATGTATGTAAAGTAGGCCCAAATGTATATCAAACCTTCTGTAGAAATGCAAGCATCTGTTAAAGCTCCATAACATAACCAGTCCAAAAGTAATAGGTGCTAGATATTTGTTGGAAAGTCTTTCTATACTGTGTATATTGTAAGCTTACAGATGTGATGCAAATGTTACTAGCCATTGTCATTGCTCCACCAGATAAGATCTAAATTTGTGGAACAAGTAACACCGTTCCACGTCTACCTTTAAGGTCAGACGAAAATTTGAACACGATAATCAAAGGGAATACTTATTGTGTCATCTTACTCCTGACATTTAGCAAAATCGTTTCATGCAAATGGGTTATGTGATTGCACTGCAAGACGTGAATGTCAAACATCGACGTCTTACAAGGCGATGAAATCCGAATATTGACGGAACTCCTTCATGTGGCTTCTCTAAAGTGTAAATTAGTCTAAGCTTTACACTCTTTGAAGTATGTGAACCCACGGATACATCCTGTGCCGTACTTTCTCCATAAAACTCTATAAATGAAAATTATTCTAATCCATCCCCTACTGTTATAGCACTTTTGCTTTTATGTGCAAACGTAACCTTGGAAGATAAATAACGTGAGCCTGTTTAATAGCCCATAGAATAGTATTTTATTAGTAAACAAACCGTTTAATCTTTTCTCTCTTATAGTTTCTTTCAAGGACTGTATTTTGATATTACTTTCAAGTAAAAAGAATCTTTCTTCAAAGAGTAGCTGACTTTTTCAGTAGTTATTCTCATAAAGAACTCGTTTGAAAATGAAGACATTTGAAAGCTTTGTCTTTGAAATGTAGCTAAGCAGGACAGCAATATATATTTCTGACCTTATGAAACAAAGCAGTCAGGACCTGTGAATGCACATCTGATTTGTTGAACAGCATCTTAAAGACTTATCCTTTGTAAAAGAGCACGTGTTTTTGCTCTGTTCACTTTATTGTGACATGTAGGCCCATATTTATGTGTGGGTTACAATGCTTTTCACAGGCAAAGGGGGGCATGCACGATGCAACCCTACAATGTGATTTTTTAAGCCAAGCAAGGCCACTTTGCATGGCCATGAGTTGATTGATAAATCCAGAGTAACACAACACAGCAGATATCGCTGCTTTGCGTTACTCTGCCCTAGGGTGGGGCTCCATGGGTGGAGCATGGGTGTTCCCATGCAAAACCTAGAGATTTTGATGAATTCCAAGATTGACCTTTACTTGTAGAACTGGGTATGTGTCAAAATGCTATGCCTTCCCAGGGGAGGTGTAACGAGGAGAAATATCTTTATTTCTCCAAGTTTTTTCTTCTTTCTAAGGGAGCTGCAGAAAAGCTCACATAGAAAAAGAAAATTGCCTCAGGGGATTGTTTTGTGCAGAAAGGGACACAATCCTGCTTACAATGCAGGCACCTTTACACCATAATGCAAGAGTGCCTGCTTTGGGACTAGGCAGCACATTGTGAGCCAGTGCTGGGAAAAGGCAGGAATGCACCATTTTGTGTTAAATACGGTGCATTCCTGCCTTTTTCCTGCCACCCAGCACCAGTAGTGGCAGCTTCAGGATGGGAGTGTTGGGGCGAGGGGGGTTAATTAACAAAAAAAGACAACTTACCTTTGAACGTCCGGCAGGCTGCTGTCTCCCCTGCGTCCTGTTCTTTCCTGCAGTACGGCCGGCAGTAGGAAGCACCCGACATACAGGTTCCCCTGAGCCAATCGCAACACTGCAATGTAGTGTTGTGATTGGTCTGAGCACTGGAGGGCTCACCAAACAGTAAGCCTGGGTAGGGCTTACTAGCTAGTTTTGTCAACTTGGCACTCCACTGGGAGTGCGAAGTTGCCAATAAGCTCTGACTCCGCCACGTAGCAGAGTTTCCCCCCTGCACCCACCCCTAGTTGGAGTTCACTCCTCCTGAAAGAGTCAGTCGAGTCTGGGCTGCAGCAGGGCAAGCAGAGCCTCCTCCAGCCCGGACTCTTGACTGGTTCCCAAACCTCCTGTCAGGACAGCAGGCACCTTCTCCCTGGGGAATGCTGCCCCAGCACCCCTGCTCCTTCATAACTCTGACCCTGCCCTGCATCTTGCCATGTGGGCGCTGAGCAGCAGGCACCCAGACAGAGCGGTGCCTGAGAGCAGCACAGTAGTCCTCCCCTTACCTGGATCTCAGCACAGGATTCTTCTTCTCCTCCAGTGTGCTATCAAAATGTATACCCCTTTATGCTGGACTCATGAGGGATGCATACAAAATATCGAATTTTAAATATCGATATGGCAAAATATCGAGTTTAAAATATCGAGTGGACATAATATCGACTGTAAAAAATATAGTGGTGCAGAATATCGAAATGCAGGTAAGAAATATCTTTTGTCATAATATCGAAGTTAGTAATATCGACAGTCATAATATAGTTGTTTAAAATATCGATTTTTTTTAGTGTTTTAAGTGTCAGTATATCTGTTAAAAGTATGTATTATTTTGTAATGTATGTTTAAAATTGTTTAAAGTAATGAATTTTATGTTAATTAATTTTTGTGTAATTTAATTCCGTAGCGGGTTGTGGGTTTATAGAGGAATAGGGTGGGAAGTAATTTAATTATAATATATTTTTAAGAGTTATTTAGAATTATTAATTATATGTTAATTATTTTTGAGTAATTTAATCCTGTAGCGGGTTGTGGGTTTATAGGAAAATAGGGTGGGAAGTAATTTAATTGTAATTAATTATTTTATTAATTAATAATTTAAATGTAATAATGTATATTGTTAATTAAGCTAAGTAATTTATTATTAATTAATTACAAATTGATTAATAACAATTAATTGGTAATTTTGTTAATTGTGTTATTTTTTAATTAGTAATTCATTAGATATTCATTATTAATAATTAATTTGTAAATATGTTAATTTTGTATTTTTTTTAGGAGTGAGTTGAAGGTTGATAAGGGAGTAGGGTAGAAAGTAATTTAGTTTTAATGTAATTTTTATTATTGTATATATTATATTTATTAAAAGCAATTTTATTGTGTTAATTGTGTGAATTAATTTAGATTTTATGGTTATTAATTTTATTGTTGTTTTTAGTTAATTAGTTAATTGTTAATTAAGTATGTTAATTTGTTAATATTTTACAATATTGTAGGTGACGTTTATAGGGGAAAATGGTGGGAAGTTGATTACTTTTGAAAAAAAAAACTTTTTAATTAATGTTCATTATATTGCAGGAGTGGGTATACTAAATTATTTCCCTTGGCTATCCAACACATTCCCTACTATTACACTTGTTGGAGTGGGAATTTTAATTTATTCCCACCCGCTATCCAACACTTTCCCTACTGGTGCATTCGCTGGAATGGGAATAGTAATTTTTACCCTCCCTCTATCCAACACTTTCCCTACTGTTGCACTCACTGGAGTGGGAATAGTAATTTTTACCCACCCACTATCCAACCCTTTCCCTACTGTTGCACTAACTGGAGTGGGAATAGTAATTTTTACTCACCCGCTATCCAACACTTTCCCTACTGTTGCCCTCACTGGAGTGGGAATAGTAATTTTCACCATACCGCTATCCAACACTTTACCTACTGTTGCACTCGCTGGAGTGGGAATAGTAATTTTTACCCACCCGCTATCCAACACTTTCTCTACTGTTGCACTCACTGGAGTGGGAATAGTAATTTTTAACCACCTGCTATCCAACACTTTCCCTACTGTTGCACTCACTGGAGTGGGAATAGTAATTTTTACCCACCCACTATCCAACACTTTCCCTACTGTTGCACTCACTGGAGTGGGAATAGTAATTTTTACCCACCCGCTATCCAACACTTTCCCTACTGTTGCACTCACTGGAGTGGGAATAATAATTTTTACCCACCCGCTATCCAACACTTTCCCTACTGTTGCACTCACTGGAGCGGGAATAGTAGTTTTTACCCACCCGCTATCCAACCCTTTCCCTACTGTTGCACTCACTGGAGTGGGAATAGTCATTTTTACTCACCCGCTATCCAACACTTTCCCTACTGTTGCACTCACTGGAGTGGGAATAGTAGTTTTCACCATACCGCTATCCAACACTTTCCCTACTGTTACACTCTCTGGAGTGGGAATAGTACATTATTCACACCCACTATCTAACACTTTCCCTACTGTTACACTCTCTGGAGTGGGAATAGTACATTATTCCCACCCGCTATCTAACACTTTCCCTACTATTGCACTCACTGGAGTGGGAATAGTAATTTTTACCCACCCGCTGTCCAACACTTTCCCTACTGTTGCACTCACTGGAGTGGGAATAGTAATTTTTACCCACCCGCTATCCAACACTTTCCCTACTGTTGCACTCACTGGAGTGGGAATAGTAATTTTTACCCACCCGCTATCCAACACTTTCTCTACTGTTCCGCTTACTGGAGTGGGAATAGTAATTTTTATCCACCCACTATCCAACACTTTCCCTACTGTACCACTTGTTGGAGTGGAAATAGTAATTTTATCCTTTACGCTATGTAATGCATTTAGTATTGTTATATATAATTAAGTGTAAAATATTATTTACAAAAATATTTTACTGTTGTAACCTTATATATTTTTTTTATATTAATATAATAGATTTCTTTGTATATATATATATATATATATATATATATATATATATATTCACAGAAAAAAAACATAGGTTTCAGGCACGTTATAGTTAGGAATTAGCATTTAAAAAACCTCAGAAATTCACTGAAAAAACCATAGGTTTCAGGGGTGTTCTAGTTAGCTGGACTTTTCACTTGTACAAAACCATTGAAATTCCCCCGTTATAGTTAGTTCAGCTAACTATAACTCGCGCGCCCGCAATGCACTGCTGATGACGTCACATATTACATCACTCATGACATGGTCAGTGACATCACTCATGACATCACTGATGACATCTCAAATGACATCACTGATGTCATCATCCAGTGAATGTCTGTTTTTCTGAAAATTAAATATGTTTTATATATGTATATCTCAAGGTCGATGAAAGAATAAATGGGTATATAAGTGTCTAAATGGATGATTTGTTTTTGAAAAATTGATTGTGTAACTGACTGATTAAGTGTATCATAGTGAATACATGGCTTAGTGAGTAATGTTTAAATATGTAAATATCTGTATCAGTCTCTCACTTTGTGTATAAGTGGCTGCATGGGTTGGTGAGTAGCTACATGGGTGTCTATATAGGATATTAGTTGTTTTTTTGAGTATCAGTCTGAGTGTCTGCATGGTTCGGTGTGGGGTATTACGTAGTGCATAGGTGCATGAATGAGTGACTCACTGTTTGTATGTGTTGAAGACAGCATGTGTGCAGGACTGTATGGGTGGATGAGTGTGTGTATGGGTGTGTTAGTGAGTGAATGACTGTCTCAATAGTGTCTTTATGAGTAACTACATATGTTTTAAACTAGTATATGTGACTATTGGTGTATATAAGTGAGTATATGTGAGAGTGAGAAATTGAAAGAGTTCCTGTATGAATAAGTATGTGTTTCTATAAGTGATTGTTTAAAAGACCAAGTATGTGTAAGTTTCCGTAGAAGTAAGTGTGGTGGTGTGTGTATAACTGTATATGCAAGTAAATGTATGTTTGATTCTTTATTAGCATGAGTGACTATGTGTGTGAGTAACTCTATGGATGAGTGGCATTGTGTAACAGGATGTATAGGTGTATGAGTACATATGATGAGTGAGTACATGTATGAGTGACTGTATAGGACTGTTGGTGAATGAGTGGATGTGTATGTGGATCTTAGAATTACTGAAGAGGTTGTTGTAACTGGTATTGGTATGTCCATTGTTTTGAAAATTTTAGTCTCTATTTTTGAATGTGTGTATCAAAGGTTATATTAGGGTGAGAGGAGGTCTGCCACTCTATCACAAGGATGATGTCATCAGTGATGTCATTTGAGATGTCATCAGTGATGTCATGAGTGATGTCACTGACCATGTCATGAGTGATGTAATATGTGACATCATCAGCAGTGCATTGGGGGCGCGCGAGTTATAGTAAGCTGAACTAACTATAACGGGGGAATTTCAATGGTTTTGTACAAGTGAAAAGTCCAGCTAACTATAACACCCCTGAAACCTATGGTTTTTTTAGTGAATTTCTGAGGTTTTTTAAATGCTAATTCCTAACTATAACGTGCATGAAACCTATGGTTTTTTCTGTGATTTTCAAAGGTTTTTTAAATGCTAATTTCTAACTATGCCTACAGAGATAGGACATGTGAAGAAAGAAGAAAAAATGCACAGAAAGAAAAAAAAGAAGTGCAGAAAGAAGCAACAGAAGTCCTCAAAGACGAAGAAAAGTGCAGGAAGAAGGATAACGTGCAGAAAGAACAAAAAGAAGAGCAGAAAGAATCCTTGTTGCAAAATCCTGTACCCTCAACTTTTTCAGATGGATACTGGTGGTAACTGAGTCTGACTAACCAGTCCTAGAGCCAGTGCTATGTTAAAAGACACTTAGAATACAGTGAAAACACCTAAATACACTAGGGAACATTATGCGTTGGGGTCCCCCTGTGATTAGCATGACCTCCTCTGTAAGCCCCTAGTATATAATAGCGTTACAACAAACAAATGATGGACGGAATGCTGACAATGCAGACATTCTCCCCCAGTCAAGAGATCTGGGTTAAATCCATCGTTCTTTTGCCCACTACACCACCCCAGTTTAGACATGGCCATATGCAAATCAGTCTTGACCCTGTGCCTCATGGGAACAGTCCAGCCCGAACTGCCAAGCCATATCTTCCCTGGACCGGAATCAAGCATCCTAGGACCGGTTTCTGGCTATCAGCCGTCATCAGCCAGGATAGCTTGACTCCAGTGGCGTAGTGAGCACGGGTCCCACGTCTGGGAATACCCATCCCACTTAGGGCGAAAAGCGTTACAACAAACAAATGATGGACGGAATGCTGACAATGCAGACATTCTCCCCCAGTCAAGAGATCTGGGTTAAATCCATCGTTCTTTTGCCCACTACACCACCCCAGTTTAGACATGGCCATATGCAAATCAGTCTTGACCCTGTGCCTCATGGGAACAGTCCAGCCCGAACTGCCAAGCCATATCTTCCCTGGACCGGAATCAAGCATCCTAGGACCGGTTTCTGGCTATCAGCCGTCATCAGCCAGGATAGCTTGACTCCAGTGGCGTAGTGAGCACGGGTCCCACGTCTGGGAATACCCATCCCACTTAGGGCGAAAAGCGTTACAACAAACAAATGATGGACGGAATGCTGACAATGCAGACATTCTCCCCCAGTCAAGAGATCTGGGTTAAATCCATCGTTCTTTTGCCCACTACACCACCCCAGTTTTTACATGGCCATATGCAAATCAGTCTTGACCCTGTGCCTCATGGGAACAGTCCAGCCCGAACTGCCAAGCCATATCTTCCCTGGACCGGAATCAAGCATCCTAGGACCGGTTTCTGGCTATCAGCCGTCATCAGCCAGGATAGCTTGACTCCAGTGGCGTAGTGAGCACGGGTCCCACGTCTGGGAATACCCATCCCACTTAGGGCGAAAAGCGTTACAACAAACAAATGATGGACGGAATGCTGACAATGCAGACATTCTCCCCCAGTCAAGAGATCTGGGTTAAATCCATCGTTCTTTTGCCCACTACACCACCCCAGTTTAGACATGGCCATATGCAAATCAGTCTTGACCCTGTGCCTCATGGGAACAGTCCAGCCCGAACTGCCAAGCCATATCTTCCCTGGACCGGAATCAAGCATCCTAGGACCGGTTTCTGGCTATCAGCCGTCATCAGCCAGGATAGCTTGACTCCAGTGGCGTAGTGAGCACGGGTCCCACGTCTGGGAATACCCATCCCACTTAGGGCGAAAAGCGTTACAACAAACAAATGATGGACGGAATGCTGACAATGCAGACATTCTCCCCCAGTCAAGAGATCTGGGTTAAATCCATCGTTCTTTTGCCCACTACACCACCCCAGTTTAGACATGGCCATATGCAAATCAGTCTTGACCCTGTGCCTCATGGGAACAGTCCAGCCCGAACTGCCAAGCCATATCTTCCCTGGACCGGAATCAAGCATCCTAGGACCGGTTTCTGGCTATCAGCCATCATCAGCCAGGATAGCTTGACTCCAGTGGCGTAGTGAGCACGGGTCCCACGTCTGGGAATACCCATCCCACTTAGGGCGAAAAGCGTTACAACAAACAAATGATGGACGGAATGCTGACAATGCAGACATTCTCCCCCAGTCAAGAGATCTGGGTTAAATCCATCGTTCTTTTGCCCACTACACCACCCCAGTTTAGACATGGCCATATGCAAATCAGTCTTGACCCTGTGCCTCATGGGAACAGTCCAGCCCGAACTGCCAAGCCATATCTTCCCTGGACCGGAATCAAGCATCCTAGGACCGGTTTCTGGCTATCAGCCGTCATCAGCCAGGATAGCTTGACTCCAGTGGAGTAGTGAGCACGGGTCCCACGTCTGGGAATACCCATCCCACTTAGGGCGAAAAGCGTTACAACAAACAAATGATGGACGGAATGCTGACAATGCAGACATTCTCCCCCAGTCAAGAGATCTGGGTTAAATCCATCGTTCTTTTGCCCACTACACCACCCCAGTTTAGACATGGCCATATGCAAATCAGTCTTGACCCTGTGCCTCATGGGAACAGTCCAGCCCGAACTGCCAAGCCATATCTTCCCTGGACCGGAATCAAGCATCCTAGGACCGGTTTCTGGCTATCAGCCGTCATCAGCCAGGATAGCTTGACTCCAGTGGCGTAGTGAGCACGGGTCCCACGTCTGGGAATACCCATCCCACTTAGTGCGAAAAGCGTTACAACAAAAAATGATGGACGGAATGCTGACAATGCAGACATTCTCCCCCAGTCAAGAGATCTGGGTTAAATCCATCGTTCTTTTGCCCACTACACCACCCCAGTTCAGACATGGCCATATGCAAATCAGTCTTGACCCTGTGCCTCAGTGTGGGAGGGTATGCTCAGACGTGAGTCCCTTGCTCATTGCACCATCAGGATTCAGGTAAGCCGGGCCGACAAAGGCTGTGATGCCAGAAACCGGTCCCCGGAAGCTTGTTTCCTTACCAGTACAAGAATTGGCTTGGTAGTTCGGTTTGCCCTGTTCCCATCATGCACTGGGACAGGTACAGACTAATTTGCATGTAGCCAGGTTCTGAGCTGGGATGGTGCAGTGAGCTAAAAAAACGGTGATGGATTAAAACCATGATCTCTTGACTTGGTAAGAGTATTCTGCATCATTCAGAAACTCTGTCCATCACCACCCCCTTTTTCCCAAATCGATTTTATCCACACTCAGTGTGGGAGGGTATGCTCAGACGTGAGTCCCTTGCTCATTGCACCATCAGGATTCAGGTAAGCCAGGCCGACGAAGGCTGTGATGCCAGAAACCGGTCCCCGGAAGCTTGTTTCCTTACCAGTACAAGAATTGGCTTGGTAGTTCGGTTTGCCCTGTTCCCATCATGCACTGGGACAGGTACAGACTAATTTGCATGTAGCCAGGTTCTGAGCTGGGATGGTGCAGTGAGCTAAAAAAACGGTGATGGATTAAAACCATGATCTCTTGACTTGGTAAGAGTATTCTGCATCATTCAGAAACTCTGTCCATCACCACCCCCTTTTTCCCAAATCGATTTTATCCACACTCAGTGTGGGAGGGTATGCTCAGACGTGAGTCCCTTGCTCATTGCACCATCAGGATTCAGGTAAGCCGGGCCGACGAAGGCTGTGATGCCAGAAACCGGTCCCCGGAAGCTTGTTTCCTTACCAGTACAAGAATTGGCTTGGTAGTTCGGTTTGCCCTGTTCCCATCATGCACTGGGACAGGTACAGACTAATTTGCATGTAGCCAGGTTCTGAGCTGGGATGGTGCAGTGAGCTAAAAAAATGGTGATGGATTAAAACCATGATCTCTTGACTTGGTAAGAGTATTCTGCATCATTCAGAAACTCTGTCCATCACCACCCCCTTTTTCCCAAATCAATTTTATCCACACTCAGTGTGGGAGGGTATGCTCAGACGTGAGTCCCTTGCTCATTGCACCATCAGGATTCAGGTAAGCCGGGCCGACGAAGGCTGTGATGCCAGAAACCGGTCCCCGGAAGCTTGTTTCCTTACCAGTACAAGAATTGGCTTGGTAGTTCGGTTTGCCCTGTTCCCATCATGCACTGGGACAGGTACAGACTAATTTGCATGTAGCCAGGTTCTGAGCTGGGATGGTGCAGTGAGCTAAAAAAACGGTGATGGATTAAAACCATGATCTCTTGACTTGGTAAGAGTATTCTGCATCATTCAGAAACTCTGTCCATCACCACCCCCTTTTTCCCAAATCGATTTTATCCACACTCAGTGTGGGAGGGTATGCTCAGACGTGAGTCCCTTGCTCATTGCACCATCAGGATTCAGGTAAGCCGGGCCGACGAAGGCTGTGATGCCAGAAACCGGTCCCCGGAAGCTTGTTTCCTTACCAGTACAAGAATTGGCTTGGTAGTTCGGTTTGCCCTGTTCCCATCATGCACTGGGACAGGTACAGACTAATTTGCATGTAGCCAGGTTCTGAGCTGGGATGGTGCAGTGAGCTAAAAAAACGGTGATGGATTAAAACCATGATCTCTTGACTTGGTAAGAGTATTCTGCATCATTCAGAAACTCTGTCCATCACCACCCCCTTTTTCCCAAACCTAGTATATAATAGGGCAGGGGGATTAAAACTACCTCTTAAAACAGGCCACAGGGCATTTTTGCACACGTTAACTCAGGCCCCGTCCCCTCCCTTCACCACTGTGTAAACACGCCCTGTGTCCGTTTTTAGTTGGGAGATTAAGTTCTTTTGAATCCTGAGGGTCCCTAGGGTCCAACTAGCCCACTAGGTACCTCCAGTAAGTGCCACAGAGCTGCGTTGCAGAGAGGTGTAAAAAGTGGCACAGCCTGGACCACCTCTCTGCAATGCAGCTCAGTGGCGCTTACTGGAAGCACTTGGTGGGCTAGTTAGCCCCCAGGGGCACTCAGAATTGAAGGGAAATTATATCCCCAATTTAAAACGTGCCATAGTGCGTGTTTGCACACGTCACCTCAGGCCCCGTCCCCTCCCTTCACCACTGTGTAAACGCGCCCTGTGGCTGTTCTAAGTTGAGAGATTAAGTCCCCTTGAATCCTAAGGGTCCCTAGGGTCAAACTAGACCACTAGGTACCTCCAGTAAGCGCCACAGAGCTGCGTTGCAGAGAGGTGTAAAAAGGGGCTTGGCCTCAGAACACCTGTCTGCTGCGCAGCTCCCTGGCGCATACTGGAGATGCCTGTTGGGCTAGTTGGCCCTCAGGGACCTTCAGTATTGAAGAGGAATTAATTCTCCAACTTACAACTCGCCAGGGGGCGCGTTTGCAGAGTGCTGCAAGGAGGGGGCGTGGCCTCCGGCACGATGCCAGTCTTTTATTTATTTTAATTTTTTAAGAAGGTGGGCTGTGTGGTTCCCCTTCTTATTCTAATTTATTGGCCCTGATGACCCCATCCCCCAGGGCTTGTCTCCTAATTATATTTTTTTGACCCCAATCCCCAGGGCCGGCCACTGTTTTTTATTATTTTTAAAAAATATATATTTATAGACACACCTAGGACATGCTGGACAAACCGTACGTACCTATCACCATGACGATTTGAGTGATATTCATTAAAAGGCGACAATGAATCCACGTGGAATGTATTTACACCACTAGGGAAGCTCTGACATGTCTGATGCCCTACCGTGCCTAATCCCGGTAGACACCCTTGTCGTTTATTTATACAAACATGGGTAGCTATTGACGGGCACATTTAATACACATGCACACCAAGCCATTCAAAGGGGATTCGACAAAAATTCGACCAAAACTATGTAAGAAACCCCCCTCACGGTTAATAAAACACACACCCACTGCCGGATGTGTAATACTTTTTATTTTACTCTCTGGAAAGGGGACGAACATCACTTGAGAGTCACAGAGCGCTCCTGGCGGAGCCCAATGCTGTGTTACACCCACCATTGCCTGCCGAGTGCCACACACCTCTGTGTTGTATTCCACCAGCTAGTGCATATGCTATGACACTCTCTAGCCCATGTGCACTGTAACACCACCCCGTGAATATGTCATGCCACACTTGTCTTCGCACAGGTTATTTTGCCCCATCTAACGTGCATTCCTCGATGCCTATGTTATAACGCACAGTGCTATGCCATACATATTACAATCTGGGATCCATATCTTTGTCACAGTGCATATGCAACGTTACACTCCCCAGCACATATTTTATATTACAACTTTAGAGACTAGTTAGGTTACACAACACTGCCCTGTGCATATTACACTCCAAGGCGCACATCCATAGCACGCGCTAGTGCCTGTGCTATCTCGCGCTCTCCAATGAATCTGTCATTGCGCACAATGTATTGCATATTATATTTCACGCCCGGTTCATCTTATATCACACTTTTTGGTGCATAGTTTATACCATACACTATATCTAGTTTTCATTTTCAATCGTGCTCTCAGGACTATGTTCTATATAACACTGTGTTCACCTACCCTTTTCACGTGCATTACATTTTGCGATAGGGGGTGGAGGGTCAGGGGGTGTTTCTGCCAAGTGAGCCCGGAGTCACAGTCACAAACGTCCTCTCTTCTTCCTGAATAAAAGTGAGATTATGCTGCATACTTGTTCATATTTTAAGAAGTTCACACAGACACACGTTTTAAAAACAATAAAGTTCCTAATACCCGCCTTCTCTGAACAGTTAGCTTGCTGCCCCATCCCCCTCCTACCTATCCTCTGTTGTGTGAATCCATGGACTAGCCTCCTCCCTCCTGCCATGCATGGTTTGATGTGCTGCCACTGCCCTCAATTTAGTATGATGTACCAGTCCCCTCCTCCTGCCCTCCATTGCCCAATTCTATGTCCCATCATTGACCTCCTTCTTAAACTCTGTGCTTAGCTTGCTGCCCCTATTCTCCTTCCCCCCTGCCCTCCGATGTCTTTGTGCATGCCCCTGTTCCATCCTTTTTGCCCACCATGTTCCATGGACCTGCAACTCCTATCTACTCTGAGTGTTCTGTTGAGCTGCCACTCCCCTCCCACCTGCCTAGCATTGTCAGATGACTGTAACCTGTCCCTGCCACCTCCACCCTGCCTGTCCACATGCCATGCCCCTATCCTCTTCCTCCTGTCCTACATGGTCCATTGTACTGCCACACCCTTCTGCCCTCCCTGGTCTATTGTGCTGCAACTGCTCCTCCTGCCTGCCCCATGCGGTCTGTTGTGAGTCCCCTTCCCCTGAACTTTCTTGTCTGTGCACAGGTCCTGACCCTCCCTTCTATCCTCCATCGTCCTTTGTGCATGCCCCTGCACCCTCCTTCTTGCCTATCATAGCCATTGTGCTGCCACTAACCCTCCCACTTGCCATGCAGGGTCTTCTGTGCTGCCATTGCCCCTCCCACCTTCCCTGTGTGGTCAGTTAGCTGCCCCTGACCCCCTCCCACCTTCCCTCCATGGTCTGTGTGTATGCCATCACAGTCTCACTGTTGCTCTTCATGGTGTGTCTTGCTTCTAGTGCCCATCCTGCCTGACCTCCATGGCTATCTTGCTGCTCCTGCCCTGCCCCCTTGCCCGCAGCCCTCTGTTTACATGTGCAGACCCCTACTCCCTCCCTCCCGGCTTGTCTGTTCCATAGTAATGCCCCTGATCCGTCCCTCCTGCCCTTTATGGTCTGTTATGCTGCAGCTTTCTCTCCTGTCTGTCCATTATGGTCAGCTAGCTACCATTGCCTCTTGCCCCTCTGTTCTCTGTTGTCCATGTGCATGGTCCTGTCCCCTCTCTCTTGCTTTCTATGGATTTTTGTGCTGCACTCCCGTCCCGCATGCCCTGTGTGGTGTATTGTGCTGCTGCAAACCCTGATGCCTGCCCTGCAGGGTCAGTTTGGTGCACCTCTCCATGTCCCTCCTGTCCTCTGTTATCCAAGTCCATGTCCCTACCCCATTTCCTTCCATGATCCAATGTACCATACTTGCGAACATTTTGAACTTGGTAAGAGGGAGATTTTGAAAAAAAACTGGGTATTGATTTTCCCCTTTGAGTTACATTGAAAAAGAGGAGATTGTAGACAGGAGACAGATCAAATAAAGCCCATTTGAGCTTAAAAACATTGGATGTTTCCTGGCTGAATCGGGTCTGTTGGCATGTATGGTTGTACTACCATTGCCTCTTCCTTCTGCCCACAATGGTCTATTACATTGCCACAGCCTCTCTTGCAAGTCCTGTATTGTTTGTGTGTTGCCCCTGCCCCCCTTTCCACTGCCCTCCATAGTCTGTTGTGCTGCCACGGCCCTTCCTGCCTGCTCAGTGTGGTTAAATTGTTGCCTTTGCACCCTCCTACCTGCCTTCAATTTTCAGAGTCCGTGCCCCTGGCCTCTGCCTCTCAACAGTATCCTAATGAACAACTAGATTGCTAACATTCTATATTTATTACAAAAGTGTGGAACGCCTGACGTCATCTTGATGTAATCAAAACTGTAATACCTAGAGCATTTCCTTTAGAAATTACATATATGAGAGGGTCTTATTGGCATCAAAATTATGGCTAGTGCTCTAAAAGACTAAAATAAGGACATATTTTCTGAGTTTTCAAATAGCGACAAAGCACTTTAAAATTATTTGTTTTCTTTATGTTTTTTTATCCAGTTGACCACTTGATTAAATGTTGCACTTAGGGGAGAGGATGTGGTGTTACTTCCAGAACTGCAGACTTTGCAACTGGGGAACCAGGTTGGAGTTTCTGCTTCAGCTCGACATTCTGTGATTCTGGTCAAATCACTTAGTCTCCCCATGTCTACAACCAAAATGAATTTGTTCTTGTGTGATGTAACCAATGCTCATGTAAAGCACTCCAATTCCTGACAAGTCTGCACTATATAACACTGCAAAAACACAAAATAAGAAGTGTTTTGCACACTTCTGTCATTGGGCTATATTTGGGCTACACCTGGGTGATTTTGGGCTACATTTGGGCTCTTTTGTCTCCGGTGGCCATCTTGGGAGATTTATTTGTTATGAAGTTTCCTAATTTCCTCATGTACTGCAGTCTCCTCAGTAGGAAATGCTTTCAGTTTTTTACTTTGAATCCATCATGAAGGTATTCAGATATGTCACACATTTGCCATACATTCTGAAAGTTAGCACTCTAGTTGCTCATTAGATCACTGTAGTAAAACTACTGTTCACCATGGAAGTCTGCTCCTGGTATTAAAAGTGCATGTTTCAGTCTGCATGTCAGAATTCTTTAATGAAATACTCTGTAATTTGGTTGCAGTATTTAGCATACAGAATAAATAAAATGCTCTCTGCAGTGTTTAGTAAAAAGAGGGCCTTTGATCGTAATGAAAATGCTTAGGGTTTTTACTTTTTAAGGAAAGAATTCTAATTAAAATACGGGCAAAGATGAAAGTGGACAACATGTTTTGATATTTCATTCTTTAAATGCTTTGTTTTTAGAGATTTACTGGTGTAAAGTAAAGACACACAAAAACATGATCTAGGTGGCCTAGTGAATGAAATTCGTTATTCACAGGAAATATGTTAGCTGTAAGCATTATGATAAATAATTTAAAATATGGTAAAACGTGTTTTGTTTAAATTGTGCTTGTTCCTGAAGGCTGGGACGTTAGTTATATTAAGAAACAAATCATACAGTTTCTTGCACTGCAGCACAGTATTACGATTGTATATAAAAAAAATATTTCTATAATTTTTATGTTTTCTGTGTTCCCTCCAGGGAAATCCACATACTCTGGGTAACTTCAGAATCAGAAGCATTTTGCGATGCAGGGCGCACTACAAAATTTGTTTTATTTATTTAATTGTTTGCTTACCTCCAATTATCCATATTCCGCTTTTTAGTACCCCCCGCCCTGCCTTTCTGCCCCACAGAACTCCTTCCACGGGCCGCGGCAGGTGCTACGGTAAAAGTTGGTAATTTATTTGTTTGTGAAATTGTGTTCAAGAAAGTTTAAGCAAGTAGAAGGGTGATTGTCTGCTGTGCTGTTCATAATGGGATCAGGCAACCGGGTTAACAACAAAATGGCCACTGCACTCTTATCAGTTGGGTGAGGGGCAACACATCTAATGATTATGAGGGTTTTTTAATCTCTATATGAAGGGTCCACATTTTGAGTAATTTTTTCCGGAGTTGTGCCATCCCCTAAATGATGCCATGCTAAGTGTACCCAGAGATCTTAGGAAAGAGGCTGAACTCTGGATTAGAGCACCCAGGAAAGTACCTGAGAGGACCATGAGTAAGTTGCGTTGGTTGCCCTTTAAAGAAGGATAGGGGTTACCGAAAACCAAAAGGACTTCCTGATATACCCCCAAAAGAGTTTCTAGGGAAGGGAGTCCCAATCATCCTCTGACCACAAGAAGGGAGGTTTCTTTGAGAAGAAGCCCCTGGGCCTTTCCAGTCCGAGTGCATTGAATATAACCAGCCAGGGCACAAGAAAGGAGATGCCATCTGTCCTAGGAAAAAGCACACCCCACTGCAGGGTATTGCCAGTGTAATGCTGAGAGAGGAGGTTGCCCTAGCTAGCTTGGGGGTAGTGTAGAGGTCACTCTAGTTTTGCTAGGTAACAGAGAGATGGTGCATACAGCTTACATGCCTGACAGCATTGAAAAGTACAGGCAGTAGCTAGCCATCAATGAGCAGAGGGCGGAGGCTCTGTGAGGTACGGGAGCCATCATGACTACTCGTAGGTATCATTTGGTGACTTTAGGGCAGACTATTCCTAATGTAGCCCACCTGGTCGTGACACCTTGACAACCAGGTAAGCCCCTACCCTGCTGCAGCTTTTGTTTCCCCAAAGTGGGGTAGATTTTCTGGTTCTGTGAGAGTAGCTCCTCTGAGTCCAGAAGCACCTGCCTGAAGGCTGATTGCTGTGGAATGACCTATAGCACACTATCTGGAAAGAGGTGGAGCTCAGGTCTTATCTGGAGATTCTGGCATTGACCACACTGTCCATGGCAGTCCATCAGGGAAGTCAGAAGCTCCTAGAGCCTGAAATATTGACCCAGGAAAAAAAAGGGCAGGGGCTGTGGCAAACCTGCCCTGTAAGTTCCCACGGTCTGGGAGGAAGTTGATCCTGAGGGTGAGTATCTGGAGTCTTAAGGGGAAGACATTGCTTCTTTTGGAGGCCTGCCCGAGCTAACTGGGTGGCTAGCTGCAGGAGGACCATTCCAGGCAGAGGTCTGCATGGTACAGCAGGAGAGCCCCACTCATGATGTCCTACTGTAGCAGGTACAGCTCCAAGCCAATGGCAACATCTATGGTGATCACCACAATTATTGTTTGAATTGTCTCCTCTATGATGAACCTAAGGTTCTTGAGCTGTGTCAACCCGAATGATGGTGGCCCCTCGTGGTGCTATAGTACTTTTTTACTGGAGCTGGCTCATGAGATACCCGTGGCTGAACCCCTTTGACCTCTTAGTAACCCACTTTTATTTGCCCCAGGTGAAGACTAAACATCATGCATTCTGTAGGTCCTGTGTTAACTGCAAAGTTAGAGGTAAATCAGAGTAAAGTGTAAGGCTCCCCGGTAACCTTTCCCAGTATAGAAACAGCTCTTGAGAGGGTGGATGTGGATACTGCTGGTTCCCTTTGTCCGGACACTGCCTTGGAGAACAGGTTTATCCTGGTTTTGGTGGAGTATGCCACAAGGTACCCTGAGGCCATACTCTACGGAAAAATAAATCCAATTAGCCTTTCTTCAAAGTTGAGTCCTTTTATTTACGTTTCCAGAAATAGCGGGCCCGCAGGAGAGAGACTGTTGCTCCTTAGAAAGACAGGCAGGAAAGAAAGAAGAGTGGAAGCTTTCTAGAACATAGAGAGAAAGAATAGGTAGAGGAAAGAGAGAAAGGGCAAGGAAGAGAATGTTACACATTTTCCCCTTATGGAGAAACAGAACTGGCAGAAATTTCCAAACTTATAAACAGAGATACAATTGAATGTTCCATCTTTAAACATTTAACACATTTTCAAGGTAAGTATGTCTCCAGAATTTCTTTTTTTTTAAACAAAATAAAGTTAAGACATAACAAAATATTTTAAATGAGCAGGTAGTCTACAAATTCTTCGAGAAGCTAAAGTAGAATTACAGCAAGAAGTATTAAGCTAAGAGGAGAATTGACCATATTATCCTGAGAAACAGAAATAAACGTGTTAGAGGATAAAGTAGGAGTTTCAAACAAAATGGAATAATTTGAATCAGTAATAACTGCAATTTTAAAATTAATCATAGCTTGTTCTTCAGAGATGGGAACAAGTCTACTCTTGTTCCACCATCTTCCATCCTGAAGTAAACAAGAACTAAGACCAACTTTCAAAATTTTGTAAGGAGAAGTAAAAGAAGATTCTCCTTTTTTGACACGAAAAGTTTTTTTTATAAGGACCCATGAATCAGGAATAACATCTTTAGTTTGAGCATGTTTGCGAACATCAAAATGAAATTTTTGTTTACTTTGTGCTAAAGCAACAGTTTGACGTTGGCAATCACCTCTTTTTGAATTATTGAGATTGTTAGAAATGGAGGAATATTTCTCTAACCAGGAAGGCAAAAGTAAAGTGCGACATTTTCTGCCTCTCAGTAATTCAAAGGGAGTGAAACCAGTTGTTGAGTGAGTTGAAATATGATAAGCATTGACTTTGTCTTTAAGAAAAATGTTAAAATCTAAACCAGAAGAAAGAGCAGTTTGAACTCCTTCTTTAAGAAAGTGATTAGCTCTTTCAACGAGGCCATTTGCCGCAGGGCTATATAAAGCTACTTCAATGTGTTTAACATCCAGAGATTTTAAAAAGTCTTTCATGGCATTCGATACAAAGTGAGTCCCATTATCCGTGACTAACTCTTTAGGAGGACCTTCAAGGGAAAAAACATTCTTGAGGAATTGCAAAACAAAATGAGTGGAGGCTGACTCCACAAAAGAAAAATAGATCCATTTGGAAAAATAGTCAATGAGTACTAACAAAAATTTTGAAGAACTTGGAAATAGATTTAAGGGGCCAGCGAAATCCAAAGCAATTTTTGTCCAGGGACTCTCTGGAAGAGAAACTGGATGAAGGGGATTTTGAGTAGTATTCCAATGTTTATCAGAGATTACACATTGGGGACAAACATCTACAAAAGAGGATACTTGAGCATTCAATGAGGGCCACCAATAATTTTCTCTGAGTTTTTTACAAGTGGCGGTAACTCCAAGGTGACCTGCATGTGCAATTGAAATGAGTTTATTTCTGAGAGAAGAAGGAGGAACAAAGCAACCATTTCTAGTACAAATGTCATTCTCTAAAGATAATTCTGAGGCAACCTGAGCATAAGGTTTTATATCATGAGAGACGTTACGAATGGGAGGCCAACCTTTAATGATAAAATTTGATTTTTGTTTAAGAGCCTGATCAGTGGAAGAGGCTTCAATCCAATCCTTCTCTGATATGGTACCATTAGAGAGAGAAGAAGCATCAATGGATGCCACCACACAGTCGAATTCATCAATAGAGTCATCAACTAATGGTAAAGGGAGACGAGAAAGGCAATCGGCCCTAAAAATAAAATCTGCCTTGTATGTATTTAATGGTGAAGTTGTATTCTTGTAATTTTGAAAGAATACGTACAAGACGAGCAGAGGCATTGCCTAGTCCATCCCCTTGTAAAAGGTTAACTAGAGGTTTGTGATTGGTATAAATTGTAAATGGACTGCCTGAAAGATAGGTTTTAAACTTGGAAATAGCCCAAACACGGGCTAAATCTTCCTTCTCTATTGTACTATATTTTGATTCTGCACTAGACAAAGATCTAGATGCAAATGCAACTGTATGGTCTTTACCAGAACTTTGTTGACCAAAAACTGCACCAAGACCATTTAAACTGGCATCAACAGTGACAGTACAATGATGACCATGAACAAATGGACTAAGAGCAGGAGCATTAACAACTACATTTTTGTTGTTAATGAAGGCAGTGTTAACATCATTCGACCAAACAAAAGCAGTACCTTTTTTGAGAAGAGATCTCAAAGGCTGAACAAAGGAGGCATAATCTGGTACAAAGCGAGCGTAGTATTCGCAGAGACCTAAGAAGGATCTGAGAGCATCTTTGTCAGGTGGAGGCGGAGCCTTAAGAATGGCTTCTATGTTAAAAAGTTTTGGTTTGATACCTTCGGTTGTGATGGTGTGACCTTAATAGTCAATTTGTTCAGCAAAAATTTAGCATTTATCAGGTTGAACAGTAATACCCCTTGCATTTAAAATGGAAAAAAATCTTTATGTAGGGTATCCAAGTGTGTTTCTTTGCTCTCGGTAAAAACAAGAATATCATCCTGAAATGCTTGAACATTTTCAACATCTTTAAATAGGACATCCATGACTTTTTTAAATACTGAGACTGCTGAGGCTAAACCGAAAGGTAGCCTCAAGTATTTGTATGCTCCGAAAGGAGTGACAAAGGTGGTAAGTTCCTGAGAATCAGCATGCAAGTGTTTTTGGTGATATGCCGAATGTAAATCAATTGTTGAAAAATATTTAGCGTGACCAATGTTTGAAAGCATTTGCTGGATATGAGGGAGAGGATGGCAGTCAACAATAATGTTGCGGTTTAAGGACCTCAGGTCTACATAGAGATGAAGATCTCCATTTTTTTTTTAGCAAGAACAATGGGAGATACCCACTCAGAGGAATCAGTAGTCATAATAATACTCTCTGCAGAGAGTTTCTCCAATTGTTTTTTAAGATCATTCCTGACACTGATAGGAACAGGTCTGACTTTGTGGGTAACTGGTGTAGCATTCTTTTTAAGTCTAATAACATGTTCAAATCCTTTGATGTTACCAATGTTATCACTAAACACAGAAGGAAATTATTTTTTGAGTGTATCAATAGAACAACATTTTTCAACACAACTCTTGATGGCAAGAATAAGAAGGTCTCTTAAAACGATAGGATTTTTATGACCAGGTTTAAGAATAATGCCTAACTTGGCTAAATCAAATTACCAAATTTCTGCATCTGATGGCAACGTATATTTTAGTGTCAGTTAATCTGCCAAGAATTTGCAAGGAACCAATAAAGAACCCAAGCAAATCAATATCCTTTTCACCAAAAGCTTTGGGAGAAATGTCTGGAGCTTGAAGGGTAATGGTATGGAATGGCCCCAAATATTAAAGAAAGTGGTATCAGCTAACACAGTGATAGGGGCTCCAGAATCAGCCATAACTTGTAAAGATTTGCCATTTATGTAAGCTTGGCAGAGGGGACATTCATAAACTTTAGATTTGGAAAGTTCATATATGGATAAGAGGAGATTAGAGAAGGTATTGGTGCAGTCAGAGACAGAAGAAACAGAGGATGAAGGGGAAGAATTTTGTATTTCAACATTGTGGATTTTGACAACTGGAAAGGAACGGCGAGATTTACAAAGTTCTTGAAAATGACCTGTTTTCTTACATTTACCACATTTTCTTCCCAAGGCAGGACAAGAGGGAACGCTTGCAATATGGTTTTTGTTACCACAGCGAAAGCAAAATGTTTGTTTAACTTCTTTGTTATATTTGATGGCAGAAACAGTAGAGAATTCAGAATTATCTGAAACATAGGAAATGGGAGAATCACCCTCTTGACCTGACAATGCTTGAGAAGAAATAATGGAACGCTCAATACTTTTCCCTATGTCAATGACTTCTGACAGAGAGGGATTACGACTAGTTAAAAGGCGCTCTTGCATTTTTTTAAAAAAACCAATTAAAAACAATTTGGTCTCTAATGGAGACATCTGTATAATTAACAAATTCACATGTAGAGGTGAGGACAAGAGCAGCTACATATTCTTCGACAGATTAATCACTGGCTTGTTTTCTTTTAAAGAAACTGTGTCTTTACAAGAGGACATTTGGTTCATCCGAAAATTGTTTTTTAAGTTTTCCTTTGAATTCAATGTAAATGTTCCAGGTACCATCACCAGAGGGTCTAGGAAAAGGAGGTAAATTATCTAAAAAAATGTGCGCAGCAACACCCAAATGATTATAAAGAAGAGCGTGTTTCCTTTCCGGAGAATATTCTGTTCCGTCAATGGCGACAAGATAATTTTCAAAAATATGGATCCATTGTCTCCATTCAATTTCCAGTTTGCCTGGTCTTTGTAGAAAGGGTGGAGGGTGTAATGCGTTATCCGAAGAAGACATAGTTCAGATAATGCTTGATTAATACCTCCTTGGTATTGATATTAGGATTGTCACAAACTGCGGTCGAATGATAAACAATGTAGAGAAAAAAACCCGTTTTTTTTTTTTTAATATAGGTTTTCAATAATGTGGTTGTAAAATGCTGAAGAAAAGAATTTAGTCTGTCTATAATATGAGAATAATAAAGTATTCAGCCTTTGAAATAATACCTCTTTGTCTCTTTTTTATTTTCTTTTAAAGAAATAACATTGCAGAATAATCAGCCTTTGTGTTAATGCCTTTTGTTTGTAAGAGGAAATGACATTCTATGCTGTAATTTTCTGCTGTAAGTATTGAGAAATTGCTATGGAATGTTGGAATGCTTGTAGACAATCAATTCAGGAGAAATTCTTCAGGAAAAAATTCTGAATAGACAAACACAGAAGAAGCAACTCGTGAAACACTTCCGTTGCTAGGAAACGTTTGTTTGTCAGGGCGTGCAGCTTTCAGAATGTTTTGATTGTCAGCACGTGCAAACTCGTGCTAAAGTTCCAACATGAAGCTACAGTTCCAACGTGAAGAGTGTACAGGCAAAGAGCGCATGGGTCAAATGAACAGCTCGCGCTGGCAGGAGTTAACCAAAGCACTTAGTTGCTAGGAGGCGCGTTTAAACAAAGCACATGATAAATCGTAGCTTAGCTTGCGCTACAATGCACTTAGTGTCTAGGAGGCGATGCGTGTGGTCCGTAAGAATCCCTGTGGGTCCGTAGAGGAAACAAAGTATCTATTTAACTTGCATCGGGTCCGTTGAGTAATTCCCGGTTGCAGTTAAATTGTCCGTAGATGGTGAATCGAGGACAATGTCTTTTCTGACCCCACTCCTGGTACCAAATTATGTACGGACAAACACATACAATTAGCCTTTCTTCAAAGTTGAGTCCTTTTCTTTAAGTTTCCAGAAATAGTGGACCCGCAGGAGAGAGACTGTTGCTTCTTAGAAAGACAGGCAGGAAAGAAAGAAAAGTGGAAGCGTTCTAGAACATAGAGAGAAAGAATAGGTGAAGAAAAGAGAGAAAGGGCAAGGAAGAGAATGTTAAACATACTTATAAGGACAGTGCCTGCAACTGTGTAAGGCAGGGGGCTGATGGGGATCATTTCCCATTTGGGTTTGCCAAGGAGGTTGTGTCTGGTACAGAGCAACAAATTCATGTTTGCCTCAATGAAGGCCATATGGGATGAGTGAATCCCACAATCCCGGAACCTACAAGTTCTCTGTACCATACTGATCCCAACCTGTCAGAGACTATGAGATGCCCTGTTGCCAGGCTTTCTCTTTGTCTACAGAAAAGTGCCCCAAAAAGAAGTGGACTTTAGCCCCTGTTTGGCTGCCCTACTAGAGGGATTCTCAGAATTATGAAGGAGGGGTGGAGGAAAGTTCCCAAGTAACTCCTACAAGATGTAGTGAGATACATGTTAGCCTTCAGAGCTCAGGTGAAATGCTTCAGAAAGGAAGCAACTGAGAATCTGAAGGCAAGTCAGATGGTGATGAAGCAATAGTGCAGTCAGGTGGTCAATCTGGTGAAATACCAATCTAGCTAAAAAGTGTGGGTCATGGAGGCCATGGGCAGGGCCCTAGGAAATAAAAAAGAAAGAGAGGTTTCCTAGCTGTTGGACCTCTGGACATCTGAGAACACTGTAAGGGCACTGTTTGTGAATTGTTTCAAGCCGCACTTTGAGAGGTTTTAGTTAATAATGTTCATGCTGGCAGATGGTGGTGGTGGGAGGGCAGAGTCAACTCCACCTAGACCTACTTTCTTGCAAGGAGAAGTATTGGCTAGAGGAGGGAGTAGTCGTCTCTCCCACCCAGACAGCAGCACACAGAGGCACTGTTGCCAATTACTGGAACAGTCCTCCTCCTTTTTCTTCCTTTTCCCTGGACTCCTTGACTGGGGTACTTATGATCTTGACACAGGAGACAGCATGCAAATAAACAATCAACATTTTCAGGATGTCAGATAAGGTGAGGGCCAACTCCACAGAACAGGATTCTAAGAATCTGGAGTTGGGTGTGATTGTCCTTCATGTAGTCCCGGGACCAGCCCAGTGATTTTGGTTCCAAATGCTGCACAACAGGCACCACTTCCAAACTGAGGTTCAGTGTGGACTACAGGGGCCATAGATAGGTCACCAAGACTGATGCTCACCCTATTCTGAGAGATGACGAGTTCATTGATTGGTTAGTGGAAGGCAAATTCCTCAGTGAATTTAGCTTGATGTCAGAGCATTAGGAGAGTGCCATAACTAAGGGGGCCAAGGAGAGCTCATCCTTCTTTACCCTAAATGGGGACTTCCACTTCAGAGAATGTCCCTGCCACCAACTGATTCCTAGCTAGTCCCTCTATTTTCAGTGCAGCTTATCTGGATGGCACTGCTGTCTTCAGCGCCAGCTGGGATAGCCACCTATACCACCTCAAGGAAGTGCTTCCATCCTTGCAACAGACAGGCCTGACCATCAAGGCCAATAAGAACAAGTTAGGGCAGGGCTCAGAGGTAGACTTGGGCCACCAAGTTGGTATATTCAAGCACTACAGCCCAAGATACAGACCATAATGACTTGGTAGCCTCCCAAGATCCACACCCAGGTGATAACCCACTTAGGCCTCACTGGATATTAGAGATTTGTCAAGGGGTATGGCACAATTTTAACCACTTAAATGAGTAGACATCTAACATGCAGCCAAA
The DNA here is from genome assembly GCF_964204655.1 of Triturus cristatus. Taxonomy (NCBI): domain Eukaryota; kingdom Metazoa; phylum Chordata; class Amphibia; order Caudata; family Salamandridae; genus Triturus; species Triturus cristatus. The sequence continues at coordinate 684,890,431 of NC_140582.1, read as the reverse complement.
GAAGGTGATCTGGACAGATGTGTGCCAATAATCCTTTGACACCCTAAAGAAGGCAATGTGTTCAGCACCAGCACTTAAGTCACCTCCCTTCTAGAAATAATTTATTGTGCAGACAGATGTTGCAGAGCATGGTATTGGGGCAGTTCTGTCATAGCTTTGGGACCTACAGCTAAGGGTTTGGTTTCTGATTGGTGATAGGGCTAGGGTTCTGACCAGGGTTATCATTTTTATAGGGAATAGGGCTTGGGTTATGATTGGCTGATATGGCTAGGGCTGTGGTTGGTTCATAGGACCATGGATCCCATTGGATAGAAAGTCTAAAGATGGGTTCTGAGTGGTTAGGACCTATTTTTTGCAAAGTGCCTAGCTGTAGATTTTGAACCCTAACACTGCCAGCACCTAGGGAAACCTAGCAAACCTATACATTTTTTAAACAAGACACTCAGGGGAATCTAGGATGGGGTGATTTGACTGGCTGTCACCTGGTTCTGTTACCCAGAATCACTTGCAAACCTAAACATTTGAAGAAAAAAAAACACATTTCCTCACATTTCTGTGGTGGAAAGTTCTGGAATCTGCATGGATCCACAACATTTCACCCACCCTGCTTTCCCCAACGTCTTCAGAGAAAAATGGCACCTGACTTCTGTGGGTAGGCCTAGAACCCGCGACAAGAAACGGCCCACAACACAACGTGGACACACCACATTTTCACAGTGAAAACTGACCCTTTTTTTGCAAAGTGCCTTGCTGTAGATTTTGAACCCTAACTCTACCAGCACACAGGGAAACTTAGCAAACCTATACATTTTTGAAAACTAGACACCCAGGGAAATCTAGGATGGGGTTACTTGACTGGCTCTCACCAGGTTCTGTCACCCAGAATCCCTTGCAAACCTAAACATTTGTCAAAATAACCAATTTTCCTCACATTTCTGTGGTGGAAAGTTCTGGAATCTGCATGGATCCACAACATTTCACCCACCCTGCTTTCCCCAAAGTCTTCAGAGAAAAATGGCTCCTGACTTCTGTGGGTAGGCCTAGGGCCTGCGACAAGAAACGGCCCACAACGCAACGTGGATACACCACATTTTCATAGCGAAAATGGACCCTTTTTTTGCAAAGTGCCTTGCTGTAGATTTTGAACCCTAATTCTACCAGCATCCAGGGAAACTTAGCAAACCTATACATTTTTGAAAACTAGACACCCAGGGAAATGTAGGATGGGGTTACTTGACTGTCTCTCACCAGGTTCTGTCACCCAGAATCCCTTGCAAACCTAAACATTTGTCAAAATAACCAATTTTCCTCACATTTCTGTGGTGGAAAGTTCTGGAATCTGCGTGGATCCCCAAAATTCCACCCACACCGCATTTCTCAAAGTCTTCCGGGAAAAATGGTACCTCACTTGTATTGGTAGTTCTAGTGCCCCCGGCAGGAAACAGCCCAAAACGCAACATGGACATGCCACCTTTTCACAGTGAAAACGGACCCTTTTTTTGCAAAGTGCCTAGCTGTATATTTTGAACCCTAGCTCTTCGGCACCTAGGGAAACCTAGCAAACCTATACATTTTTTAAAACTAGACACCTAGGGGAATACAGGATGACTTGTCTGACTCTCGCCGGGTTCTGTTACCCAGAATCCTTTGCAAACATCAAAATTTGTCAAAAAAGCAAATGTTCCTCACATTTTTGTGGTGAAAAGTTCTGGAATCTGTGTGCATCCACAAAATTCCTACCAGCCAGCGTTTCCCCAGGTCTCCTGATAAAAATGGTACCTAACTCCCATGGGTGGGTCAAGTACCCGCGACAGGCAAGGACCCAAAATGTATTGAGGAGACATCAAAATGAGCTATCAAAAAACAACCTGGTTTTGCAAGGGGAGTCACCTGGGTGTTTGGCCACGAGCTCGGCGGTCATCTCGGAAAACTTACCACACCCACACATTTTTGAAAACTAGACACCCAGGGGAGTCCAGCAAAGAATGGCTTGCGTGGGTCCCCAACGTTTTCCTACCCAGAATCCCCTGCAAACCTCCAGTTTAGCTGAAAAAAATCACCTTTTTCTCAAATCTCTGTCTGGGGAAGTTCTGGAATCTACGTGGATCCACAAATTCCTACCACCCAGCATTCCCCCCCTGGTCTCCCGATACAAATTATACCTCACTTGGGTGGGTGGGTAAAATACCCGCGACAGGCAAGGGCCCAAAATGTATTGAGGAGACATCAAAATGAGCTATCACAAATCAAGCCGGCGATCTAGGGAAACCTAGACAAACCCACACGTTTCTGAAAATTAGACACCCAGGGAAATCCAGCATGGTATGGCTTGCATGGATCCCCTAACATTTCCCTACCCAGAATGCCCTGCAAACCTCAAATTTAGCTGAATAAAACATATTTTTAAAATATTTTTGGGTGGAATCACCGTGCCGGCACAAATGTCCTACCCACAGCGTTTCTCTCAGTCTCCCAAGTAAAATGATACCTCACTTGTGTGGATGGGGCAAGGGCCTGTGCCTGGGAAGAGCCCAAAACATAGGGATTTAGGGTCTAGCACCGACAATTTTAAGTGCTACATTTTTAAACAAATACATTTTTAGTCAATTCTGCATTGGACACCCACACAAGTGAGATATTATTTTACTCGGGACACTAAGGAGAATGCTGTGGGGTAGGACATTTGTGTCGGCACAGTGATTCCACCCAAAAATATGTGGAAAATGTATTGTTTTCAGCTACATTTGAGGTTTGCAGGGGATTCTGGGTAGGGAAATGTTGGGAGATCCACACAAGCCATAGCTCATTGGATACCCCATGGTATCTAGTTTTCAGAAATGTGTGGGTTTGATAGATTTCCCCAGATGGAGGCAATTCCGGGGCCAAATAACCAGGTGCACCCCCAAACCAGGTAGTTTTGTTAAAAGTAATTTTGAAGTCTCCACAACAAGATTTGGACCATTTTCTATTGCAGCCACTATGCCTATCCACACATGTGAGGTACCATTTTTATCATGAGACCTGGGGAAACCCTGGGTTGTAGGAAATTTGTGTCGTCCTGGTGATCCTACAACTTTCTCACACAGAAATTTGAGAAATAATTGATTTTTTCAACAACATTTGAGGTTTGCATGGGATTCTGGGTAGGGAAATGTTGGGGGACCCATGCAAGCCGTACCTTGCTGGACTCCCCGGGTGTCTAGTTTTCAGAAATGTGTGGGTTTGGCAGGTTTCCCTAAATGGCCACCGAGCCCAGGCCAGAAACTCATGGTACTCCCTTTCAAAACAAGGTTGTTTTTTGATGTCGCCTCAATAGGTTTTGGGCCCTTGCCTTTCACGGGTACTTGACCCACCGACACGAGTGAGGTACCATTTTTATCGGGAGACCTGGGGGAGGCTGGGTGGTAGGAAATGTGTGGATCCTCGCAGATTCCAGAACTTTCCCACACAGAAATTTGAGGAAAAGGTGATTTTTTCAACAAATCTGAGCTTTGCAGAGGATTCTAGGTAGGGAAACGTTGGGGGGCGCATGTAAGCCATACCCTGCTGGACTCCATGGCGTGTCTAGTTTTCAGAAATGTGTGGTTTTGGTAGATTTCCCAAGATGGCCGCTGAGCGAGGGGCCAAAAACACAGGGGACTCCCCTTGCAAAACCAGGTTGTTTTGTGATAGGTCATTTTGATGTCTCCTCAATACGTTTTGGTCTCTTGCACATCGCAGGTACTTAGGGCACCCACATGAGCGAGGTACCATTTTTATCAAGAGACCTGGGGGAATGCTGGGTGGTAGCAAATTTGTGGATTTACGTAGATTCCAGAACTTTCCACCACAGAATTGTGAGGAAAATGTGTTTTGTTTGACAAATTTTGAGTTTTCCAAAGGGTTCTGGGTAACAGAACCTGGTGAGAGCCAGACAAGTCACCCCATCCTGGATGCCCCTGGGTGTCTAGTTTTCAAAAATATGGGTTCAAAATCTACAGCTAGGCACTTTGCAGAAAAAAAAATCTGTTTTCACTGTGAAAATGTGGTGTGTCCAGGTTGCGTTTTGGGCCGTTTCCTGTCACGGGCACTAGGCCTACTTAAACAAGTGAGGTACCATTTTTCTCGGAAGACTTTGGGGATTGCGGGGTGGGTAGAATTTTGTGGATCCACGCAGATTCCAACACTTTCCACCACAGAAATATGAGGAACATTTGTTTTTTTTTTACAAAGTTTAAGGTTTGCAAGGGATTCTGGGTAACAGAACCTGGTGGGAGCCAGACAAGTCACCCCATTCTGGATTCCCCTGGGTGTCTAGTTTTGATAGTATAGGTTTGCTAGGTTTCCCTAGGTGCCTGCAGAGCTGGGGTTCAAAATCTACAGCTAAGCACTTAGCAAAAAAAGAGTCCGTTTTCACTGTGAAAATGTGGTGTCCATATTGCGTTTAGAGCAGTTTCTTGTCGCACTAGGCCTACCCAAACAAGTGAGGTACCATTTTTCTCGGGAGACCTTGGAGAATGCGGGGTGGGCGAAAGTTTGTGGTCCCACACAGATTCCAGAACTTTCCATCAGATAAACGTGAGGAAAATATTTTTTTTGTTTTAAAAAGTTTGAGGTTTGCAAGGGATTCTGGGTAACGGAACCTGGTGGGAGCCAGACAAGTCTCCCCATCCTGTGTTCCCCTGGGTGTCTAGTTTTCCAAAACATATGTGTTTGCTAGGTTTTCCTAGGTGCCGACAGAGCTAGGGTTCAAAATCTACAGGCTGGCACTTTGCAAAAACAGGGTCAGTTTTCACTGTGAAAATGTGGTGTGTCCACGTTGTGTTTTGGGCCGTTTTCTGTCACAGACACTAGGTCTACTCAGACAATTGAGGTACCATTTTTCTCAGGAGACTTTGGAAAATGCGTGGTGGGTGGAATTTTGTGGATCCATGCAGATCCCAGAACTTTCCATCACATAAATTGGAGGAAAATGTGTTTTTTTAACTAAGTTTGAGGTTTGCAAGCGGTTCTAGGTAACAGAACCTAATGAGAGCCATACACATCACCCCATCCTGGATTCTGCTCAGTGTCTAGTTTTAAAAAATATATAGGTTTTCTATGTTTCCCTAGGTGCCAGTTGCGCTAGTGCCCAACATCCACAGGTAGGCACATTCCGAAAAAAAGTCAATGCCTTGTGGGCTTTCTGCCGCCATGGGGAGGGGGGAATTCGGGGGCTATTGCTATTCAGAAAGACTGTGGCTATTCTTTTGGGGGTCTGGGGCATTGTGATGCTCATTCTGGTCAGCCCCCACCCCTGCATATAAAAAGCCAGCATAATTGCTGGCGCATAGTGGGTTTCCTGCCCCCCCCGGGGGGAGATCATGGGCTACTGCTGTTACCTGAGGGGCAGAAAGACTGTGGCATCTTTTTTGGGGTGGCATGCCCATTCTTGGCAGCCCCCACCCCGAACTTTGGAAAAGAAATTCCTGGTGGCTAGTGGGCTGTCTGCCCCCGTAGGTGCAGATGAGGTGCTATTGCCCCATATGCCTCACAGGGGGGCATAACAACTGTAGCCTTTTTTAGGGGGGTTGGAGGCATCAACATGGCAATTCTGGGCAGCCCCTATCTATATAAAAAAAAATCTCTGGTGCTTAGTGGGTTTTCTGCCCCCCGGGGGCAGATCAGGGGCTATTGCCCCCATCTGCCTCCTGTGGGGGCACAAAGTATTTTGTTTTCTTTGGGTGGTAGGGTGGGGGCATTTGCATGCCCATTCTGGGCAGCCCCCACCCGGGCCTATAAAAAACATGATCTCTGGCATCTAGGGTGCTTTCTGTCCCCCTGGGGGGCAGATTGGGGGCTACTGGCCCCATCTACCCCCGGGGGCAGAAAGACTAGAATGTTGTGGGGGGAGGGGAAATTGGCAATCCATCTTGGGAAACCACCACCCCTACATTCAGGGGGGGAAAACCCTGGCGTCTAGTGGACTTTCTGCTCCCCCAGGAGGGGCAGATTGAGGGATACTGCCCCATCTGCCCCAGGGGGCAGAAAGACTGTAATTTTGGGAGGGTGGGGGTATTGGCATGCCCATATTGGGCAGCACCCCCCCTAATGTGCATTTAAAATAAAATCCCTAGTTTCTAGTGGGCTTTCTGCCCCCCCGGGGAGCAGATTGGGGACTACTGCTCCCATCTGCCTCCCAGGGAGGGACAGAAAGACTGTCATTTTGCGGGGGAGGGGTGGCGTCATTGGCATGCCCATATTGGGCAGTCCCCACCCCTAATTCCAAGTAAAAAAAAATCCCAGGTGTTTAGTGGGCTTTCTGCCCATCCGGGGGTGGGGCAGAAAGACCGACTGTGCCCAAAAAATTGGGGAGCAAAGCCCCTTGCCCCAGGGGCCACTCCCCCCTGTCTGGTGCCTAGTGGGTGGATCCCTGCTTGGGGATCGCCCACCAGACAACACAGAAGTTACAACACCATCAACCACCACAAAATGCCCCCTCACACACATATATCAAAGTCCTCATTTCTCTACCAAACAACCCCCTTCCAGCTCCACCAATAAAGCCATAAGCATAATATACCCCACAACCAGCTGTTTCAAAATACCCTATTCCCCTTCACCTTCATTGTTTCTACAGGACATGAAGAAGAAAAAACACAATAATTAAAAAGAATACTCTTTATTGCATGTCCATGAACAAAAATCATTTCAACATCGTTGATCTTCTCTCAGAAACAACACCAGACCTCACTTTCATTACAAAAACATGGCTCACTAAAGATTCTACACCCGTATGCCATGGAACTAGCCCTCTTGATTTTCACATTGTAACAAAAGTCATATTGGCAAAATATGAGATGGCCTCGCTGTCAGCCATAAAAATCACTGCAAGTAACAATCATTAATTCCTCACAATGGGCGACCCTGAATCCTTAATGATAAGATTCCATGCCACTCAAACTATTATTGATTTCTCCCTCTTAAGAGATAGAGTACCAAGCAGCTTTACCAGATTTAAAGATATCCTACTTGATACAGTAACCAGCACACAACTGGACCACCCAAACATATACATTCTTGAAGACCTCAACATATGGTTTAAAAGAAGAATCTAACCACAAGCACAGCTATCACAACCAGCCCTGGCCCAACTCACCACAGGGCACACAATAGATGTCATATTTGCACACATAAGGGGACAAAAGCAAAAAGAATAAATGATAGATGGAATGCTGAAAGAAACCAAACACCCTGTCCCAGATCTGGGTTTAATTTATCATTTTTTTGATCACCATGCCAACCCAGTTTGGACCATGCCGCCCAGTGGACCATGCCACCCAGTATGCAAATCAGTCTTCTTGACCCTTCCCTCCATGGGAACAGTTGAGCCCGAACGGCTAGTCCAGGTTCTCCCTGGACTGGAAACAAGCATCCTGGGACCGGTTATGGGGTATCACCCCTCAACAGCCAAGCTTTTTGTTTTTAGAGTTTTATATAGTGCAAACTAGACCCAAGAAATCAGGTATCAGAGCGCTTTACGTGAGCACCAGTTTCGTTACACAAATGGACACATTCATTTTTGTTAGGCACAGGGAGATTAAGTGATTTTCCCAGAATCACAGGATGTTTAGCGACGCTGCCGAGACTCAAACCCAATTTATTAATTTATAGAACGCAGCATTCATCCCGAAGGATATCATGGCGCTATTTAGCGAGAAGTCGTGGTAGGGCCGCCAATGGGTGTGGTGGGACTGTCAGATATTGGGCCTTGGGGAACAGATGAGTTTTACGTTTCTTTCTAAATGCTATATAGTCAGCCGTGAGGCGTAGATCTTGGGGTAGTTCATTCCACGGCTTAGATGCCAGATATGAGAGTGAACGTCTTCCTACCCTTACTTTCCTTATATGTTTTATCCTTGCCTGCACTTGGTGGCGTGACCTCGTAGGGACGTAGAATTTGATTTTATTCTGTAGGATTCTAGGGCCACAGTGGTGCAGGGCCTTGTGTGCATGGTTGAGCAGCTTAAATAATGCTCTTTGGCGCATGGGTAGCCAATTGAGCTGTTTCATGCACACCGATGCTGAGCTAAGTCTGCTTTTATTGCACATCAGTTTGGCCGTGGCATTTTGTAGCACCTGCAGGCATGTGAAGAGGTACTCTGCCATACCAACAAACAGTGCATATCTAGAATCTAACTTGCTGATGAGCAAGGCCTGAATAACTGTTCTTCTGCATTCCAATGGGATCCAGGGGAAAAGTCTTCTTAGGAGCTTCAGAGTTGCAATGGCTCTTCCACATAGGGCCCGCACATGGTCCTTCATGGAAAGGGTATTGTCGATGAGGATGCCTAGGTTTTTTGCACATTGTTTGGGTGCTGGGGCATCTCCCAGTGTTTGTGGCCACCAGGTAGCATCCCAAATAAGGTTGGCTCCTCCAAGGAGCAGGATTTCTGATTTTACTGCATTTGGTTTCAAGCAGTGTTCTGAAATCCATAAAGCCATCTCTGAGAGGCAGTTGTTCAATTTTACCCTGGTGTCCTCTTGCCTTTCTTCAAGAGCTATCATCAACTGTGTGTGGTCCACATAGGAGCTAATACTGAAGCCCCATTTCCTACTCATTTTCGCCAAAGAAGATACATAGGCGTAAGTGTGGGGCTCAGGGATGCTTCCTGTGGGACGTCACAGCTGATGGTGTTGAGTTTGGATTAAAACTGGCCCATTTGTACCGTTTGTGTTTTATTGCTCAAGGACGAGCTGTGCTACTGAAGAGCTTTGGCATGGATTCCTTTTCCATGCAGAATTTCCAGCAGGCGGTTTTGTGAGACGGTGTTGAACGCTGCAGACAGGTCCAACAAGATGAGGGCTACAGCCCCCCCCCCCCAGCTTCGAGGTCATGAGGCTACATCCTCTCCCCTTGCTTGAATCCTGGGGCGAAGTGAGCATGGGTCCCACATCTGGGCATACCCTTCCCACTTATGGTGACTACACATACTGCTTCATTAATACTGGGGTCTGGAGGCAGTAGAGGATCTCTACAGAAAGAGATGTCTTAAGTAACTTGCCATAGAATATTAAATATAATTTTATTTGTGAATATACTTTTGCAATATCTCTCTATAACCAAACCCCTATACTTTAATATGCAACTGGAACTTCTTGAACACTAAACACACGTTTTAGAAATTGGGTTGTTGGTTGACTGGGGCATGAGCCCTAGCAAAGCAGCAACCACAATCCTAGTGAGGGTAAGTGTCAGGCAAACCCTAAATTAACCTGTGATCACCATCTGATATCTTGGCAAAGAGCAATCAGGCTTAACTTAGAGGCTGTGTATAAAGCATTTGTGCAGCACTTCAAAAAGTAATACAGTAAAAACACCACACAAAATGATTACACACCAGGTTAGAACAACAGCACTAATTTTAATAAATTAAAGAAGACCAAAATTACATAAATTCAAGTAGTAGAAACAGAGATATTAATTTTTAAAGTTTATAGTGATAAATAGCGCCAAAAAGCACACAATGCTACTGGGGATTCTGGTTGTGCCATACCGCAACAAAGTCACAAGTTCAGGTTGACTGAGATGTAGAGTGGGCTGGCTACAGGGACCAAGTTAGGCTTGCTGAACAGAGTAATACATCCTAGTTGCAGAGTATTGCATGGATCCACGTTAAAGATGTGTCATACAGCCGAAGCTATGAGTAGGTTCAGAGATGCGACGAGGTTGCGATGCAAGGTCGTGATGCATCGACATTGAAGATTCTGTCAACGGGGCTTGTGATGCAAAGTCCAGTGTTAAGAATATGAGGAGCAGCTGAGGGGATGTGTCGGTTCCGATGAGTGGTGAAGGTGCAATGTAAAGTTTTGGATTCATCGTCGAGGCTGCCGTTGACGAGGGATGCCAGGAGCTTGCACAGGGAAATGTATTCCACAGCAGCTGAGGATATGCATTGGTTCTGCTTTAGGATGCGTCACTCAACTGAGAAGATGCATCAGTTCCACTGTCAAGCAACATAGGCCCACTTCCAAGTGTCCAAGACTGGGGTGGCACCATTTGGCAGGGTAGACTCGCATGTGGCAGAGTCCCGGTGCAGGGGTTTTGAAGCCTGTTATGTTCCTGAGGATTTAGTTCATGAGGCCAGACAACTAGTCGTTTAAGTCACTCTGGGTTCTGGGATCAAGTCATGCAGGTCAAGTCCTTCTCCCTCAGGCAAGAGGGCAGCAGGCAGCAGATCAGCGCAACAAAGCAGGAGTTAAGCAGAGTGCAGTCCAGTAGAGTGGCAGTCCTTCAGCAGCACAGCTGTCCTTCTTCCTGGCAGAGTATGCACAGGTCCAGAAGTGTAGTTAAGTGGTTTGAGGTCCAGTAGTTATACACAGTGGTGCCTTTCAGAATTGCATTTTTAAATCTGACCACTATAAATTCTGATTTTAAATTGTGATTCCAGAGATACCAGACTACTTGAAGGTTTTATCTCTTCCCAATTGGAAATTAATAAGGTAATACCAATGTTATCCTATGGGAGACATAGGTCTTGCAGTAGTAAAAATGAATTTGAGAGTCTTTTACTAGCAAACATGCAAAACTTAAAAGTACATATCCTGCCTTTTAAATACATTGCACCCTGCACTCTGCGTTGTCCAGTGCCTACCTTAGGGGCAACTTATATGTAGGAAAAGGGAAGGCTTGGGCAGGACTAAATGTTTTTTTTGCCCGGTCGACATGGCAATGTAAACTGCACACAGGCTCTGCAAAGGCAGTCCTGAGACATGGTTGAAGGGCTAGTTAAGTGGGTGGCAAAATCAGTGCTGCAGACCCAATAGTTGTAATTGTAAACGTAATGGGGCAACCCAGTGTACCTCAGAACCTGGGCATATGTACTTGAAAGAAAAATTGATTCTGTCGGGGGTCAATTACTTAGAATACGTAGCAATAGCTTATTGGCATCAAAATCAATGATTTGCAAAGAAAATGAAGTCCTTATTATTTAACACATATGCTTAATGATCCAATGGCGAATGGGACTGTATTCTTAAGCTGTGTGTGGACATAGATAATACGCCAACGTTTCGACCCTGTGTATTGCGCAAAAGTGAATGCGTCAAGGCGGGTCTTCCTCAAGGCAGGAGGGGGAGAGATGGCAGCCTAAGAATTGATTTAAAAAGCACAGTCAGGTCTGTGTTATAGAACAAATGTATGTGACACTATATGACTTAAAAGGGATAAATCTTACCCAAAAGTAGATTCTAATTTAGCCATGCGAGGAAAGATTCTTGATCAGGTACGTATAGGGGAATATATCAGAAGGAACTCCACCAGTCGGTTTGGAGCCTGTGAACATAGAAGACCTGAATCAGTGACTGACAACTGTGCTGTTATTGATGAGACAACACGAGTCTATGAGGGCTGAAACATACCTGATAAAAGTGCGAAGTTAAGCATCCACCCGTCAGTTGGAATATAATTTGTGCCAGTCCAAAGTGTTTTCTAAAAACAAGAAAATGAGGACTGCATAAGTCTGGGATTTAAGACTTAAATACCATTTCAAGAAGAATGAACACTGGAAGAAACGTTCAGCAGCTACCGAATACAGACCCGCTTCAACCTTTCTTCCTGCAGTATACCTAATGAGTGAAAAGATCCTCGCATATGAGAAAATTGTGATGGAAGAAGTTATGGATCTCTTGAACAACAAAAACTTCATCAAACACAACATAAGCAAGGAAGAAAAACAGGCCCTACACTCACTCAACAACAACCCCTCAATCATTGTAAGATCAGCAGAAAAAGGTGGAGCCGTAGTCATTCAAAACACCCAGGACTATATCATGGAAATTAATAACCAACTTAGCTGCACGGACAGCTACCTATGGATAAGAAAGAATCCTACTGAAGAAATCTCTGCACTCATTCAGTCTCTCACACACCAAGGCTTAGCAGAAGGTTTTCTCTCACAACATGAATACAATTTTCTGAACAAGAGTGAACCAAGGATACCCACCAGATACACACTCCCCAAAATTCATAAGGACCTACAGAAACCACCAGGCCGGCCAATCGTATCAGGATGTGGTTCAATCCTGGAGCCCTTGAATCAGTTTTTGGGTAGTTTTTTACAGCCCTTTGTAGTAGAGACACAATCCTACTTAAGAGACACCATGCACACTATACAACTGATGGAAAATCAACCATTTGACAAGCAGACACAGTTTCTAGCCACACTAGACGTCTCCTCCCTATACACAAGCATCCCCCAAGAGCACGCCATTGACGTAATATGGAGGACACTAGAGAAACGACCGGCACCAGTGTGGATCCCTACCGAGTTTCTGTTTGAGTTACTGAAAATAGCAATGATAAAGAACTATTGTGTCTTTCAAAACATCTACTACTTACAATGCAAGGGCGTAGCTATGCGGGACGGATTTTCCCCTAGTCTAGCTAATCTTTACATGGATGACTACGAGGATACATTCCTATACGATCCCTTGAACCCCTTTCTGAACAATATATCTGTATGGAAGCGATATATTGACGACGTCTTGATGGTGTGGACAGGTATGGAAGAAAGACTAGCTGAATTCAAAGCATGGCTGAATGCGCGGACCGTTGACATCCAATTCACCATGACCTACAACAATAAAGGCATTAACTTTCTGGCTATTACTCTGTTTAATGAAGACGGGAGGCTCATAACTACACTGTATAGGAAACCAACAGAGCATAACACCACACTCAAATATGACTCACACCATCCCAGATGCCTCAGGGACAATCTACCTTACGGCCAATTTCTTAGACTTAGACGTAATTGCTCAAGGAGAAGTGACTTCTACAGAGAGACGGATGCTCTGATCAAAAAACGCAGGGATCGTGATTACCCCAAATGTCTCCTGAACAGACCAAGAAAAAGGGCTTGGTACCGCCCAAGAGAAACCTTGCTAGAAATACAGCCACCCGTGAAAGACACTGAGAAATTGGTATGCGTGACCACTTTCAACACACACAGCCACAATATTAAAAAGGTACTTCTAAAATATTGGAACTTAGTGGGTACTGAAGTTGGAATTCATGAGAAACGTCTCTTTGCCTTCAAAAGAGATAAAAACATCAAGGACTTTGTTGTTAACTCATACTTGGAGACTGAAAAAGCACCGGACATTAGGCAGCAACTCAATTTACCGCCATTGAGTGGTCATTTTAAATGCTTCAATTGTAAGGCGTGTGATACTGCAATGATTGGCTCATCTTTTCAGCATATGGGGAAAACTTTCAATTTAAGGCAATATAGCAACTCGTCATTAATGCAATACGATGCCCGTGTAATCAGATCTACGTTGGCCCAACCATCCAAAAGGTCAAAACAAGGATTCTACAGCATCAGAGCAGGATCCGTTGCAAGGTCCAAGGAGCCCCCTTGGTTGAGCACTTCTCTCTGAATAACCATACAGCAGATGACCTACAATGGTGGGTTCTGGACAAAATAATTTTACAACCCAGAGGAGGCAGTATGGTCTCACTACTTAACCTAAGTGAATGCAGTTGGATACACACTCTAGACTCTGTAAACACAGGGTTACCAGAACTAGAGGAGACGTACAGGCAAATGGTTAAACTTTAGATTGCACTGTAACTTACACATCAGCACTCGTAGGTCCTACTATTGTGCCCTTATTTGAACCTTTTTGCATAATTATTGGTCCTCAGTTTCACTGTGACATACTGCCCCAGGTCTATTCGACTTTCTAACAAAACACTATGTAAAATATGCCTCTAATGATTGTTCTTGAATTTCTCTGTTAAACACTATTTTTGAACTTGATGCAACCACCTGAGTATATCATAGAGCATATAAACGCAAATGGCCTTTCCAGTTTTCGAATTAACACGATGTAAAAAAAAAATAAAAAAATGCGCACATTAATTGTTCTTTTTTATTATGCCCTATATATCCAGCATACATATACAATTAGCTTTACTAATTGCAGGTTACCCTTGTGTATTATATGCATAATAATTGTCACAAATTGTAGATGTTTCATGCTCCAATGTGTGTTATTTACTAGTCCATAAACGTGCCCATGCAATGCACTCTATATTTGACTTTAGCCTAATGAGTCACAGCGCCTCACAGCCAGTTATTTCCTGTAGCGCATGTACTCAACACATTTCTATGCATCTAAGAGAACCCAGACATCAGCCAACTGAGCCAGATGACGTCACTGCCATTCACACGATTACACATGCCTTACGCATGGCTCCCTGACAGGCTAAGTAATTGATTTCACTCTCCCGATCAGCAGCTGGGCTCTGGTCTAGGATTACCGAGCAACCACGCATGCACGTCTCCTGCATGACGTTTCATGTGTATGCTACGTAACTAAAAGCCAATGTGCACGTTACCCAGACGCTAATGAGACTATTTATAGCCTCTGCTCTCTCAGCCCCTCATTTCTGAAAACACTGACAGACGGAAGGAAGCTTTAATTCCAGATCACGGTGAGACATAATTAGGGACTTTTCAACGTAGCGCGCTTCACGCTCTCTTGTCATTTTAAACCCCAGACTTATGCAGTCCTCATTTTCTTGTTTTGAGAAAACACTTTGGAATGGCACAAATTATATTCCAACCGACGGGTGGATGCTTAACTTTGCACTTTTATCAGGTATGTCTCAGCCCTCATAGACTCGTGTTGTCTCATCAATAACAGCACAGTTGTCAGTCACTGATTCAGGTCTTCTATGTTCACAGGCTCCAAACCACCTGGTGGAGTTCCTTCTGATATATTCCCCTATACTTACCTGACCAAGAATCTTTCCTCACAGGACTAAGTTAGAATCTACTTTTGGGTAAGATTTATCCCTTTTAAGTCATATAGTGTCACACACATTTGTTCTATAACACACACCTGACTGTGCTTTTTCAATCAATCCTTAGGCTGCCATCTCTCCCTCTCCTGCCTTGAGGAAGACCCACCTTGATGCATTCACTTTTGCGCAATACACAGGGTCGAAACGTCGGCGTATTATCTATGTCCACACAAAGCTTAAGAATACAGTCCCATTCGCCATTGGATTATTAAGCATATATGTAAAATAATAAGGACTTCTATGAATTTTTCTACCCCCTCTCCACTTTGTTTAAATTTGTTTTTGTATATATTATTCTATCACAATTCACCACGTCACTCCTCACCACAGTCACTTATTTCACATTTGCAATTGAAAGTGTAAATTGCGACATCCTTTGATCATTTTTTGATTTTCTCTTAAAAATTTGTTGACTCAAAGATTGTTGACTCAATATTTCTGGTGTGTGTTATACTTTATTAATTTTCCTTGCAAATCATTGATTTTGATGTCAATAAGCTATTGCTAAGTATTCTAAGTAATTGACCGCCCCACAGAACCAATTTTTCTTTCAAGCAGACCCACTAGTAGCATTTAATTTACAGGCTCTGGGTACATGTATTTCCACTTTACTAGGGACTTATGAGAAGATTATATAGGCATTCTTTTAAAGATGTAGCTAGGCTACGACCTTTGTTATTCTGGGCCCGCTTATGTCGGACCCCTGAATTAACCAACTACGCCGCCGCTCTTTTAGAAGTCATGGCTCTAGATGGCAACCAAATAATTAGTTGGGTGCTCAATCTTAAAAAATCTCTTTTTGCACTTGGCTTCAAGGAAGCATGGGATACGCAAACCCCTCCTAGTAAGGTTGATCTTAAAAGACGCTATTGGGCCTGGGTCAATGCTCAAGAGCTTAGCAACGTAAGAGCAGGAAGGCTCACGGAAAAGTTTTATCTCCATAAGCAACACACATCTTTAGAACCCTACCTAGATTTTATCCAGACACCGCGGGATAGAGCACTTTATATACAGTTTAGGGTAGGCTCACTGCCGGTCAGAGAGTTAACTGCAAAATGGAGCACCCCATATCAGACACTATTAGGGTGCTCCTGCTGCAAAACACCGATCGAGAGTATAGCCCATCTCATGTTTGCCTTCCCTGCCTATAAAAGTGCAAGATCGAGATGACTCAAACCCATTTGCAGAGAGCTGAGTACGCGCAAATATCGCATTGCTCTACGTATCTTAAAGACTGATGCACAGACTTTTTTTGCTTGCGGTGTAGCCAAATATCTCGGTTGTGCCGGGATTGTAAGGTTTAAATTTCTGCGTGGAGATTCTTAATGAGTTATTATGTTTTAAATTCTTAGCTCTATGGTTTGTATATGATACTTTGCATTGTCACTTTATTCCCTGAAAGTAAATTAAGAATAACCAAAAGGGTAAAGAACATGTTTTTTATGCGAAGAAGGGCTTGAAATGAATTTTTACAAAATGATGACCCAAGTTTATTCTTGCCACAACCAAACTTTCTAACTTTTTGGGTAACGAGAAATTGATGATCTTAACGTTTGATTGGATTTTTATATTCTTAAATTGATGCCTCTTTTTAACATTTTTATTGTTTATACAAATTGAAAGATGTAAGTTTGATAATGCTTTTAAGATATTGGCTATCGAAATAAAGCTATTTTGACTGACTGACTGACTGATTATTTATGCCATTTGGGGATGAACCAATATTACTATGTTTAGGGGAGAGATCACAAGCATTTTACCACTGATAAAGTGTACAGAGTCCTAATATCAGCAAATGAAAGGTCAGAAAAGGGGAGGAGGAAGGCAAAAGTTTGGGGGGAAAACCACCCTAAGGCCGTCAGGTCTAACAACAAGTAAAGAAAAACATCTCTAACACATGTGGATGAACACCTCTCCTTATGTTGAAAATAACTTGGCTTTCCTGTTATACGTTTACATCTATAATAACAGATACATCTCAATTGAAAGGAAAAAGCCATTATTAATGTAAACATATAAACGCACACCCACAACTAAAATGTCATTCCAAGAAAATAAATTGAGAGAGAATGTTATTTCTTTCTTTCTGAAAAGGCCAACAGATTGAGACCGGTATATAAGGCAGCAAGAACTACTGGTGTAAGAATAGATTGATTGCATTTGCTGTTTAGGAAAGTGATTACAATGTTTCATCTTGGTTCTTCTAGTTTTGTATTCTTGTATTAAAGATGTACAGTTTGGAAGCATGTTTTCAGGTTTGATCTAATAATGTTATACACTGCAGAGAATCTGAAAGTGGTAAAATCATATTTGATCTTTTGTCAGTGTTTAATTTGGCGATTGATAACCGAAAAGGCTGGCTTGCAGGAATGTGGACCAATTAGTACAATCACATTCTGCCATAGACACAGAACATGTATCCCTTTGATACATCATACCACTTTTGTCATAGTCAGTTTTGATATCACGTGAACACTCCAGGTTTTAAAAATGTATTGCAAACTTTAGTGACAGGTACTTCTGAGAAGAGCGTTGTTGTCACATGCATGGGAGAGTCGTAAAACATGTCACAAGATTTTCCACATACCAAGGCAATATAAGAGCAAAAATTCCTAACTGTAACTTTGTCATGTGTAATACATTCAGCTAATACGGTTTTTTAGCCAACTGCACTTTACTGATGGGTTTTTGAACCCATACTTAGAATGTTAACAGTAAAAAGTCAGGGCTGACAAAGTGTGATACTTGACATGGGGAAGCTATGAATGTCCACACAACAACAATAGCACCACTTTCAAGCAGTCAGGCAAATAGTACAGAACAGCAGTGGAATGAGTATTGATGATCTCATTTTTCAGGTGTTTCAGGAAACAGGGCTACACATTAATCTGGTGCAAATCTGTATGTTCTGCAAGGTACTGTGTCCTTGACAGGGTCAATATCATAATATTTACTCAGTAGTAAGCAAATGACTGCTCCCCATCTATGTTCTTAAATTTGTTTATTAAAGACATTTGAATAGAAGGCTCTCTTGTTTTCCTATTTATCTAGGAACCCTGTAATTCATAGAGCCTTCTGAGACTGTGATAGTGAGAGGTAATGCAATGTGAGAGTGCATGTGAGAGTCTGTGAGTGAGACTGTAATATACAGACTGCTATGCTAGCACAGTCTACAATAAGTCCATTGGACACACTGACAGTAGGGATACACTTCATACCCTGTGATACATTTCTTTTAAATTGATTATGTGCCTAATAACAATCTTTGCATAATCCTGCATATGTAAACACTGAAGAACACAGTTCTTCTCTATTTTGGGGGTTAGATAGCTGAATAAATACTAATAAAAACTGATTTAAAAATGTTTGCAAACCACTGAAGAAATGCACAAATAAATAAACACGCAAAACAGAAAAGATTAACAATAACTAACTCGAGCTTTGTCACTATATATTCTTTTGGTAGATGAGCATAAGCTCTCCTTAACTTCTTTAGAACTGAAAAAAAATGAATACCATCAACATCCCATTGTTTCTTGCTCTATCAATGTATATGTAAACTGAAAAACTATTACACCATGACTTTAGCAATACACACAACCCTAGTATTAAGAGAACAGTCATGCACATGAAAAATATGCCATATGCATGAACCTTTATTTGAAGAAATGTCTTTAGTAGACCAAAGATGATCATAACAAAAAACCCTGTTTTATGCATTCCACGGTGCACAAAAAACACCAAGAGAAGTTTCATGCCAAAGCCTCAAATATATGTTCAGCAAAATTGAATAACTTGAATGTGTTTTGTATTTACTTTTTAATTTGTAAATACCAAGGTTATTTTAATTTGTTCAGAAGCTCTGCAATCACACAACTATATTTCATATGTTTTAGCACGTGACAATAACATTGCATCTACCACATCACAAGTTCAGTAAGTATAAGGATACTAGTGATTCCATATGTGAGAAAATGCCCCCTTTTTGCTTTCCAATACCAGTGTATGTGGTCTGACCCCTAAAAATGTAGAAATTGCCTAATTCCTGATTGACATATTTAAGTCTCTCATAACACCATGCTATATGTTGTGGAAACGGCACCAATACCATGGAAAATTACATGTCACCTGTGGACTGCAGCACTTATTGTTTTATCTACTAGTCTGACAGGGTAGACATGACTTCAGGACAACCAATGTAGCCTGACTACTGCAGTTTAAACCTGCAGGCCCTAAATCTATTTTTACTGTTGAAGGCTCAGGCTGTCCAATAACAGAAGCTATAATACAGATTAAAACATTAAGGGGCCGATTCCGATCCTGTACTTTTTTTTTCCGAATGACTCGTATCCGTAATTTTTTCCTTACGAATTGTACAAGTCCTGTCCGACTCGTGAAGTACGATTCGTACGGGAAAAATACATACGGATCGGCCCGGTCCATACGAATCGGATCGGGAAAAGTTGTACGAGACGGACCCGGACACTTTTCTGTACGAATCGTAAAAATACAGTCCGACCGTACAAGTACGATCCAGACCGGCTTTCCGATTTACGAATCGTACGGAAAACCCGCTACGAAGCGAACTTTGTACGACTCGTAACCCGGGGAAAAGTTGTTCCTGGGGTGCGAGTCGTACAGGGGTACGAGTCGTACAGGCCCCCCCATACATATGTACGCACCTTACAACAACATCGCGTATGTACGCACCTTACAACAACATCGCGTATGTACGGTGCATACCCCAACATCGCGTATGTACGTACCTTACAACAGCATTGCGTATGTACGGTGCGTACCCCAACATCGCGTATGTACGCACCTTACAACAACATTGCGTATGTACGGTGCGTACCCCAACATCGCGTATGTACACACCTTACAACAACATCGCTTATGTACGCACCGTACATACGCAATGTTGGGGTACGCACCGTACATACACAACGCATGGGGGTGTATGCCTGTACGACTCGTACCCCTGTACGACTCGCACCCCTGGGAACATGTCGGAGTATGACTCGTACCGCGGAGAACATCGCGTATGACCGAGTCGGACACACAAAAAAATAGAAGCAAATACAACGAAACGAGTCGTATTGAACCACGGACACTGTAAAACAGCACAAGGAGGGTTTATTAGACTCGCACAACACAACAAAACACGTCTACAGTCCACAAAACATGGAAATGACTGACCTGGCCACATCCAAACAGGCACACAGAGGGGCAAACTCACAACCACCCCTTATAACACACCCACCAAAAATTCAAACTGATGCCCACCCACAAATGGACTAATAAAAAGGGCCCACACACACAAACCATGAGCCTTTGCACAGACTCACTGCAGCTAGAGAGCACTCACCAACAACTGCACCCATCCACCTTAACATATACACCTTCACACAACCTCCTTCACACATACCCCTCTTCACATTCCGACCCACACCTTCACATTCAGACCCACACACCCACAACCATCCACACCCTCACCCCACACCATGCCCACAGACAAGAATCCAAAGTTCACAAGGGAGGAGCTGGAGATCCTTGTCAATGAAGTCATCAGAGTCGAGCCACAGCTGTTTGGAACATTGGTCAGACAGATCAACATAGGCGAAAAATCATGCCTGTGGCAGAGGATCGTTGATAGGGTGAATGCTGTTGCACCCATCAGAAGGACCAGGACTGAATGCCAAGCCAGGTGGTACGATCTGTGGAGGTCAGTCAAGCGAAAAATGAATGACGACTACGCCCAGAGCAACATCACTGGAGGTGGTGGGCCCCGCAGACCAGTACATTTCCATCCCTGGGAAGAGAAGGTGATGGCCCTGCTTCCGCCGGTGGGAGTACATGGACTTCAAGGACTTCCAGAGCCTGGTGAGTACACAAACAACTTATGTAACATTGGGGTAATGGTATCCACACCCCAACTACACAAAATGCACACAACTACCCCCAAGCCCTCAGCAGCCAGAACCACAGTCAAAAACAACGCTAATGCCACTAACATGTGTATGCCCCATTGAGAAAGCAAGGCCATGCTATGTCCCATGCTACACGAAGCACTAACCCAAGAATGGATGTCCTGGTATGCTGGGAGGGTGGGTGTCACAAAATGCATTGTTGAACTCCAAATCAGACACAATTGCCCTCATCCCATGTGTCCAAGGTACATACCCATGCACCATGCGCAATGCACAGGGACTGGGAAAGATAGCTGACACTTGGCCCTGGTGTAGGCAGCACAAGGCCCTCCTGTGACCAGTGCAAACACAAACACCAAGGCAACAAGGTCAGATATCTAGGACAGGAACTCACACTCACTGTCATGGCAGCGTGCTCCATGGGGGGACAGCTACATCACCTGGGAGCCCCAGTGCCAAATCACACTACACCGACCAGCAGGCCCTGTCACACACACCCCTTACACAAGCAGACACCCCCTGGGACAGGCAATGGATTTACCCACTGTCACAATGGACATGTAACACAACAAGACCAATACATAGCCGAAGAAGCATCCAAGGCAAAAATCTACATGTCAAAGACTCAGGAGAACATATCAATCTGTCCCCAGCAACATACCCATCCACAATTGAACATTGAGGAGAATGCTAGGCACATACAACCACCTGGAGGAACAGTGCCAACTTCAATGTGTATGAAACATGGATGTTGCATGAAACAGCATTAACATTGTCTGTCTTTCACACACAGGGCAACGTGATGAATCTCACCCCAACAATGGGGGTGAAGAATCACAGTCCCAGGCCTGGGAGGAACCTGAGCCCACCGGCAGCGACGCCTCTCAACACTCCGCGGATTACCCCGACCGACCTGGACCCTCTGGTGTCCAAGCCCCTGCAGCACCTGGTTCAGGAACATCTGTGCCAACCGCCACCCCCATTCCTGCCACATCCCAGGAGACACCGAGGAGCCGTGCCTGCAGTGAACAACTGAGCCAGTCTGACCAGGAGGGATGCACCCAAGAGGAGGCAGACAACACCGCTACTGCCATCCCTCAGGGGTCCCGTAGACCCGATGTGCCCACAACGGAAGCCCAGGCTCGTATTGGCAGGGGTGGTGGGAGTGTAGGCAGGCGGAGGCGAGAACCTGACCAGCCAGCTGAAGGGACTGGTATGTCACACATACACAACATCATGGACGCATACCGGCGTGACACCAGGGAGTTCAGCCAGGTAGTGGGGACCCTCACAGAGATAAAGGGGACCATCACAGAGATGAAGAACCAGCAGGCCGAGCAACACGCCAGTCAACAAGAACACCAAGGACGGATGGAGGCAAGACTGGTTGAGGTCCTGGCGGTGCAAAGGGACATAAGCCATTCACTCTGTCCGATCGCCGACAACATGGGCAACCCTCCCTGTGCCACCAGGTGAAGACCACCACCAGCCACAGGGAGGGAGGAGGAGGAGGAGGATTCATCTGACGGAGCGTCCCAAGCTTTGTCGAGGCCTGCATCTGAGGGTCCCCCGAGGAAGGTGGGTCGTCCACGGAAAAGACCGTGAGAGGCAGCGGCCTATCCACATCTCCCAGGTCACCTGGCCTGGCACCTGGCCTTCATGTTCGACAGCATCACCTCATTGACTGACATTATCTGCCACATGGACTTGCTGGTCACAGTCTGACCAATGATGCCAAACACTGTGGTCTGGACTCTGCTGACTTCAAATGCCAAGGATCCCATCTCCCCTGTGAACTTTGGATTCTATGGTCCCTGTATTGTACCTTTTTCTTTGCACAAATCACGCCCCAGACATATAATACAAAAAAGAATAGTTGAAATCGTATGTTCCAGTCATTTAGCATGAGTCCACAACATACGTGTGGAGATATATCAAAGTATGCCTGAGTGTGGAACTAACTCCAGCCATCCATACACTGGGATCTGAGTCCGGTCGAGGACACACATGGGTCACAATGTATCATCAAATACAGACATGGAGCGCAATACTCACCCGTGATGGCCTCAAGCTGCTGAGGGGGGGCTGGCAATACTGTTCGGACAGACCAATTTGGAAGAGTATCATGAAGGCGTAGAGGTCATGGGTCATGTGGAGGTGCCCGTGGAGGGAGTCCCAGGTCTGCTTGACGAGGTGGGAGAACTATCTCCTACATGCAGTTGTTCTGTGGATGTGATGAATGGTGGCCAGGGCAAGGTTGGCTGCACAGAGTTGGGCCAACAGGGTGTTGGATGACAGACGTCCAAGGTCGATTTTGGGTCTGGGGTTGTGGACTGCCTCCTGAGTGTGGTTGAGGAGTCTGAAGGTGATCCTGCAGCAGACAATGAGCCATTGTAGCTATCTCAGGTGGACGGTGATGTGGCTGGGGCGGGGGATGTTGAAGATGAGGTGTGCGGATGCACCCTGGATGTGGACAAGTTCTCCTGCAGTTTTGCTGTTGTTCCTCCATAGAGGGCGATGCTTTAGCTGACCCGGCTGGTGTCGTGGACCTGGGGGACGGTCTCTCTTGCCTTGGAGCGGATCTATCTGTGGGTACTTTGCAGCATGCGGAGGGTGTTGCAGCATGAGGTACAGATGGTGTTGAGTTGCATGGTAATTGTGAGCGATGAGTCCATGATGAACACCAGCTTGCGTGTGTGGCCACTGGGTGCTGGTGCAGTGCCCAGGCCGGTGGGACACAAGGAGTTGACCCAGCCGTAAGGGGACAATCCTCAGATGATGACCTCAGTCCTGTCCAAGTCCAGTCTCAGGTGGCTGATGTTCAGCCATTCGTCAATGGATCTCATGCCTTCTTGAAGGTTGGATCTGGCAATGGCTGTGTCTTTGGTGAGGGTGAGGATCAGCTGGGTGTCAATGGCATACGAGATGATGATGAGGTCGTGTGCGCATGTGATGGTGGACAGGGGGGTCATGGAGACAGTGAAGATCGTCACGCTGAGAGATGAGCCCTAGGGCATGGGCCAGATGACCTCAGTGTACCACATGCTGAAGGGTGGAGGCCGACTCTCTGGGCCCTGCTGGTGAGCTACTTGTTGATTTAATCCTGGCTCCTCCTCTGGATACCAGTGTTGGAGATGTGTGAGCTGACAGTGTGGTAGCACATGGTGTAGAATGCCGTTGAAAGGTCAAGGGGGGTGGTCTCACCATTGTTGAGCAGGGCAAAGTTGTCGTTGGTGGTGGCAATTATGACGGTTGCAGTGGTGTGATTACTGTGGAAGATGGTCTGGTGCCAGTTGCCTGGAGCTGTTTGCGTGGAGGAAGTTTGTCAGTTGCTCGTTGAGTTTCTTCCTGATGACATTTGCTGGGTAGGGAAGCAGGGTAATGTTCCAGGAGATCCTGCGGTACTGCCGTCCGTTGTTTAAGAAGGGCCTGGGTCTCTGCATGCCTCCAGCTCCCATGGAATGTGGCAAACTCAAAGGAGACATTCATGACGTGCTGGAGGTGGGCTTCAAGGATGGGGAATGATGTGGTTGAGATGTTGTGTGGGAAGGGGCCTGATGGAGAGCCAGAGTGGATGGTGCACATGAGCCAGGTGGTGTATTTGCTGCTGACAGGAGTCCAGAACCTGAGGGGGGTTTGTCCCACGGATAATAGTTCTGTCTGCCTCTGTGTGCCAAGGCTGTTGTGTATGTCCATGAGCTTGCAGTGGTAGAACGTTGCAAGGGATTTGATCTGCCTTGCAAGGGTGGGGTGTCTTTTGGATGGAGAGCTGCTGTCAGTTCACTCACAATGCTGATAAGCTCCTTGATGTCGTGTGTTTTGGTGCCTCGGCCCTATCAGAAGGGTCTCCACTTGTTCTTGCTGATGATATGGTGATGGCTGTGTGTGACGTTTTCCAGGGCTGTAAGGTAACTGATGGTTCTTTGTGTTGCAAGGTTTGCACAAGAGTCCGGCT
Source organism: Triturus cristatus (assembly GCF_964204655.1). NCBI lineage: Eukaryota > Metazoa > Chordata > Amphibia > Caudata > Salamandridae > Triturus > Triturus cristatus. The sequence continues at coordinate 684,865,713 of NC_140582.1, read as the reverse complement.
AGATCTGTATGAGTCCAGTAGGTCCGCCTTGTCCCAGGTGGCTTAACTGTTGTTGTGCTTCACAGGAAAGTCCGTCAATGCGGCAAGATTGTTGGATCAGTTGCTGATCCAATGTGTGAGGTTGCAGTGTGTGGCGGTGGTGTTGGTTCGAGTGTCCCACAAAGCTTGTCTGTGGTGACTTACATCAAGCATCTTTGGGGGATCGGTAGCGGGGTGTGGGGCAGTGTGTTGCTTGTCGGAGACGTGGATGCAAATGCTGATGGACCAATGATGGATGGTGGTGTGGTTCTCCTCCAGAAAGAAGTTACTGGCCCCCAGCCACATGTAGCCTATGGATTTGAGGGCGTGCGTGCAGATGTACGTGTTGATGGCTTTGCGGAATTGTGGATGTAAGCCTGGAGATCTGAACCCCCCCCTGAGGGTTGCCAGGGGGTTAATGCAAACCCGGATTTGTGACTCTGAGGGTGTACTTGTGAATCAATTGCAAATCATCCTCCGGGATTGTTGGTGCCGTCCCTGCGGGTGATCTTGTATCCGTCTGAGATGGCAATGAAGAAGTCGTGTGCTGAGGATGCTTGTGTCCAGGTAGCTGTCATGAAGGTGATGTGTGGCCCTGTTGTGTTGAGGAGGTAACAGAGTCCAATGGCGTGCTGGTGGACAGAGCGGGTGTGGAGTAGGAGGCACATGACCTGGTTGTTCTGACAGGGTCTGGTAGGCTGGGCAGCGCTGTGTAGGCAGTTGGAGTTGCACACTCAGCATGCGAAGGTGTCGTGTGTGCGCTTAGCGGTTGCCTGATAGCAGGCGGATGATTGTGTGGAGAACATTGCTTGGAGGTTGGCTGCAGCATGAGCCTGTTGTGTGACGTGGGTCATGCAAAGACCAGAGGCTCGGGCACTGTGCACGTTGCAGGCGCACACGGTCTGCGTTTGGCACGGCGTTGGCGCAACAGTGGCACAGACAAGCTGCTGGCTGCATTAAGAATGGGTGGAGGGGGGGAAGGGAGGAGCATTTTGGAGGTGCGTGGGTTGCAGAATCATGGCATTCGGCAGGGCGGTGGCGCAGGTGAGGCAGCAGCAGGCGGAAGGGGTGAGAAACTAGGCAAAAAGTTGCACACAAAGACAAGGAGGTCAGAAAGGCACAGTGCAACAGGTGTATGTAAAGGAAGGAGTGTCAGGTTACTCATGGGTCACTACGAGAAAATGTGTAACCAATCACCAAAAATGACAGTCACAGGGTCAGGCAACAAAATGCAGAGCTGCGCACAGGATACACCCCATCAGCATGTGTTCACGTTCCGTTGTGTGGAGCAACCTGCACAAATACATGCACAACCAGGGACTTCATGCACAACAGATATTATTAGCCATGAAGAACTGCATGCATGTTGCCGAAGTAGACATACACATATGCTCAATATTTGACAAGTATGAATAGATGATGCATGCAAACTGGCAAGAGAGCTGAAGTGACAGAGATGAGGCACTTTGGATTGTCCTGAACACCTTTATTCCACATACACACACAAAGGGAAATGCATCCATGTGAACAGACTCACAGGTCAGTTGACAGAACATGTGGGACATACGCTGGACCCCCCCTTCACGACACGGATGATGTCAATCCCAATGAACTGGCACACAAGTCAAGGGGATGAGCCAAACAAATCCTGCTGCACACGGAGAAGCTGCAATTCCCCATAGAGCCTGTTGTTGTGATGTCCCACACTATGTCCACCCGTAGCATCCGCAATGTTTCAGAGGCAAGGTTTACACACATTGATGCCTTCATCAGACGCCACACTCCACTACAGATGGCAGTCAAGAAGGGTGACTATCATGTCATGGGAGTGATGCTACATGTTATATGCTCCATGGTGAGAAGAAATGTATGCATGGTACCACAACATGCACAGAAGCAGGCCCACACATTCCCAACCTGTGCCACCACCAAAAAGCCTTGCTGCTATCCTTACCCAAACTGACATTTCCACATGTCTGTGCATGGAACGCTGATTCAGCACACGTTGCAATCCTCATGAGGAATAGCAGGAGGACAAAGATGACACGAGCAGACAACAGGCACAAAAACTTGGGAATGACAGACACACAAGAAGTCACCTAAAACAATTCTCGCTGCACACATGGACATTTACAAAACATGAACAATGTTGGACACATGTAAATTTCAAAGAAAGTCTCTCCGCAAAACTGTGTGGCATGACATCATCACTTGAGTGACACATCAGAACACACATCAAAGTCACTTTGCATTCAGTCAGCTGGACACACGCATTGCAACACATGCCACTCAATGCTACAAGCTTGCACACTCATACCCAGTGACTCACCATTATGAGAAGAAGTTGCGTATGAGCTGACTCCGGATATCATCCTCCTCCTCCTCCTCCTCCTCATCACTAGCCTCGTGAGCAAGCCCTTGATCCTCCACGGGTGGATGTTCATGCTCATCCGGATCCAGGCACTGCCTTCTCAACTGCCATGTTGTGCAGCATGCAGCACACGAGGAAGATTCGGCAGACCTTCTCTGGGGCAGAAGGGAGGGACACGCCTGTCTTGTCCAGGCACCGGAATCGGCTCTTCAGGAGGCCAAACGTCCTCTCAATCACTCGCCTGGTCAACCCGTGTGCATTGTTGTACCTGTGATCTGCAGCTGTTCTTGGGTTGCGGAGAGGTGTCATTAGCCATGGCATGTTGGGATATCCAGAGTCCCCTACATGGAAACATCATGTAATAAAGTAGGTCAGGAGATGCCATAAGAGCCAAAGATACCGCAATACCCAGGACAAACAGAGTATACCCACCAACAAGACATGCTCATTCGTTGTGCAGCCACAGCATAATTTGTGGCACCCTGCTACACCTCATGATGTAGGCATCGTGTGCTGATCCTGGAAAACGTGCACAGACATGGGAAATCAGCATGTTAGCAAGACACACCACAAGGGCATTTATCGAGTGGTAATGTTTTCTATTGCGATAGGCTTGTTCCTGTGCCTGTTGTGGTACCAAAGCCACATGTGTAACATCAATGGATCCAATGACATGGGGCATCCCTTCAAGGGCATAGAAATCACCCTTGACATCCGTCAACTCCTCAGGAGTAGGAAATGTGATGAGTTCATCAAGGTGCTCCAACATGACTGCTAAAACATCACGCAGGACACGGCTGAACATTGTCTGTGACATGCCACCAACATCAGCTATGGTGAATTGAAATGTACCTGTGGCAAAAAAATGTAGGGCTGCCATCACCTTGGACTTGGTCTTTGGGGTCAGCGCAGTAGGATACCTGTGTCGCGGTTGGAGGTGTGGTGCCAGCCTGTCGGTCAAGTCCTCAATCAACTGTTGAGTGAATCTGTAATGTCGGATGCAGGCACGTTCCCTCATGGCACCCAAGTCTGGCATTGGTCTTGGGACAGGAGGTGCCCTGCAAGACATTGTTTGTAAGAATGAAGATTGAGAGTCTGCCAATATCAATGTCAATGAACATAGCACATGCTACACTGCTAATACACATCAGGTAACTATGGAGTCGGTGTGTGCAATACATACAGGACACATATGCCAGCTTGCTGGCACTCCTACAAAAAGCCAGATACACCTGTTGATTGTCAAGTCTACATGACTAGCCCTGAAATGAGTTGGTGGCCAGTCTGAGTGAAGAGCAACAGATATCACCGGAGTGACACACAACCACATAGCTGCATAGGAAGGATGTCATCTCATCCACACAGCTGACTGCAAGGCACACGCACAGGTCACAAGGAATGTCAAATGTACATATCAAACACATTGCGATGAAGGGGTACACGTGACAAGAGAAAGACACAGCCATTGAGACAACGCAGACATGTATGACTGGGAAAATATGATGTCCGATGCACACAGCAGTGGGAATCCACATGTTGCATGGTGTGCGTAGATGTGTCCCATGCCCATCTCCACACAGACCCATGTTGGATGCACCAACAGCAGATGCAGTTGACGGAACACTGACATCAAGCTCATGGCAACACATGACACACACCTGACATAGTCACAAAGGGGCACGCAGATCGTGACATGCCAGTTGATTGAGTGTCCCTGTTCCTGGCATCAGGAGACAGGTGTGGGTGGTGATGACTGTGCCATCCCACTGCTGCTGTGCATGACACAGTTGGACTACAGACACACGTGGCAAGTGTCAAGGTGATGTGTGCCACATGAAGCCCCATCATACATGACATGTGTACACAGGTCATCACACATCAATTGTGCAACTAGATGAGATGACCTGTACAATATCACTGGCTGCCACACCTAGGGCCTGCACATAACAGTATGCAATGACAAGTACTTGATGGACATCCTTGTGCGACTCGTAGCCCTCCATTCCTGGCATGTGTACGCCTGTATTACCATTGTAAGCGTGTGAAATGTGTACCCGTAGGTGTCTAACGCACTGTACTACTAGTGCGTACCCGTACGTGTGAACTAGTGCGTACCCCTAGGTGTCTAACGCACTGTACTACTAGCGCGTACCCATATGTGTGAACTAGTGCATACCCGTAGGTGTCTAACGCACTGTAATACTAGTGCGTACCCATACGTATGAACTAGTGTGTACCCGTAGGTGTCTAATGCACTGTACTACTAGTGCATACCCGTACGTGTGAACTAGTGCATACCCGTACGTGTCAAATGCACTGTACTACTAGTGTGTACCTGTACGTGTCTAACGCACTGTAACACTAGAGCATACCTGTACGTGTGAACTAGTGCATACCCTTAGGTGTCAAACGCACTGTACTACTAGTGCGTACCCGTACGTGTGAACTAGTGCGTACCCGTAGGTGTCTAACGCACTGTAACACTAGTGCGTACCCGTACGTGTGAACTAGTGCGTACCCGTAGGTGTCTAACGCACTGTAACACTAGTGCGTACCCGTACGTGTGAATTGGTGTGTACCCATAGGTGTCTAACGCACTGTACTACTAGTGCGTACCCGTACGTGTGAACTAGTGCGTACCGGTAGGTGTCTAACGCACCGTACACCCGCTATCATAGCGTGTGTACGCTTCGTTTCACCATTGTATTTGTGCCGTAGGGGTATGTGTGAAACGCACCGTACACCCACTCTCATCGCGTGTGTACGCTTCGTTTCACCATTGTACTTGTGCCGTAGGGGTACGTGTGAAACGCACTGTACCCACGCATTCATTGCGTGTGCACGGTCTGTATCACTGTTCTACTGTGCTGTAGGGGTATGTGTGGTACGCACCATACCCACGCATTCATTGCGTGTGTACGGTCCGTATCACTGTTCTAATGGTACCGTAGGGGTAGGTGTGGCACGCACCGTACCCACGCATTCATTGCGTGTGTATGGTCCGTATCACAGTTCTACTGTGCTGTAGGGGTACGTGTGGTACGCACCGTACCCACGCATTCATTGCATGTGTACGGTCCGTATCACTGTTCTAATGGTGCCGTAGGGGTTTGTGTGGTATGCACCGTACCCACGCCTTCATTGAGTGTGTACGGTCCGTATCACAGTTCTACTGTGCTGTAGGGATAAGTGTGGTACGCACCATACCCACGCATTCATTGCGTGTGTACCGTCCTTATTACTGTTCTAATGGTGCCGTAGGGGTACGAGTGACACGCACCGTACCCACGCATTCATTGCGTGTGTACGGTCCGTATCACTGTTCTACTGTGCCGTAGGGGTACATGTGTTACGCACCGTACCCATGCATTCATTGCATGTGTACGGTCCGTATCACTGTTCTAATGGTTCCATAGGGGTACATGTGAAAAGCACTGTACCCACGCATTCATTGTGTGTGTACGGTCCGTATAACAGTTCTACTGTGCCGTAGGGGTACGTGTGGTATGCACCGTACCCACGCATTCATTGCGTGTGTACGGTCCGTATCACTGTTTTACTGTGCCGTTGGGGTACGTGTGAAACACACCGTACCCACACATTCATTGCGTGTGTACGGTCCATATCACTGTTCTTATGGTGCCGTAGGGGTACGTGTGCAATGCACCATACCCACGCATTCATTGCGTGTGTACGCCCCGTATCACTATTGTACTGGTGCCGTAGGGTTACGTGTGATACGCACCGTACCCACGCATTCATTGCGTGTGTACACCCCGTATCACTATTGTACTGGTGCCGTAGGGGTACATGTGAAATGCACCGTACATGTGTGTGGATTTCAAAATTACATAGGGGACACATAGGGGACAAGTATTAGGCCCAAAATGCATGCTGGTTGTCATGGATACAGAGTTTTCAGTTTCAATGTGTCCATCAGGTGTTCTGGAACAGTCAGTTGCCAAAAAAATACAATGTTGTAAAGTGGTTGTTGACTTGACATGATGCTCAAAATTTGAACGATGTGAATGCGTGTCATTGGTGAATGTTTAAAGGGATTGGAGTAAACGTATGATGTGAATGAGTCTGACCAATCACTATGTACTCCTCTAAATGAATGCCCCTCAGCAAGACAGATATAAGGCAGCCAGACCCCATGAGAGGGCACTTGCCTGCACAGCTTTTGAGTCGACCACACTGCTGCTGTCTCTGCTTCCTCTGGACCATGTCGCCTACTGTGGAGAGGGCCCAGCCATTCACCCTAGAGGAGAATGAGGCATTGCTGGACTGCCTCCTCCCACAGTACCCCAAGCTGTATGGGAGACCAGGGGAGCAGGTGAGTGCTGACTCCACTACCTTTGCCTATGCACCTGTTGTGTGACTGTCAAAATTGTGTCCAAGTGGGACAGACATGCTATGTGATACGAAGCATACACCTGTATTCATTGCGTGTGTATGCATCGTACCCATGGTGTCGATTAGAATCGTATCACTGTTGTAATGTTGCCATAAGCGGTGTAAAATACTACCTTTGACTGTGCACCAGTTGTGTGACTGTCACTTCTGGCATTGTGTCCAGGTATGACAGACATGCAATGTTGTCTAGAGTGGGTCCCGGGGGGGACATGCTTATATCTCTCATGCAGAGCATGATATAGTTCCTGTGTGCACTCCTCACTTGCATTGTGCTTACTGTGACATTCACTGCATAGTGCATGACACATTCAGCCTGGCAAATCCTTGGTGGCTTTTTTTCCTATTGTCCTGAGGTGATTCAGTGGTCCTCCCGGTGTGACAGGTGACTGTACCCACAGATGTGTATGAGTTGAGTGGACCTGTGGTGAGAGTGTCCAAATGATGTGTACGACATCATGGACATTGATGTGTGTGAATGTTCCTTGTCATGTGGGTGAGTGTCTATGTGAAGTGTTGCACCACAGCTGCATGGAGGAGGCAACAGCTCTACCCATCTGATGTGACAAGTAAGCTGTGCTGTGTGTCTGACTTGCAGAGCTAGAACGACACCTGTGACACCCCACATGCAAGTGGCACATGTGCAGAGTGAGGGTTGTATCCGCTGCTGTGACTGATAGGCGAGTGATATATGCCTGGGTGTGTCTGTCTAGTCTGCTGAGGGTGCGTCGGTGGAGTGGGACATGTGACTGCTTGGCACGTGCTGTCCATCAGCCTGCTGTTGCATGTGCTGCACAGTGTGTGCCATGATCAGTGAGTGTGTCGCACCCCTTATGCCACCTGTTGACTTTCAATGCCATGTAGTGCATTGGGGCTTGCACACAGGCCAATTTCTCATTGAGAATGATGCAATTCCTGTCAGCATCCTATGCCCTGTTCAACATATCAAAGATGTTCAAATGTGTGTCTCTGGGACATGGAGCAGGTGTAGTGATTTTGTCTCACTTTGTCATCCTCACAGGTAACTGCCTACGAGAATGTTGATCTGGCGGGACATCGTCTGGGCCATGAGATCGGCGGGGGATCGTAGTCGGCGCCTACCACAGGTCAGAAAAAGGTGGCAGGATATCCGGTGCTGGACCCGGCGGATCGCCCGGGTCCAGCTGGGGATTGACCCTCCTCGCCCCCACGGCGGGCGCCGACGCCTGACCGCCCACATGACCTGTGTCCTGGCGGTGGTCTTCCCTGACCTCGATAGGCAGTTACAGGAGAGACTGCAGCAAGGAGGGGGTAGGTACATGGCTGTTTGTTGTGTTATGTGTCACCAGCTTTTGGAAGTGCTCTGTGGCCTGGATACACTCCCAGAGTTTATATGTGCAGTGCATTGTCTGTTCCCCAATGTCACCTGGTGCTCTTTTTCATCCCTTCCCCTCCTTGACATGTGTCTCCTGGTCTGTGTGTAATCACATTTGCACATGGTCATCTAGGGGGCCAGAATATCAAATTGCACATTGCTTTCCGCATCATGTGGGAGGGTGGTCTGTGACTTGTGTTGGTACCTTGCCTGTGCCATGACCTGTTCACTATGTTGGGGGTCCATATTTTTTGGCACTGATGATGAGTCTCAACATAGGAGTGTGAGGTTTCAACTGAGCACCCTTGCACCATGCATGACCAATGTTGTGGCCTCAGACATGATGTGCATGAGTGGGAGATATTCATAGTGCCATGACGGTTGCCCACGGTACAGTCAGCTCATTCCAGGAACAAGGAGCAGTGGGCCCACCGCAGTCCCCTGAGACACCCTGGCCTCTTAATCATGTGTGTCATCCAACACTGTGCACATTTTCTGTGGGTTCAGCATAGGTCTGCCTCTGTGGCATTGTTCCCTGGCCTAGTTTGTATTTTTCCAATGTGTGCTACATGTGTCCACTGGACAGGGATACACCATTTGCCTTGTGCATACTCACACTGGGCAGTGCCTGAGTGACTATTCACAACAATCTGTTGATGGTTGTTTGTCACAAATATGTGTCGCCAGCCCCACAAGGTGATGTTGTGTCAATGTAGCAATTGTTGCTGCACAGTTTTTATAACCCTGATTAAGAGGTGTCACTTCTTGATCTGTATCAATCACATTGACTCAGGTATGGGGGGTTGTGTGGGAGAGGCCTACATGGGCACCCCTGATTTTTCCTTGCCAGGTCTGACCTGTGTGTGAGAATTGGCTGTACAAAGAATCACCGTGCAGTGCCCCTGTGATGATTCCTGCTCATACATTTTTGGCACCTGTGTGTGGTTCAGATGCAACGCAGTTTGGTCTTTGTGTGCTGAGATCTGTGTGGACGTTCTGGCTTGCCATGAGGGTGTCTCCACAGTACAGCTATGCATTTTTACAACCCAATTGCAGGCCCATTAGCTTATGCATTGTCCTGGGTTTGGACATGTGTGCCACTCCACATGACAGGCAGTAGGTCATATGTGTAGCCAACTGTGTCATCAGGTAACGGATGGCCATGTGACAACTGACATAATTCAAGTTGTTAGTCAAAAAATATTGTACCTTGGCACTCACAGCACTTGTCGACAGTTCTTCATGTTTTAAATGTGGTAATTTGTGTTAAGAACACTAATGTGCCTGCATGAAAGATGTCGCCCAAGGAAGTGCACACCAAACGACATTTCCACTTTCATGGAACACGCTGGCACCTTTTCAAAGAAGCCACTGTTAGAATTAAATGGTGTTGCAGATTCTCCATATACATGTTCCCACAGTGGTCTTGATTTTGTGAAACTCCTTTGTTGTTGGTGATACAAACTAACGAGTGTCAAGACATCAAGACTTCCGTGGGCCCATGTATATGTACTTTCTGCAACACCATTTATTTCTAACAGTGGCTTCTTTGAAAAAGGTGCCAGCTTCTTCAATGACAGTGTAAATGTAGTTTTGTGTGCACTTCCTTGGGAGACATCTTTCATGCAGGCACATGTGTGTTATTTTCACGAAATGGCGAATTGCCACATTCAATACATGTAGATTTTGTAAAGTATTGTGAGTCCCAAGGTACCAACATTTTTTCGTTTTGTGTTCCAAAGTACTTACAGGTCTCTGAGTGTGGTGACACCTTGAGTATTGAGGTGTGTTAGTTTACCTTGGGTGCACCACTACTGTTTCTTTCAGGGTAAACAAGAGGTGGCATGACTTCATTGTACTGCTGTGCTCACCTGTTCACAGACACTAGCTTCTCAGTGTATTTCTCATTCAAGTTGTGGCCTGGTGTGTTCTTTTTATCCTTGTGTCCAAGTGGCATAGTGGGTCTACCAACTGGGCAGTACAGGGCTTACATATGTGCGGAGTAATCTAGCTGTTACTCATGATGCATTGCCTGATATGCACTGTGACCTATTGTTTTTGTGCTCATGTGTCAGATGTATACAGGTGACTGATGCATTTCGGTTTCTTCTCCTTGCCCACAGCATCATCATCCCAAACGGATGGAGACACCTGCACGGACCTGGAGGAGGGACCCAGAGACAGTGCCACCATTGCTGTCGAGTCCGAGGGAGCCAGTGGCACGGAGGGCGAGTGGAGTCAGTCCGAGGACCTGTCTGGAGGCAATGCCACCTACGACACCGACGGGTCCGACGCTGACTTCCTCGAGGAGGCGGAGGCTGCTACACCACCTGGCAGCAGCCCCACATCTGTTTCCCGCCTCCTCCATTACCATCTCCACCCTCCCAGTTGCTCCCGTCCCTTCTGTCCGTGCAGAGGCCAACCAAGTCTCCTTCGGCCCAGGCACCGCACCCCCTGCCCCTGTCACCCCTGCTGCCCTCAGTGAAGAGTCTGTGGACAAACGGCAGCAGTTGCAGGTTGGGCAGGCATCGGTGCTGGCTGTCCTCCATGGCCACACTAAACTGCTCACACAGATGTTGTCGTTCATGGAGGGCATGTCAGCAACGTTGTGTGACCAACGCAAGATTCTGCGGTCCATGGACTATTCCCTGACGGCAGCAGTTACTCTCCTGCAGCGCTCCGTCCCCCCATACCCTGGACCCATCCACACTTCCCTCTCCCATACCTGTCCAACGCACACCCAGACAGTCACGAGCACGCACCCCACAAGACACAGGCAGAACACCCCCAAGTAAGGCAAAGCGCATACCTCCTGGCACACACACTCAGGGGGATGTAGGCACACCCACAGGGTCTGGGGACAGACAACATACACGCAGCCACAGTCGCAGTCCCCAGTCCTCACAATCCTGTCCCTCCAAAACCACTCCCCTTGGCTCCCCTGCCAAACGCTCACCCAAGCAGCTCTTTCTGGCTGAGCTGGACCTCACCCCCGCTGAGCCACCACCCCACAAGCGGGAGAGGAAGTCCCCGGGCACGGGAGTTGAGTCCCCCACCACATCGAACCCTCCCCCAAGAGCGATGCACCGCATCCCTCGCCCACCACACCCTCCCTTGACCCTGGGGAATCCTCAGGTGCAAGGGTTGTGCTGGACGTACTTGCAGCGGTGTGCAGTGCCGAGCTCGCCTCCGCCGTGGGCGCAGACTCACCCCCTGTGGTGAAGACGTCCACCCCTGCACTCACCACACCTACCCTTCCCCCTCCTGTCCCTGCGGTGCCTGGTACTGCCCCAGATGATGCCCCAACTCCGTTCAACGAACCTGGAGGTTCATTTGTGCAGGCAAGCTAGGGGTAGACGCGGTTCCCTACGTCCCCCCTTGGACTTTACATATGGACTGACCATTACCTGTGTAAATAGTCTATTTGTTGAATTGTTTTTTGTGCTGAATAAAGCCTTTTTTTTTACTTTCAGCACTATTGCATTTCAGGTACTTGATGTTGGTGATGAGGCTCCTGGAGTTGGTATTCTGGTAATGTGTTAGGGTTCTGAGAAATGTTTTTGTATGATGGTCATGAGGTGGACCATGGTATCTGTGTGCCATCACAATGTCTCTGCAAAGAATCATTGGTAGTGTGTGTTCATTTTGTTTTGAGACATTGTCCCAAGGAGTGTTCCTTCCTCTGTGGCACCTGACATCTTCCCTGAAAACAGTTGCACAATTGTTGTGCTGACCTGTGTCAACATTTCCTTTGTTGGTGACGGATCCCTTCAACAATGGCCATGCCTGCTCACCGATGTCGCCTGCTGAATCATCTGTGCCATCCTTGCTAGTCACTGTACTTGTGTTTTGAGTATGTAGAAATGCCTTCAGGGACAAATTCACCCTTTTCAGCACTATGCATGTGTGTAATCACGGCCTACCACACAAATGGTACTTGTTATGCAGGGTATTTGGGCACCTGACTCACAATTGTGGGCATTGTATCTAGGGAAATTCCACCCTATTCCTTTCATGAGAGACAACATCTTGGTGGCTGGACCAGCACCTGGACATTCCTATCACCCCTGGGATGTGCGTGACAGTGTGTGTTCCCTTTGCCTATCTTAGTTTTGTAGGCAGTTACATGACTATACAGTCTTGTGGCATGATATCAGGGTGTGTATTGTGCTGCATCAACCATGGGTGGGTATGCATGTGTTACTTGTCCTCACACCCACATGTGGTGTGTCATGCAGTGGGTGAAAGACATCCATCCTCCTGGGAGTGGGACACTGTTGTCAGTGATGTGTTGTTATAGCACTATCATCATAGTCCAAAGTTAGGGATGCGTCCATACCACCATGTAGGTGTGGTCATCTGATAATGATGTATACCCCCCATATCTCTGTCCACTGCTGGGAGTCCTCTGCACCCACCCCTATGTCTCTGTCCACTGCTGGGAGTCCTCTGTACCCACCACCACCCCCATGTCTCTGTCCACTGCTGGGAGTCCTCTGCACCCACCCCCATGTCTCTGTCCACTGATGGGAGTCCTCTGCACCCACCCCCATGTCTCTGTCCACTGCTGGGAGTCCTCTGCACCCACCCCCATGTCTCTGTCCACTGATGGGAGTCCTCTGCACCCACCCCCATGTCTCTGTCCACTGCTGGGAGTCCTCTGCACCCACCCCCATATGTCTGGACACTGCTGAGAGTCCTCTGCACCCACCCCCATATGCCTGGACACTGCTGATATTCCTCTGCACCCACCCCTATATGTTTGTCTACTACTGGTATTCATCTGCAGCCACCCCCATATGACTGGACACTGCGGGTATTCATCAACAGCCACCCCTATATGGCTGACCACTGCTGGGAGTCCTCTACAGCCACCCCTATATGTCTGGACACTGTTGGTATTGATCTGCAGCCACCCCCATATGGCTGGCCACTGCTGGGAATCCTCTGCACCCACCCCCTTGGAGCAGTACACTGCTGGCCTGGGCCTACACACACCGTACCCCCGCATTCATTGCATGTGTACCCCCGTATCACTATTGTGCTGGTGCCATAGCTGTACGTGTGAAACGCACCATACCCCCACATTCATTTCGTGTGTACGCCCCGTATCACTATTGTACTGGTCCTACCTGTACGTGTGAAATGCACCGTACCCCCGCATTCATTGCGTGTGTACGACCCGTATCACTATTGTACTGGTGCTGTACCTGTACGTGTGAAACGCAATGTACACGTCCACTTCCGATGTTGCGGTACGCAGGGGTTGCAGGACACGCCCCCCCAAGTGACCAGACCCTCGTGGTAATGTATGTGCTCCATATTATAGGTTTGGCTTTGGGTATGGGGTATGTTTCCTGCCCCTCACCCCAACCCTGGCCCCTGGGTGTTGTTCTCACCTTCTGCGGCGTGTGCGTCGGTTTCGGTGCACCAGGTCGTAGGCTAAGAGGACCGGGATGACACGTACGATGGGGTTCATGGCGTGTACGTCGCGTACCGGGGCTCCGTTTGTAGGGCTCTGCTTTTACGGTTGTTTTTGGCTCCCTTAAGAAAAGAGCCATACGGAGTGCCATAGGGACGAATCGTACTTGCTGGGCCGGAAACTGCTGCTTAAATACGTCCGGATGTGGCATACAGGCTGTTCCGGATCTGATTTTTTTTTTTTTTTACCCGTACGGTCTTTTGTACGATTCGTACGGAAATAGGCTTTTTGTACGAATCGTACTTCCTAGGTTGTACGGAAAGTTTACCGGGTACGAGACGTACGGAGAAAACGCTCCGTACAACGATTCGTGTCAGCCTTTTTCCAGGATTGGAATCGGCCCCTAAATATTTTCGGGTTTTTATAAAAATTTTATCGAGAGATTGCTGCGTTGGATTTTTTATCTACAGTTGTATTTTTCCCTTTTTTGGGGTATTTCGTGACTACCTAGATTATTTTGGGCTTGGATTGTTTTTTATTCCATCTATTTTGACGATATTCTACAGCTGCACAACTGTAAGTTGCTTTTAATATAATTGAGGGTGGGCAATGTCTATTTGTGAATTTCATTTTTTTATTAGTTATATTATGTCATATGATATTGAGTTTTATAGAAAAGTTCATGACATAATTTAACTAATATAAAAATAAAAATACTTTGTGTATTTGATATGTTTTTAATGTTTGCTATTTGTTTTATAGTAAAGAATAGATTTTGCTATCATATCTATGTATTCTAGACCCTGGATGTCTGGATACATTCTCGTTTTTTGTTGGAGGTATTCGTACATATTACTTGTTTGTTTACTCAGTTTTGGTCCTATTTTGCTCAGAGATTGTTCCACTCTGAGCTCTTGGTAACTTTGCTCTTTTATATTGATTGTATAGGTTTGTGGAGTGTTGATTGTCCTCTCCCTACTGTGCCATTCTTCTACCGCGTTGTTAGTTTTTACTTTTTGTTCAATAGCGCTGGGGTAGACATTCCACCAGGGACTTGGAAATTTTGGTTGTCTTCGGTGACCTGAATGGTGCAACCTCCCCACCCAGGTGTCCTCAAAGTAATCCAACAAGGGACTTAATTTTGTTTCATTAGTGCGGTAGAAAAGACTATCTATTAACAGGTTATAATAATTTGCTACTTCTGTTGTTGGCACTTATGCTAGTGCAATCAGTTTTTTAATTTAATATGCAAAGGTACTATTAGGGCTGATACCGATGTCGGACGGATTCAGGTCCGTCCGACATCAGTCAGGAGCCATAACCGACTGAACAGCTGTCGTCGGTTACGGCCCTGCAAGTACGATGCGACCAAACAGGGTTCGTCATATTCTTATACTTCACAAATCAAGCATGCATTCCAAGCAGAATGCATGCCTTCATTGTGAAAAGAAGGGGTGCAGTTCATCCCTGCACCCTGTGGCCAGCACCCCAAGGTGCCGGCCACCGGGTGCAGGGATCCACAGAGGGGCACCTTCTTGCCCCCAGGCCACCATTTGGCAGCCTCGCACCCATGGAGGCCCTACTGGGGGCCCCCAAAGACAGTTTCCGACTGCCTTTTCTTGCAGGAAAGATCGGCACGAAAAGGCAGTGAAAAACTGTCATCGTAATCCCTCAGTAGCAAAGAGGAGGCCGGAGGAGTACTGAGGGATTTCCGGACGGCGGACGGGCTCTCCGAAATCTGGAAATCCAAGACGGATTCCTTCCCGACTGAGCCCATCAGAATGGCTCGGTCGGAAATGAATCCGGCCGACACCTTCCGACCGAAATCGGAATCGGCCCCTAAGTAGAGTATTCTATACTTAAGGTAGATTTTTGGAGGTGCCTCCTCATACTTTGATTAAAGTGGTAGTAACACCCTTGAATTGCAGTATGTGGGTATATTTTAAGAATACCTAGAATCATAGCTAGTTCAAAATCTATTATTATCTTTTGTGGATAATAATTATCAGTTAATTCTTTTACTGTTGTTAACAGTTCAATATAGGCAGGATTGTTTTTATTTGGCAGTAAAGCATAAATGAAGGGAATATTTGTTTCCTGAAATTCACTATGAATGGTGTAAAGTTGGTAAAATGATTTTGGACAAACTTTAAAGGTTCCGTCCATCATCCATGTATCACAGTGTTTCAATTTTTGCAAGTTATTATTTGTTGCAAACACAAGAATTCTTTTATCTTTACTTTGGTTGTCATATATTAAGAATGTGTCCCCTTTGTGAGTTATAGTATATTCAGGCATTATTTCTATGTCTTCAAAGGTTTTTGGGGATGGGTGGAGTTGGATCAAAAGCTCTTTTAGCTTTAGCGATTAATCGTTTCAGGTTGGGGATAGAGGGCAATTGTCCTGTGACATGTTCAGGTACTTTTGTCAATACATTTGTCAATATTCAGTGCTTGTCTGTTGGAAGCCTGTGCTTGCTCCTCAAATTGTTTCTAAGTCGTCCCTTACTTCTAATTCTGTCACATTGGGTGGATGGTGTATTCTCTAACATTCACAGAGTTAATATCTATAGTTGTAACTCAACCATAACATGCTGTTGAATAGTATTTGCAGCATTTCCAATGTGTCAAATTATCTTTCACCCTTTCTTGGGTGTAGGTAGAACCCATGTAACAGCATTCATTTTTCTTTTTGCTATGTAATAAAGCTTGCTCCTTCAGCCATTTCTAGGGTATATCTGTGAAGATTTAACCTCTTCAGTGCCCCGCCCTTTCCCCGCCCTGTGCCGGGCGTTGCATTAGCGGGCGGGGTTCATGACGAGATAGTCTCGTCATGGGCACAGCGCAACCGCGCTCCATGACGAGACTATCTCGTCATGGGCACTGAAGGGGATATACATGTATTGAGAAAATATGCTTTTGTTAGTTTTAAAAATGCTTGTTTTATTAGTAAGTTAAAGAAAATACTTTTGTTATTTCTGTTTTGTTGATTGCCTTATTTGCATCTTTTTGATTTTCACAGTTGCAATTTCTGTAGATGGGTTAGAAACTTGTTTATGTTAATTACATTAGAGATTATTGTTCGTTTCTTTGTCTTAATATTTTTTTTAGACAGAAAGTAAACTTACTTTTTGTAGTAGATGGATTATATTTGGTGGATGTTCTTTGGTAGATGCAGTTTTTTAAAGCTGTGAAGAAAAATGTATTTATTAGTTTTGTTTTCAGTTTTTAAGCATGTAACAAAGTTAGAAAATGTTAATTTATTTCTAGGTAAAGTTGCATTTTTAAGAGTTAATGTTTTTTATCATGTAGAATTATAGAAGGTACTTAACTTTTGCATTTATTTATTTTTTCTGTTGTTAGCGAGTTTAGTTTTGTTTTAAAAAGAAGAGGACATTTTATTCGTTTAGGTAGTTAAGTTAAGGAGGTTGATGTATTTATAATCATAACAAATGCTTTTTCTTACCTGTGTTGTAGTATAATCTGTTATAGTAGTTTTTGTAGGTATTCTTTCTCTCTGTTTCCAGCAAAGCAACATTCTCCCTCCGTGTTTCGCCAATAAACAGTATTTTTTTTTTAAGTTAAATCTTTGTTTTTATAGAGTTTAGTTAATTACTTCTCAATTGTAATTGGCTTGTGTTCTTTAGTTTAAAATCATTGGTTGAGATACGTTTTTTGAATTTTGTAGCAGTTACTTTTTAATTAGGTAAATATATGTGTTGTTTGTTTGATGTTTATATATATATTATTTGTGGTAGTTATTTGCAAAAATTTGTTAATAATTCTAATTTATAAAGTAAATAATTGTTGTTTGTTTTATATATGTGAATAATTATGTGTTAGTGAGTATATTTATTGTTTTTTGAACATATATTTATTAGTGTTTTAATAATTGTTCCATATTTGTTTTGAATATATATATATATATATTAATTTTATATATGTTGGTATTATTTAATAATATTTGTTTGAATATAATAAATTATTACATAGTTGTAAGGAGTGTTTAATGTTGAATAGTATTATCGATATTTTTTGCATAAGTTATAAATATATTTGTAAGTCGATATTAGTGTTATCGATATTATTGTTGTGTTTCTACATAATTTACATTTGTCGATATTTTTGTTGTTGATATGTTTGTAGTCGATATTTTTGTTCACAATATTTATTACGACGGTATTCAAGTGTCGATATTTGTGTAAAATCGTATTTATGTATAGGATGGCGATATTTTTGTATCCGATATTTTCGCATCAATATTTTTGTATGTTGTGTTTTTGTGATCGATATTTTAACAGTGATCCGCATCAGGTATAATGTATGCAGGGTGGGCGTTCTGATATAAAAAAAACTCGTAAAGGTTACGCAGTGAGATTTACAAGATTTCACTGCATCACTTCTACGATGCCACAGCATCAAAACCTTATGCCTGGTTGAAGCAGGCGTAAGGAGTGACTCAGCATAATAGAACTAGTTATTCCAAAGCATTTCTGGAGCTGTGTACTTGTGACACGACTCCAGCAATGCGTTGCCTTTACACCAACAGATGCGTCACGCATCTATCAATCCTTGAGCCACGGTGCGTCGCATTACAAATGCAATGCATCCATGGTGGCGCAAGTTTTTCTTTGCGTGACACAAATTAACTGATGCATCTCTGCTAATATGCAGAGATGCTTCAGTTCTTGTAAATCTGCCCCATTGCATTCAATTTGAAAACCACTGACAAATACTACGCAGGTTACGAAAAACACTACAAAACTTGTTTTCCTGGTGCGTCCTTACCGTTCTGTACACCACTAATTTCTTTTGTTATAGCCTGTAAAAAATATCCACTCTTACACACGTAGGGGCAGATTTACAATCCCCTTGTGTAACTTAGACGCTGTTGTTGCGTCACTTTTGTGACGCAATGGTGGCATAAAAAATGTGGCAAATTTACTATGTGAAGCATCTAGGGAGATGCGTCACATTGTAAAGCCCTGCGTGACATTTTACCTGCATCTGGTATAATGTATGCAGGGTAGGCATTCCCACGCAGGAAAGCCTTGTAAAAGTGACACAGTGAAATCTACAGGATTTCACTGCGTGACTTTTAGGATGCCACTGAGTCAAAACCTTACGCCTGCTTGAAGCAGGCGTAAGGAGTGACACAGTGTATTGGAAATAGGCCACAACACGCATTGCTGAAGTGGCGTAGTGCTTGTGACACAACTTCAGCAATGGGTGACTTTTCCACCAACAGATGCGTCAGAATTTCTGACGAATCTGTCAATCCTTGTGCAACAGTGCGCCGTATTTTAAATACGGTGCATCTATGGTGGCGCACGGTTTTTTCACTCAGGCACAGGGAAACTGGCGCATCTTTGCAGATGTATTAGTTTCTTGTAAATCTGCCCCCCCCAGTGTCAACAGAGAAATTGGGCCCCAAGTTATTTCTGCTTCCTGATACTGGACGGATAAAACGTCAAAAACACGCTTAGGGGCTGATTCAGCCCACCACCCTAGTGGTGCTGGGACCGGCCGCCAGTGGTGCAGCGGTCCCGCACCTGCAAATAGGATGCCAACACCACCATGGCAGTGGCATCCTCCATTCCCAGCATTGTGGCAGGCGGTGCTCACAGCACCGCCCGCCACAATGCTGGGAATGCACTGTGCATTGTCATGCACAAGGTGACAGGCACCGCGCGGTGCCTGCCACCTTGTCTATGAAAATGGTACTCCCCATGTGCAATACCCACCCCCCCAATACCCTGGGATCCCGGATCGGGCCCCCATATACACAATCCACATGCCTTTCCATGGCAGCAATGCCGCCATGGAAAGGATGCTCCCCGCTGCCTTCCTAAAATGGATGGCAGTGTCTAGCAGACACCACCAACATATCAGGCCCCTTTTCCGCCCAGTCACCTGTGTGACTGGCGGAAAACCGGCGGACGGTCTTTCCGTCCACCGGGTCCCCCCGCCATATTACTATGGGTGGCAGGCGGGGAAGGATGTAGGGCAGATCGCCACCTCCATGCGGGCGGTGGCGATCCTTCCTACATCCTAATTAACCCCTTAGTGTCTCTGTATATATACATTCTGGAAATAAAGACAAAAGTCAAAAATGTAAAAAGCTCTGTTCATCCGCGCAGTTTTAAGGGCCATCACACATACAACATTGCAAATGGCTTACAGTGAAATATATTCCGTCACTGTTTCCTCTCATCTACTTTTGTTGGTTTGCCAGCAGGAACTCTATGCACCTGACTGTTGTGGCATTTTCTTAGGGTGCTTTTCTCCTGGGTACATTCTGTGCAGTATTTTTGCATTAGAAGCAGTTTATCATTCCACAACAAACTTTCAAATAACTTGAATTGACTGTGCTTATTAGGATTTAATATGGCACACTTCAGTGACTTGTCAAAGCAGGTTAGCATTTTGGATTTTTTTTTTACTTATTTACTTTTTCTAAATCAAAACATTCACAAGGAACATCATGTTACAGGATTCTGAATACAATACTTATTTCACAGTAAATTGGAGTGTGTGGGCTGATACACTAATTTCTATTTGAGATATGTGGACACACGCATCTTTTTACTTTGAAGTTGGGCATTGACTTTAAAAACAGCATCTACTAAAATAAGAAAACAAGAAATGCATTTTAAATTAATTCAAGCAAATTTTAAAAGCATGTGGGTTGAAATTTTATGTACATGTTTCAAAATCCGGAATGACTACCTGTTAATTTTGGAGGGGTGGCAGATATTTAATTGCAAAAGAAATACACACAATCATTTTGGACATAGTAGTGTGCACCGAGCATTAACGTATGTATGTATGTAATACTTTTTTAGTTCAGTTGTGGTATGTTGATACATTGTGAAGTGAAGAGTTGTGTCTTTAACTGTTTCTTAAATTAGTTCAGTGGTGGCTCATGGGTGCAAAGAGGTAAAAGGCCACCAGCTACTTTTTGGGGGGCAGGAGGGTAGCTCAGCATTATGCACGTCTAAAAATGAACCCATGTTTCAAGAAAACAAAGGACTGTAGTGAGAAGAGCGAATGATCAGTTCTTGCTTAAATGTAGAATATTGTGCTAATCAAAGCAGACGTAATATGTATCTAAGGCAACTGTTGACTACACATAATTTCAAAGAAACTAAATATGGCGGGGCAGATTTACAAGCCCGTTGCCCAAGTTAAAAGTGACGCAAAAGTGGCGCAAGGGGCTTGTAAATCTGCCCTGGTATAATTAATGGCGAGGTAGTGGTGGCGATTAGGAACAGACCGATCATTTTCAGCTCTGCATATGTATTTGAATTTTGCCTCCTGGTGAGCTATCAATACACTAAAAGAGGTAATGTTCGGAACCTTATCAGCAATTCGCATCACTACCATCTACACGCTGGCATTGGGTCCAGTTAAAAGACAAGCATTCTCAGACCAGCCGTGTAAGACATTCGGTTATTGGTTGAGGAGAGTGAAAACCCTGCTCAATTAACAATCACAATCCTTGTCAGGGTAAACCACAAAAGTCACTAAATTAACCTGTACTTGCCCCTGCGGTAGCTTGTCACAAAAGCAGTGAGTTTAAATTTAAAGGCAATGTGTCAAATATTTTTGTAGCACAGAAAGAGTAAAAAAGGGAAAATACAACACAAGAAAAACCCCACACCAATAAAAAAAACATTAATGAGTAGAATGACACTAAAACAAATTAAATGCAATCAGTTAAAAATGCAACATTTTTTTGCACAGCAAAATAGCACCTTAAAGATCAGAGAGCCAACCTCAAGAATTTGGTCATGTGAGACCAGGGCAAAGTCAAATTGATATACCTGTCAGTCTTAGGGTGGTTTCTGCCAAACCTTTTGCCACCACTACTCCTAATTTTGCTAATCTTGTTTTTGCTGGCCTTAGAACTCTGCACACTTTACCATTGCTAATCAGTGCTAAAGTGCATGTGCTCACTCCTTAATATATGGTAGCATTGGCTTATTCATAATTGGCATATAACATTTACTTGTAAGTCCCTAGTAAAGTAAATGTGCCCAGGGCCTGTAAATTGCATGCTGTCAGTAGTCCTGCAGCTCTGGTTGTGCTACCCACTTCAGTAACCCTTTTAAACATGTCTCAGGTCTGCCATTGAAGCCTGCGTGTGCAGTTTAAAGTTCCTATTTCGACCTTGGAAAATAATCCTTTTGTCAGGCAAAACCCTTCCTTTTTAATGTAAAGTAATGTAAAAAGGTACTTGTAAAGTGCACGGCTACTCCACAGAGTGTCTTGGCGCTACGGACCACAGAACCAGGAAAAACAGAGAAAAAATAGAGAAAGAACCAAGGTCTTCAACTGTTTCCGAAAAGAAAGCAAGTACTAGACTTGCCGAAGCAGCAAAGGCAGACAATTCCATAACCGTGCGGCCAGCACTTGAAACGAGTGGCTGCCTAGTCGGGAGCGGGAAAACTTATGAATCTTCATCAGAAGCTGTTGTGAAGATCCAAGGGATCTTTGTGGCACATAATGTTGGATCCTATTTCTGATATAGATAGCGCCAGTATTATCAAAGGCCCTGAAAGTCATAACCAAAGCTTTAAATTGAATCCTTTTACGAACTGGCAGCCAGTGCAAGGACTTCAAATGAGTGGACATTCGTGCTCTTGGCCCTACCATAAGGATAGCTCTAGCCGCTGCATTCTGAACCACCTGCAGATGACTCAATAAGTACTCAGGGAGGTATTTAAGTCACCCCTAGGGTAGACCCTGGAAAGTTCAAACGGCAGGGTGCAAATTATTTAAAAAGTAGGTCATGTAATTTTAAGTTTTACATGTCCTGGTGGTGAAAGGCTCTTAAATTAGTAGAAACCGTATTACACCTAATTAGCTATAACTTCCAAACGGGAACAGGTAAGCTGTTCCTTTTTGGTGTCTTTGCAATTGTAATAAAACTTCCCTTCTCATGGTGGAGTCGGATTTTGAATCACAATTTTGAGACTGGCATTTTTAAAAAGTTTGGCATACTGGTGCCTTATAACACAACACAGTTTTAAATAAGGGTCCAGGGGACGGATATAGACCTATAGTTCAACTTCATCCCCACAATATACCAGTACAAACAACACAGAAGTTGAACAGGTCTATACTACATGCCACTCAAAGTTAAAGGGCAGGATATCAAGTTGTGACTAGGAACGAGAATCTCTCATTCAGCTAGGACAATTTCAACAGAGAAACTGAAAAGATCCGAAAAAATCCCATCATCGACCCCATTGGCCAAACTCATCATCTGGGATAGTGACAGCTACCATCCTCCTAAGCGGCAACAACAGGAAAAAATTCCCTTGCCGTATTAAGGGTTGAGCTGTATGTCTCTCAGTCACTTCAATATGTTGAACAATGTACCAACTGCAGGAGATGGGATAAAGTGTATGAAAGGTAAATTATGTGATCTAAAATTGGCTACCATACAGCTATCATACTTTTATTAGAGCTACAATGGTGACAAAATTAAAAAAGAGTAATTGGCCTTTGACATAATAGGTCACGATACTAAAAAAATTACTAAAAGCAGGCCAACATGTTCCTGCCCAACTTACCATACTAGATCGGGCATTCGTCAGGACCATAAGTAGACATCTATACACTATGAGAAAAACGTGAAAAACAAGAGAAAAGTGATCATACAATTCTTGTTAATCCTTAGATACGAACACAGGAGAGTTGTAACCCTGCTCTGCTAGGGTGTGTGCCTCACCTCACTTATTGCAGCACGAGGCGTGAAGCACCAATGTATGAAGGTAATGGATAAACACACCAGTAAGAAAAACTTTTTACCTAACATGGTGCCTCCCTTCATTATAACATAATGCTCCGAGAAATTTTGCAGCAACCCAATGTGGGCCCCAATTGCCTCACTGAAAAGACATTTACACCCAACATTCCGAATTTCTACATGGACTCAATATTTATGGGTAGATAGTGGATAAAGCCCCTGAGTCCCAGAGAAATCAACTTTTTAATAGGTTAGCGTAGAGTCGCCTGATGAATTGAAACGCCAATCGACTCATACAGTTTGTTGAAACCATGCGAATGGCAACCCAATTCTATCTTTAGGGCACACTCCTCTCTGGTGCCCATGAGGTTCACTAATACGATATTATTTAAGGTTCCCAAAATTCTAGCATGATCACAGAACCTCTCTTAGACATTATTTCTATATATTCAAGATGGCAACAGAACATTAACGTAAAACACGCCACGTTTGATGGGAATTGTAGTCTGAGGTCCGGAGTGTCGGCATCTCACCTTTTTCGTCAATGTCTGAACGCACGCTTGACGTGGCGATGCTTCATAATGCAACGTATAGCACGCTGTGTTAGATGGGAAGTATAGTTCCCAGACAGGTTAAGTTACGGAGGTGATCCTCGCTATATTTAATGCACGCGAAACAAATGCGTGCAGAAAAAAAGTATGTCGTTAAAAATCCCGTCATAACACCTATTAAGTTAGTCCCAATTTTATCTATATTGTACCTTAACATCATCCTTCTGTGGCCAAATAAAATACCTACAGAATTGCATCACCAATCGTTCTACTTATGTGTTAGATGCTAAGTCTTAGTAAACAAACTTACGAAAGGCCCTATAGAGGAGGAGGGAAAGGAAGACTAACCATATACAGAGCAGGAGAGGGGATGTGGCGGTATAAAATCCAACCAAAATCTACCTGTCACCTCTCTACTCTCCTTCCCAATCTTACAGCTGTATCAGTAGTTATTCTAGGCTATTCAAAGTAAGGTCCAGGGTATGTCATCGTTCAGTCCCTGTTCACTACTTGACACCCTAAAAATCCAGCGTTGCTCCTTTCTAAATAAGTATGTTTTTAGGTCTGTAACTTGAGGGGGTATATATGGTTTCTCCAACACAACCCATCTCATATCTTCCGCTTTGTGTTTCAATGTAAGGAAGTGTGATGTAAGCTTCGTAGACTGTTTATTGCACCGGATTGTGCTCCTATGTTCTGCAATACGAGTCTTGACCTTTCTCAAGGTCATCCCGATATACCTCAGATGGCACGGGCACGTGATCTGGTATATCACGCGCTCACTGTTACAGTTAGTGTGGCCAGTCAGTCTCCCTGGTCGAATGGTGCCAATGTCTATTTGAGGTGTATGTTCTGTCTGTGGGCATGCTGCACAAGACCCACATGGATAGTGGCCCTCTACTGGTGGCATATCCCAGAGCCTTTGAGTATATGAAACCACTTTGTTCTGTGGTCTCGTGTGTACCAAAGTATCCCTCAAACTTCTGTTTCTTTTATAAGAGAATAAAGGTTTAGGGATTTTGTTATTCCCTATGTTCAAGATTCTCCAGTGTCTTAACACAGTTCGCTGTATTTTGTTAGAGAGAGTACTGAAAGTACTTACAAAGGTCATCCTCTCTAGTGTAGGTTTCTGGACCTGAGGTTCCAGCAAAGCGTCCCGATTGTTATTTGCCGCTCGTTTTCGAGCTCTTCGGATCAAATGTTTTGGATATTGTCTAGCTTCAAGATCTTTAGACAGGTTTTGTGCATGTTCCTCATATTTAGTGAGTTCTGAGCAATTGTGTCGTATCCTCAGGAATTGTCCCACAGGTAAGTTCTGATGCAATGCTTTTGGATGATGACTATCAAATCTCAAAAGAGAGTTCCTGGACATTGGTTTTTTATATAATTCACTCACTAAGCCCCCTGCCTTGGGAGATATCTTAAGGTCCAGAAAAGCAAGATATTCTTTACTATATTCCACCGTGAAATCAAGAAAGGTATTCCTCAGATTTAGCCAGGTTTGGAACTCCAGAATACTGGAAAGATTTCCCCGCCATTGTACAAACACGTCGTCTATATATCTTTTCCAGACAATTATTTGTTGCCGGAACGGGTTGGTATCTGTCAAGATATGTTGTTGTTCGAACCAATGCATGTACAGATTAGCCAGGCTCGGTGCACACACACTTCCCATGGAAGTTCCAGATATTTGGAGATATAGAGTATCAGCAAATTGGAAGAAATTCTCTTTCATTACCAGTCTTGCACATTCGAGAATAAAATGAACAGGTGTAATAGATTTGTGATCGTAATTTTCAAGTAGTATAAGTATAGTCTCTAGGGTTTCGTCCTGTGGGATACAAGTGTATAAAGAAACCACATCGAAACTCACCAAATAATCTTTGTCTATATCAAAAGATATTTCTGGAAGTATAGAGAGAATATCTCTTGTATCTTTGAGGTATGTTGGCATTACCATGACCAAGGGTCGTAGGAAAAAATCCACAAAAGTGGACAGGGGTTCTAGGAGGGACCCGATGCCCGAGATAATCGGGCGACCCGGAGGGGGTCGTTCAGGTTTATGAATTTTAGGGAGAACGTAGAAGTAGGGAGTCACCGGGCTTTTAGCAACCAGGTAGTCTTTCTCCTTCTGCGTGATCCAACCCTCTGGTTCGGCCTCCAAAACCAAAGACTGAATTTCCTTCATCACTCTGTCGGTAGGGTCCCTACTGAGTGGTCGATAGGCCTCTCTATTCTCAAGTTGCCTAAGGCATTCTGTTTGATAGTCTGTTGTATTCATGAGGACAATTGTTCCACCCTTATCTGCTGTTGTTATTACTAGAGAGGGATTTTTGGCTAGATCTTCCGCTGCTTTACGCTCTTTTGCCGGCAGATTCCGGAAAGTCCGTTCTGGAATAGAACACAGATTAGTAATATCATGTATCACTGCTTTCTCAAATGTATTTACTTCATACGGTATCATGTGCGGTGGTGGATTGAATGTAGATTTATTCCTCAAACCGCTATTCACTTCAGCCTCTACATTGGTTGTGTCATCCAGTAGTTTGTCGGGTTTCATTTTAAAGAAGAAGTGTAACCTAATATTACGGAAGAAATAGGCTAGTTCTTGTCTGGTCTGAAATAGATCGGCTGTCGATGTAGGTACATAACCCAAACCCCGGTTCAGAACTTTGTTTTCATCACTAGTTAAAGTGTGTGAACTCAGGTTTATGACAAGGTCTCTGTACTGGTCGTAGGTTGCTGGCCTTTCCTCATACTCCGCGTGTTGGGAGGGGATGATGGCCTGGTCCACTGCACCTGTTGCCCCTGTCTTCTTTTGCCTCTTGCTCGGCCTTGGCCTCTCCCTAACGAAGACTCAGATTTGTCAAATTGGGGATATTGTTGGTAAGGCATCATTTGTTGGACATATGGTGATTGATATGGGGGCATTCCATAACCCCACGGTGTCGGTGGCCACCATGGATTTTGCACCTGTCCTCTAAAACCTCTCCTGCGTGGTGGCCTATTGTGTAGTCCTCTGCCTCTATTATTAAATGTCCCCATGTTACTATTGTCCGAGGTACTGTCTTCACTATCTGACCCTGAGGAGGAGTAGTTAGACCCATATCTTCTCCCTTTCTTGTTAAACTCAGGGGGTACATAGGTATGGCTCGTATATGGATAAACTCTCTCCAATGGAAAGCGTGCCAGATCTTTCTTGAATTTGTCAATTTTAGTTTGTAAAATACTCTCTCTGTATTCTTTGTTTACCCTATTTGATTCATCTAGGTTTTTTTTATACAGCCCAATGGTCAGAGTGGTCTTAATCTGTCCTTCTAAAGTCTGTATTTCGATCAGAATGGTATCTGCATGACGTTTGGCTGTCTTGATGATTAAAATAAGCCAGTCTCGCGTACAACGCCAGGCTATTAGGGACCAATCTTTGAGGAATTGTTTATCATTCAAAAACAATCTTGGGGCGTTGGTTACAATCAAGCCCTTAGGGGCACAATTGCCCCGCAGATATTCCGCCATTATGGCTCCAAGTATCTGTGTGCGCGTTTGTAATTTCTTTAAGCCCAGTAATGAGTCCCAATCATCTTGTTTAGTCGATATTGGGTGTTCTAGAGTATCTAGAATACTTGGTGTATCTGTAAGTATGGTTTGTAAAGTGTCATCGTCAAACGTTAGGCCGAGGAAATCCGCCATTGGAATCGCAAATCTCAGAGCAAAATGGAGCAAAAAGGAGTCTAAACCGTAAAGACTCCTAAAGCAAAGACCCACCCCTTTTGATACCAATAGGGATGTTGTCGGACCCGCAGCCTAAAAACTGCTCTATATATAACACAACACAGTTTTAAATAAGGGTCCAGGGGACGGATATTTTTTTTTAAATTCTTTTTATTTGCATTTCCAACAGCATAACAAATACAATTCTCTGCAGTATGAATTAGATATTTTAGTGACAACACAGTCCCCCACCAATACAACAATACAGGGGACGGATATTTAGAGGCCTATAGTTCAACTTTATCCCCACAATATACCAGTACAAACAACACAGAAGTTGAACAGGTCTATACTACCTGCCACTCAAAGTTAAAGGGCAGGATATCAAGTTGTGACTAGGAACGAGAATCTCTCATTCAGCTAAGACAATTTCAACAGAGAAACTGAAAAGATCCGAAAAAATCCCATCATCGACCCCATTGGCCAAACTCATCATCTGGGATAGTGACAGCTACCATCCTCCTAAGCGGCAACAACAGGAAAAAATTCCCTGGCCGTATTAAGGGTTGAGCTGTATGCCTCTCAGTCACTTCAATATGTTGAACAATGTACCAACTGCAGGAGATGGGATAAAGTGTATGAAAGGTTAATTATGTGATCTAAAATTGTCTACCATACAGCTATCATACTTTTATTAGAGCTTCAATGGTGACAAAATTAAAAAGCGTAATTGGCCTTTGACATAATAGGCCACGATACTACCAAAATTACTAAAAGCAGGCCAACATGTTTCTGCCCAACTGACCATACTAGATCGGGCATTCGTCAGGACCATAAGTAGACATCTATATACTTAGAAAAAAACGTGAAAAACAAGAGAAAAGTGATCATACAATTCTTGTTAATCCTTAGATACAAACACAGGAGAGTTGTCACCCTGCTCTGCTAGGGTGTGTGCCTCACCTCACTTATTGCAGTACGAGGCGTGAAGCACCGCTCTATGATGGTAATGGATAAACACACCAGTAAGAAACACTTTTTACCTAACATGGTGCCTCCCTTCATTATAACATAATGCTCCGAGAAATTTTGCAGCAACCCAATGTGGGCCCCAATTGCCTCACTGAAAATACATTTACACCCAACATTACAAATTTCTACATGGGCTCAATATTTATGGGTATATAGTGGATAAAGCCCCTGAGTCCCAGAGAAATCAACTTTTTAATAGGTTAGCGTAGAGTCGCCTGATGAATTGAAACGGCAATCGACTCATACAGTTTGTTGAAACCATGCGAATGGCAACCCAATTCTATCTTTAGGGCACACTCCTCTCTGGTGCCCATGAGGTTCACTAATGCGATATTATTTAAGGTTCCCAAAATTCTAGCATGATCACAGAACCTCTCTTAGACATTATTAGGGGTGGGCGGAATTTGCGTAATCGTGTTACGCAAATCTCCGCGAAACGGTAAAAAATCTCCGCGAACATGCAGAAATTCCGCGAACACGCGGAATTGCTTGTTCGCGATGCATTTTTCCTGTTCACTGTTGCTGTTTGCGTGCTCGGGGAGAAATATCTCGCGAACACGCATTTTGAGAACGCGAACAAGAAAAAATTTCGCGAAGTCGCGGAAAGCAGAATTTTGGCCAATTTCGCGGAACGCGAAATTACCGAAATTCCGCAAATTCCGCGAGCGGAACGGAATTTACCGCCCAGGCCTAGACATTATTTCTATATATTCAAGATGGCAACAGAACATTCTCGGAGAAGCTTACCTCTCCGTCGGTTGCTCCCGGCATCCAGGGCTACAATCAGAGGCCCGGAGTGCCGGCATCTCACCATTTTTATTTTCACTGGTGCGTGACGGGCGCATGTTCAATTACGTAACGTACAACACGCCACGTTTGATGGGAATTGTAGTCGGAGGTCCGGAGTGTCGATATCTCACCTTTTTCGTCATTGTCTGAACGCACGCTTGACGTGGCGATGTTTCATTACGCAACGTATAGCACACTGTGTTAGATGGGAAGTATAGTTCTCAGACAGGTTAAGTTACGGAGGTGATCCTCGCTATATTTAATACACGCAAAACAAATGCGTGCAGAAAAAATGTATGTCGTTAAAAATCCCGTCATAACACCTATTAAGTTAGTCCCAATTTTATCTATATTGTACCTTAACGTCATCCTTCTGTGGCCAAATAAAATACCTACAGAATTGCATCACCAATCGTTCTACTTATGTGTTAGATGCTAAGTCTTAGTAAACAAACTTACGAAAGGCCCTATAGAGGAGGAGGGAAAGGAAGACTAACCATATACAGAGCGGGAGAGGGGATGTGGCGGTATAAAATCAAACCAAAATCTACCTGTCATCTCTCTACTCTCCTTCCCAATCTTACAGCTGTATCAGTAATTATTATAGGCTATTCAAAGTAAGGTCCAGGGTATTTCATCGTTCAGTCCCTGTTCACTACTTGACACCCTAAAAATCCAGCGTTGCTCCTTTCTAAATAAGTATGTTTTTAGGTCTGTAACATGAGGGGGTATTTATGGTTTCTCGACACAACCCATCTCATATCTTCCACTTTGTGTTTCAATGTAAGGAAGTGTGATGTAAGCTTCGTAGACTGTTTATTGCACCGGATTGTGCTCTTATGTTCTGCAATACGAGTCTTGACCTTTCTCAAGGTCATCCCGATATACCTCAGATGGCACGGGCACGTGATCTGGTATATCACGCGCTCACTGTTACAGTTAGTGTGGCCAGTCAGTCTCCATGGTCGAA
Organism: Triturus cristatus; assembly: GCF_964204655.1. NCBI lineage: Eukaryota > Metazoa > Chordata > Amphibia > Caudata > Salamandridae > Triturus > Triturus cristatus. The sequence goes on along the minus strand of NC_140582.1, from coordinate 684,835,326 downwards.
TGGTGCCAATGTCTATTTGAGTTGTATGTTCTGTCTGTGGGCATGCTGCACAAGACCCACATGGATAGTGGCCCTCTACTGGTGGCATATCCCAGAGCCTTTGAGTATATGAAACCACTTTGTTCTTTGGTCTCGTGTGTACCAAAGTATCCCTCAAACTTCTGTTTCTTTTAAAAGAGAATAAAGGTTTAGGGATTTTGTTATTCCCTATGTTCAAGATTCTCCATTGTCTTAACACAGTTCGCTGTATTTTGTTAGAGAGAGTACTGAAAGTACTTACAAAGGTCATCCTCTCTAGTGTAGATTTTTGGACCGGAGGTTCCAGCAAAGCATCACGATTGTTATTTGCCGCTCGTTTACGAGCTCTTCGGATCAAATGTTTTGGATATTGTCTAGCTTCAAGCTCTTTAGACAGGTTTTGTGCATGTTCCTCATATTTAGTGAGTTCTGAGCAATTGCGTCATATCCTCAGGAATTGTCCCACAGTTTGTTGAAACCATGCGAATGGCAACCCAATTCTATCATTAGGGCACACTCCTCTCTGGTGCCCATGAGATTCACTAATACGATATTATTTAAGGTTTCCATTCCATTCATTAGTCTTTATTATCGATGTATTTCATCATAAAAGACGGTTACAATACAAAGAAAAAAATACAAACAGAATACATGATGATATCAAATCCAGGTAATCACAATAAAATATAATCATATTAGCATATTTCGGTAACCTAATGCCTCTTATTTCTAATATACCAAACCCAGGCCAAAAATTTAGCAACAGCAATTGCGACACATTCACTAGGGTCAAAACGTTAAATTTTAAGTGCTTCTGACCCTTGTCTTGTTCCCAAGGTACGACATATTGGTTTGAGCCATTTAGCTCGAGGAGCAGCATAGGCGGGGCAGACAAAAAATATATGACCAACAGAATCAACACAGTCAGTACACCATTTACAAGAATCACAGGAAACACCCTTCCATTTTTTTGTAAAAGAGTTAGTCGGAAGAGTGCCTACTCTGAATTGGTGATAGAGTTTCCTGTCTCGAGGTCTGGTGATAATATCCCAGTAGGCTTCAAGAAGAGGGATTTTTTTTTAACTAAAAACCTGCCTGTCAGGGACTCTGCAGAAGCTGAAAATAGATGTTTTTGCTGCACCATTGTCCAATAAAGGCCCTTAAAATCTTTCTTGGAGGGGAAGGGGTTATTGGCCGGGTCGGTCCACAGAATGCCCAACCCCATAGAATCCAGGAGTAGTTTAACCTGTCTGAACCAAGGGATGTTACCAGCCCCCAAGATGGATCGAACATCAAGAAATGCCTTGGCATAGAGGCCTAACTCGGGGACTGTCCATAGTCGCCTCCAGAAGGCCAATGGCTTGAACCTAGCAATGTCATCAAAAGAATGACAGCCAAGATCCAACAGGAGCGGTTTTACTGGGGTAGAACAAGGAAGGCCCGTAAGCATTCTGAGAAATTTGTGTTGTGCCTTAACCAGGGGAGAAAGATCGGCAAAACCCCAAAGTTCGGCGCCATAAAGGATCGCCAAATTAATCCTAACATTAAATCTTTTAATGGGGGGGCCTATCATTCTCGACTGGGATTGCTTTTGTTCTTTAACTAGGCAACCAGAAAGCTGGGCAAATTTGAGAGCAAGAACATCAATTTGCGGCCTCCAATCCAGCTTGTTTTCAAATACTACCCCCAGATAGGTCATAACATGAGTTCGTTCAAGCAGGACGTTATCCATGGAAATATGGCCCTTCACACATCTCCCTTTATTAAAGACCATATATTTGGTTTTGGACACATTAACAGACAGGTCAAAATCAGAGCAAAAGTTGGTAAATACATTCAGAGCCACCTGTAATCCAGACAAAGTCTGGGAAAGGAGTAGGGTGTCGTCGGCAAACATGAGGAGTGGAATTTTAATACCACCCAACGTTGGGGCGTCCGTGGGAGTAGAGGAAAAATACTGGACAACTCTGTTAATAAACAATAAAAACAGAGTGGGCGCAAGGACGCACCCCTGCCTGACACCCCTATTGACCCTAAATCTATCAGTAACCTGGCCCTGTTTCCCCCAACGAACTTGTGCAAAGTTTTTATCATGGAGCCTAATGATGATATTCAGGAGGTCAACTGGGATCCCTAGCTCCGCCAATACACTCCAGAGTTTAGCCCTATTAACTAAGTCAAATGCTGACCGAAGATCTACAAATGCAGCATATAAAGTACCACCACACAGATAAACCGTTTTCCAGAAAATCAATTGAAACTTGAAAGCCTGATCGATGGTACTGGTACACGGTCTGAAACCGGCTTGCAGAGGAGAGATGATGTCCTCCCGCTCAATCCAAATCTGGATTCTTACCAGGATCATTCTAGCGATGATTTTCTGGACAGAGTCAATAAGACTAATCGGGCGGTAATTCCCCGGGCAGGAGCGGTCTCCTTTCTTAAAGATGGGAAGAATCTCAGCCCCCCCCCAAGAATCAGGAATGTCGGCCCCTCTGGCTATGGCATTAGCAATATGTACAATATAGGGCACCCAATTCCCAAGGTCAGATTTAAAAAGATCCGTGGGAACACAATCCATACCCGGTGCCTTACCACTTGGAACCTTACTTAAAGCCTTTTCAACCTCAGCACAGTCGAAGATTAAAGTCAGGGAGGTGGACAAGTCCCTGATTGCTACTGGGGCAGGCCCCTCGACCTGTGAGGCATCCGAGAACTGGGATTCAAAATGCGTCACCCAGGCATCCGGAGGTACATGGTTGGTAGGGACCTGGCTATTCTGTGAGTTGCCCCACTTAACAATGTGCCAAAACAAGGTTAGGTTCCGGTGTTTACTGGCAGCCAGAAGGTCGTTCCAGTGGTCATTGTCCCACTCTTGTTTGGCCTTGACTTTGGCCTTGTTATAGTCTTTTCTAGCCAATCTGATATTAACCGGATCTTTGATGGTGATAGCAAGTTTTAATTTGCTATATGAGTCTCGGCATGCTTTATTATACCAGGTAGTTGGTTTTAAGATAAGAGATTTCTTAGCCTTACAAGGTTTAGAAAAAAGAGATTTGAGGCCAGAGAATAGGTGATCATGTACATGTGTGGCTTTACCAACAACATCCTCTGTGCTCTGGAGAGACTGTAAATCGTCCAAAGCGCAGGAGACCTTGGAGCTGATCTCTGATAGTAGTGCACTATCAATAGCAACCTTGTCCCAGCGTACTCGCCGTTGATCATTAAATAAAACGGCTTCTGCAGTCACTATTTCAGAGGGTTTGATTCTATAGGCTGGACAGAGTAAAAGACTCAAAACCAATGGGTTATGGTCACTCTCGGGGCGGTCATGAACCGCCATATCGCATAATGTGGACCAAAACTCCACTTTAACAAGGGCATAGTCGATTCTGCTATTACAACGTCGGCCATCAGAAAAAGTCATCTTTCCACCCTTGTCGGAGGCGGTCCGCCCATTTGCAGCCCTGAAACCCCGCTCCATACATAAACCCATCCACTGGGTGGCAGACTTGGTCCACCTCTTGATAGGAGGGAGATCGAGAGGAGGGATATTTAGGATCGCGTCCACCTCCCATGTAAGTGAATCAGAGGCAAAGAGCAGGGGTTCAAAACAGCAATTTAGGTCACCCACAATGAAGACATTAGTGCATATATTAATGGTGTCCAAAAACCCATCCAGTTGTAAAAAGGTATTAGTACCACGGCCACCTGGGAGGCCCCTATTATAGACATTTATAATCAAAAATTCGGGTTCATCGTAGTGTTGCAATGAAATAATCAGTAAATCGGGGCTGTCGATGACCAGTTCTCTAAGGGAATACCCAAGAGTTTGCTTGACCCATATACAGAGGCCGCCAGAAGGACGGCCCCTCATTCCACGTGTGGCCCCCTTAGAGAAATTTACATACCCGGAAAAATAGATGGGATCCACAGCCCAAGTTTCCTGAAAAACCAGGATATCATGGGTATTTACCCAGACAGACCAGTCTTCCGAGGTTACCCTACTACGAAGACCAGCAACATTCCACGAGACCAGAGTCAGGGGAAGAGAACTAGATGGAATAATACACGGGGAAACAGGGGCGGGGCCCATGATGGCCGGATGGGTTGCAATGTTATTGGGGCCCTTACACTCGCTCTCAGGGGGACAGGAATCAATAAGGGTGAGGGATGGGCTGATTGGTAGAATAGGTGAGGTACTGGGAAACAAAGTACCCGGACCTACGTGTGCCCCCCTTAACCCACCCCTCCCTGTTAACCCTGGGCCGGGACAGACCTTACGCACATTACCCAAATTTTTCTTATTTGGTGACTGTCAATCAACCCCTTCTAAAGAATTCAAGGGGGCATAAAAATTTGACAATGGGAGATAAAAATCCGGTCTTGTCTGTCGGTGAGAGCTCCTGTTAGCCCTTTCCCAAACAATAGACATATCACGTGTTAATGCATGAGGGTTGTGTGGATAGAAATATGACAAATCCAAAGTGGATATACCTGTCGCTCTCAGGATGTTAGGAAAAGAGCGAATATGGCTCACCACCCTTGGGTCACGAAAATTTATAATCACACAATCACCCTCCACTTGTTTTACTCTATTACCCAACCAACATACCCTGCGTACAGTCAAAATTTCAGCCCGTAGTCTAGCAGGTAAAGGCCTATTACCATTTAACCAATGTGTAACTTTGTTCTTCAGCTCGCTATGAGACTCGGACTTTGCCTGTGGGAGCCGAGGAACACCAGCCATTATGACTGTATATGGTTGGGACTCGGGTGGAAGGTTAATACATGGGAGTTTTTGAAAAGAGTCAACATCCTCTAAGTTAGGCTTACTGGTAGAGATGTTATTCATATTGGTGGCAGTGTTAATAGTACAGCCTGAATCTATCGGAACATCAATATTGACAAGAGGGCGGGGTGCTTCCACAGCCTGGTCATTAAGAGCAAGGATATTGGACGGTGCTCTGGCCATAAATACATTAGCAGTGGAAACAGGCCTGGTTTTATCAACATTGTGAAAATTCGAAGGAATCTTGGGACTAGTAGGAGACACTGCAATCTTCTCCAACAGAGACGTGTTAGTGAGCACCATACCCTCTATCTTCTCAATCAAGGTGGAGAGTCGGTTAACTCTCTCTAATAATGGAAGGAGAAGGGATTTAAGTAACTTCTCTACATGCTTGAGAAAATCAGGGGGGGTGGAGTCAGCATTAGATTGGAGGGTAGGAGGGTGCAGAGACCTCGGACTACCAGTTGCCAGGAAGGAGCTATCAGACATAGTAGAATTAGAAGCGTCACAAATATTTGCGGATTTAGGTAATTTGGACACTTTAGAGGTTTTTACACGTTTCCCCTTGGGAGGAGCTCCAGTACGTTTTCTTTTACTCGAAATAAGCCTAGACTTGTGGGCCTGAGTCAATGCATCAGTAGGTGGTTGGTCAGATGTAGACTGTGGGAGGCTGGTGCTAACAATAGTTGATGCACCACTGGGCTCGGAAGTGCTAATTATCTCGTGCAAGTCAACCAAAGAACACTGAGCAGGTGTGTCCGACGGTACTTGTGGGGTATTACATGGCATGTTGAAAATTGATTGGGGCTGGCTATTTTCGGGCGAAACGGCTGTCATAATGTTACCGAAAGATGATCGTTTAGCAGACAATTCGAGGGACAATCTTTTTTCAGTTAATAAAATCTCATGTTCAAGAACACGAGCAGCTCTTGTGATAAAATTATCGAGAGTCCCTGTTACTTGACCCCCTAAGCTACCCTGCGCCACCTTCCTACCGGACCTTAAGGAAGTCATGTTTAGAGAAAGAGCAGACAAGCAGTAGGGGGAGTAACCAAAGAGAATAAAAATGGACCTCTGGGGTAAATAAATATATCTAAGTCACAATAGAATATTGATATGCTAAGTATAAGCAACAAATACTGAATAAGGCAGTCCACCTATCAGCAATGAAACATGTACACACGATTACAACAATGTTTATAACTCGTTAGAAAAGACCCTTTTTCAGGGGGGTGGCCCGCCCCGTCCTCAACCGACCACGAACGGCCACAAACGGCCCGCTCTTTGCCCGGTCTACGCCCCGGTCAACGGCCCGCGCGCGTTCCGCTAGCGCGTTACTAGGATGAGATGTTAATAACAAGGGCCATTAACAAGGGGGCGGGGAAGAGCAACCAGGTGAGGTGGATCTGTTTGGCGCAGGGCACCGTGGTCCTCGCAGTCCCAGAGCTGGGCTAGGCAGCAGCCTTCCCCCTAGAGCAGCGTAGCGTCCGTGAGGGTCTGTTCGCTCCGTGGCACACAACAAGAATGAAGTCCCCTCCGAGATTTTATGCTGACAGGGCCAGCGAGCGGGACCCACGAAGCGGGGGCCGCGAGGAGTTGATTGATGTGAGGAGGCGGCAACGGGAAGAGCAACCAGGTGAGGCGGATCTGTTTGGCTCAGGGTACCGTGGTCCTCGCAGTCCCAGAGCTGGGCTAGGCAGCAGCCTTCCCCCTAGAGCAGCGTAGCGTCCGTGAGGGTCTGTTCGCTCTGTGGCACACAGCAAGAATGAAGTCCCCTCCGAGATTTTATGCTGACAGGGCCAGTGAGCGGGACCCGCGAAGCGGGGGCCACGAGGAGTTGATTGATGCTAGGAGGCGGCAACGGGAAGAGCAACCAGGTGAGGCGGATCTGTTTGGCGCAGGGCACCGTGGTCCTCGCAGTCCCAGAGCTGGGCTAGGCAGCAGCCTTCCCCCTAGAGCAGCATAGCGTCCGTGAGGGTCTGTTCGCTCCGTGGCACACAGCAAGAATGAAGTCCCCTCCGAGATTTTATGCTGACAGGGCCAGCGAGCGGGACCCACGAAGCGGGGGCCGCGAGGAGTTGATTGATGCGAGGAGGCGGCAACGGGAAGAGCAACCAGGTGAGGCGGATCTGTTTGGCTCAGGGTACCGTGGTCCTCGCAGTCCCAGAGCTGGGCTAGGCAGCAGCCTTCCCCCTAGAGCAGCGTAGCGTCCGTGAGGGTCTGTTCGCTCCGTGGCACACAGCAAGAATGAAGTCCCCTCCGAGATTTTATGCTGACAGGGCCAGCGAGCGGGACCCGGTAAGCGGGGGCCGCGAGGAGTTGATTGATGCTAGGAGGCGGCAACGGGAAGAGCAACCAGGTGAGGCGGATCTGTTTGGCGCAGGGCACCGTGGTCCTCGCAGTCCCAGAGCTGGGCTAGGCAGCAGCCTTCCCCCTAGAGCAGCGTAGCGTCCGTGAGGGTCTGTTCGCTCCGTGGCACACAGCAAGAATGAAGTCCCCTCCAAGATTTTATGCTGACAGGGCCAGCGAGCGGGACCCGCGAAGCGGGGGCCGCGAGGAGTTGATTGATGCTAGGAGGCGGCAACGGGAAGAGCAACCAGGTGAGGCGGATCTGTTTGACGCAGGGCACCGTGGTCCTCGCAGTCCCAGAGCTGGGCTAGGCAGCAGCCTTCCCCCTAGAGCAGCGTAGCGTCCGTGAGGGTCTGTTCGCTCCGTTTCCAATGATCTAGCATGATCACAGCACCTCTCTTAGACATTATTTCTATATATTCAAGATGGCAACAGAACATTCTCGTCCCCTGTCCACTTTTGTGGATTTTTTCCTACGACCCTTGTTCATGGTAATGCCAACATACCTCAAAGATACAAGAGATATTCTCTCTATACTTCCAGAAATATCTTTTGATATAGACAAAGATTATTTGGTGAGTTTCGATGTGGTTTCTTTATACACTTGTATCCCACAGGACGAAACCCTTGAGACTATACGCATACTACTTGAAAATTACGTTCACAAATCTATTACACCTGTTCATTTTATTCTCGAATGTGCAAGACTGGTAATGAAAGAGAATTTCTTCCAATTTGCTGATACTCTATATCTCCAAATATCTGGAACTTCCATGGGAAGTGTGTGTGCACCGAGCCTGGCTAATCTGTACATGCATTGGTTCGAACAAGAACATATCTTGACAGATACCAACCCGTTCCGGCAACATATAATTGTCTGGAAAAGATATATAGACGACGTGTTTGTACAATGGTGGGGAAATCTTTCCAGTATTCTGGAGTTCCAAACCTGGTTAAATCTGAGGAATACCTTTCTTGATTTCACGGTGGAATATAGTAAAGAATATCTTGCTTTTCAGGACCTTAAGATATCTCCCAAGGCAGGGGGCTTAGTGAGTGAATTATATAAAAAAACAATGTCCAGGAACTCTCTTTTGAGATTTGATAGTCTACATCCAAAAGCATTGCGTCAGAACTTACCTGTGGGACAATTCCTGAGGATATGACGCAATTGCTCAGAACTCACTAAATATGAGGAACATGCACAAAACCTGTCTAAAGATCTTGAAACTAGACAATATCCAAAACATTTGATCCGAAGAGCTCGTAAACGAGCGGCAAATAACAATCGTGACGCTTTGCTGGAACCTCCGGTCCAAAAACCTACACTAGAGAGGATGACCTTTGTAAGTACTTTCAGTACTCTCTCTAACAAAATACAGCGAACTGTGTTAAGACACTGGAGAATCTTGAACATAGGGAATAACAAAATCCCTAAACCTTTATTCTCTTTTAAAAGAAACAGAAGTTTGAGGGATACTTTGGTACACACGAGACCACAGAACAAAGTGGTTTCATATACTCAAAGGCTCTGGGATATGCCACCAGTAGAGGGCCACTATCCATGTGGGTCTTGTGCAGCATGCCCACAGACAGAACATACAACTCAAATAGACATTGGCACCATTCGACCATGGAGACTGACTAGCCACACTAACTGTAACAGTGAGCGCGTGATATACCAGATCATGTGCCCGTGCCATCTGAGGTATATCGGGATGACCTTAAAAAAGGTCAAGACTCGTATTGCAGAACATAAGAGCACAATCCGGTGCAATAAACAGTCTACGAAGCTTACATCACACTTCCTTACATTGAAACACAAATCGGAAGATATGAGATGGGTTGTGTTGGAGAAACCATAAATGCCCCCTCATGTTACAGACATAAAAACATACTTATCTAGAAAGGAGCAACGCTGGATTTTTAGGGTGTCAAGTAGTGAACAGGGACTGAATGATGACATACCCTGGACCTTACTTTGAATAGCCTATAATAACTACTGATACAGCTGTAAGATTGGGAAGGAGAGTAGAGAGGTGACAGGTAGATTTTGGTTTGATTTTATACCGCCACATCCCCTCTCCCGCTCTGTATATGGTTAGTCTTCCTTTCCCTCCTCCTCTATAGGGCCTTTTGTAAGTTTGTTTACTAAGACTTAGCATCTAACTCATAAGTAGAACGATTGGTGATGCAATTCTGTAGGTATTTTATTTGGCCACAGAAGGATGACGTTAAGGTACAATATAGATAAAATTGGGACTAACTTAATAGGTGTTATGACGGGATTTTTAACGACATACATTTTTTCTGCACGCATTTGTTTCGCGTGTATTAAATATAGCGAGGATCGCCTCCGTAACTTAACCTGTCTGAGAACTATACTTCTCATCTAACACAGCGTGCTATACGTTGCGTAATGAAGCATCGCCACGTCAAGCGTGCGTTCAGACATTGACGAAAAAGGTGAGATGCCGACACTCCGGACCTCCGACTACAATTCCCATCAAACGTGGCGTGTTTTACGTTACGTAATTGAACATGCGCCCGTCACGCACCAGTGAAAATAAAAATGGTGAGATGCCGGCACTCCGGGCCTCTGATTGTAGCCCTGGATGCCGGGAGCAACCGACGGAGAGGTAAGCTTCTCCGAGAATGTTCTGTTGCCATCTTGAATATATAGAAATATTGTCTAAGAGAGGTTCTGTGATCATGCTAGAATTTTGGGAACCTTAAATAATATCGTATTAGTGAACCTCATGGGCACCAGAGAGGAGTGTGCCCTAATGATAGAATTGGGATGCAATTCGCATGGTTTCAACAAACTCTATGAGTCGATTGCCGTTTCAATTCATCAGGCGACTCTACGCTAACCTATTATAAAGTTGATTTCTCAGGGGCTTTATCCACTATCTCCCCATAAATATTGAGTCCATGTAGAAATTTGGAATGTTGGGTGTAAATGTCTTTTCATTGAGGCACTTGGGGCCCACATTGGGTTGCTGCAAAGTTTCTTTGAGCATTATGTTATAATGAAGGGAAGCACCATGGTATGTAAAAAGTTTTTCTTACTGGTGTGTTTATCCATTACCTTCATAGAGCGGTGCTTCACGCCTCGTGCTGCAATAAGTGAGGTGAGGCACACACCCTAGCAGAGCAGGGTGACAACTCTCCTGTGTTCGTATCTAAGGATTAACAGGAATTGTATGATCACTTTTCTGTTGTTTTTCACGTTTTTCTCATAGTGTATAGATGTCTACTTATGGTCCTGACGAATGCCCGATCTAGTATGGTCAGTTGGGCAGAAACATTTACAACAAAATGGTCGCACACTGCTGACCTACCTGCGTGTTACCCCAAAGAACTGTGGTCCCTGTAGTTAGCATCGGCGGATACACCTATGCTCATGTCGTGAGTGCAAGTGTGAATAGCGTTAGCCATCCCTGGACACGTGTTTCGAGGTAGTTGCCTCTCGTCAGCAGGGAGTAGGAAAGAGTGTAGGGTTGCAATGTAAGCTGCTAAAATCATTATCAGGTCTAGTACCTCTCGTAGCAACGCAGGTGCGTGACCTGAGTCCGTCGACTCCCCGGCTCAGAGAGCCACTAAATAGTTACAACAAAATGGTCGCACACTGCTGACCTACCTGCGTGTTACCCCAAAGAACTGTGGTCCCTGTAGTTAGCGTCGGCGGATACACCTATGCTCGTGTCGTGAGTGCAAGTGTGAATAGTGTTAGCCATCCCTGGACACGTGTTTCGAGGTAGTTGCCTCTCGTCAGCAGGGAGTAGGAAAGAGTGTAGGGTTGCAATGTAAGCTGTCAAAATCATTATCAGGTCTAGTACCTATCGTAGCAACGCAGGTGCGTAACCTGAGTCCGTCGACTCCCTGGCTCAGAGAGCCACTAAATAGTTACAACAAAATGGTCGCACACTGCTGACCTACCTGCGTGTTACCCCAAAGAACTGTGGTCCCTGTAGTTAGCGTCGGCGGATACACCTATGCTCGTGTCGTGAGTGCAAGTGTGAATAGCGTTAGCCATCCCTGGACACGTGTTTCGAGGTAGTTGCCTCTCGTCAGCAGGGAGTAGGAAAGAGTGTAGGGTTGCAATGTAAGCTGTTAAAATCATTATCAGGTCTAGTACCTCTCGTAGCAACGCAGGTGCGTAACCTGAGTCCGTCGACTCCCCGGCTCAGAGAGCCACTAAATAGTTACAACAAAATGGTCGCACACTGCTGACCTACCTGCATGTTACCCCAAAGAACTGTGGTCCCTGTAGTTAGCGTCGGCGGATACACCTATGCTCGTGTCGTGAGTGCAAGTGTGAATAGCGTTAGCCATCCCTGGACACGTGATTTGAGGTAGTTGCCTCTCGTCAGCAGGGAGTAGGAAAGAGTGTAGGGTTGCAATGTAAGCTGCTAAAATCATTATCAGGTCTAGTACCTCTCGTAGCAACGCAGGTGCGTAACCTGAGTCCGTCGACTCCCCGGCTCAGAGAGCCACTAAATAGTTACAACAAAATGGTCGCACACTGCTGACCTACCTGCGTGTTACCCCAAAGAACTGTGGTCCCTGCAGTTAGCGTCGGCGGATACACCTATGCTCGTGTCATGAGTGCAAGTGTGAATAGCGTTAGCCATCCCTGGACACGTGTTTCGAGGTAGTTGCCTCTCGTCAGCAGGGAGTAGGAAAGAGTGTAGGGTTGCAATGTAAGCTGCTAAAATCATTATCAGGTCTAGTACCTCTCGTAGCAACGCAGGTGCGTAACCTGAGTCCGTCGACTCCCCGGCTCAGAGAGCCACTAAATAGTTACAACAAAATGGTCGCACACTGCTGACCTACCTGCGTGTTACCCCAAAGAACTATGGTCCCTGTAGTGAGCGTCGGCGGATACACCTATGCTCGTGTCGTGAGTGCAAGTGTGAATAGCGTTAGCCATCCCTGGACACGTGTTTCGAGGTAGTTGCCTCTCGTCAGCAGGGAGTAGGAAAGAGTGTAGGGTTGCAATGTAAGCTGCTAAAATCATTATCAGGTCTAGTACCTCTCGTAGCAACGCAGGTGCGTAACCTGAGTCCGTCGACTCCCCGGCTCAGAGAGCCACTAAATAGTTACAACAAAATGGTCGCACACTGCTGACCTACCTGCGTGTTACCCCAAAGAACTGTGGTCCCTGTAGTTAGCGTCGGCGGATACACCTATGCTCGTGTCGTGAGTGCAAGTGTGAATAGCGTTAGCCATCCCTGGACACGTGTTTCGAGGTAGTTGCCTCTCGTCAGCAGGGAGTAGGAAAGAGTGTAGGGTTGCAATGTAAGCTGCTAAAATCATTATCAGGTCTAGTACCTCTCGTAGCAACGCAGGTGCGTAACCTGAGTCCGTCGACTCCCCGGCTCAGAGAGCCACTAAATAGTTACAACAAAATGGTCGCACACTGCTGACCTACCTGCGTGTTACCCCAAAGAACTGTGGTCCCTGTAGTTAGCGTCGGCGGATACACCTATGCTCGTGTCGTGAGTGCAAGTGTGAATAGCGTTAGCCATCCCTGGACACGTGTTTCGAGGTAGTTGCCTCTCGTCAGCAGGGAGTAGGAAAGAGTGTAGGGTTGCAATGTAAGCTGCTAAAATCATTATCAGGTCTAGTACCTCTCGTAGCAACGCAGGTGCGTAACCTGAGTCCGTCGACTCCCCGGCTCAGAGAGCCACTAAATAGTTACAACAAAATGGTCGCACACTGCTGACCTACTTGCGTGTTACCAAAAGAACTGTGGTCCCTGTAGTTAGCGTCGGCGGATACACCTATGCTCGTGTCGTGAGTGCAAGTGTGAATAGCGTTAGCCATCCCTGGACACGTGTTTCGAGGTAGTTGCCTCTCGTCAGCAGGGAGTAGGAAAGAGTGTAGGGTTGCAATGTAAGCTGCTAAAATCATTATCAGGTCTAGTACCTCTCGTAGCAACGCAGGTGCGTAACCTGAGTCCTTCGACTCCCCGGCTCAGAGAGCCACTAAATAGTTACAACAAAATGGTCGCACACTGCTGACCTACCTGCGTGTTACCCCAAAGAACTGTGGTCCCTGTAGTTAGCGTCGGCGGATACACCTATGCTCGTGTCGTGAGTGCAAGTGTGGATAGCGTTAGCCATCCCTGGACACGTGTTTCGAGGTAGTTGCCTCTCGTCAGCAGGGAGTAGGAAAGAGTGTAGGGTTGCAATGTAAGATGCTAAAATCATTATCAGGTCTAGTACCTCTCGTAGCAACGCAGGTGCGCAACCTGAGTCCGTCGACTCCCCGGCTCAGAGAGCCACTAAATAGTTACAACAAAATGGTCGCACACTGCTGACCTACCTGCGTGTTACCCCAAAGAACTGTGGTCCCTGTAGTTAGCGTCGGCGGATACACCTATGCTCGTGTCGTGAGTGCAAGTGTGAATAGCGTTAGCCATCCCTGGACACGTGTTTCGAGGTAGTTGCCTCTCGTCAGCAGGGAGTAGGAAAGAGTGTAGGGTTGCAATGTAAGCTGCTAAAATCATTATCAGGTCTAGTACCTCTCGTAGCAACGCAGGTGCGTAACCTGAGTCCTTCGACTCCCCGGCTCAGAGAGCCACTAAATAGTTACAACAAAATGGTCGCACACTGCTGACCTACCTGCGTGTTACCCCAAAGAACTGTGGTCCCTGTAGTTAGCGTCGGCGGATACACCTATGCTCGTGTCGTGAGTGCAAGTGTGGATAGCGTTAGCCATCCCTGGACACGTGTTTCGAGGTAGTTGCCTCTCGTCAGCAGGGAGTAGGAAAGAGTGTAGGGTTGCAATGTAAGATGCTAAAATCATTATCAGGTCTAGTACCTCTCGTAGCAACGCAGGTGCGCAACCTGAGTCCGTCGACTCCCCGGCTCAGAGAGCCACTAAATAGTTACAACAAAATGGTCGCACACTGCTGACCTACCTGCGTGTTACCCCAAAGAACTGTGGTCCCTGTAGTTAGCGTCGGCGGATACACCTATGCTCGTGTCGTGAGTGCAAGTGTGAATAGCGTTAGCCATCCCTGGACACGTGTTGGGCAGAAACATGTGGGCCTGCTTTTAGTAATCTTGGTAGTATCGTGGCCTATTATGTCAAAGGCCAATTACGCTTTTTAATTTTGTCACCATTGTAGCTCTAATAAAAGTATGATAGCTGTATGGTAGACAATTTTAGATCACATAATTTACCTTTCATACACTTTATCCCATCTCCTGCAGTTGGTACATTGTTCAACATTTGGAAGTGACTGAGAGACATACAGTTCAACCCTTAATACGGCAAGGGAATTTTTTCCTTTTGTTGCCGCTTAGGAGGATGGTAACTGTCACTATCCCAGATGATGAGTTTGGCCAATGGGGTCGATGATGGGATTTTTTGGGATCTTTTCAGTTTCTCTGTTGAAATTGTCCTAGGTGAAAGAGAGATTCTCGTTCCTAGTCACAACTTGATATCCTGCCCTTTTAGTTTGAGACGCAGGTAGTATAGACCTGTTCAACTTCTGTGTTGTTTATACTGGTTCATTAGCCATTTAGTTCCGGCGGCCTGTCTCTGGGTCACATGACAGGGTGTAGCTGACAGTTCGGCTTTGTGTATTTCTCCTAGACAGCCACACACAATAGGGAGCTTAGGTGTGCCTAGATTGGAGTGCTCGACAAAGCCCTACTTTCAGTTGTATAGGCTGTGTCCTTCCTCACACAAAGAACTGCTTACTTTCTGTTGTTAATCTGGAGCCAGGGCAGGGAAGGCAGGAAGCAAGCCTGTGGACTTGTAAAAGAAATCTATCAAAGCTTATTCCGCTTCAAAGGAAGGCCCAGATATAAGTACTGGTCCTCTGATAACAACTTTTCAGTTCACCTCTGGACCTGTGAAAACTCTGCCAGGAAAAATGACTGATATTCTGCTGAAAGGATTGGTTTTTTTTTAAGGACTGCTGTGCTGACCTCCTTCCTGATGCCCCGTAGTCTAGGTGACAAGGACTGCACCCCATTGTGACTCCAAGTGCTAGTTGGCTGGCCTCCTGTCTAGATCCTCAGGAACAGAAGGCTACAACACCCTTGAACTCAGCACTTAGACTCTGCTATCTGTGAGTCCTACTTACCAGGTGGTTCTAACCAAGTTCAGATGCTTGGAGGTGAACCTGAAGGTGCTCTGCCAGCCCATCTGTGGATCCAGCTGAACTGACGGATCTCCTCTGCAGCATGGTGTAATCGTGATCAGAACCGAGCGGAATGCATGCCTGCATTGTGAAAAGCAGGGGTGCAGTTCATCTCTGCACCCTGTGGCCGGCACCCCAAGGTGCCTGCCACCGGGTGCAGGGATCCACAGAGGGGCACCATAGGTTCCCCCAGGCCGCCATTCTGCAGCCTCGTACCCATGGGGGCCCTACTGTGGGACCCCAAAGACAGTTTACGACTGCCTTCTCATGCCGGAAAGATCGTCACGAAAAGGCAGTGAAAAACTGCCATCGTACTCCCTCGGTCACAAAGAGGTGGCCAGGGGAGTACTGAGGGATTTCTGGACGGTGACGGCCTCTCCGAAATCCGGAAATCTAAGTCGGATTCCTTTCCGACTGAGCCCATCAGAATGGCTCGGTCAAAAATGAATCTGAGCGACACCTTCCAACCGAAATCGGAATCGGCCACTAAGTAGAGTATTCTATACTTAAGGTAGATTTCTGGAGGTGCCTCCACATACTTTGATTAAAGTGGTAGTAACACCCTTGAATTGCAGTATGTGGGTATATTTTAAGAATACCTTGAATCATAGCTAGTTCAAAATCTATTATTATCGTTTGCGGATAATAATTATCAGTTAATTCTTTTACTGTTGTTAATAGTTGAATATAGGCGGGATTGTTTTTATTTGGCAGTAAAGCATAAATGAAGGGAATATTTGTTTCCTGAAATTCACCATGAATGGAGTAAAGTTGGTAAAATAGTTTTGGACACACTTTAAAAGTTACGTCCATCATCCATGTTTCACAGTGTTTCAATTTTTGCAAGTTATTATTTGTTGCAAACACAAGAATTCTTTTATCTTTACTTTGGTTGTCATATATTAAGAATGTGTCCTCTTCGTGGGTTATAGTATATTCAGGCAGTATTTCTATTTCTTCAAAGGTTTTGGGGATGGGTGAAGTTGGATCAGAAGCTCTTTAAGTTTTAGCTATTAATCGTTTCAGGTTGGGGATAGAGGGCAATTGTCCGGTGACATGTTCAGGTACTTTTGTCAATACATTTGTCAATATTCAGTGCTTGTCTGTTGGAAGCCTGTGCTTGCTTCTCGAATTTTTTCTAAGTCTTCCCTTACTTCTAATTCTGTCACATTGGGTGGATGGTGTGTTCTCTAACATTCACAGTGTTATTATCTATAGTTGTAGCTCGACCACCTTTTCTTGAGTGTAGGTAGAACCCATGTAACATAGCATTAATTTTTCTTTTTACGATGTAATCAAGCTTGCTCCTTCAGCCATTTCTAGGGTATATCTGTGAAGATATATATATGTGTTGAGTAAATATGCTTTTGTTATTTTTAAAAATGCTTGTTTTATTAGTAACTTAAAGAAAATACTTACATTATTGTTATTTCTGTTTTGTTGATGGCTTTATTTGCATCTTTTTGATTTTCACAGTTGTAATTTCTGTAGATGGGTTAGAAAATTGTTTATTGAAACACACTAACAACGAAGTAGAACCAACTGCCTACAGAGTATGGATATAAGTAAGCCAAAAAATTGGATCCGGATTAAATGTGCAGACACACAACGAGGCTGACAATGAGAAAGTTATACAGGAATAGGATGAGGTACAAAGTATCAATTTATTTTAATACAGAAATTCAGGATAATAGTAAATAGAATACAGCTAAAAATATATAGGTCCCACACTACATCAAACATTCATACTAGCATTCATTCCCACAACATACTCATAAATTTAACAAACAAAGGATCCAAATATGTCAGTTCATAAATAGCTTGGAACAGATGGATTTCAGGAAATGATAATTCCAAGGGGTAACAGTTCCAATACTCATGTGCTCCCAGTCATGGGGGGAGGCAGGGTATCCAAATAGACACAAGACAAATAGAGCCAACGCACGTTTCGGTGTTGGGCCCACAAGGGGCTACACCTTTGTCAGGGCAGAGGTTGATATAACCGTGGGGGACACAATATAGCACCTTTGTTGGGATACGTGGCTTTGCTATCACCCTCTGTTCGTAGAAGGGGTCAGAGTCTCAAGAGACTCAAGGGGATACGTTCCTGGAGATTAATGGTACAACAGGTTCAAGGCTCATTCATCATATAAAGAGCCGGGCCGTATGTCGAGATTAAAGGAGGGGCACCTCAGTGTAATTTCCAGTACGGGGTTCCAAAGAGCCCATCAAGTGCGCCGGTGAGCACAGATATTAGCTGATTCCGTTGGTCGTTCAGGCGCGGACTACTTTTTGTAGTAGATGGATTGTATTTGGTGGATGTTCTTTGTTAGATGCAGTTTGTTAAAGCTGTGAAGAAAAATGTATTTATTCGTTTTGTTTTCGGTTTTTCAGCATGTAACAAAGTTAGAAAATGTTAATTTATTTCTAGGTAAAGTTGCATTTTTAAGAGTTCATGTGTTTTATCATGTAGAATTTTAAAAGGTACTTAACTTTTGTATTTTATTATTTTTGCTGTTGTTGTTAGCAAGTTTAGTTTTGTTTTAAAAAGAAGAGGAAATGTTATTAGTTTAGGTAGTTAAGTTAAGGAGGTTGAGGCATTTATAATCATAACAAATGCTTTTTCTTACCTGTGTTGTAGTACAATCTGTTATAGTAGTTTTTGTAGGTATTCTTTCTCTCTGTCTCCAGCAAAGTAACGTTCTCCCTCTGTGTTTGGCCAATAAACGGTATTTTTTTTTAAGTTAAATCTTCGTTTTATAGTGTTTAGTTAATTACTTCTCAATTTTAATTGGTTTGTGTTCTTTTAGTTTAAAATCATTGGTTGAGATACGTTTTTTGAATTTTGTAGCAGTTACCTTTTAATTAGGTAAATATATGTGTTGTTTGTTTGATGTTAATAATATATTATTTGTTGTAGTTATTTGCAAATATTTGTTAATAATTCTAATTTATAAACTAAATAATTGTTGTTTATTTTATATATGTGAATAATTTTGTGTTAGTGAGTATATTTATTGTTTTTTGTACATACATTTATTAGCGTTTTTATAATTGTTCCATATTTGTTTTGAATATATATATTCATTTAATATATGTTGGTATTATTTAATAATATTTGTTTGAATATAATAAATTATTATATAGTTGTAAGGAGTGTTTATTTTGGGGTCGATTCCGATCCTGTATTTTTTTTTCCCGTACGACTTGTATCCGTATTTTTTTCCGTACGAATCGTACAAGTCACGTCCGACCCGTGAAGTACGATTCGTACGGGAAAAAGTACATACGGATCGGCCCGATCCGTACGAATCGTAGCGGGAAAAGTTGTACGAGACGGACCCGGACACTTTTCCGTACGAATCGTAAAAATACAGTCCGAGCGTACAAGTACGATCCGGACCGGCTTTCCGATTTACGAATCGTACGGAAAACGTTCCGTACACGGGGTATGACTTGTACATATGCAATGTCGGTTTACGCACCATACATACGCAATGTTGTTGTACGCACCAATGTTGTATTACGCACCGTACATACGCAATGGCGTGTACGCACCGTACATAGCAATGGTGGTGTACGCACCGTACATAGCAATGGCGGTGTACGCACCGTACATATGCAATGGTGGTTTACACACCGTACATACGCAAAGGCGGTGTACACACCGTACATAGCAATGGCGGTGTACGCACCGTACATAAGCAATGGCGGTGTACGCACCGTACATAGCAATGGCGGTGTACGCACCATACATATGCTATGGCGGTGTACGCACCGTACATAGCAATGTCCGTGTACGCACCGTACATAGAAAACAGATGGGGGTGTGTGCCTGTACGACTCGTACCCCTGTACCGTACTGAACCACGGACACTGTAAAACAGCACAAGGAGGGTCTATTCGAATCACACAACACCACAAAACACGTCTACAGTGCACTAAAAATGGAAATGACTGACTGTGGCAGAGGATCGTCGATAGGGTGAATGCTGTTGCACCCATCAGAAGGACCAGGAATGAATGCCAAGCCAGGTGGTATGATCTGCGGAGGGCAGTCAAGCGCAAAATGAATGAGGATTACGCCCAGAGCAACATCACTGGAGGTGGTGCGCCCTGCAGACCAGTACATTTCCATCCCTAGGAGGAGAAGGTGATGGCCCTGCTTCCGCCGGTGGGAGTACATGGACTGCAAGGACTTCCAGAGCCTGGTGAGTACACAAACAACTTAGGTTACATGGGGGTAATGGCATCCACACCCCAACTACACCAAATGCACGCAACTACCCCCAAGCCCTCACCGGCCAGAACCAAAGTAAAAAATAACGCTAATGCCACTAACATGTGTATGCTCCATTGAGAAAGCAAGGCCATGCTATGTCCCATGCTACATGAAGCAGCAACCCAAGAATGGATGTCCGGTATGCTGGGAGGGTGGGTGTCACAAAACACATTGTTGAACTCCAAATCAGACACAATTGCCCTCATCCCATATGGCCCAGGTACATACCCATGCACCATGCGCAATGCACAGGGATTGACAAGATAGCTCACACTCGGCCCGGGTGGAGGCAGCACAAGGCCCTCCTGTGACCAGTGCAAACCAAGACAACAAGGTCAGATATCTAGGACAGGAACTCACACTCACTGTCATGGCAGCATGCTCCATGGGGGGACAGCTACATCACCTGGGAGCCCCACTGCCAAATCACACCACGCCCACCAGCAGGCCCAGTCACACACACCCCTTACACAAGCAGACACCACCGGGACAGGCAATGGATTTACCCACTGTCACAATGGACATGTAACACAACAACACCAATACATAGCCAAAGAAGCATCCAAGCCAAAAATCTACATGTCAAAGACTCAGGAGAACACATCAATCTGTCCCCCGCAACATACCCATCCACAAGTGAACATTGAGGCGAATGCTAGGCACATACAACTACCTGGAGGAACAGTGCCAACTTGAATGTGTATGATACATGCATGTTGCATGAAACAGCATTAACATTGTCTGTCTCTCACACACAGGGCAACGTGATGAATCTACCCCCAACAATGGGGGTGAAGATTCACAGTCCCTGGCCCGGGAGGAACCTGATCCCACCGGCAGTAACGCCTCTCAACATTCCGCGGATGACTCCGACCGACCTGGACCCTCTGGTGTCCAAGCCCCTGCAGAACCTGGCTCAGGACCATCTGTGCCAACCACCACCCCCATTCCTGCCACTTCCCACGAGACACCGAGGAGCCCACAACGGCAGGCCAGGCTCGTGTGGGCAGGGGTGGTGGGAGTGGAGGCAGGCGGAGGCGAGAACCTGACCATCCAGCTGAAGGGACCGGTATGTGACACATACACAACATCATGGAGGCATACCGGCGTGACACCAGGGAGCTCAGGCAGGTAGTGCTGACCCTCACAGAGATAAAGGGGACCATCACAGAGATGAAGAACCAGCAGGCCGAGCAACACGCCAGTCAACAAGAACACCAAGGACGGATGGAGGCAAGACTGGCTGAGCTCCTGGCGGTGCAAAGGGATATAAGCCATTCAATCCGTCGGATCGCAGACAACATGGCCAACCCTCCCTGTGCCACCAGGCGAAGACCACCACCAGCCACAGGGAGGGAGAAGGAGAAGGATTCATCAAATTGAGCGTCCCAAGCATCGTCAAGACCTGTATCTGAGGGTCGTCCACGGAAAAGACCGTGAGAGGCAGCGGCACATCCACATCTCCCAGGTCACCTGGCCTGGCACCTGGCCTTCATGTGCGACAGCATCACCTCATTGACTGACATCATCTGCCACATGGTCACAGTCTGACTAATGATGCCAAACACTGTGGTCTGGACTCTGATGACTTCAAATGGCAAGGATCCCATCTCCCCCTTTGAACTTTGGATTCTATTTTCCCTGCATTGCACCTTTTTCAGTGCACAAATCACGCCACAGAGCTATAATTAAATAATTAATACGTGAAATTTTATGTTGCAGTCATTTAGCATGAGACCACAACATACGTGTGGGGATATGTCAAAGTATGCCTGAGTGTGGAACTAACTCCAGCCATCCATACACTTGGATCTGAGTCCGGTCGAGGACACACATGTGTCTCAATGTATCACCAAATACAGACATGGAGCCCAATACTTACCCGTGATGGCCTCAAGCTGCTGAGGGGGGGCTTCCAATACTGCTCAGACAGACCAATTAGGAAGAGTATCATTAAGGTGTAGAGGTCATGGGTCATGTTGATGTGCCCGGGGAAGGAGTCCCAGGTCTGTTTGGCCAGGTGGGAGAACTATCTCCTGCATGCAATTTTTATGTGGATGTGATGAATGGTGGCCAGGGCAAGGTGGGCTGCATGGAGTTGGGCCAACGGGGTGTTGGACGACAGACGTCCAAGGTTTGTTTTGGGTCTGGGGTTGTGGACTGCCTCCTGAGTGTGGTTGAGGAGTCTGAAGGTGATCCTGCAGCAGACAGTGAGCCATTCTGGCTAACTCAGGTGGACGGTGATGTGGCGGGCGCTGGGGATGTTGAAGATGAGGTGTACGGATGCACCCTGGATGTGGACAAGTTCTCCTGCAGTTTTGCTGTTGTTCTACGTAGAGGCCGGTGCTGTAGTTAAGCCGGCTAGTGTCGTGGACCTGGGGGACGGTCGGTCTTGCCTTGTAGTGGATCTATCTGTGGATCATTTGCAGCATGCGGAGGGTGTTGCAGCATGAGGTACAGATGGTGGTGAGTTGCATGGTAATTGTGAGCGATGGGTCCATGATGAACACCAGCTTGCGTGTGTGGCCACTGGGTGCTGGTGCGGTGCCCAGACCAGTGGGACACAAGGAGTTAAGCCAACCGTAAGGGGACAATCCTCAGATGATGACCTCAGTCCTGTCCAAGTCCAGCGTCAGGTGGCTGATGTTCAGCCATTCGTCAACGGATCTCATGCCTTCTTGAAGTTTGGATCTGGCAATGGCTGGCTCTTTGGTGAGTTTGAGGAGCAGCTGGGTGTCAATGGCATACGAGATGATGATGAGGTCGTGTGCGCATGTGATGGTGGAGAGGGGGGTCATGGAGACATTGAAGATCGTCGCGCTGAGAGAAGAGCCCTGGGGCATGTGCCACATGACCCCAGTGTACTACATGCTGCAGGGTGGAGGTCGACTCCCTGGGCCTTGCTGGTGAGCTACTTTCTGATTTAATCCTGGGCCCTCCTCTGGATACCAGTGTTGGATATGTGTGAGCTGACAGTTTGGTAGCACATGGTGTACAATGCCGTTGAGAGGTCACCATTGTTGAGCAGGGCAAAGTTGTCGTTGGTGGTGGCAATGATGACGGTTGCAGTGGTGTGATTACTGTGGAATATGGTCTGGTGCCAGTTTCCTGGAACTGGTTGTGTGGAGGAAATTTGTCAGTTGCTTGTTGAGTGTCTTCCGGATGACATTTGCTGGGTAGGGAAGCAGGGTGATGTACCAGGAGATCCTGCGGTACTGCCGTCCGTTGTTTAAGAAGGGCCTGGGTCTCTGCCTGCCTCCAGCACCCATGGAATGTGGCTAACTCAAAGGACACATTCAGGATGCGCTGGACATGGGCTTCAAGGATGGGGTATGATGTGGTTGAGATGTTGTGTGGGAAGGGGCCTGATGGAGAGCTAGAGTGGATGGTGCACATGAGCCAGGTGGTGTACTTGCTGCTGACAGGAGTTCAGAACATGAGGGGGGTTTGTCCTGAGGATAATAGTGCTGTCTGCCTCTGTGTGCCAGGGCTGTTGTGTATGGCCATGAGCTAGCAGTTGTAAGGGACGTGATCTGCCGTGCAAGGGCGGGGTGTCTTGGATGGAGATCTGCTGTCAGTTCACTCACAATGCTGATGAGCTCCTTGATGTCGTGTGTTTTGGTGTCTCTGGACTATCTGAAGGATCTCCACTTGTTCTTGCTGATGATATGGTGATGTCTGTGTGTGGTCTTTTCCAGGCCTGTAAGGTAAATGATGGCTCTTTGTGTTGCAAGGTGTGCACAAGAGTCCGGCTAGGTCTGTAGGAGTCCAGTAGGTCTGCCTTGTCCCAGGTGCCTTAACTGGGGGAACAACCTTTACAACGCAACTTTTACAACGCACTACCATTACAATGAAACTGTTACAACGCGAGTGCATTGACAACGCAGGACATCACAACGCAAGTCTTTACATCGACTTGCACTAGATGGCGTGCTAACATTAAAAATAGTGTAGTTTACTATCCCAACACCTTCTCTACTGTTACGTGGACTGGAGTTGGAATAGTAAATTACACTTTTTTAATGTTAGCACGCCATCTAGTGCAAGTTGATGAAAAGACTTGCGTTGTAATGTCCTGCGTTGTCAATGCACTCGCGTTGTAAAACTCTCGTTGTAACAGCATGCGTTGTAACAGCATGCGTTGTAACGTCATACATCGCCTTAACTGTTGTTGTGCTTCACAGGAAAGTCCGTCAATGTGGCAAGATTCTTGGATCAGTTGCTGATCCAGTGCGTGAGGTTTCAGGGTGTTGCGTTGGTGTTCTTTTGAGGGTCCCACACAGCTTGTCTGTGCTGACTTACATTAAGCATCTTTGGGGGATCGTTAGCAGGGTGTGGGGCAGTGTGTTGCTTGTCGGAGACGTCGATTAAAATGTTGATGGATCAATGATGGATGGTGGTGTGGTTCTCATCCAGCCAGAAGTTACTGGCCCCCAGCCACATGTAGCCTGTGGAGGTGAGGGCGTGCGTGCAGATGTATGTGTTGATGGCTCAGCGCAATTGTGGATGTAGGCCTGGATATCTGTAGATGAGTGTTACTCTGAGGGTTGCCAAGGAGTTGCTGCAAACCTGGATTTGTGACTCTGAGGGTGTACTTGGGAAGAAATTGCAATTCATCCTCCGGGATTGTTGGTGCTGTCCCTGCGGGTGAGCTTGTATCCGTATGAGATGGAAATGAAGAAGTCGTGTGCTGAGGATGCTTATGTCCAGGTTACTGTCATGAAGGTGATGTGTGGGCCTGTTGTGTTGAGGAGGTAACAGAGTCCAATGGCGTGCTGGTGGACGGAGCGGGTGTGGAGTAGGAGGCACATGACCTGGTTGTTCTGACAGGGTCTGGTAGGCTGGGCAGCGCTGTGTAGGCAGTTGAAGTTGCACACTCAGCATGCGAAGGTGTCGTGTGTGCGCTTAGGGGTTGCCTGATAGCAGGCGGATGATTGTCTGGAGGACATTGCTTGGAGGTTGGCTGCAGCATGAGCCTGTTGTGTGATGTGGGTCATGCAGAGACCAGAGGCTCGTGCACTCTGCACGTTGCTGGCGCAGACGGTCCTGCCTTTGGCACGGCGTTGGCGCAACAGTGGCACAGACAAGCTGCTGGTTGCATTTAGAATGGGTGGAGGGGGGAAGGTAGGAGCATTTTGGAGGCGTGTGGGTTGCAGAATCAGGGCACTCGGCGGGGCGGTGCCGCAGGTGACGCAGCAGCAGGCGGTAGAGGTGAGAAACTAGGCAAAAAGTAGCACACAAAGACAAGGAGGTCAGAAAGGCACAGTGCAACAGGTGTATGTAAAGAAAGGAGTGTCAGGTAACTCATGGGTCACTACGAGAAAATGTATGACCAATCACCAAAAATGATGGTCACAGGGTCAGGCAACAAAATGCGGAGCTGCGCACCGGAGGCACACCATCAGCATGTGTTCACGTCCCGTTGTGGGGAGCAATCTGCACAAATACATACACAACCAGGGACTTCATGCACAATAGATATTATTAGCCATGAATTAACTGCATGCATGTTGCCGAAGTACACATACACATATGCTCAATATTTGACAAGTATGCCATAGATGACGCATGCAAACTGGCAAGAGAGCTGCAGTGACAGAGATGAGGCACTTTGGATTGTGCTGAACACCTTTATTCCACATACACACACAAAGGGAAATGCATCCATGTGAACAGACTCACAGGTCAGTTGACAGAACATGTGGGACATACGCTGGACCCCCCTTCATTACACGGATGATGTCAATCCCAATGAACTGGCACACAAGTCAAGGGGATGAGCCAAACACATCCTGCTGCACACGGAGAGGCTGCAATTCCCCATAGAGCCTGTTGTTGTGATGTCCCACACTATGTCCACCCGTAGCATCCGCAATGTTTCAGAGGCAAGATTTACACACATTGGTGCCTTCATCAGACGCCACACTCCACTACAGATGACAGTCAAGAAGGGTGACTATCATGTCATGAGAGTGATGCTACTTGTTATATGCTTCATGGTGAGAAGACATGTATGCATGGTACCACAACATGCACAGAAGCAGTCCCCACACATTCCCAACCCGTACCACCACCAAAAAGCCTTGCTGCAATCCTTACCCAAACTGACATTTCCACATGTCCGTGCATGGAACGCTGATTCAGCACACGTTGCAATCCTCATGAGGAATGGCAGGAGGACAACGATAACACGAGCAGACAACATGCGCAAAAACCTGGGAATGACAGACACACAAGAAGTCACCTAAAACTATTCTCGCCGCACACATGGACATTTACAAAACATGAACAATGTTGGACACATGTAAATTTCAAAGAAAGTCTCTCCGCAAAACTGTGTGGCATGACATCATCACTCGAGTGACACATCAGAACACACATCAAAGTCACTTTGCATTCAGTCAGCTGGACACACACATTGCAACACATGCCACTCAATGCTACAAGCTTGCACACTCATATCCAGTGACTCACCATTATGAGAAGAAGTTGCGTATGAGCTGACTCCGTATATCATCCTCCTCCTCATCACTAGCCTTGTGAGCAAGCCCTTGATCCTCCACGGGTGGATGTTCCTGCTCATCCGGATCCAGGATCAGTGGCACTGCCTTCTCAACTGCCATGTTGTGCAGCATGCAGCACACGAGGAAGATTCGGCAGACCTTCTCCGGGGCATAAGGGAGGGACCAGCCTGTCTTTTCCAGGCACCAGAAAAGGCTCTTCAGGAGTCCAAACGTCCTCTCAATCACTTGCCTGGTCTGCCCGTGTGCATTGTTGTACAGATGGAAACATCATGTAAAAAAGTAGGTCAGGAGATGCCGTAAGAGCCAAAGATACCGCAACACACAGGACAAACAGAGTATACCCACCAACAAGACATGCTCGTTCGTTGTGCAGCCGCAGCATCATTTGTGGCAACATGCTACGCCTCATGATGTAGGCATCGTGTGCTGATCCTGGAAAACGTGCACAGACACAGGAAATCAGCATGTTAGCAATACACACCACAAGGGCATTTATCGAGTGGTGATGTTTTCTATTGCGATAGGCTTGTTCCTGTGCCTGTGGTGGTACCAAAGCCACATGTGTACGATCAATGGACCCAATTACATGGGGCATCCCTCCCAGGGCATAGAAATCACCCTTGACATCTGTCAACTCCTCAGGAGTGGGAAATGTGATGAATTCATCAAGGTGCTCCAACATGGCTGCTAAAACATCACGCAGAAGACGGCTGAACATTGTCTGTGACTTGCCACCAACATCAGCTATGGTGAATTGAAACGTAAATGTGGCAAAAAAATGTAGGGCTGCCATCACCTTCATCTTTGGGGTCAGTGCAGTAGGATACCTGTGTCGCGGTTGGAGGTGTGGTGCCAGCCTGTCGGTCAAGTCCTCAATCAACTGTTGAGTGAATCTGTAACGTCGGATGCAGGCACGTTCCCTCATGGCACCCAAGTCTGGCATTGTTCTTGAGACAGGCGGTGCCCTGCAAGACATTTTTTGTAAGAATGAAGATTGAGAGTCTGCCAATATCAATGTCAATGAACATAGCACATGCTACACTGCTGATACACATCAGGTAACTATGGAGTCGGGTGTGTGCAATACATACAGGACACATATGCCAGCTTGCTGGCACTCCTACAAAAAGCCAGATACACCTGTTGATTGTCAAGTCTACATGACATGCCCTGAAATGAGTTGGTGGCCAGTCTGAGTGAAGAGCCACAGATATCACCGGAGTGACACACAACCAAATAGCTGCATTGGAAGGATGTCACCTCATCCACACAGCTGACTGCAAGGCACACACACAGGTCACAAGGAATGTCAAATGTACATATCAAACACATTGCGATGAAGGGTTACACGTGACAAGAGAAAGACACAGCCATTGAGACAACGCAGACATGTATGACTGGGAAAATATGATGTCCGATGCACACAGACCCTACAGCGGTGGGAATCCACATGTGGCATGGTGTGCGTAGATGTGTCCCATGCCCATCTCCACACAGACCCATGTTGGATGCACCAACAGCAGATGCAGTTGACGGAACACTGACATCAAGCTCATGGGAACACATGACACACACCTGACATAATCACAAAGGGGCACGCAGATCGTGACATGTCAGTTGATAGAGTGCCCCTGTCCCTGGCATCAGGAGACAGATGCGGGTGGTGATGACTGTGTCATCCCACTGCTGCTGTGCATGACACAGTTGGACTACAGACACACGTGGCAAGTGGCAAGGAGATGTGTGCCATATAGTGCCCCATCACACATGACATGTGTCCACAGGTCATCACACATCAATTGTGCAAATAGATGAGATGACCTGTGCAATATCACTGGCTGCCACACCTAGGGCCTGCACATAACAGTATGCAATGACAAGTACTTGATGGACATCCTTGTGCGACTCGTAGCCCTCCATTCCTAGCATGTGTGCGCCTGTATTACCATTGTAAACGTGTGAAATGCGTACCCGTATGTGTGAACTAGTGCGTACCCGTAGGTGTCAAACGCACTGTACTACTAGTGCGTACCCGTACGTGTGAACTAGTGCGTACCCGTAGGTGTCAAGCGCACTATACTACTAGTGCATACCCATACGTGTGAACTAGTGCGTACCCGTAGGTGTCAAGTGCACTGTACTACTAGTGCATACCCATACGTGTGAACTAGTGCGTACCTATAGGTGTCAAACGCACTGTAGTACTAGTGCGTACCCGACGTGTGAACTAGTGCATACCCGTAGGTGTCAAACGCACTGTACTACTAGTGCGTACCCGTACATGTGAACTAGTGCATACCCGTAGGTGTCAAGCGCACAGTACTTCTAGTGTGTACCCGTACGTGTGAAACGCACCGTACACCCGCTATCATCGCGTGTGTACGCTTCGTTTCACCTTTGTACTTGTGCCGTAGGGGTACGTGTGAAACGCACCGTACACCCGCTATCATCACGAGTGTACGCTTCGTTTCACCATTGTACTTGTGCCGTAGGGGTACGTGTGAAACGCACCGTACACCCGCTATCATTGCATGTGTACGCTTCGTTTCACCATTGTACTTGTGCTGTAGGGTTACGTGTGAAACGCACCGTACACCCGCTATCATCGCGTGTATGCTTCGTTTCACCATTGTACTTGTGCCGTAGGGGTACATGTGAAACGCACCGTACACCCGCTATAATCGCGTGTGTACGCTTCGTTTCACCATTGTACTTGTGCCTTAGGGGTACGTGTGAAATGCACCGTACACCCGCCATCATCGCATGTGTACGCTTCGTTTCACCATTGTACTTGTGCCGTAGGGGTACGTGTGAAACGCACCGGACACCCGCTATCATCAAGTGTGTATGCTTCATTTCACCATTGTACTTGTGCCGTAGGGGTACGTGTGAAATGCACCGTACACCCGCTATCATCGCGTGTGTACGCTTCGTTTCAGCATTGTACTTATTGTACTTGTGCTGTAGGGGTACGTGTGAAACGCACCGTACACCCGCTATCATCGCGTGTGTACGCTTCGTTTCACCATTGTACTTGTGCTGTAGGGGTACGTGTGAAACGCACCGTACACCCGCTATCATCGCGTGTGTACGCTTCGTTTCACCATTGTACTTATGCCATAGGGGTACGTGTGAAACGCACCGTACCTGTGTGTGGATTTCAAAATTACATAGGGAACACATAAGGGACAAGTATTAGGCCCTAAATGCATGCTGGTTGTCATGGAGACAGAGTGAGTTTTCAGTTGAAAAGTGTCGATCATGTGTCCTGGAACAGTCAGTTGGCCACAAACTACAATGTTGCAAAGTGGTTGTTGACTTGACATGATGCTCAAAATTTGAACGATGCGAATGCTGTCATTGGTGTATGTTTAAAGTCATTGGTGTATGTTTAGAGGGATTGGAGTAAACGTAGGATGCGAATGAGTCTGACCATTCACTAGGTACTCCTCTAAGTGAATGCCCCTCAGCAAGACAGATATAAGGCAGCCAGAACCCATGTGAGGGCACTTGCCAGCAAAACTTTCCAGTCGACCACACTGCTGCTCTCTGCTTCCTCTGGACCATGTCACGTACTGTGGAGAGGGCCCAGCCATTCACCCAGGAGGAGAATGAGGCCTTGCTGGATGTCCTCCTCCCACAGTACACCAAGCTGTATGGGAGACCAGTGGAGCAGGTGAGTGCTGAGTCCACTACCTTTCCCTATGCACCTGTTGTGTGACTGTCAATATTGTGTCCAGGTGGGACAGACATGCAATGTTGTTTAGAGTGGGTCCCAGGGGGGGACATGCTGATGTCTCTCATGCAGAGCATGATGTAGTTCTTGTGTGCACTCCTCACTTGCATTGGGCTTACTGTGACTTTCACTGCAGAGTGCATGACACTTTCAGCCTGGCAAATCCTTGGTGGCTTTTTTTCCTATTGTCCTGAGGTGATTCAGTGGTCCCCCCAGTGTGACAGGTGACTGTACCCACAGATGTGTATGAGTTTAGTGGCCCTGTGGTGAGAGTGTCCAAATGATGTGTACGACCTCATGGACATTGATGTGTGTGAATGTTCCTTGTCATGTGGGTGAGTGTCTATGTGAAGTGTTGCACCACAGCTGCATGGAGGAGGCAACAGATCAACCCATCTGATGTGACAAGTAAGCCGTGCTGTGTGTTTGACTTGCAGAGCTCGCATGACACCTGTGACACCCCACTGGCAAGTGACACATGTGCAGAGTGAGGGTTGTATCCACTGTCGTCAATGACAGGCGAGTGATCTGTGCTTGGGTGTGTCTGTCTAGTATGCTGATGGTGCGTCAGTGGAGTGGGACATGTGACTGCTTGGCATGTGCTGGCTTTCAGCCTGCGGTTGCATGTGCTGCACAGTGTGTGGCATGATCAGTGAGTGTGTCACACCCCTCATGCCAACCTGTTGACTTTCAATGCCATGTAGTGCATTGGGGCTTGCACACAGGCCAATTTCTTATTGTGTATGATGTAATTCCTGTCTGCATCCTATGCCCTGTTCAACATTTCAATGATGTTCAAATGTGTGTCTCTGGGACATGGAGCAGGTGTATTGCTGTTGTGTCACTTTTATCATCCTGACAGGTAACTGCCTATGAGAAGGGGGTGATCTGGAAAACATCGTCAGGGCCGTGAGATCTGAGGGGGAGCGTAGTCGGCAGCTGCCACAGGTCCGCAAGAGGTGGCAGGACATCCGGTGCTGGACCCGGCGGATCGCCAGTTCGACAGTTCTCGCCCTCACGGCGGCCGCCAACGCCTGAACCCCCACATGAGACCTGTCCTGGAGGTGGTATTCCCTGAGCTCGATAGGCAGTTATAGGAGATACTGCAGCAAGGAGGGGGTAGGTACATGGCTGTTTGTCGTGTTATGTGTCGCCAGCTTTTGGAAGTGCTCTGTAGCCTGGATACACTCCCAGAGTTAATATGTGCAGTGCATTTTCGGTTCCCCAATGTCACCTGGTGCTCTTTTTCATCCCTTCCCCTCCTTGACATGTGTCCCCTGGTCTGTGTGTAATCACATTTGCACATGGTCATCTAGGGTGCCAGTAAATCTAAGTGCACATTGCTTTCTGCATCATGTGGGAGGGTGGTCTGTGACTTGTGTTGGTACCTTGCCTGTGCCATGACCTGTTCACTATGTTGGGGGTCCATATTAGTTGTCACTGATGATGATTCTCAACATAGGAGTGTGAGCTTTCAACTGAACACCCATGCAGCATGCATGACCAATTTTGTGGCCTCAGACATGATGTGCATTAGTGGGAGATATGCATATTGCCATGACAGTTGAACATGGTATAGTCAGCTCATTCCAGGACTCCGGAGCAGTGTGCCCACCACAGTCCCCTGAGACACCCTGGCCTCCTAATCATGTGTGTCATCCAACACTGTGCACATTCTCTGTGGGTTCAGCATAGGTCTGCCTCTGTGGCATTGTTCCCTGGCCTAGTTAGTATTTTGCAAATGTGTGCTACATGTGTCCACTGGACAGGGATACACCATTTTGTGCATACTCACACTGGGTAGTGCCTGTGTGGCTATTCACAACAATCTGTTGATGGTTGTTTGTCACAAATATGTGTTGCCAGCCCCTCTAGGTGATGTTGTGTAAATGAAGCTATTTTTCCAGCACAGTTATTGTAACCCTGAATAAGAGGTGTCACTTCTTGATCTGTATCACTCACATTGACTCAGGCATGGGGTGGGGTGTACGGGAGAGGCATACATGTGCAACCCTGATTTTTCATTGCCAGGTCTGACTTGTGTGTGAGACTTGGCTGTACAAAGAATCACCGTGCAGTGCCCCTGTGATACTGGCCAGTGCTTAATGTTCGTGCTTTGCAGCCTGTGTCAGATTTTTAAAAACATGATTCCTGCTCATACATTTTTAGGACCTGTGTGTGGTTCAGATGCAACGCTGTTTGGATTTTGTATGCTGACTTCTGTGTGTACATTCTGGCTTGCCATGAGGGTGTCCCCACAGTACAGCTAGGCTTTTTTTCAACCCAATTGCAGGCCAATTAGCTTATGCATTGTCCTGGGTGTGGACATGTGTGCCACTCAAGATGACAGGCAGTAGGTCATATGTGTAGCCAACTGTGTAATCAGGTGACGGATGGCCATGTGACAACTGACATCATTCAAGTTGTTACTCTTAAAAAATTGTACCTTGGCACTCACAGAACTTGTCAACAGTTCTTCGTGTTTTAAATGTGGAAATTTGATGATTTGTGTTAAGAACACTGATGTGCCTGCATGAAAAAGTCTCCCAAGGAAGTGCACACCAAACGACATTTCCACTTTCATGGAACACACTGGCACATTTTCTAAAAAGCCACTGTTAGAATTAAATGGTGTTGCAGATTCTCCATATACATGTTCCCACAGTGCTCTTGATTTTGTAGGACTCCTTTGTTGTTGGTGATACAAACTGACGAGGCTCAAGACATCAAGACCTCTGTGGGCCCATGTATATGTACTTTCTGCAGCACCATTAATTACTACTAGTGCCTTCTTAGAAAAGGTGCCAGCTTCTTCAATGACAGTGTAAATGTACTTTAGTGTGCACTGCCTCGTGTGACATATTTCATGCAGGCACATGAGTGTTCTTTTCACGAAATTGCGAATTGGCAGTTTGGCACATTCAAAACATGTAGATTGTGTAAAGTATTGTGAGTCCCAAGGTAGCAAATTTTTTTCGTTTTGAGTTCCAAAGTACTTACAGGTCTCTGATTGTGGTGACACCTTGAGTATTGAGGTGTGTCAGTTTACATTGGGTGCACCACTACTGTTTCTTTCAGGGTAAACAAGAGGTGGCGTGACTTCATTGTATTGCTGTGCTCACCGGTTCACAGACACTAGCTTCTCAGCGTATTTCTCATTCAAGTTGTGGCCTTTTGTGTTCTTTTTTTCCTGGTGTCCAAGTGGCATAGTGGGTCTACCAACTGGGCAGTACAGTGCTTACATATGTGCAGAGTTATCTAGCTGTTACTCATGATGCATTGCCTGATATGCACTGTGACTAATTGTTCTTGTGCTCATGTGTCAGATGTATACAGGTGACTGATGAATTTCGGTTTCTTCTCCTTGCCCACAGCATCATCATCTGCAACCGAGGGAGACACCTGCATGGACCTGGAGGAGGGACCCACCGACAGTCAGAAGGAGCCAGCGGCACGGAGGGCGAGGGGAGTCAGTCGGAGGACCTGTCTGGAGGCGAGAGCAGCTACGACGCCGACGGTTTCTAGGCTGACCTCCCTGAGGCTGCAACACCAACTGGCAGCATCCCCACATCTGTCCCGCCTCCTCCATTACCATCTACGCCCTCCCAGTTGCTCCCGTCCCTTCTGTCCGAGCAGAGTCCTGCCATGTCTCCTTCGGCCCAGGCACCGCACCCCCTGCCCCTGTCACCCCTGCTGTCCTCAGCGAAGAGTCTGGAACATACTGCGGCAGTTGCAGGTTGGGCAGGCATCAGTGCTGAATGTCCTCCATGGACACACTAAACTGCTCACACAGATGGTGTCGTTCATGGAGGGCATGTCAGCAACGATGTCTGACAAACGCAGATTTCTGCGGTCCATGGACTCTTCCCTGACGGCAGCAGTTTCTCTCCTGCAGCGCTCCGTCCCCCCACCCCAGACCCATCCACACTGCCCTCTCCCATGCCTGCCCAATGCACACCCAGACAGTCACGGGCATGCACCCCATCAGACACATCCAGCACACCCCCAAGTAAGGCACAGTGCACACCTCCTGGCACGCACACTCAGGGGGATGTAGGCACACCCACAGGGTCTGGGGGCAGACAACATACACGCAGCCACAGTTGCAGTCCGCAGCCCTCACAACCCTGTTCATCCAAAACCACTCCCCTTAGCTCCCCTGCCAAACTCTCACCCAAGGAGACCTATATGGTTGAGCTGGGCCTCGCCCCCACTGAGCCACCACCCCACAAGCCTGCGAGGAAATCCCCGGGCACGGGAGTTGAGTCCCCCACCATGTCCACCCCCTCCCCCAAGAGCACTGCACCCCATCCCTCTCACACCACACCCTCCATTGGCCCTGGGGTATCTTCAGGTGCAGGGGTTAGGATGGAGGCCCTAGTAGCAGTGTGCAATGCCGAGCTCACCTCCACCTTTGGCACTGCCTTACCCCCTGTGGTGGAGATGTCCACCGCTGCACCCACCACACCTACCCATCCCCCTCCTGTCCCTGCGGTGCCTGGTCCTGCCACAGATGATGCCCCCACAGTCGACAAACCTTGAGGTTCCTTTGTGCAGGCAAGGTAGGGGTGGTCGCGGTCCCCTAATTCCACCCTTGGATTTGAGAAATGGACTGGCCATTGGCCTTTGTACATAGTCTCTTTTAAATGTATTTATTTTTGGTGCTGAATAAAGCCTTTTCTTTTACTTTCAACACTATTGCATTTCAGGTACTTGATGTTGGTGATGAGGCTCCTGGAGTTGGTGTTCTGGTAATGTGTTAAGGTTCTGAGAAATGTTTTTGTATGATGGTCATGAGGTGGACCATGGTATCACAATGTCTCTGCAAAGAATCATTGGTAGTGTGTGTTCATTTAGTTTGGAGACATTGTCCCAAGGAGTGTTCCTTCCTCTGTGGCACCTGACATCTTCCCTGCAAACAGTTGTACAATTGTTGTGCTGACCTGTGTCCACATTTCCTTTGTTGGTGACGGATCCCTTCTACAATGGCCATGCCTGCTCACCAATGTCTCCTGCTGAATCGTCTGTGCCATCCTTGCTAGTCACTGTACTTGTGTTTTGGGTATGTAGGAATGCCTTCAGGGACAAATTGGCCCTTTTCAGCACTATGCATGTGTGTTTTCACGGCCTACCACACAAATGGTACTTGTTATGCAGGGTATTTGGGCACCTGACTCACAATTGTGGGCATTGTATCTGGTGGAATTGAACCCTATTCCTTCCATGAGACAACATCTTGGTGGCTGGACCAGCACCTGAACATTCCTATCAGTCCTGGGATGTGCGTGACAGTGTGTGTTCCCTTTGGCTATCTTAGTTTTGTATGCAGTTACATGCCTATATAGTCTGTTGGCATGAAATCAGGGTGTGTATTGTGCTGCATCCGCCATGGGTGGGTATGCATGTGTTATATGTCCTCACACCCACATATGGTGTGTCATGCACTGTGTGAAAGACATCCATCATCCTGGGAGTGGGACACTGCTGTCAGTGATGTGTTGTAATAGCACTAAAATCATAGTCCAAAGTTAGGGATGCGTCCATACCACCATGTAGGTGTGGTCATCTGATGACGATGTACACCCCCCATATCTCTGTCCACTGCTGGGAGTCCTCTGCACCCACCCCTCATATCCCTGACCACTGCTGGGAGTCATATGCACCCACCCCTCATAAGTCTGGACACTGCTGGGAGTCATATGCACCCACCCCTCATATCTCTGTCCACTGCTGGGAATCATATGCACCCACCCCTCATATCTCTGACCACTGCTGGGAGTCATATGCACCCACCCCTCATATCTCTGTCCACTGCTGGGAGTCATATGCACCCACCCCTCATATCTCTGTCCACTGCTGGGAGTCATATGCACCCACCCCTCATATCTCTGTCCACTGCTGGGAGTCATATGCACCCACCCCTCATATCTCTGGACACTGCTGGGACTCATATGCACCCACCCGTAATATCTCTGTCCACTGATGGGAGTCATATGCACCCAACCCTCATATCTCTGACCACTGCTGGGAGTCATATGCACCCACCCCTCATATCTCTGGACACTGCTGGGAGTCATATGCACCCACCCCTCATATCTCTGTCCACTGCTGGGAGTCATATGCACCCACCCACGCACACCCTTGGAGCAGTACACTGCTGGCCTGGACCTACACACACACCAATATGAAGGTAGCATGCTGGGCCAGTCCTCTAAGCCCACATTCCTGGCATGTGTATGCCTCATATCCCATATGTACTGGTGCCGTAACGGGGTACGTGTGACACGCACCGTACCAACGCATTCATTGCGTGTGTACGGTCCGTATCACAGTTCTACTGTGCCGTAGGGGTATGTGTGGTACGCACCGTACCCACGGCATTCATTGCGTGTGTACGGTCCGTATCACTGTTCTAATGTTGCCGTAGGGGTACGTGTGACATGCACCGTACCCACGCATTCATTGCGTGTGTACGGTCCGTATCGCTGTTCTAATGGTGCCGTAGGGGTACGATTGACACGCACCGTACCCACTCATTCATTGCGTGTGTATGTTCCGTGTCACTGTTCTAATGGTGCCATAGGGGTACGTGTGCCACGCACCGTACCACGCATTAATTGTGTGTGTACAGTTCGTATCACAGTTCTACTGTGCCATAGGGGTACGTGTGGTACGCACTGTACCCACTCATTCATTGCGTGTGTATGTTCCGTGTCACTGTTCTAATGGTGCCATAGGGGTACGTGTGCCACGCACCGTACCCACGCATTAAATGCGTGTGTACGGTTCGTATCACAGTTCTACTGTGCCGTAGGGGTACGTGTGGTACACACTGTACCCACGCATTCATTGCGTGTGTACTGTCAGTATCACTGTTCTAATGGTGCCGTAGGGGTACGTGTGCCACGCACCTGTACCCACGCATTAATTGCGTGTGTACGGTCCGTATCACTGTTCTAATGGTGCCGTAGGGGTACATGTGCAACGCACCGTACACGTCCACTTCCGTTGTTGCGGTACGCAGAGGATGCTGGCCACGCCCCCCCAAGTGACCAGACCCTCATGGTAATGTATGGCCTCCATATTATAGGTTTGGCTTTGAGTATGGGGTTTGTTTCCTGCCCCTCACCCCCACCCTGGCCCCTGGGTGTTGTTCTCACCTTCTGCGGCGTGTGCGTCGGGTGTGGTGCTCCAGGTCGTAGGCCAAGAGGACCGGGATGACACGTACGATGGGGTTCATGGCGTGTACATTGTGTACCGGGGCTCCGTTGCATAGCGGTTTGCGTCGGACTCAGCTTTTCCGGCTGTGTTTGACTCCCGTAAAATAAGAGCCGTATGGAGGGACGTAGGGACGAATCGTACTTGCTGGGCCGGAAACCGCTGCCTGAATACGTCCGGACGTCGCGTACAAGCTGTTCCGGATCAGAATCGTAGGTTTTTTTGACCCGTACGGGCTTTTTTACGAAATGTACGGAAATAGGCTTTCTGTACGAATCGTACTTCCTAGGTTGTACGGAAAGTTTACCGGGTACGAGTCGTACGGGGTAAACGCTCCGTACAACGATTCGTACATCCTTTTTACAGGATCGGAATCGGCCCCTTAATGTTGAATAGTATTATCGATATTTTTTGCATAAGTTATAATTATATTTGTAAGTCAATATTAGTGTTATCGATATTATTGTTGTCTCTACATAATTTACAGTTTTCGATATTTTTGTTGTTGATATGTTTGTAGTCGATATTTCTGTTCACAATATTTATTACAACGGTATTCAAGTATCGATATTTGTGTAAAATCTTGTTTATGTATAGGATGGCGATATGTTTGTATCCGATATTTTCGCATCGATATTTTTGTATGTCGTGTTTTTGTGATTGATATTTTAACAGTGATCCGCGTCAGGTATAATATATATAGAGGGTGGGCGTTCCGATGTTAGAAAGCCTCGTAAAAGTGACGCAAGATTTCACTGCATCACTTCTACAATGCCACTGCGTCAAAACCTTACGCCTGTTTGCAGCAGGCTTAAGGAGTTACTCAGCATAATAGAACTAGGTATTCCGAAGCATTGCTGGAGCTGTGTACTTGCGACACGACTCCAGCAATGCGTTGCCTTTACACCAACAGATGCGTCACGCATCTATCAATCCTTGAGCCAGAGCGCGTCGCATTACAAATGCAACGCATCCATGGTGGCGCAAGTTTTACTTTACGTGACACAAATTAACTGAAGTATCTCTGCTAATATGCAGAGATGCTTCAGTTCTTGTAAATCTGCCCCAGTGCATTCAATTAGAAAACCACTGACAAATGCCACGCAGGTTACGAAAAACACTACAAAACTTGTTTTCCTGGTGCATCCTTACCGTTCTGTACACCACTAATTTCTTTTGTTATAGCCTGTAAAAAATATCCACTCTTACACACGTAGGGGCAGATTTACAATCCCCTTGTGTAACTTTTACGCTGTTGTTGCGTCACTTTTGTGACGCAATGGTGGCGTAAAAAATGTGACAAATTTACTATGTGAAGCATCTAGGGAGATGCGTCACATTGTAAAGCCCTGCGTGACATTATACCTGCGTCTGCTATAATGTATGCAGGGTAGGCATTCCCACACAGGAAAGCCTTGTAAAAGTGACACAGCGTGACTTTTAGGATGCCACTGAGTGAAAACCTTACACTTGCTTGAAGCTACCTTTTTACATCTGCAAATTTTCAGACTTAGCCATGTAATCCAATGGGAGGTGGATTACATGGCTAAGTCCACCATGGGCTATCAACAAGGATATACCTAGAGTTTTATCGCTGCATTACGAGCGATAACCGCCCAAAATGCCTCTATCGCTGGATTTTTTATCGCCTAGGCGGTTAGCGTTATTAATAACGCAATAACCAGGCGATATTTTCCAGCGATAGCGGGCGCTAAAAATATTTACGCTATGCGCCCTTAGCGTTAATTTCCCTGTTCCTTGTTAATATGCCCCCAAGGTCTTCAACTGTTTCCGAAAAGAAAGCAAGTCCTGGATATGCCCAAGCAGCAAAGGCAACCAATTCCATAACCGTGCGGCCAGCACTTGAAACGAGAGGCTGCCTAGTCGGGAGCGGGAAAACTTAGGAATCTTCAAAAGAAGCTGTTGTGAACATCCAAGGGATCTTTGTGGCACATAATGTTGGATCCTATTTCTGATATAGATGGCGCCAGTATTATCAAAGGCCCTGAAAGCCATAACTAAAGCTTTAAATTGAATCCTTTTACGAACTGGCTGCCAGTGCAAGGACTTCAAATGAGTGGACATTCGTGCTCTTGGCCTTACCATAAGGATAGCTCTAGCCGCCGCATTCTGAACCACCTGCAGATGGCTCAATAAATACTCAGGGAGGCATATAAGTCACCCCTAGGGTAGACCCTGGAAAGTTCAAACGGCAGGGTGCAATGTATTTAAAAAGTAGGTCATGTAATTTTTAGTTTTACATGTCCTTTTAGTGAAAGGCTCTTAAATTAGTTTTTCACTATGGCAAGGCCTAATTCTCCATAGAATGACATTGTAGAAACCTTATTACACCTAATTAGCTATAACTTCCAAACAGGAACAGGTAAGCTGTTCCTTTTGGTGTCTTTGCAATTGTAATAAAGAATCCTTTCTTGTGGTGGTGTCGGATTTTGAATCACAATTTTGAGACTGGCATTTTTAAAAAGTTTGGCATACTGGTGCCTTAGCCATTTAGTTCCGGCGGCCTGTCTCTGGGTCACATGACTAAGGGTGGGCGTAGTTCGCGAAGTAGCACTTCGCGAAGCTACGCAAAGTGAAGTTCGCACTACGCGAGCTACGCGTAGCACTTCGCAAACTGCGAAGTAACATGTTCGCTCTGTGCAAGATGTTGTTTTCAATGATTGCACAGTGCGGACAAGCAACCGGCACTGTGCAATCATTGAAAATGGCATCTTGCACAGTGCGAGCTGTAGTTTTCTGCTGCTCGAGTAGATTTTTACTCGAGCTGCAGCTTTCTCAACGCGAACTGGTAGTTTCTCATCGCGAGCGGTCGCGAGCATACGCGACCCCTCGCAATGAGAAACCTGACCTTCTCGCGTTGGGAATCTCGCCGGGAGGTTTATTTTCCATGCTCGCGATCGCGAACAAGGAAAAAGTCTCGCCAGGATGTCATTTTGCTTGCTCGCGGTCGCCAACTTGACGTTGAGGACCGCGAGCAAGCAAAAAATTACCGCAGCACTACGCAACACTACGCAACACTACGCTACGCGTGTTCGCACTGTGCTACGTGCAGTTCGCGTAGTGCGAAGTAGCGCGAACTTCGCAAACTACGCGAGCGTAGCGTAGTGCTTCGCCCAGGCCTACACATGACAGGGTGTAGCTGACAGTTCGGCTTTGTGTATTTCTCCTAGACAGCCACACACAATAGGGAGCTTAGTGTGCCTCTAGATTGGAGTGCTCGACAAAGCCCTACTTTCAGTTGTATAGGCTGTGTCCTTCCTCACACAAAGAACCGCTTACTTTCTGTTGTTAATCTGGAGCCAGGGCAGGGAAGGCAGGAAGCAAGCCTGTGGACTTGAAAAGGAAATCTATCAAAGCTTATCCCGCTTCAAAGGAAGGCCCTGATATAAGTACTGGTCCTCTGACAACAACTTTTCAGTTCACCTCTGGACCTGTGAATACTCTGCCAGGAAAAAGGACTGATATTCTGCTGAAAGGACTGCCACTTTTCTGGACTGCTTATCTGAAGGACTGCTGTGCTGACCTCCTTCCTGATGCCCTGTAGTCTGGGTGACAAGGACTGCACCCCAGTGTGACTCAAAGTGCTAGTTGGCTGGACTCCTGTCTAGATCCTCAGGAACAGAAGGCTACAACAGCCTTGAACTCAGCACTTAGACTCTGCTATCTGTGAGTCCTACTTACCAGGTGGTTCTAACCAAGTTCAGATGCTTGAACCTGAAGGTGTTCTGCCAGCCCATCTGTGGACCCAGCAGAACTGGTGAATCTCCTCTGCAGCACGGTGTAATCGCGATCAGAACCGATGGACAGCCTAGGCTGTGAGGTTTATCTCTGCACACGGACTCCACATTGACCCCGTAGTCCACATAAGAACCCTCCCCGTGTTAAGGTTCCCTAATGCAGGATCTTACATAGTGAATCTCTTGTCGACGGCAGCAGCAATGACAACACAGGTTCTCGCATCGCAGTCTCACAGCTCCCCAGAGCCAATGTTTCACCTTGACTGTGACTGTATCGCCGATGTATACCCGATGTCAGACTTGGCATCACTAGCCCACGTCGATGGGATCTTGGACAATCATGCAGGACCTTACATCGCATCGGAACCATTGCATCCCCTGAGCTGCACAATGTATCCTCAATGTTAGGACCTTACAAAGCTCCTCAACCAGGATATAAGGTACTTGTATTTAGTGAGCCTAACTGGGTCCCTCATCCCTGCAGCCAGCCTGTGCTCCATTATGGTAATTCTGAACTTGTGACTTGGTCCCAGTTGGCAATTTGTGCTTTTTGGCGCTATTGTCTATGAAATTTTAAAACTGCATATCTCCGGTTCTTCTGATTAGATTTTTGTCATTTTGGTCTTTGTGTTTTCACGTTGTTACTGTTTAAAGTGTTGAACAAATACTTTGCACATTGCTTCTAAGTAAAGCCTGACTGCTCTGTGCCAAGCTACTAGGGGGTTGAGCACAGGTTAATTTCGAGTTTGTTTGGAACTCCGCCATGACACATAATGTGCTTTTTGCTCGAGTAAGGTTTTACCCCCCTCAGCTAGCAACCCATTTTCTTACACAAATTTTATGTCCGACCAGGATAGAGTGCAGTTCCGATACACAAGGTTGATTGGGTCCTCTTTTGACTTACCTTTGGATGGAAGTTTGAAGAAAAGTTCATAAGAAGGCATAGATCAGAGGGGAAAGGCAGCAGATATTTTCCAAGTGGAAGGAGTTGTTGGGGAGCCGCTGGAGGGAGTCACAGCAAAGATTTTGATCCTTCAAACTTTGTCACTTTCCTGGAAGTGAAAAGTCTCCAGGTAGACAAATCTACAGGCTTTAGCCAACAAGGGCTGCACATGGACAGATACCTTTGCCGACATGTCTTGCTGAACAAGATTTGGTGCTTCGCGGAAGGACGTAGTATGAGGTACTATGGGGATCAGCTGTCAGGTCCCAGTCTTCTGTCAGTTCTCAAGACAAGTTTTGATGTAAACATTTCAAAGTCCAAAGTTTTAGGGTTAGACAGGTGCAGCACCTCTAAAACAACTTTCACGGGTCCAGGACCATGGGGAACCAGGAAGGGGGTTAGGACTCACTCCAGCCGAGGCCAGGTGTAGGGTTCACATTCTCTGGAACTTATTATGCCCCTATGGATCAAACATGAGGCCAGTCAGCTTACCCCCCTCTGGTGGTCTAGGGTTTAAGCACAGGGTCCAGTTCTCCTTCATTCAACACTGCAGGCCTTCAAGTAGCAAGGAGAGTTCTCTGGTAGCAGCAGGTCAAATTTCTAAAGGCCCAGGGAGTCCTTCTGAAGTCTTCAACAGGCCAGAAGTGGTGTTCGGAGGGTCAACTATTTATTCCTGGTGCCAGCCTTTAAAGTGGGGGGCATCCGGGGCTACCTCTACATCTGACTCTGGAATTTCTTCCCTTCCCCATCCAAGGTTCAAAGACATCTGGGGCTAACAAACATCTGGTGTCTGGTTCTTTTGTGTGTTCTGGAGGCAAGCCCTCTGAAGTACAAGTGGGGCAGGGTACAGCTCCACCCCATCTATCTAAGCAGGATGGCCCATTCTGTCTAAACTCAGTCCCCTTTATCTCACTGTCTGGCAGGAATACACATATGGAGAATACAGAGCTCCAGAGTTCAGAAAATAGGTAACTCAAACTGGCAATCACCCTTGACAAATGTGTGTCTACAGGGCTTGTCTCCTTGGAGCCTCAATGTTGTGAAGAAATTTTGAGCAACAACGACTCAAATAGAGACAGACAGACAACCGTAAGTTACGAGCTATGATATTGTCACTTGCCTTAGTAAGTATGTGATACTGGTCCTGAAAAAAGCCATGCTGACCCTTTGCGCTTTTAGACATTATGGTTGATACATGTTGACCAAAACTGAGAATGTGAGAGTTCATTGCCTTCTCGGAGCACATCCTCCTCCTCTATTTTCAATATTTGTTGGTTACCACTATTAAATATACCTCACTGTCTGGTAACCTGGAGGCAATGTTAATTAATCTTTTCTTCACTTGAGAAATACCCCCAAAAAACACTCCTCTGTAATCAGGTGCTGTAGCACACCCTTTATGCACTAGGTATCTTGTGATGAAGCATGCCACCTACTAGGTTAGTGGATGAGGGTTATTTTAGGAAAACCTAAAAGTGTGTTTTTTAAAGGACGTGTGAAGGACATCTCAAGCAGACAGACAAACAAAGTATGGTAGACTGCTTGGTTTTCTTTGTATAATAAAAGCAACTTCCATTTTCTTGAATACTCTCATATCATATATTTCCTTTCTTTTGACACTCTCTTTATCCTCTGATGGATCTTGTATTGTGCCACTGAGGGGCTGGAAATAAGACATTTAACATCTGGATATCCAACGAGGATCAGGAAATGAATAACCGACTCATACATTAACAATTATATTTATATCACTCTCAAATGGTATCAATGGCGAATTATAACTGCTTTCCAAACCATCTAAAGAAATTTAATCGAGCTAAAATCACACAAACCAATAATTCAGTGAAAGCAATGCAAAACAATAGCATTAGTACCTGATGATTAGAAATCTTGGTATATTCATGTTTCACTGTCATTAATCAGTAAATTGGAATTCATAATCAACTTTTAAGAAGCGAGTCATAACAAACTCAGAGTATATGATTTAGTTCAAATAAATGTTATCAAAGATATTTAGATTTGGACATCATTCATAAGCATTTAAGAGCTAAGGAGTGCTAATCAATTTAATTAGTTTAGGGTTGCCATAAGGTGACAAAAAGCTCGGGAATATTCAGCAAGTACAGGAGACATAACAGTGTCCCACCGAGCAAGAGTCCACAAGTGGTGCACACTGCATATGCGTCAGTCAACAGGAAGGTACGTGAAGTCTGCAAAATTCCAAAAGGAAGGGTCTAGTTAGAAAAGTAAGAAAGTTCTGCCAAATATGTCTCATCTGTGCTATCTCTGCTCCACAAAAGTTCTGATTCCCTAGATCCTCTGTTCTTTCCAGGTCAATGTAGAATAGATTCCTCTAGTTCAGGTGGTGACTCTTCCTTAGTCATTGTGTCAGTCCACTCAGTCTATTGGTTAGTCCATGTAAGATGATTGTCATAAGATATAAAGAAGACACGTTATAAGAAAGAGGTGGTGCAAAACACATACGCTGTTAGATCATCCGGCACATGTGAACTTCCGAGCAATGGTCATTTAGCAGTAGACGCATGAACGAGTTCAAGAGGACAGTTTAGTATAGCTAATGTTCTCAAAGTGTCAACATTGTAGCAGATAGTCCTTGTAAGCGAGTGAGAAATGCTCTAATAAGACTCAATTTCACTTCACATTGTAAGTTTATGAAACTTTCTCATGAGTGAAAAACAGCACAGAATAGGGAATGAAGCAGGCCTACAAGAAAGTCAATTTAAAATGTGTAGAATATAAACTAATATAGATATACATTTCATAAAAGAATATCAGTATTCCAAATCTCAGGAGCTTATAGGCACTCAGATTATTCTTATTTGTTGAACTGC
This sequence comes from Triturus cristatus, assembly GCF_964204655.1. NCBI lineage: Eukaryota > Metazoa > Chordata > Amphibia > Caudata > Salamandridae > Triturus > Triturus cristatus. The sequence continues at coordinate 684,790,690 of NC_140582.1, read as the reverse complement.
AACAATATAGCACATTTTTGCATTTTCAAAGTATTAACGTGTAAAATATTTTCAAATCATAAAATATTAATATTGTTTTAAAAGATTTACATAAGTACATATATAAAGATCATAATCGGATGGTTTCAAAAGAGTTGTACTAAATATGACAACATATGACTAGTGAGAAGTGAGCGAGTGAGCAGGCAAGTGGGCGGTAGACGCTGCCGCTGCCTGAGGATGCCTGGGGTCTCCCAGAGCAGCGGGATTCTCGAGCTGGTATCCTGGGGTGACCTCGCTGAAGCTTGGTTACCGTCATCTTGGAGGAGCGTGCATCCTGCTGGGAGGGCTCCCTTGCTTTGGACTCGCAGCGGCTGGAGTGGTGGTGGGGGAGAGGCCTGTCTGTGGTGACTTGCAGAGTGGGAGCAGTCCAGGGATGCCCAGCTGAGCCCAGCTGAGCCTTGAGGAACGGTGGGTTCTTACTGCAGCCCCGCTTTGCAACGGAGGACTTCGCTTCGCTGCATACGCCGCATATGCCGCAAAAAAGGTGAGCTGGGCCCCTTTGCACGCTTGACCTAGGAGACTGAGCTGAGTCGGGCGCGAGGAACTCCGGTGGCTACATAATAAGCAGGTTTGTGACCCGATACTCTAGCAGTCCTTCCAACGCCACTTTGGAGGACCGCATCAAGTGCTATTTCCTCAGCTCTGGACCAGGCATCTATGGAGCTTTTATCTGAGTGCCCCTGAGAGACACTTTAGCCCTGTTGCAAGGTTGATACTGGGGGCACCTACTCACTAACCTGCTAGTGCCACCAGAGGAGGTGCTACTATCTCTGTGCCAGGTGACCTGAGAGAGTGAGGAGTGAGGAGGACGCGGGAGATAGCAGGAAGTGAGCCCTTGCACCCTCCACTCCGTAGGTCGTGAATTGAACTGGACTGTAAAGCCAATCTGGGAGGCTTGGGAGGCGGCGACCAGAACCGCAAACCGTAAACTGCCAGTACCGTGGATCTGTATTGGACTGTACTGGGAGCCGCGGAAGACTAGAGGAAGCACCGGCGAGTCCCAGTATGGTCCGGTAAGGCCCATTGACCCCATCTGACCTGACCCCCAGTGAGCCGCGTGGGAGCTGAACCGGCTGAACCGAGCAAAGCCGCGGGGGTCTAGAACTGTGTTCCTAAGACCCCAGTGGCTCCAGGCCAGGCCGGGTCTCCCAGAGACCATACGCCACTGTGCTGTGACGGCCAAGGAGGGCAGACATCGAGCCCGTTTGCGTGGTTGAGTGGGAGCCACAAGCGGGAGCCATAGGCAGTGAGAGAGAGAGTAGCGGTGTTCCTGAGTTTTCATCAGTTTTCATCAGTTTTCTCAGGAAACTGAGGTATGCCAGGCAAGTAGGTGCCTGCAGGTGCTTTGTAATATACTTGTTGCGATGGCTAAGCGACTAAGATGCAAGGAGAAAACTGTTGGTGTTACGGTTGGTGGGGCGGGGACATTAGATGCTTTCTTGACCCGTGCAGAATCAGTTCTTAATCGTGAAATTCTGATGACAGAAAGGAGAATTTCCTTGGACCCTGTCTCTCTGCAAAGGAGGTCTTCTTTGGGATATATTAGCCGGGTGAGTTCCCCAAGGCAAGCTGGGGCAAACGATTTTGGTCTCTCATGAAGCCTCCGGTCACTGTCCTGCTACGGACAGTGTTACTACTGACTTGCAACTTGCCAATAATGGGCCCATAGTCTTTATCTCTCCCTCATGCTTAGCGCAGACCCCCCCTGTAGATGAACAAGGGAATTCGAGGACTGGTCCTTTGGCTGCTCAAGTGGATGAACAATCGCTACCCTTGGACTCATCCCCAGTGCTTTCCTTTTCTCCCCAAAAGTCTTAGGATTCAGCGCTGGTAGAAGAAGTTGATGTGTCCCGTAGCGTTATGAGGGCTAGGAATTATAAACATAAGATGTCCCCCGTTAAACAAAGGGGTGGTACAATTTTACTTGCACTGGCAGTTAAACGGATACGCAAGGTTCCACCTAAGGGATCAAAACAACCCTTAAAGAATAAATCTCTTCTTCCAGTGCCTGTCGCAGAAACCCATATAACTGACGGGGTCTTGTTAAATCAAGCATCGACTCTATCCACATACATCTCAGAACCCCTTACATATGAGAAGTAATGACGAGCACTTATGTCTGTGCTGCTGGAGCCCTTGTCCAGTAGGTTGCAGAAAATTGGGGAGAAGCTTGTAACTATAGCACATAGACTAAATGGGGTCAAAGAAAAGAGGTCTTCTAGTGTCATGTTTTCCCACTTGGAGGCTATGGCTACTAGTTCACCGTCTACATCTGGTGTGGCTAGGAGGGACACCCCCCTGGCGAGGGTAGATGTGGGGGGGTTACGCCTGCAAGCGTCCTTAATAGTGCTATCACTGATCAGACCACTCTGAGGGTTAGTACGTCAATCCCCTAAACACAGCTTTTCCCCCTAGGCTTCCACCTGTGGTCCCCCTGACAGGTCATGGGGGACCATTGGTGGGTTTAGCCTGTCAAAATAGCTACATTGCTCAAGGGGTAAGCATTCAATGCTCTAGTAAGCAGGGGAAGGAAGTGGGGGTAAAAATAATGAGCATGCTGCTACTGCTATAATTGATCTCCCCCCTGCATGTAGCCTATATACTGTTTTTTTGTAAGGGGTTCCGGGGGCACAGGGGGAACACACTTACCAGCTAATGAACAAGGTTCTCCACTGGTTATGTAGATATGCCGGTTTTAACCCCGGAGACAGCGCTTCTATGCGAATGGCCAGGAGGGTAGCGTGGATCGGGAAGAGTACTAAAAGACTTCCGGGGGACTGTGTTATTGTCATCCTAAGGCATCCAGGCATGGTGCGTAGAATTATTCAACAGTGCAATGATTACCTAACCATTGATACTCAAATAAGACCTTTCCCTCTTGCTTACTTCTATAAACCGACGGGCCGCCCTAACTCCACCTCGGGGCTTCTGAGAACGGGTGGCGGCTGGCTGAATGGTCAGGCCTTTTATGGCAATGATTTTGCCCCGCTGGAGAGCTTGGAGTCATTAGAGGGTGTAGATTGACTGAGTCCTTGGGTCCTATATCAGCCTTTAACTTCGACTGATTCAACAAGCCAGTTAGGGGTCAATTGTTCAGCTAGTGAAGTAGGAAGAAATGCTGGCACTGGAGTTCGATCCCACGATGCCAGGTCGAAGCTTCCTGTTTACAACATAGATATAGTTACACCAAGCCCCACTGAACATCGGCTACCTAGAGAAGGCGAGAACACATATGAAAACAGGGGTATTACTTTTATTTCCTGGAATATTGCGAGTTTAACCAGAAAACTTCATGATCCACAGTGGCTGAGAATGATTAGGAAGTATGACATAATTTGTCTTCAAGAGACTTGGGAAACTGGGCATGACATTTTTTTGGAAGGTTACAAATCTTATCATAGAACAGCAGCCAAATCATCGTCTGGGAGGGCTAAGGGAGGTTTGATTGTTTTTGTAAAATTGGGGATGTCAGGTACATGGAGGGATTTGCTGTGGGACTCAGCAGTGACGCAGGGCATCATAATGACCACTTGCGTCTTGTGTTTGATTATCCTAAATTTTTATAACGCACAATCTAATTGTGAAGGAGGCAACTCGCTCTCTGAGATTAACACGAGGCTGAGCCCAATACTGGACACGAATCCAGATCAAACCGAACTAATCTTGTTGGGAGACTTTAATTGTCATCTGTGTCCAAATTTGTTGATCCCCAGGGGAGACTGGTCGACATGCCCGGTGCGTAAGGGCCTACATATGGAACACTCGCAGGCAGGTCTAGAACTTACTACTGTTACAAGTTCTTTGGGCTTAGTAAACATAATGGAAACACTCTCCGTCACTGGAGATAGTTTAATCCCCCCAACTTTTAAGGGGAGAGGTTGTAATTCTTTTATTGATTTTGTTTTTGCCACCCCTTTGTTGGCAAGCAGAATTCTAAACTTTCACATTATTTCTAGCCCATTCAGTGATCACAACCCTCTTGTCTTTTGGCTCCCACTATCATCCGCGCCACATCATTGACTAGTCACCTCAAGGCCTCCCCCCTCTCAACCATGGGTCAAGGGCGGCGAGTAAGATGGGCACAAGTAGATATGGAATTATTTACTTCCTCTCTTTTTAAAGATGGACAGGAACACTTTATGAATTGTTTAGATCCCACTGTGGGGGGGCCAGAAACAATTACTTCCTTTGAGGCTCTTGCAAATTTGATTAGCTCTCTTACTGTCCCTGCGAGGAAATCTAACCCGCTTCATAATAGATGGTTTGATGCCTCATGCTCACTTGCTCTAAGGAACCTTAAAATGGTTATGAAAGAATTCCTGTGTGTAAAGGCAAAAGTGGCTGAATGTCGGAAACAGTATAATAGGGTGTTAAAGGAGCGCAAGACTCAAATTCAGCGTGCGGCTTGGAAGACCTAACAGAGGCTGCAGAATTACATGACACTACACGCTTCTGGCAGGTGATAAATAGTCCCTGCTTCGCAGATCCAAATAAGCCAGACATCTCAACATTAATTCTACCGGATGATTGGCAGGTGTACTTTAAAGGGCTTTATAACCACCCCACAGATCAAGTGGCTTTTTAGGCCCCAGTAGTATCCACGGATTCCACACAGTCACTATTTTTCTCTATGGAGGAAGTTGGTGTAGGTATTGCCGCCCTAAGCCGTAACAAGGCCCCGGGTCCTGACGGTATTCCGCCAGATCTTTATCATAGCAACCTTGAAGTGTGGATCCCGCTGCTGACCAGAGTTTTAAACGCGGCTATTACAAGTGAAATGCCAGCCTCATGGTCTTCTGCAATAATTGTCCCGATTTATAAGAAGGGGGATAGGGACAGTCCCCACTGTTATCGTCCTATTTCGTTAATAGATGCCACCATGAAGGTTTTGGGTGGGGGGATTTTAAACAGACTGGAGGACTGGGCTGAACTTAAGGGGGTGATTACCGACACCCAGTATGGGTTTCGAGATGGAAAGTCCACAGTGGATCAATGTCTCAACTTATATTTAATTAGTGCCAAATACACCATAGCCAAAAAGGGATCATTATTCCTGGCCTTCATGGACCTCTCAGCTGCGTTCGATCGTGTGAATCGCAGCAAATTGTGGGCACTGCTTGGCGATATGGGGATTGACCCACTACTTATAGGCATACTGCATACTCTTCACTCCGACACATCAGCAGTAGTTAGGTACTCGCCCGCGGGGCATCTAACCAAAAGTTTTGAATGCTCAAGTGGGGTGCGCCAGGGTTGTATTCTTGCACCCTTTTTATTTGTGTTATATATAAATGGGTTGGACTCCACTCTCAGTAGTATTGCGACAGATGTCCCTAGGATAGGCTCACGTAAAGTTCCAGTCCTATTATACGCAGATGATGCTGTTCTCCTGGCCCGCACTCCCTCTGCACTGTAAATTTTAATAGATGGTTTTACAACTTTTATGCCAAATCTGGACATGTCTACTAATCTCACTAAATCATATGTGATGACCGTAGGGGAGAAACCACGAAGACAACAGAAGTTTACAATTGGCACACATGTACTAGGAAACGTACCCATGTTCACTTATTTAGGCATAACCTTTGATGTAAAGCTGAATTTTAAAAATCTAATAGACGAAAAATGACTTAATATGTCCAGGATTACAGGGTCCATTAAGGGATATGCAACTCGGCTAGGGTACTGGACGTCCGGTCTAATTTTAAAACTGTATAATTCCATCTGTCGTTCAGCGGTTATGGTAGCGAAGTTTGGGGCTTTATAGAAACGTCTAAACTTCAAACGGTGGAAAATAAATATTTGAAAAGCTTGTTGAGAGTTCCGCCTAGCTCACCCACTTTTAGCATACACGAGGAGTTGGGGGTTAGCTATCTCTCTGACTTGGTGGCCATTAGACCTCTTCTTTGCTGGCTTAAAATTTGGCTCAATGAAGATTCTGGCCTAACAAAATCTGTTTTGTTGGACTGCTTGAACCTGGATCATAGCAGCAGAATCCCGTGGCTGCGATACGTCAAAACCACCTTCATGAAGTTGGGACGTGAGGAACTGTACAGTGCACCCAAGATAATTAGGCCCAGCGACAAGGAAAGTATAAAGATCTTGCACTCTAATTTTCTGGTTACCACTCGTGAAAAGGCGGAACTCTTAAAGCAGACTGAACACGCCATGATCAAAACAACTACTGGTATAGACCCCTATCTGTCTTTTGTACTTAATTCACATGAAAGATTTTTAATGACTCGTTTTAGATTTGGTTTTATCCATTTTTTATTAGCAGTGCCAGAGGGTTTTACTGATAAATTTAGTGATAAAGGGCCCTGCGGTTGCGATCGTAGATCTCCGCAGGACACCCTTCACTTTATATTTTTATGCTCTTTTTATGCTGGGCCAATGAGACAGTATCTGAAAGATCTGCTCAAGAAACGTAAGTTTAAACATGTAAGGGTGGCATTACTGTTTTTAAAAATGTCTACTGATCACTTTACATTATTTTGTGTTTTAAACTTTTTGAAGGCAGCTATGAGATTACGTAAAACCAGAGGAGTTGTATATTAATCCATTGTAGTGAACTTGAAGTTCGCGATTGTATTGACTGGTTGTGAGGTTTTTCTTTTAAATGTATTGCTTTTATGATTTAATTTTAAATCGAAATAAAGCTTATTGATTGATTGATTGATTGATTGATTGATTGATTGATTGATTGATTGACTATGCAGCAACAGGTTTTCTTTGGTCAAATTCAGAATGAAACCTTTTAATGCCAAATGAAAAAATATCTAAATGATATTAGATTTCATTAATTCTCCACTCCCATCATTATTTTGATAAGAATAGTTAGCATTCTTATAATGCATAACTGCATCACATCATTGTTTAATACACATTGAAATAACAATTGAACCTTGTTAAAAAATATGAACCCATATTATTTCATGCATGTGATTCCCTCTTTCCTGCAATTTATCTCCATGCTTTTATGATCCAGTTACAAATTTCTCTCACATATTAAATGTTATGACTATTTAACGTGTGATTAGTGCACGTCCATTTGTGTGTTACCGCAAAATGTTTCATAAACTGTTTAGATAGTTATCAAGGGATCTAAATGCGTATCAGCTGTTTCACTAAAGTCACTAAAAAAACAGTTATATTGATGTTATAGTAAGGTGTTGGAATGAGACCCAAGTAAATATTTTTTTTTAAAAACCCACTGTGAACTAACTATAGAACTTGTGTCCCAGCACTGCTTATGGTATCACATATTACATCACTTGTGACATGTTAAAATGCATAATTAATGACATCACTCATGACAGCTCATTCCTCGTCTTCAGCCGGACCCTGCATCCAATCCACATCAGACCTTTAACTCCTTGCTTAATCTCTGGCAAGGCCCTGGCACACAACCCTCCAGAAGCATCAAACCTTGACTGCACACAATTTGCAGCCAAATATAGGGCAAATTTGACACAGGGATTAGCCTGTCAAAGATCTGTACCACCCCACTGCAACCAGACAACCCACACTATAAATAGACTTTGGACATACATAGTGGAGGTTGTCTGCAAGGCCTGCTATCACACCAGGCTCTGCATCCAACATACAAGGGTTGGGCGTGGTCTAACTTCAGCTTATAAGAGTGTAACCAACTATTAGGTTGTAATGTATTCAGTAGTACAAATGGGGTGAATAGACCGTGCAGTACCCTTGCTATCCTTGAGGAGGCTACTGATGCTGTACCATCTAAAGACTTGGTAGTTGTCGCAGGAGATTTCAATTTACATTTTAAACCCTCTGGACCCATGCTATTCAATCTAACAGAGGACGAAGGTGTATATTGGGAATTCCCCAGCCAGATCTGAATCTGGTCAAAAGGTGGTCAACGGTTGCTAATTAGTTGTTGAGCTTATCCTTGCGTCTGGTTCTAAGAGCATGTAATGGCAGGTCTATACCTGATCTTAGTGGTGCCCACTCTTTCAAGAGGCTCACCCAAATTAATCATCTAGATTACATATCTCTTCCCTTACAAATGTGGTCCTCATTTGCGGACATAGTGGTTGTTGAACGTCATGATAGCAACCATAATGTACTTAAGCTAACAATTAGTAGACCTGGATTCAAGATCAATCACATGCTATCTCTAAGTTACCGGGAGAACTGGGTATTTCAAACAATAAGTGGGCCATAAAATGGGCCTCTATCTCCAGGGACATGAATGCATTGGCAAAGATCTATGAGCTTATTGCTAATACTCTGGTTGTGATTAAACCTAGTGGAGCATCAGATCTAGACCCATGTGTCTGTACGTTACTCTCACAAAGAGGTGTTTAATAGACTCCAGGCATTTCTAAATAAGGATAGCAGCAAGGCAAGTGAAACAACCCCCAATGCTCACGGTTTAGCAGCCATTGTAGATTGGCTAGGGCCAACCTTATTAGGACAATCAAAGCTAGAAACAGAACTGAAATATCCGGGGCCAGAAAGAAGTATAAAGATACTCTGACAAATCGAAAGCCTTTTCCTCAACAAGGAACACTGCCGCCAGTCTGACCTCCGGGTCTCTATACTATACCAAATAGCGTTCTCAGGTTTTCTGTTAGGTTCTGGCCAGGGACGAATCCCGCCTGTTCTGGCAGAATAATGCCAGGCAACAATGGTGCCAGTGTGTTTGCTTGGATTTTCATGTAGATTTTATCATCCACATTCAGTAAGGACAATGGCCTATACAAGGAGCAGTGAGTGGGATGCTTGCCTATCTTAGGCAATGTAACGATCACTGCCTACCATAGGGAAGGTGACATTACTCCTGCCTACGCCCTTTCCTCGCACAGCAGTTTGAGGTTTGGAATCAGCAGCTCCTGAAATTCTTTGCAGAAAGCCACCGTCAATCCATCTGCGCCTCGGGCTTTACTGGCAGCCATACCTCGCAAATCATCTCTGATTTCGGCTGATTTCAGAGGGGTCATCAAATGTTCCCTATGTTCCGTCACTAACCACAGCAGTTTGATGTATGATGAGTATCGGCAAGTGGTCGTTGTCACTCAGTATTTGTGAGGTGTACAACATTTTGTAATAGGATCTAAAATGTTCGCCAATTTCTTCTGGAGTGAATAAGATGTGCCCCTTGTCATCTTTAATTTCTACCATATTGTCTAAATCCCTCCGAGGTCTCAATAGCCCCGCTAGGGTGGCCCTGGTCTCTCCCGCTCCCCAACAGAGTGTGCGGCAGCATACTTTCCAACATGCTTATTTTCATCGTTGGCTGTTTCTTGAAATTCTGCTAATTTCTGTTTAAGTTCAGCAGCGATATGGGCCCCCTAGTCTTCCAATACCGCCTTTTCTACACTGCCAATATCACCTTCTAGGGTTGCTAGCCTACTCCGTATAGAACAGAGGACTCCTGCATGCGAAGAAATCGCTGCCTCCCTGATGTTCACCTTAAAGACTTCCCGCAAGCACCAGTTAGATTTTGGATTTAAAAACGCATGGAGAGTGTCTTGTCTATGACAATTCCTATGTTTTTGACTTTATTCTTTTCCGCAGGTAGGGGCGGTAGATTTTTTGGCTACCAAGAGCTCCAGTCACGCGTTTCTGCATTACCAAAGAGAACAACTTCAGTTTTGTCAGAGTTGCACTTCAGCTGATTGATCTTAAGCCAGTTAAAAACCTTTGTGAGGCAAGACCTAATCATTGCCCCGTCAAAGTTGGTTCCTTTTTCGCATGTAAAAATCAGCTGAGTGTCATCAGCAAAGGAAACAAGTTTGGTGCCTGTTAGACCTGGCACCATTGGCGTGGGTCTCCCTTCCATTTTTTGCTGTTGCCTCATGTGTTTTTGCTGGTTATAGATGCTTTGGGAACTGTGGCACTGCTGTTCAGTGCCACAGTGCAAGTGCTCCCTATAGTAAATTAACGTATGGATTAATGACTCCATGATTGGCTTGATTAGTTAACTTGCCAGACCCTAGTAAAGTGCACTGTGTGTGCCCAGGGCTTGTAACCAATGCTGCTGGTGGGCTTGCAGCACTGATTGTGCCACCCCCCGGAGCAGCTTGTAAAGTGGGTCTCAGGTCTGCCATTGCAGAGCCTGTGTATAGTCTTGTACTGCCATGCTGACTGGGCAAGTGCACACACTTGCCAGTCCCTAAAACCTTCCCTTTCCATACATATTAGTCACTCCTATGGTAGGCCCAAGGGCAGGGTGCATTGTAGGTAAAAGGTAAGACATGCCCTGGTGTGTGTGGCATGTCCTAATAGTGAATTACAGCCATTTTTGTTTTTCACTATTGCAAGGCCACCTGTTCTCCATAGGCCAGAATTGGCAGTTTGGTTATTACATTTTATAAGCCCAACTGACTCAGGGAACATGGTAGAAATTCAAGTTTAGTATGCCTGAACTCAGAATGATAAAATACATCTTTTAGTAAAGTTGATTTTAACATTCTGTTTGAAAATGCCACTTTTAGGAAATAGGCATCTTCTTGTCTAACCATCCAAACCTGCCTCTGTTAGGTTGTGTATTCCTTGTCTGGAGTTTGAGTAACAGGGCTGGGGGATTCCAGGAGACAGGGTGGGTCAGCCCAGTTGTGAATAGAGAGATCTGCATCTAGATGGGAGGGAGGAGTTGCACCTGGGACCCGAATAGGGCTGGGCCTTCCCTCCACAATGCTGGCTCTACCTCCTGTGGTGTGCTTGATGTCCCTGCCCTGCACTGTGAAAGGAATGAAGGAGACATGTCAACAAAGTGCTCCAGGACTGACCAGAACTGGTTTGGACAAGGCAAAGGCCTCTCTGCCTTCAGAGAACAAAGGGAAAAGGAGTATAAATATTGGGACCCAGACCCAAGAACTTTAGATCACTTCTGGGAATTAAGACGAACCTTTGCTGAGGAGAAGACCCAGGAAGCTGAAGGAGGAGACTACCCCTGTGCTGTGTGTTTGGGGGTTGGCCTGCTGTGGTTGCTTCATTGCCAAAGAGAGGAGAAAAGGACTGAGTGTGCTTTCTATCAACTTGAAGAAGAATCTCCAAGGGCTTGAACTAGAGCGTGCCGCCTGCCTGAAGTATCAGGGATACCAGACTTCACCAACCAGCTCCCCCCTGAATTACCTTGGTGGGAACTGAAGTGCCTGCTGTTGTGTTGGGCCTTCTGAGAGACTGTGTGTCGCTGGGAGCTGGATGTGCGACGCAACAACGAGAAGCGTGTCGCCACCGCAGCCGCTATCATCGCATCGTCGAGGAAGTGAGCCGCCGCTGCCGCTGTCTTCATCGCATCATCGAAGCGCGGCGCATCGGCGGAGAAGCGGGACGCTGCCACAGAGGTCATCGTCGCATCACCGAAGAAGTGCGTCGCAGGGCCTGTCGCGGCTCCAAAGATCATCGAGTCGCCGCACGGCCATCGGGCGTGTCGCATCACACCAACGTTGCCGCATCGCAACAAAGGTGCCATTTTGCCGCATCGCACCGGAGGAGAGTATAGCAGCGAGGTGCCAGCGTGTCGCATTGCACCGGAGAGCAGTAAGAAACTGACGCATCAACTCCCCACACAGTAAGGAAGCAAGCAACAACCCCCCTGCACAGCAGTAAGGAACTGACGCATCCACTCCCCTGTGTGTAAGGAACCAACGCAAAAACCAAAGGAAATGATGGACGGAGTGTTGAACATTGCAAGCACTCACCCCCAGTCAACTGATCTGGGTTTAATCCATCACCGTTCTTTAGCCCACTCTGCCACCCCAGTTCAGACATGGCCATATGCAAATCAGTCTGACCCTATGCCTCATGGGAACAGTCCAGCCCGAACTGCAAAGCCATGTCTTCCCTGGACCGGAAAGAAGCTTCCTAGGACCGGTTTCTGGCATTTCAGCCATCTTCAGCCAGGCTTGCTTGAATCCAGTGGCAAAGTGAGCAAGGGACTCACGTCTGAGCATACCCTGCCAACTTATGGCGAACAAAGCAAAAACCAAAGGAAATGATGGATGGAGTGTTGAACATTGCAAGCACTCACCCCCAGTCAACTGATCTGGGTGTAATCCATTACCGTTCTTTAGCCCACTCTGCCACCCCAGTTCAGACATGGCCATATGCAAATCAGTCTGACCCTGTGCCTCATGGGAACAGTCCAGCCCGAACTGCCAAGCCATGTCTTCCCAGGACCGGAAACAAGCTTCCTAGGACTGGTTTCTGGCATTTCAGCCATCTTCAGCCAGGCTTGCTTGAATCCAGTGGCAAAGTGAGCAAGGGACTCACGTCTGAGCATACCCTGCCAGCTTATGGCGAACAAAGCAAAAACCAAAAGAAATGATGGACGGAGTGTTGAACATTGCAAGCACTCACCCCCAGTCAACTGATCTGGGTTTAATCCATCACTGTTCTTTAGCCCACTCTGCCACCCCTAAGGAACCAACGCATCACCTTCCCTGCAACCTTTTTGTTTTTGTTGCGCTACACATCTAAGGTACATTGAGAGTAAAGTGTTGCATTTACAAATTGAGAGAACTGAGCTATTTTATAACATTTAAGAGACTATTTTTGAGTACAGTATTGTGGATTTTTGTTGTCTGGTCTTGTGTTAAGTCTTAATAGAAATACTTATTTTTATAATACAACCTGTGTGGTGTCTATTTGTAGTGTTGTCACTGTATTACTGTATGTGTTCACAAATGCTTTACACACTGCCTCTGAGATAAGCCTGCCTGCTCGTGCCAAGCTACCAAGGGGGTGAGCAGGGGTTATTTTAGGAGTGTAGCCCCTTACCCTGACTAGACGCAAGGGTCCCTATTTCTCACAGGTACCTACCTATTGCAACTAGAGACCCCCAAATATAACATTGGTGGTCAGAGGTGAGAATTTGGACTTGCATTTGTGATTCATATACAGTGATTGGTGTACACTACTAGTGAGTGCAGACCATAACGCAATCACATACTTTGAGAGAATTTGTCCTTGGAACTTCTTTTCTATTTTTGATTCCTGAGAACTGCCAGTCTTTTTGCTACCATGAGCAAGTCAGCATCCACCGTAGTATCTGTAGACATTGTGTTGGAAGAAGAGAGAATTGATACTTACACTGTGCTAATCACAAAGCTTTGTGCAAGAAATGTAAAATCTCTGTGAAGGCCTCACCAAGAAGGAGGAATTCCAAAAGGCACTGAGGGCCTGGGTGGAATCTAGGAATGCCCCTGAGCATCCTGAAGAGCCAACAGTGGAGGCAGAGGATTTAAATGGGCAGCTTGAGAGGCCAGTGGGCCTAGCTGGAGGGAAAGCACTGTCAGGGGCGGACAGCAGAGTTTCTTCCAAAAGATTGTCCCCAGGAGAGCTGGAGGATAGATCAAAAGAGAGAATGCATAAGTTGGAGCTGGCTAGGCTCGAAAATTAATGAGCAGAAAGACATAGAGGGCAAGTAAATAGAGTTTGAGATGGAAGTAGAAATGAAGAAGTTAGCCTTAGAGGAAAAGAGGATGCATTTTGAGCATGAGAGAGGATTGAGGGAATTGGAACTCAAGGCCAAAGGTTTAGAGGTTCCTCCCTCTGGTGGCAGCATACCACCCGTGCAGGTAGAAGCAAGAGCTTACATCCCCAAAGATGTAGTGAAATATTTCCACAAGAATGAGGATATTGGTCAATGGTAAACCATATGAAGCTGCAATGATGGCCCACCGGGTCCCTGAGAAGGATTGGGGAGCGGGGTTGTGGGGCCACTTTGTTAGTGATGGGAGGGACACATTGTTAGATTTGCCTACATAGGAGCAGATGTCCTATACCCACATGAAGGGAGCCCTAATGTCCATATTTGGTTTGACTCAAGAGATATACAGGCAAGGGTTTGGAAATGCAGAAAACTGAAGTCTACCACTTGGGTGGTATATGTGTCTTTCTTTTGCAGAGCATTGGATGGTTGGATGAAGGGTAGCAAAGTGGATAAGTTTGAAGCGCTCTATGATTTGTTAGCATGGGAGCACTTGTCTAATAACTGTTTTCCAGAGCTACGCCAGCATCTTATTGATAGCAAGCTGACTAACCCTATGAAGCTTGCTGAGGAGGCGGACCGCTGGGTGAGCACTCGGGTCCAGAAGGGTCATGTGGCAGACTTTGCCAAAGGTGGGCAGGGTCCCCAGCAGAAGAGTGGGGGGACAAGGGTAAACAGAGGGAGTTCCAGAAAGGGCCCCAAAGTAATCCCCAAGGGAACCAAGGGAAAGGTTCCCAGGCTCCCCTGAGAAGAAGGCAGTGACCCCAACAGATAAACCTGTTCACAAGGGGCCCAAGACCTGTTTTAAGTGTGGTCAGGTAGGCCACTGTTCCTTTAAGTTTAAAAGTATTTTATTAGGTATTGAAAAAGGAGAATACAGTACATCAAGTTCCGCTGGGAAAAGGGGGGAAAGGAGGAAAGGGGAAGGGAAAGGGGAAAGTGCGAGTGTTGAATACAATATGCAAGAGGAAATGTACATCCAAACAGTGATCATAAGCAAATGAAAGAAAACTAAATAAAAATTGCATTAATCATGTTAATTATAACATAGACAACTAATTACAAAAGAAGTAAGAGACAAGCAGTATGTATAGAGAGTTATGGACTTAATAAGGGCATCATGGGGGTTTGGAAACTTCTTGTTGTTCAGGCGATGGACGAGAGGAACGAGCAACACAGCTATCTAAGTATAACGTAATGGGGAGCCAGAGCTCCGCACGTTTAGCTGCTACTTGAGTAGGAAAAACAAAGGCATTGTCAAGTCTATGGTTATAACAAACATTAAACCACCACGCTTTAAAGGAAACATTAGACGTATTTTTCCAGTTAACAGTAATCTGTTGAAAAGCAGTGGCTAGTAATAAATCAATAATGCGAACATACATGTCTACGCCATCCCAGCTAGGAGATAAACTACCCAAAAAAAGATGAGAAAGAGAAAAAGGGATACGGGCATGAAAAATAACATTAATTTGAGCCCACACCTGCAACCAGAAAGCATGCACATGTTTGCAAAGAAAGAGCATGTGGAGTAAGGTGGCGTTGGGGGAGTCACACGACCAACAATTGTGTGAGGTATTGGGAAATCTTTTGTGAAGCGTAGCAGGAGTGTGAAGAAGTCTGTTATAAATAAAAAATAAGGATTGTGTCAAGGAAGCGGCTCTGGAGGTTTTACTCATTTTTATCCATATTTTGTCCCACAAGGATATCGGCCAAACTATTATAAGATCAGCTTCCCATTGAGATTCAACCTTGGATTTGGGTCTGAGCAGGTCATGGGTGTGAAGGTGTTTATAAAGAAGAGACGCTGTAGGTATAGTACGCAAGAGAGAGTGAAGGCGAGAGATGAGGGAGTGCGAGAGAGGGGGAGGAGAAGAAGCCGAGAGTTGTTCATGAACCGCTAGAACCGCATCCTTAAGTAGAAGATATTTGGGGAAAAAAGATAAGGGTAAGCCAAAGGAAGAACGGAGATCAGAAAAAGAAAGGAAAGTGGAACCAGAAAAGAGTTGCGAGATCCAACTCAATCCTCGGGTCCTCCATGATTTCCAATAAAAAGGCTTAAGACCAATTAAGAGATACTTATTATGCCAAATAGAGGAAGAAAGGAAATCTGCGACGGTTAGAGGTGGACCAGGGGCAGCAGATAACAAAAGCTTGAGAGTGTGTTTGTGAATAGAAGTAGGAAGCAAAGAGGGTTTACGAGAAAAGGCCAGATACTCTGCAAAAGAAAACGGAGAAAGGAGAGCGCGTTCAACTTTAACCCATAGAGGGCAAGGGGAAGTAGAATCTTGAAGCCAAAGGGAGGCTTGACGTAGTAAAAAGGCCTTCTGGTACGCAGGGAAATCAGGGAAATTAACACCACCCTCAGAGGCAGGACGTATAAGCCTGGCAAGAGACATTCTAGGTTTTTTGGAGTTCCACAAAAATGAAGATAACATTGAGTTAATTTTTGTAAAGAATTTCGCGGGAATATGTATAGGAATGTTGGAAAGTGTGTAAAGAACAATAGGAGAAATCATCATCTTAATGGTGTCGAGGCGACCCCACCAGGAAAGGTATAGAGGGTGCCATCTTATAGTGAGATCAGCGATCTTTTGCGTACATTTGGACATGCATAAAGAGACAGTGGCTGGAATGGAGGAAGTAATATATAAGCCCAAATATTTAATGTGGGAGGGACACCAAGTGAAATGGGAGTCATGAAAATCTTGTTTGAAGGTGAACTTGGTTAGGGGAAGGATCTCGCATTTGTCGTGATTAAGTTTATAACCAGAGATAGAGGAGTAATTACGGACTTCATTTAGGAAGGCCGGAATAGATTTTGCAGGGTTGGAAAGAAAAAGTAAAATATCGTCTGCGTAGGCAGCAAGTTTGATGTGGGAATCTGCAATCTGGAAGCCGTGAATGGCGGGATTTTGACATAGCCTGGAAAGAAAAGGCTCCAAAGTGAGATTGAAGAGAAAGGGAGACAGAGGACAACCCTGGCGAACACCACGGCCTAAATCGGAATAAGAGGAGAGTTGACCATTTGCAAAGATTGCAGCTCTAGGGTGAGAATATAGCAGGGAAACTAAAGAGATAAATCTAGGGCCAAAACCGAACCAAGTAAGAGCATGGAAGAGATAGCGCCATTCAACCCGATCAAACGCCTTTTCAGCATCAAGGGCGATTGCTGCGAGCGGGTGTTGGCAACGGGAGGATTTCGACAAGACGTTAAATAGAAGTCTAGTATTATCCGTGATGTACCGACCCTTGACAAACCCGGATTGTTCTTCACCTAGGAGGTCAGGGAGAAGATGATCCAGTCGGATCGCCAATGCTTTAGCGAAAAGCTTATAGTCGATATTGACTAATGATATGGGCCTGTAATTTTTGCAATATTTGGCATCTTTCCCAGGTTTAGGTATCAGACAAATATGGGCATCGGAAAACGTCCCCGAAGAAGCATCTTGAGCAATAAAAGTGTGGAGAAGGGAGTGTAATCGAGGAATCAATAATTTAGAAAAGTGAATATAAAATTCGACGGTGAAACCGTCGGGGCCAGGAGCTTTGTTGGGCTTGAGGTGTTGTAATGCAGTGAGTAATTCCTCTTGTGTAACGTCAGACTCTAAAGAGGAAAGATCAAGGGGGAAGTTAGAAGGTGTGTGAATAGCGGAAAAGTAATGTGCAAGGGAGTTGGGAGAAGAGTGAGTTTCAGAAGTGTACAAAGTTTCATAAAAACTTGAAAATTCGGCAAGAATATCAACATCAGTATGTTTCAAGGCACCCTCAGAGTCATATACAGATTCAATATTTAACTTGTTATGCTTAATTTTCAAATAATTAGCTAAAAGCTTTCCCGCTTTATTCCTACCCCCATAAAACTTAGCAGAAGATTTCAGCAAGGACAGGGAGGCGTCCTCCGTAGATTTCTCATTAAATTTCATTTTTGCAGCAATAAGGGCAGTCAAACTATCAGCAGAGTGAGAGGTGAAATATGCATGTTCCAATTTCTTAATGTCAGCGAGGAGATTTTTGGTGAACCTTCGTGCAGTTTTGCGCTTGTTCGCAACGTAACTAATAATAAAGTCACGTGCAGCTGCTTTAAAAGCGTCCCAGATAATATGAGAAGGGAGAGTGACATCATCATTAATCTGAAAAAATTCATCAAAAAATGAGGAGAAAGTACTTGTAAACTTGGGATCGGCCAGAAGTGAGTTGTTGAACCGCCACCTTCTAGGGCCATTAGGGTTGGGGAATACATCAACACTTGTGAGAACGGGAGCATGATCAGAAAGTAAAATAGGGCCTATCTCAGAATGTAGGAGTGATTGGGTAAGATTGTGGGAGACAAAAATATAATCGAGCCGTGATTGGGAGTGATGACAAGGAGAATAGAAAGTGTACTCCCGTATATTTGGGTTGCACAGGCGCCAAGAATCTATTAACTTATGCTGCGATATGGCGTGGCTGAACAATTTATGGGGTCTGTTGGGAATATATGGAGCTTTGGACGACCTGTCAACGAAGGGATCAAGTGGCAGATTGAAATCCCCCGCCAGAACAAAATTGTGATCCATAAATTTGGTTAAGAGTGGAGAAAAAACGGCCCAAAAAGAAGGTTCACCCGTGGTTGGGGCATAGACGTTGAGCAAAGAAATTGGAACACCTCTGAGCAATAACTTAGCATAAACCCAACGGCCTGAAGCATCTGATTCATGGGTAAGAACCTGAAAGGGAAGAGACTTGCGACACAGAATTGCTACTCCATTTCGTTTGCCATCACCCTGAGAGTAAAAAAGTTCACCCACCCAACCACGTTTAAGCTTAACAGATTCGACATCAGTTAAATGCGTTTCCTGAAGAAATGCAATATCAACATTTAGTTTAGCCAAGTGTAACAAAATTCGCTGACGCTTAATCGGAGAGTTGATACCCTTCACATTCCATGACAGTAAATTCAATGACATATCGATATTTTAGGCAAAAACAGTATGAAGAGTAGGATTAGAGAAGGAAAGATTCCTGAGAAGGAGTGAAGATAAGAAAGGAAGAGAATCAGTGGAGAAATACTAAGATAAAAGAAAAGGACTAGGTATGTGAAAACAAGAGCCATAGTAAAGAAATGAGAATAAAAGACAGTTTTATCCAGAGTGAGATAGAGAAATGAAAAAGAAGGAGAGGATAAGAAGCAAATACATCGAGAAATACAGGGAGTGCAACTCTTACAAAGGCAGAAAAATCCAACTAGAGGTGAGAAGGGAGGAGGGAAGGAGACGGAGGTAGGAGCAGCGGATGAACAGGGGAAAAAGACGAGGAAATAGGAAAGGAACGTACCTACAAAGGAAGGGTGCGAGATAGGGTGGAGGAGGGAAGGAGCCAGTTGGGTGAGGCGACACATCCAGGAGCAACGAGGCAAGGACCGGGAGACATCATCAGAACACGAGAACAGAATTACCTGTAGAACAAATGGAAAAGGAAGGAATAAGGCCAATTAGGAAAATGCAATGAGACTATAAGGAACATCCAAAGCGACAAACAAACCACTAAGCAAACATATTAAGGACCAGCAAAGTGAACATCCGGAGATTAGGAAAACTCAGCTGTAATCACATCAAGGAAATAAACAAAATCAGAGGGTCATTAGTCAACCAGGAGCAGAGGAGGATGGACCGGAGGCGTCCATAGCAGATGATCTGTGCGCGTTGATGAAGCTTTGCAAGCGCACAGGATCCTCATAAGTGGTGGTTTGATTATTGTAGGTTACTTTAAAGAGACAGGGGTGGTAGAGGCCATATCGCGCCCCCATCGCCCGTAGATCATTTCGGAATCCTAGAAAAGCCTTGCGGCGATTAGCAGTAGCTTTGGCATAGTCCTGAGCAAAGAACAGGGATGAACCAGACCAAGTGAGATGTGGAAGGGACTTGGCCGCTGTCAAAACCATCAGGAGATCTGTGTATTCCAGGAAATAAAGAATGACCCCTCTAGGTTTTTGTGAAGAGGAAGCAGAGGAAGACGGCCGACCTAGCCGATGGGCACGCTGGATGTTGAGGGATTTGTCTTGTGGCAAGTGCAGGACCTTGGGGAGGAATGACTTGAAGAAAGCGATTGGGTCAGACCCCTCTGACCCCTCAGCTAGGCCATAAATACGAAGGTTGTTACGCCTATTCCTGTTTTCCAACTGCTCCACATGTTGCTGTAGGTCAGAGACTTGAGATTTTAAGGCTGATACAACCGAGGAGGTCTCTTTAAGTGACTGAACAGAATTTTCAACTGAAGTAACCCTTGTTTCCATTTGTGACCAGTTATCTGTGAGGACCTGAAGCTTGAGGTTGGTCTCTTCCATAAAAGGACGCAGGGATCTTATTTCTTCTAACAATAATTCCATGGATACCGGCCCTGGATGCTTTGGGGGTGAGAGAGAGTTTGACTTGAGCCGTTTCGTATTAGATTTAGAAGTGTCCTGCGCAATTCTGGGAGGATCCATTGGTGTATCCGAGACCGATGAGGTAAGGGAGTCCTCCAGCTGTGAAAAGGCAGAAAAAACCTTGGAATTCTTCACAATGCGAAGTTTGGTCGAGCAAGGCAGATGCGACATTGACTTGAGTCTGCCCATGCATCAATCCGTAAGAATAGTAGCCCAGCCAAGTGCAGAAAAGCAAAGTGTGGAGAACACCAGACTTGACACAGCAGGCAGGTAAGAGTGATTAAGCACAATGTGAGGGCGCACAATCTACTCCAGATAACTCAAGTGGTGTTGTCACCAGGGCACTGAACATAAGGTCCGTGCACTATACCACAGAAAACCTCCTTCTGAGATAGTTCCGGTCAAACTGCCGTGAGGCCTCCTGATGGGTTATGGAACACCCGAGTAAAACCATACATGAGCGATTCCTAATTGCAGAGTGCGACGAGGCTGCCGACTAGAGCTGATGAAAAAACACCAGGGTGCACTCCCCACACGCTCCTAGTGACTAAGAACTTGAGGGATAAAATGTGAGGTAAAAAATGTGAGGTAAAAATAAAAAAATAAAAAATAAGCGCCAGTTCAATCAGTGGAAAGTCATCATTGATGTAGGAAACACCACTATGTTATTAACTTGGCGCGGTTACAGCAGTTGAGATAAGAAATGTTATGAGTACTGGTCCAGTCAGGGGTTTGCAAGGAGGCGACCCAATCAAAAAAATGAGATGCAGCACATGCTGGATGTTCAGAGTATAAGCGCCAGTGCCACAGCAACAGTAAAGTTGAAAGGTGAAAGTGCTTCACCGACGGTTAATATGACAGCGCGACATCGATAGTGTAACGCGCGTCAGTCAGGAAAGTTAAAATGGCGGCCGTCATTGTAGAGGAAAGTCCGTCAAAACTTACGAGAGGAATTTGAGGCGTCATGGACAGGAATAAAGATCTTCGACAGCACCAGCAGGGTCAGAGCAGGTTCCGACGCATCGTCGACTTCGTTCTTCCGTGTTATGAGAGCGGAAACATGCTGGTCTCTCGGAGTTGCCCCGGAGCCTCAGAAGAACGCCGCCATCATCCGCGGGCGCAAGCCACGCCCCCCGTAGGCCACTGTTCTTATGATGCTAGATTTCCCTTGTATGGGAAGACAGCACCCATTGGTGCACCACCCTGGCAGTTGGCTAGTGTAGCCCTGGGGGAAGAGATGGGTGCCCAAGGTGGGTGGGGTCCCGCAGAGATGTCCCTTGTCTCTTTAGGAGACTGTGAAGTGGTCCCCAGGACCCAGCTGCCTGATAAAACTAAGAAATACAGGCAGTGGGTGTCCATAAATGGCAAGAGGGTGGAAGCTCTTAGAGACACCAGAGCCAGTGTGACAGCTGTCAGTTGTCGGCTGGTGTCTGAAGAGCAGGTAGTCCCAAATGCATTCTACCCAGTTGTTGCCGCTGACAACACAGAGAGCCACTGCAAGGTGGCACAGGTTCCCTTTGAGCGGGGGGGGGTCTCAGGGACTCTTCAAGTAGCTGTGTGGCCAGCCATGCCTGTGGAATGTCTGTTAGGTAACGATCTGGAAAGCTCCCCTTGGGCTAAGGTGGAGTGGAGAGCTCATTTAGAGATTTTGGGTTTGCCTGAGTGGGTTTGCGTGACCACTCAGTCTATGGTAGCCAGTAAGGGTGTTCAAGAGGACCTGGAGCCTGAGAAAATGGCCCAGGTGCCTGCCTTTAAGAGAAGAGGTAGGGGACATGGGAAACCGGCCCGAGGTTCCCACAGCCCAGGAGGAGGCGGACCCTGAGGGGCATGCCCTGGAGCCTACCGGGGAAGAGATTGCTGAACTGGGAGACCTGCCTGAGCTGACCCATAGGCAGCAGGAAGGATGTCCCTCCAGGGAAGAGTTCTGTGAGGAGCAGAACAAGTGCCCTTCTCTTGTGGGTTTGCGGCAGCAGGCTGCAAACCAGGCAGCAGGTGATCAGTCTGGATTACATTGGATCTACTGGGAGAATGGTCTCCTGTATAATGAGCCTAAGGTTGCTGAGCCTGGGTCAGCCCGTGTGCTGGTGGTACCCCAGCGCTTCAGAGCCTTCCTACTGGGGCTGGCTCATGATGTGCCTTTAGCAGGACATTTGGGGCAGGACAAGACCTTTGAAAGGCTTGTCACCCATTTTTATTGGCCCCAATGTGCAAGAGTTCAGACACTCATTGCAGGACCTGTCAGACTTGCCAGGCAAGTGGAAAGAGCGGGATGAAGCGCAAGGCTCCTCTTCAGCCATTCCCCCTGGTCAGCACCCCCTTTGAACGGGTGGATATTGACATTGTGGGGCACCTGGACCCCAAAACAGCTATGAGCAACAGGTTCATCCTGGTCTTGGTGGACCATGCCACCCGGTACCCGGAAGCCATACCTCTGAGGACAGTGACTTCCCCAGTGGTAGAACGGGCACTGATGGGAATTTTCTCATGAGTAGGATTCCCTAGAGAGGTGGTGTCTGACCGAGGTACCAACCTAATTTCTAAGTATATGAAGTTCCTGTGGCAGGAGTGTGGTGTAACCTACAAGTTCACCACTCCTTATCACCCCCAAGGAAATGGGTTGGTTGAAAGGTTCAACCAAACCCTAAAAGGCATGATAATGGGTCTTGTGGAACCTATGAGGCGTAAATGGAACGTCCTCTTACCATGCCTTCTCTTTGCATACCGTGAGGTACCACAGAAATCTCAAGGGTTCAGTCCCTTTGTGCTTCTCTATGGACACCCAGGGAGAGGACCTTTAAGTTTGGTCAAGGAAGGGTAGGAGCAATCTCCCGGGAAACCTCCCCAGGATGTATATAGCTACATGCTGGCCTTCAGGAACCAAACTAGGCATTTCAGAAAACTCGTTGAGGTGAATCTGGAAGCCAGCCAGGAGGAGATGAAGTGGTGGTACGACCAGAATGCCACTCTGGTAGAGCTTCAGCCTGGTCAGAGAGTGTGGGTCATGGCCCACGTGGAGCCCTGTGCGCTCCAGGACAAGTGGACCGGACCATTTGAGGTGGTGGAGCGCAAGAGTCTGGTTACCTACTTGGTGGACTTGTGGTCTCCCAGGAACCCCTTGCGGGTCCTGCATGTCAACCGCCTGAACCACAATTAGAAAGGTCCAAAGTGGGCATGCTCCTAGCAACAGATGCTGGAATGCAGTAGGAGACTGAGCCTCTTCCTGACCTCCAGTCTGCAACAGAGCAAGATGGGTCAGTGGATGGAGTAAACCTCTCTGCCACCCTGACCCCTGTGCAACAGAATGACTGTCACCAGTTGCTGGGACAGTTTTCTGACCTGTTCTCCCTAATTCCCAGTGTCACTGATTGGTGTGTCCATGATGCAGACACCGGGGACAGTCCTCCTGTAAAGCACAAAACTTACAGAGTGACTGACAGGGTGAGAGCTTGCATCAAGGAGGAGGTCTCCAAGATGCTTGCGTTGGGGGTGATTGAGTCCTCTAACAGTCCTTGGGCCAGACCAGTGGTCTTGGTCCCAAAGGCTGCCGCACCGGGTGTCACGCCAGAACTGCGGCTCTGCGTGGAATACCGAGGGCTCAATTCAGTCACCAGGACTGACGCGCATCCCATCCCCAGAGCTGATGAGCTCATTGATCGGTTAGGGGCTGCCCGGTACCTCAGCACGTTTGACTTAAAGTCTGGGTACTGGCTGATCACCTTGACTGATGGGGCAAGAGAGGTCAGCATTCTCCACACCAGATGGGCGCTATCAATTTCAGAGGTTGGTCAACCAGGTGTTGGTTGGACTGGATGAGTTCAGTGCTGCCTACCTGGATGACATCGCAGTGTTCAGCGCCAGTTGGGAAGAACATCTGCGCCACCTCTGGGAAGTGTTGATGGCACTGTGGAGAGCAGGCCTCATGATCAAGGCGAGATCGGGCAGGGTTCCGTGGTGTACTTGGGACACCAGGTTGGGAGTGGCCAGGTGGCGCCCCTACAGACCAAGATTGAAACCATCCTGGCTTGGGAACCCCCCCAAGACCCAGACAAAGGTGAACGCCTTTTTAGGACTCACCGGGTATTACAGGAGGTTTGTCAAGGGGGATGGCAGCATTGTTGCACCCTTGACAGAGCTGACTTCCAGGAAGCAGCCCAAGAGAGTGATTTGGACTGACACCTGTCAGAGAGCATTTGACACCCTGAAGACTGCCATGTGCCCGTGCTTCTGGCACCCAACTTCTCAAAAGAGTTGATTGTGCAAACAGATGCTTCAGAGCATGGTGCAGGGGCTGTTCTATCACAGATTAATGTAGAGGGCCAAGATCAACCTGTAGCCTTCATCAGTGGGAGGTTACTTCCACGGGAACATAGCTGGAGTGCAATTGAGCGTGAGGCATTTGCTGTGGTCTGGGCACTGAAGAAGTTGAGACCATACTTGTTTGGGACTCAATTCCGGGTTCAGACAGACCACAGGCCCCTCAGATGGTAGATGCAGATGAGCGGTGAGAGGATGTCCATTTCCCTACAGGGGATGGATTTCACGGTGGAACACCGCCCTGGTACAGAACACACCAATGCTGAGGGTCTGTCCAGATTTTTCCACCTTAGTGATGAGAACTCCCAGGAGGTAGGGTAATTCTCCCCACATTTCAGCTGGAGGGGACACGTGTTAGACCTGGCACCATTGGCGTGGGTCTCCCTTCCATTTTTTGCTGTTGCCTCATGTGTTTTTGCTGGTTATAGATGCCTTGGTCACTGTGCCACTGCTGTTCAGTGCCACAGTGCAAGTGCTCCCTATAGTAAATTAATATATGGATTAGTGACTTCATGATTGCCTTGATTGGTTTACTTGTCCGACCCTAGTACAGTGCACAGCATGTGCCAATGCTGCTGGTGGGCTTGCAGCACTGTTTGTGCCACCCACCGGAGCAGCTTGTAAAGTGTGTCTCAGGTCTGCCATTGCAGAGCCTGTGTGCAGTCTGGTACCTCCATGCTGACTGGGCAAGTGCACCCACTTGCCAGTCCCTAAAACCTTCCCTTTTATACATAATAGTCAGCCCTGTGGTAGGCCCAAGGGCAGGGTGCATTGTAGGTGAAAGGTAGGACATGCCCTGGTGTGTGTGGCATGTCCTAATAGTGAATTACAGCCATATTAGTTTTTCACTATTGCAAGGCTACCCGTTCTCCATAGGCCTAATGGGCAGTTTGGTTATTACATTTTATAATCCTAATTGACTCGGTGAACATGGTAGAAATTCGAGTTTAGTATGCCTAAACTCAGAATGATAAAATACATCTTTTAGTGAAGTTGGTTTTAACATTCTGTGTTTGAAAATGCCACTTTTAGGAAGTAAAAACCTATAGGGGTTAAGCCCAATGGACCGGGGCCAGGTAGGGCTATTCAAAATTCAGAACACATAACAATGAACCTGGCTCTGTACTACCGTACACTCCTACTACTCATGGAGTAACGAACAAGGATTGATATACTATTCAGACACTCTTTTGACGCTGGAGTTGGAATAACACATGCGGTTCATAACATTGGATATTTTCATGTTTATTACTAAATTTTGTATTTGATGTAAATATTCCTAAAAATGGGTTTTGCATCAGATTAATGTATGAATTCATTTGCTGCTTTTGTTATGTTGCAAGCTGTTGCCAATCATTTTTTCACAGTGTCTAAGTCCATTTTTGTCTTTAAGTGTATGTTAATGTGAATTGTATATACGAGTCAATTCATGTGTGAATTTGATAAGTCTGTGTTTATTTTTCAGTCCAAAAAATAGTTTTGATCAATTTTTAAATTCTTAAGAAACAGGAATGGTCTAATAAAAATTCCATTCGGACAGATAAAAGAGTCGACTGTTCGTTACTCCATGAGTAGTAGGAGTATACGGTAGTACGGAGCTGGGTTCATTGTTTTGTGTTCTGACTTTTAGGAAGTAGGCATTTTCTTGTCTAACCATCCAAACCTGCCTCTGCTAGGTTGTGTATTCCTTGTCTGGAGTTTGAGTAACAGGGCTGGGGGATTCCAGAAGACAGGGTGGGTCAGCCCAGTAGTGAATAGAGAGATCTGCATCTAGATGGGAGGGAGGAGTTGCGCCTGGGACCTGAATAGGGCTGGGCCTTCCCTCCACTATGCTGGCTACACCTCCTGTGGTGTGTCTGATGTCCCTGCCCTGCGAAAGGAAAGAAGGAGATATGTCAACAAAGTGCTCCAGGACTGAGCAGAACTGGTTTGGACTAGGCAAAGGCTTCTCTGCCTTCAGAGAACAAAGGAAAAGGAGTATAAATATTGGAACCCAGACCTAAGAACTTTAGATCACTTCTGGGAATCAAGACGAACCTTTGCTGAGGAGAAGAACCAGGAAGCTGAAGGAGGTGAGTGCTGCTAATGCCATCCCCCTGAGCCCAGAGGTGCTGAATAGGGGTGAGAGCTTCCCGCAGTGCAGGACGAGTGCGGGTGCACCGGTAAAGCATGTGCCAAGGGTGGGCTCATCCACACCCTTCGGAGCCTGTTAGGCTGAGCCCCCCTCTGACGTCTGGCATTTGCAAAGCCTCCAAGATGATAAAAGAGAGCGTCATTAGTACGGGAAAGTAGCCCAAACGCTGACATAGGACGTAAACTTCACTTGCTTGGATAGCTTTTTAGCAAAGGCCTCATCCGCGATAGCCCTAGAGATTGACCGAGTGGAGAGGAGATTATCATTGGGTACAGATAGTGCAATAAATAAGGACACATCACTTAGTTTGACCCATGAGGGTCAGACATCAAACTTGTTGGGGACAAACACAGGAGTGATAAGTCCATCTATCCCACCTGCCCCTGTGTTGAGCACTTCTACTCCTCTACTAGAGACATTAATTCCGGCGGACCCAGCACCAGTGCAAAAGAGAAAAAGGGGCCCCTAAAAAAATGATTCTACAAGTATTTCGAAGAGACCACAAAAAAGTAAAGTTATACCAGAAAGTGTCGCACGTGGTAGCATGGAAAATACTCAACAACAGTTGATAGTTGCCCCACCTAAGGACCTGAATATGGATATGGATGTTCTTCTGGATACATTTAAGGAACTTTTAGCTCCTATAACTCGGTGCCTAGAGTTAATTGAAAAAGCAATAGGAGAAATAGCAACATTAAGATATATGCCATCTGGAGAGGGCGTGGCTATGGAAAACCACCAAGAGCAGTCACAAAATCATACAGAAGGTGTTAGCAGTAAAAACCTCCAAGAAATGATGCAACATAGGGTAATGTTGCTTGTCCTCTCCCGGTTTCATCTGTGATTCAAAATCGAGGACCAGAGACAGTGCCTCTTTCCCATTTGGATCAAAGGAGTACAGACCAGGAGGCGTTAACTATAAGGGGCAAGAGTCCTAATCTCCTACAAAGGCTGGATCAAGGGCCAAGGTTAGACCTCCCCCTGCTGCTTGTCCCTATATAGTCATTTTGGCAAATACCCCAATTCTAAAAAATGACCAATGAGAAACTACCACCCACCTAATCCATAAAGCATGCTATTGGATTTCTAAAACTGGGAATGGATGTGTTGAGGGTCACTGTAACATTTTAATGGCACGCAGAGTCTCTTGGCTTGGGACGCAAACTAAATCTATTTCAGGGGACTGTGTGGTTCTAACTTTGAAATCCCTGTTCATGGCCAAAAAGTTACTACAACTGTTCCCAATTATCCCTCAGAATCTACACAAATATTTGCTCTACCCCTTGGTTTCTTTTATAAACCGCCAATGTACCACCAAGGTATAACCGGAAAGTGGGCTCAAGATTCTATCTTCAGTAGAGTGGGGTTTCAGTCACACTTACATCACAGAGAAAAAACTACTCCTTCACGACCTACTTTAAATCGTTTTATAGCATTGATGGACATGGAGAGTTGTGATTGACTGTGTACCAGGGAGGAATCTCAGAATGCTTTGGGGTATGTATCTCGGGAAAGCTTGGTCAATGAAGTTTCTAGTGTACTAGGGAGGAATCTCAGAATGCTTTGGGGAAAGCTTGGTCGATGTAGTTTCTACCCCAAACGACATGGATACCTTCATAGTCATCACATGGAATACTGCAGGACTGAGGCAGAAACTGTTAGGCCAGGATTTGCTAAAATACATTCGCACTTTTGATCTAATATGCCTGCAAGAGACCTGGGTAGTGGGACCTCATATAGGTCATTCCACACCCCTGCAATTGCCTCAACCACTGGAAGGGCAAAGAGCAGTATTGTGACATTTGTAAAGAACACGTTGAGATTTGAAGTTTTTTCATTTTATAATGAATGTCAATATTGTAATATTGTAATATGTTACATCTTAAAGGCCCCGAAGGCAATACCATATTTTTTAAACACTTTAATAATAATAATAATAATAATTTATTTGGGATTGAAATGTGCAAAGTTGTTGCTACAGTGGAGGAAAATATATATAGGATAATTGGTTTATGCAAGAAAGATCTCTGGATAAGAGATTTCAATGTTCATCCCTTTCCATTTTCATAAACCCTAATCTGTGGGTTTATAGATGAGGACGGAGGACGTAATATTCACTACGCCCATAACCACTGTGGAAATGCCCTAAATAAACGTATTTTTATAAGAGATTTGGAGGTTATGAACCCCCGATCAGAATCTACCGGTCTCCTGCTAGAAACCTTTTGTAACTCCTCATATGGCTCTTCAATTGATTTTATAATAGCTTCAGCCAGATTGGGAGGAACTCTTAACAACAGGAAAGTTGAAATTTTGGGATTTTAGAGACAATGCGGCTGTAACCTGGCATATGAACTGGCCAGGTATTCATGGCCTTAACTTTTCACATATAAAACCCTCCATAGCAAGAAAGAATGGGATAACACTTAAGTGGGAGGGCATTGATAAGACTGTTCTCATTCCCCAGGTAGTCACAAAAAGAAAGAACGAAATAGCAATATGTCTAGACCCAAATCAGGACCCCAAAGGGTATATGCTCAAGAACAGGCGATAATCATCGCCAACCTAGGTTAATGCACTGGTAGAGGTATTCTCAACACGCCGGCAACAGGCGATAGTATCCCAATAACGTGTCAAATGTCTGCATTCAAATTACCGGGACACCGTAAAAAAGGAAACCCGAACGTGAAAAATAGTGGGGATGGGCCCTACAGCGATAACAAATTAGCGATAAGCAGCGCCAGGTTTGCTTTTCCCACGTCAGGCAGGAAAAATCCCCATAAAAGCTGCAAAACAAAAACCTCAAACAACTGAGAAGCACCATTGAGGAAGCTGGAGCAACTACAGAGGCCAACCAGAACTCCACAAACCCCCCGTAGGATCAGCCAGGGAACTCGGGGATGGAGAAGGGCAAGGAGAAGAAGAAGAGGAACCCCCGATTCAGTCCTCAGGAAGATAAAATCCTGCCACGGTGGTAGTCTGGGGGGCTGGTACTGGAGGTGGTCCTGGGGGTGGTGGAGGTGGGTGTTGTGGTCCTCTTGGGTCTTGAGCTGCATGATCAGTAGCTCCATGGCATCTGTTGGTCTTCAGATGTGGCTCTGGGCTGGGCTCCCTTTCTACTGCAGGTTTGCGTCCAACTTAAGACCAGAAAAAAGCAGCTCTTAAGTCTCTGCTGCTAACGTGCTTTATCGCCTATTTTTGGCCCACATCACCGATCTGGCTGGTCGTTGAGAATATCGTGAAGTGGTGTTATCGTGAGTTTTTGGACGGGAACGCCTACTCTGCATATGTTTAGCGTTAGTTGTCGCTGTCAGCCTTGGCGATGATTTTGGCAGCAGCTATCGCAGGTAAACTGACGATGTCGGCTGTTAGCGCAGGCTTGTAAATAGGGCGATAAATCTATCACCTCTTTTGTGTCGGAAAAGTGCAGCCAAGTCTACTATTGAAGCCTTTGAAGCCCTTCTGCTGAAGGTGAAAAGGAATCTCTCAAAGAGTGGTGGATCACACAAACACAAGCAACTGAAATGGTTTGATCATGACTGCACTAAAGCATTTTCCGACCTACATCGATCACTCAAGTCTGTACCACAAAATTCCTCACTTGAGAAACAGGCCCGCAGTTATTTTGTGGCGAGGAAGAATAGATGCAAGGGATTTCAGGTCAACGATTAACGCCCTATTCCTAAAATGGAACTCTAATCCTAATTTGGACACGCATGTGGATGAGGACTCATGGGTGGAGCATTTTAGTAAAATGTTTAATGTTTTGCAAGAGGGTCCCGGTGCAACAGTTTAAGAGTTTGTTCCATCCTCTGGTTTCACCTTTACTTTTATTAATGCGGAGATAGTTATAGCTTTGGCACAATGCACCAGTGATAAGGCACCTCGTATAGACGGTGCCCCAATAGATTTTTTTTATAGACTGCCCGAACTCTGGGGACCCTTGCTTACTAATACTTTTAATGCTATAGCAAAAGAGGTACCTCCTGCTTCCTGGCATAAAGCCATTTTAATACCAATTTCTAAAAAAAGGAGATAGTAAGACCCTAGAAACTATATATAGACCAATCCTACTCCTGGACAGCACGGCAAAACTTATGAGTGCTTTTAAATAGATTGGAGACATGGGCACTGACAATCAACATCTTGTTCCCGGCACAATATAATAATAATAATAATAATAATAATAATAATAATAATAATAATAATAATAATAATAAAGAAGTTTATAAAGTGCCTGGTTACACTGACTAGTGTGTCCCCGCGCTGCGGCCTATTGGAGCAACCCGGTCCGAGATAGGAGGCCGGGAGATACCGGGCGAGAGGGGCGTCTATGGCTGGAATAGCCAGGTCTTTAGCTTTTTTCGGAACTTGGCTTCAGATTGTTCCAACCACAATTCCAAGGGGAGTGCGTTCCATTATTTAGCTGTTAGGTAGCGGAAGGATCGGCCCCCCATTCTTATTCTTTTTATAACTGGGACTTGAACAAGACCCGCGCCCCAGGAGCGCAGGGCCCTGGAAGGCGTATGGATTTAGAAAAGGTAGAGCTACTCAAGATCAATGCCTGAACTTGAGCCTGCATACAGCAAAGAACACCCACCCTAAGCAAGGTAATTTATATATATCCTTCATGGATCTTAGCGTGGCCTTTGACTGCGTATCTTATTCCTAGCTATGGAGGATCATGAGGGAAATGGGGGTAGACCAGGCATTAATTACCTTCATAAGACAACTGTACTCGCGAAACGAAGCATGTGTAAGGTATGGGTTACAGCGCAAGTGCACCAGATGGTTTCCAGTTACTAGACGAGAATGTCAAGGGTGTATTCTCGCCTCCTTTCTGTTCTCGTTATATATAAATGGGGTGGAGTACAGATTGCTAGAACCAGCCATAGATGTTCCAAGAATAAACAAGATGTGCATCCTAATTTTATTATATGCAGACAATGCAGTTTTAATTGCACAAACAGGAAGGTCCCCCCAGAAATTGTTAAATACCTATGTAGATTTTATGAAAGGTTAGGATCTTCACACAAACATTTGTTTTAATTGCAGGCCAAAAGCTGAGAAATGCCCTGTCATTTTGATATCAAGTCATATAGTGGTACATATCTAGTGGTCACTTTTGACTATAGGGCATCCTGGAGGAGTATGGTAGAGAATGGTGGGACCATGCTTGAAATTAGTACAAACGCCATTTGTTCATTTTCTAAAAAGTTCGGAACAAGAAACCCAGATATTTTAAGAAAGGTTTTTGGGGCTAAATCTAGTGCAGTAGCTATGTATGGTGCAGGAGTGTGGGCCATGTCAATGTCATTCTCCTATGGCACCCAATATGCTGCAGAGATACTGTGTCCCTTACTCAACAAATAATACTGGATTGCTTATCCCTTGAACATAAAGAGGATATTTAATGGTTAAAGTATGTAAAATACACTCTACATACCCTAGATCTAGGGAGTTTATTTAAATTCCCTGGAAAATGTGCCTCTGTCTCAAAAAAAGCTTTAAAGCCCCATTTTATAACCATAGCTAATGAGGGGAGAATAAATGTACACCGTAATAAACCGCTTGTCAGGGAAAACATTGAAGGCCAATTGCAGGTTGAGAAGATACCCTCCTATCTGGAGTTTGTAACAACCCGACGGCACAGATTTATTCTGTTAAGGTTTTGCCTTGATTACATTTCATGCATGTTGGGCCACCCTGCTGGTATTTACTCCAGTAATGATCTCCTTTGTTGCCCTTGTGAAGATCTCTCATGTCAAACTGATTCGAACATTTTTTTTTTGTCAGTTTTATTGTAATCATTGGAAAAGGTTTTTAATTCCACTTTTGCGTAAGCATAATTTTAGGCAAGGTCGCCTAGCTCTATATTTATTACATATGCTGCCTCGCCCTCTAACCTGTTAGAGTGTTGCTTCCTTTTTATGTATGTCTTTGAAAACCAGGAAATCGCTTATTTGCTGAAATGAATGAATTGTTCATTTTTAAAGTTTTTATCTGTGATGTATATTTACACTTTTATGATTAATTTTGTGTTAATCGAATAAAGTAATTTTGATTGATTGATTGAGTACTATACTTATTATTACTGCACCTACTGCAGCTGATGTTGTTTCCACTGATCCAACTCTCTTAGACTTTACTGTTTCTCTTACTGTACCTGTGGCTCCTGCTTTTCAACAAACTGCTTCTGGTTCTTATGTGGGAACAGGCTAATTTTCATCTGACTCTCTTGACAGTTTCTCTGTTTTAGACACTCCACCTACATGGGCCTATGTTTTTTTTTCATGGCTGAAACACAATTATCTGGTCCCTTTCGAACATTTCAGCTGTTCCTGTAACAGACAGAAATGTTTGGGATAAAGTGCATTATGATATATTCTGATCAATGGAAATGTGACAAATACCTTTTGTTTTTAAGGTTTCAATGGATGATGTACATGTACCTGGGTTGCATTCATATGATTGGGGTGTTGAGACTGCAAACTCCATGCTCTTGGAGCTGGAGTACCATACTGACTCAGAGGACCTGTATTTAAATTCAGCTAATTATAGTTACATGTTCTGTTACCATCATTATGACCATCGCTATTTACATCAAACTACTGTTCAGTGCACCGTTTTTAATTATACATAATGGGAACATTGTCCAACTACCCCTGGGTAGAAAAGGCCTCAACACATTTAGAAAACAAGCAGACAATGACCAAGACATATTTCAAACCACTGCATGCTGGCATCTCCAAAAAGTCTGCTTGGAGTCTTGTAAATGGTGCTTCTGATTTGCCAATATTATTCATCACAGTCAATATCTTTTCTCTTAATTGATTTTTTTACAGCATTCAAAAAGTGATGGGTAGAATGCTTGAATCAATCTCAGTCACTTGTAATCACTGGAGGCCACATTCCAGTGTATCGTTATTTTGTACACCATGATACCTCAGTTTATGTCCAGCTTTATGCAAATCAGTCCTGACCATGCTCCAATGGGAACAGTCCAACTCAAACTGCCAAGTTAGGTCCTCAATGAAACAGAACACAAGCAACCCACGAATGGTTCCCTCTTGTTATGGGCTTGATTGATTTTCTGGTATCTCAGGCACCTAACACATATGTCCTCAGCAACATTTCTGAATCCATGTTTTTTTATTACACATAACGTTTGGCTGTTGTATTGCTTTCAATAAATACAATGTGTAAACACTTTCATTTGTAGGAGCTTCAGACAAAGTCATAAAGACCCTCCGTGACTACAGTTGACTAAAGTCATGAACCACTCAAAAAATATATTGTCTTTCTGTATAAATTGTCACTTTCAAATCTTTGGCTAAATGCTACAAATTCTGCCTCCTGTGCTGAGGTTACATTCGGCAGTAAAAATGCTTCCAGTGTCTCAGAAAAAGGAACATACTGCATAGGCTGATCTTAATGCTCCATATATGTGTCTCTTAAACAAAAAAACATCAACAAAAAATGTCAGAGCAACCATTTACAAAGTAGCTTCTTTAACATCTGGTCCTGGTTTTGTACATAACTCATTAAGTGCAATGCAACTGTGTTCTTGTTCCTCATCATTATCATCATTTCCATTGTTTTCCCTACATTTGTAGCTCCTCTTTTTAAGTAGTAGGCAGTGTTGCTGGATTCAATGAATTGCACCTTTTAATACAATTTTGCTAGAATTTCGTCCTCATAATGAGTTAGCTTGATGTGTGTCATGTGCTGAGTTCTCGCTCAGGTTAACAAACTCTTAATCAAAAGAGGGACATACAGATTTCAGACATCCTGAAAGACTTAATGCTACTGGATCCAATACTCACTGGTCACATTAATCCACAATGTCTATTTGAAAGGATTGACAATGCACATCTACCTTACTCATGACAAAACAGAAAGAAAGTTAGATTATAATTTGGCATTCCCATGGCTGGTGCATGAAATAGACTCTTTCTCAATTCTTTGACTGCTTTTAAACATTTTTCGCAAATGGTACCCGGTCTTTTATGACACTGTGGGTCAGTCTTGCTAAAGGCGTTGCAATCAAGGAATAGTTCAAAATCTGTTGGAGACAGTAGGCAACAATTCTAAGAAACATCCAAACCACCCTCTGAGTAGTTAGTGGGCTCATTTTCAGAGATATTTTTTATTTTGAGACTTTCTTCTCATATTTTGCAAAATGGGGACCTAAATACTTGACTTCTTGTAGGTAATTGGATTATCATTTGTGCAGAGTGTGAGGCCTGCTCAAGTAATTGGTCCGCAATTTCCCCATACTTGCTTGTTGATGGTATTCTTTATCACGTTGGCTGGGTGGGTGAGAAGGGACAGAGGTTTCTCAGTTGATTTGCGGAAGGACGATGGTTTCTTGAGGAAGGCATTAACCGCTGCATGCTTCCAGTCTTCCTGGAAGGTGGCAGACATGAAGGAGATGTTGATTTTGTGGGCGAGGGCAGTACTGATAGGTAATGTGCTGAGGATGTAGATGTGGTGAAACATGGGAACAAACCACCCCATCTTAACGCTTGACTCTCTCATGGTAGCGAAGCAGAGCAGCCCCAGGCCTACTCAGAGGAGGTGATGTGGACTAGCAATTACCATTCACTGGTACACAATAATAGACTCAATAATTTATTTTCCAGCCAGTGATTTTTTTAGAAAATGAAAAGTACATTTATTACACACACTACCAAGTACTACACATTAGTGTACAAATATATACATAAGGGAGATTAAAAATACCTTAGATGACATTCTGTAATCACAATACCCTCCCACCCATAGAAGAAACATAGTACAATGTAGGGGGTATCATGTTAAATAAAACAAGCTTTTTGTCTTTATCAAGGACATCACAACATATAAGGTAAGCCTATTGGCTTTGTCAAAGGTTCACCATATTAAAACCCTAATAATCTACCTGTTAAAACCACCATTGTTTCATTATAATCGTCAATGCCCTTGTGTAAATTCAATAGTTACTGTCAATAAAATTGTTAACATTGTTCAACAATCATTGTCTGCATAAGTGGGCAATAAAGCATTGAAAAGTAACATGAAAAGGGCCTGCTTTTTCTATACACCTTCAGGCCACATAAAACACAGTCAAAGAACCCGCTACTTGAGAGTACTGCACTGAAAAACAAAAGCTCTGACCTTGAGAGTGCTTGAAACAATATTGAAAATCCTAAGAGATCATAATTTGTATAACCTCCAAACACAGAGTCAATTTTCAAAAGTTACTTCTGGGGCATATCTGAAACTCCTAAATCCTTCTTCAGTTTTTCCTGAATTTAATGGTGGTCCCCTCCCATCCTATGGCCACTGTAAGGCAAGATAAAGATGCAAATAAGCCTCTCCTGAGGCTTATTTGCATATGTGGCGCTCCCTTCAGGAAGCAGCGACTATTTTTATGAGCGGCTCTCTCGCTATTCAGGAGAGCTACTTTTCTTTTCCTTTTGATATTTCCTTTATTTTTATTTTTATTAATCCCAGGTGTCAGTGCCCACCGGAAACCCGGGTACTTGCTATGTTGGGGACAGCCTTTGGAAGCCCTTTCCCAGCTGCCCTAGCCAGATCCCTGCCTGACCAGCACTTCCTTTTACCATGGGAGGTGGCAGCTGTGCTCTCCCTTTCTGT
This sequence comes from Triturus cristatus, assembly GCF_964204655.1. NCBI lineage: Eukaryota > Metazoa > Chordata > Amphibia > Caudata > Salamandridae > Triturus > Triturus cristatus. The sequence continues at coordinate 684,754,687 of NC_140582.1, read as the reverse complement.
TCCATGCGGGCAGGGTATTGCTTTTCCGGTGGCCACCCCACTTCCCCCAGCCTCAGGCACTGTAAGCAGGGGGAGCCAACCATCACTGGGGAGGTGCAATGGTGCTTCAACCTCATCCTTTGGTTTGGGGGCCGGCAATGGGGTCCTAGCCCCCTTTACAGTGTACATTGCCAGGGAGGTGGGGTTCCCATGCAAATAGAGAGTCTAGGGAGGAAGTGCCATATGTGGTGCCTCCCTGGAAATAAATTAAAGAATCTTGCATCGACCCCTGGGCCCTGGCCTAGCCCACCCCAGGAGTAATTTTGGAAACCAACGGCAGAGCCCAATGGCTTCCATTTTCCTACAGGGATCAATCGTCCCCAACCATTAAAAGGCCATAACTCATGCCTCATTGGGGTGATATGGACAATCTTGGGCTCATTTTACTCCTGGTTGTGAGCTCTAGCCAACAATAGCAGTTCTAGAAGACTTAAATGTGGTGTAATTTTCAGGTTGCTTGTTCCACTGGTTGCCTGCACCAGCTTTTCTGTTTGCCTTGATCTCTGGTGCTCCTCTTCTATTTCTGGGATGCAGAAATCCAGATCTTCCCGCACCTGGTTCTGAGGGAGTGTAAGGAGCCCAGCCTCAATGGCCCATAGAGAAACCCACTGGTCCTGGGGTCGACTGTGGGTAAAGTCCTAAGTCCTTTAGTGCAGCAAGGATCTTTTTCTTTCAGTTGTACATGACTGCTGTCACAGTCACAGTTCAAGGGTTAAAATCTAACAAAAAGTAACTCTCTCTCATTTGTTCAAAGGATTTTAAATGGGGGAAAGTTCTAGATGCTAGCCCCATGGGCCAATCCGAGGATGCCATATCACTTTGACACCCCTGTCCCAAATCTCCTGCACAACATGATGGGACATTTCAAGATGGTGCCATCCAGAAGTCACTGGTCTCCTTTCCTGTGGGAGCCTAAGCACTACTTCTAGCTGACATCACTGCAGGATCCCTTGCACCAAAACATTCAAGAGTAGCCCCCTCCTGTGTTGGCTCCAGTTGTCTGGGCTTCCTCCTTTGTTCAGTGGGCCTGGGCATCAGCCCTGGTACAGTGTGTAATTAACAGATGCAGAATTTCTTCCCCACTTCTTCCTCTTCAAGAGATGAGGGAAACACTGTTAATTGCTAGTTTTGTGTTGTGAGGCATTTGTTCCCTCTGCTGGGGAGAAGAGTAATTACCATGGACCAGGATGATGACAAAATCCCTGAGCTCCGATCCGGAGCTTAGCTAGAGAAGTATGAAACTTCTGACTAACCCATAAGGGCTGTACAATGCAAAGTTAAACAAGGAAGGGAGGCACCCCTATGTGCTATACAGGGACGGGGTATATTATTAGACTAAAAAATAGAGAGTCTCTATATCATAATGTATGAGAGAGAAAATGACCTCTATCTAGGCCAGATGTTTTATACAGATGGTAAGTAATTCTGAAGTTATTAGACAACATCCAGGATAATTGTCAGAGCAGGGAGGCCGGTGCCAAACAGACAGATTTAAAACCCTGTACCATTATCAGTACACAAATTAATCAGGACCTCTCAAATCAACAAATAATGAGGCAAGGATTATAATACCTGTTTTTGACAGTTACTTCATACAAATAGAATTTCTCATGTAAAGAAATCTACATCAATAAAATCGTCCAACTTTAAATATAATACGGTGGCTCTAACGAATATATGAAAAGGATCTATACATTCATAGAGACTCCGTCAGTGAGGCTCTAGCGGTGGTGAGATATCTTTCCTCCAAAGATTATGTAATTGAATAGACATAATCTACCACGATATTAAGATTTTATGAACATTTTATGTCCTGAAGAAGGTGAAAATATCGAACAAACACTGAAACGCTGCGTCGACTTTTAATGTTTTTAAGGTTTTATATATGATTAGATTGTAACCTATAGTTGGAGGAAGACCATAAATAATATTTGACCGAATGTGCAATATAATATCGTTTTTTCTGTAATAAACTGCTTTTTAATATTTTTATGTTTGAATTGAATAGTATTTGTGTGAAACTATATGCCATACTGTGTTTTTGTGGAGAAAAGATAGCAAAAAGTTTTTTCAGATAGAGGCACTTATTGAGGTAAATAACTTCAGAATTACTTACCATCTGTAAAAAACATCTGGCCTAGATAGAGGTAATTTTCCCTCTCATACATTATGATATAGGGACTCTCTGTGTTGCTACATTTATGATCTTGGAATGTGTGTAGTCAAACTGGATGCACATATTTCACCCAGTTTCATAGCTCATGGGACTTTGTAGGGCAGATGAAAGCAAAACTGCCCTCTAAGGCAGATTTCCCTCTATGTCGAAGACAAAACAGTAAATCATTCTAACTTTACTAGTGAGTGCCCCCTAATATAATAAGGCCCAACTCAGGTCAATATCTAACCCTGCAGAGTCCCACCCGTGCCAAGCTTGTGGTGCACAGTCCAGACTGTGCACGATGGCAGCCGTCACATGTGTGCACATGTGTGTGCACACATGTTCACTTGTTACCTGTCAAGAGTCTCTTACCCTAGCTGCATTGTAGTGGCATAATCATCAAAGGCAAACACTTGTAGTAAACCCATGCAGTTCAATTACAGTGTGATTACTGTGGATGAGACACAATTAGTGAGACTCAGCCACAATAAAAAGTCCAAAACCGAATGATCAAAAAGCAAAACTATCTGGGCATACCAAATTGGCTGAACTGACTTTGCAAGACTTCTCTTTGACAGTATTGCATTTTTGTTGGGGAGTTTACTGTCAGCTAAATGATTTAGACAAACAATTGCATCAATGTTACAGTCCTATTTTGTTTTTGATGTGACTAACAAGTCTTCAATATACTGCACAAAGTCTGAGTTACAAGGCAACCTAAAATGTTCTAGGTCTTTCTTCATGATTTGACTAATGATTGAAGAATTTTCTGTATACCCTTGTGGAATTCTACACCACACAAGAACTGTATTTTGAAATTGAAATGCAAAAAGGAATTGACTTTTCTTGTGTAGATTAATTAAGAAGAATGCATGGCATAATTCAATGACAGTAAACCATTCTGCATTTTAAGGAATTTAGAACAAAATTACTTCTGGATTTGGTTCCACAGGACAAAATGTGATGACAATTCAGTTTATCCTGCTCAGATTTTGGACAGTTCTCCATTTTCCAATTGGTTTCTTCATTCCCATTACAAGACAATTACACAGGCTACCAAGTACCCCCTAAAGGATTCCCAGCATGATCATTTTTTTCGTCACTGGCTTCATTCTTTACTCTGCCTCCTTCTCTTACTGTTCAGTTCTAGGGAAAATTGCATCTGGTCTCACTTTTATTTTAACTGGTTCATCAGTTTCAATCAATTGAATCTCCTGGTCAGACAAATATAGTTCATCATTGACAGTCAAACAGAAAATCATCATGTGTTTGTAGAGTGCAACTTATCACCTGTGAGGGAATCCATGCGGTGGGCTGCATTTTTCAGTTGAAGAGCCAGGTCTTGAGCTTCTTCCTGACATCTGTCAGCAAGGGTGATGTTCGGAGGTGTAGGGAGAAGGGGTTCCAGGACTTTGCCATGACGTGGAAAAAGGAGCATCTTCTGGTGCAGCAGAGCCATATGCTCTGTGTCTGTGCGAGGGCAAGGTAGAAGGAGCGAAGGTTCCTGGAAGGTTGGTGGAAGTTCAAGCGTGGTTAATGAATGTAGGCCCTAGATCATGAAGGGCTTTGTAGCTGTGGGTCAGGAGTTTGAAAAGGCATCTTTTCTGTATTGGGAGCCAGTGAAGGTCTCTCAGGTGCTGGGTGATATTTTAGGCAGGTTGAGGGTCAGTCTGGCTGCTGTGTTCTGTATCGTCTGAAGTCTTCTCATGAGTTGCCAGTGGTGCTTGTGTAGAGTGCATTGCCGTAGTCCAGACCACTGGTGATGAGGGCATGCATCACTGTTTTTCTGATCCTGATGGGGAGCCATTTGAAAATTCTGCGGAACATGCAGAAAGTGTGGATGCAGGTTGGGGAGACGGCATTGACCTGTCATTTCATGGAGAGTTTGCTATCCAGAATTATGCTGAGGTTGTTGGTGTGGTCTTTTGGTGTGGGGGTGGGTCCTAATTCTGATGGTCCCTGGAAGTCGTTCCAGAGGGTGGTGTGCCTTCAGAAAATCAGCACCTCAGTTTTATCTGTGTTGCGCTTAAGGCAATTGTCCTTCATTCAGGCTGAGATGTTCTTCATGCAGATGTGGAAGTTGGATTTCAGGGTTGTGGGGTCGGCTGAGAGCAAGAGGATGAGCTTGGTGTCGTTGCCAAAGGAGATGATGCTGATGTCATGAGTCCTGAAGATGTGTGCTGTCAGTGTCATGTAGATGATAAAGAGGATTGGACTGAGGGACAAACCTTGAGGGATGCTGCAGATGGTGCGCTTGGGTTATGAGGTGAAGGGAGGGAGGCAGATTCTCTGGCTGTCCTGAATGAGGTATGAAGCCATCAATATAAGAACATCCTCTTTGGTTCTAGATCTTGTGTAGATGTTGGATGAGAGTGTGGTGGAAGAATTGTCGAGGAGGATTAGGGCGGCTGAACCCTTCTGTTGAGTAGGGTGAATATGTTGTTTGTTGTATCGATCAGAGCCTTCTCTGTGCTGTGGTTTGCTATGAATCCTGATAGGGAGGGGTCCAGCAGGTTGTTTCTCTCCAGGTGTTTGGTGAGTTGGAGGTTGATGACTTTCTCCAGGACCTTGGTGGGAAATGGGAGAAGCAAGATTGGGGTAGTAGTTTTGGAGATCACTGGGGTCTGTGGAGGGTTTCCTTAGGAGTGGTCTGACCTCTGAGTGTTCCCAGGCATCAGGAACGGTGGCTGTGGCAATGTAAGCATTGATGATGGTGGTCAGCTGGTGGCTTATCTCCTGACTCCAGAGGGAGCAGAGGAGATGGGAGCAGGGGTCGGAGAGTGCTCTCGAGTGGATGGAGTTCCTTAAGGCAGTAGTGTTTGGTGTTTTAAGCTGTTCCCCTGTGGTTAGCGGGTGGTCAGTGGAGGTCCTTGTGGGGTGGGAAGACAGGAGAGGTCAGTGGGTTGGGGATTGAAGTTTCTGTATATGGTGGCTATCTTGTTGAGGAAGTCTTCTGCTAGAGTGTTGCAGAGTTTCTGTGCGGAGGCGGCTGATGGGCAGGTGAACTCTTCGACAATTGTGAAGAGTACCTTAGTATGGTTGACGCAGGCCTTAATGTGGTTTGCCAGAGCCTCCTTTTTCGCATCGTTGAGTTGCTTGTGGTAGTTGTTGAGAGCAGACTTGAAGGTGGCTTGATCAATGTCATTTCTGCTGGCTGATTACAGTATGTCTTATATCTAGAGGTAGGTTTTCTTTTGTCAAAGCTGGGAATAACTGAACTCTAATCTCTAGCAAATTTATTTTGAAAACGGAATCCTCATCTGGTATTTCAATGGCTCTACCATTGATTGCACAATGAATCACAAAATTCGTTTTGCAAAGCACGTCTCTACACACTGGGTTAATAGTACTAGAATCACACAAAAAGAACAGTTGTTTTTTTTCCACCTGACCAATTATAACTGGGACATCTGATGTAACCTGATTAACAATTTGTTATTACTAATCCCTACAACTTAGACTTAGGTTTGGGACTTTCACATGATGAATGTAGAACCCTCGTATAGTTTAAAAATGGAACAGGATGGCCATTGACCTTTCCCTCAACATATGGGGCACTTTGGTCTAGCTTTTGAACTGCTCTGAGTAAATAACCCTCCTGTGCCCTCAGCCACCATCACTGTGAGTTGCTCCTAGCTGATTCATCATTAAGAATCAATGGATTCTCTTGGTACTCTCCACTCTAAGGCACTTTATTTCTCATATTTTGCTGCATCACTGCTGCTGAAGGCATTAAAATTCAAAACACTTTTTTTGATTTTCTAAACCCTGCTCAAAATTTGGCATAGATGGGATCATCATATGTTTCTGCATCTTAGGAACAACTTCACACAGAATTCTATTAGATTGATGGCAACACTCAATTTTTTAATACATGTTTTTTTCCACAGAAGTGAGAGAGTTTCTATTTATAATTTTAGTGTTCACATTTATCCCATCATTATTCATGTTATGTTACTTTATGTTATATTACATCATGTTATGTCATGTTATGTTATTTTCGTTATGTTGATTTGTAGACCACACTAATCACCAGTTAGGGTATGTGGGCGATTGAGCTGGTGTGTCTGTGTGTGGTCCCTGTAGAGTTATTTGAAGAGCCAGGTCTTCAGCTTCTTGGCGAACTCAAAGAGTGAGGAGGAGGCTCTGATGTGTTGTGGGATATTGTTCCGTGTTTTGGGTGCAATATAGGAGCACAAGCACTTCTTGCTCTGCTTTGTGGATGTGGGTGTGTGTGGGAATGAGTGAGATTGAGGCTGACCATACGTGTCTGGCAGATTGTTGGAAGTGTATGTAGTCGTCTGTGTATACTGGTCCAGTGCTGTGCAGGACTTTGTTGGTGTGTGTGAGGCGCTTGAATTGGCTGTGTTTGTGGATGGGGAGCCAGTGGAACTCTTTGTGTTGAGGTGAGATGTGGGTGTGGTGTGGAAGGTTGAGTATGAATCTTGCAGCAGCGTTTTGAATGGTCTGAAGTCTGTGTAGAAGCTGCATGGATATTCCAACATAGATTGCATTTCTGTAGTCGGGTCTTGTTGTGAGGAGGGCTTGCATGACATTTGTCTGGTGTTGTGTGGCAACCATTTGAAGCATTTTTGCAGCATGCATGGGATGTGGAAGTAGGTAGAGCTCACTGTGTTAACTAGTGCCTTCATATTGAGATTGTTGTCCAGGATGATCCCCAGATTTCTGGCGTGGTTGATGGGTGTTGGTATTGGTCCTAGTTCTGTTGGCCACCAGGTGGCATCTCATGGGGAGATCTGATTTCCAAAGAGCAGTGTTTCTGTTTTTTTCGAGTTGCGCTTCAAGCAGTTGTTTCTCAAACACTCTGCAAAGATAGTCATAAAGCTGGTAAAATTGGTCTTGGTGGCAGTTGTGTTGTCTGTCAGGAAGCGGATCAGTTGGGTGTCGTTGCTGTAGGACAAAGTTACTCATAGTACGGCCCGCGGGCCACCAGCAGCCCGGCAAACCTTCCTTGGCGGCCCGCGGACCTTGCAGACATCCTACCTCTGTTTAAAAAAAAAAAAATTAAATAGTGTTAGCAAACACTGCCGGGTGCAGCAGCCCGGACTCTGAGACTCTGCTCTGTGGGGGCCGGGGGATTCCAGTGATTGTCAAAGTGGAGATGCAGGGGCCTAAGAGGTGAAATACAACAAAGCTTTATTAACATGCAAATGGTCTTTTAAAGACCTATGAAGTACTCGGCTGTGTGTGCGTGCTGGAAAGCTGTCTCAGTGGGGCTGTGTGTGCGTGCTGGCAAGCTGTCTCAGCCCGGGCTGAGGGCTGACACCTGACACACACACGGGGTGAGATGACAGAGGGTGACGGAGGGAGGAAGAGGGAGACGGAGGGAGACAGAGGTTGACAGAGGGTGACAGAGAGAGGGACACAGAGAGGCGCAGTATAGGGGAGACAGAGGGAGGAAGACAGAGGGAGGCAGAGGGAGGGAGAGGAAGAGAGACAGAGGGAGGGAGACAGAGGGAGGGAGACAAAGTGGGAGGGAGACGGAGGGAGAGAGACGGAGGGAGACAGAGGGTGACGGAGGGAGGGAGAGAGACAGAGGGAGAGGGAGAGAGACAGAGGGAGAGAGACAGAGGGAGAGGGAGGGAGACAGAGGGAGGGAGAGACAGGAAGGGATTGAGATAGAGGGAGGGAGACAGAGAGAGGGAGACAGAGGGAGGGAGAGGTAGAGAGGGAGGGAGGGAGACGGAGGGAGGGAGACGGAGAGAGACCGAGGGAGACCGAGGGAGACCGAGGGAGACCGAGGGAGAGAGACAGAGGCAGGGAGACAGGGAGGGAAATGGAGGGTGACAGAGGGAGGGAGGGAGACAGAGGGAGACAGAGGGAGACAGAGGGAGAGAGACATAGGGAGAGAGACAGAGGGAGATAGACAGAGGGAAAGAGACAGAGGGAGTGGGAGGGAGACAGAGGGAGAGACAGGGAGAGAGACCGGGAGAGATAGAGGGAGGGAGACAGAGAGAGAGAGATGGAGGGAGGGAGACGGAGGGAGGGAGATGGAGGGAGGGAGATGGAGGGAGACAGAGGGAGGGAGGAAGACAGACGAGGGAGGGAGGGAGACGGAGGGAGGGAGACGGAGGGAGACAGGGAGGGAGGGAGACAGAGGGAGACAAGGAGGGAGGGAGAAAGAGGGGGAGGGAGAGGGAGGGAGACGGAGGGGGAGGGAGCGGGAGACAGAGGGAGAGAGACAGAGGGAGAGGGAGGGAGACAGGGAGGGAGACAGGGAGGGAGAGGGAGAGAGACAGAGGGAGAGGGAGGAAGAGAGACAGAGGAAGAGAGACAGAGGGAGAGAGACAGGGAGGGAGAGAGACAGGGAGGGAGACAGAGGGAGAGGGAGGAAGACAGAGGGAGAGAGACAGAGGAAGAGAGACAGAGGGAGAGAGACAGAGGGAGAGGGAGGGTGACAGAGGGAGGGAGAGAGACGGGGAGGGAGACAGAGGGAGGGAAACAGAGGGAGGGAGATAGAGGGAGGGAGACAGAGGGAGGGAGACAGAGGGAGAGGGAGGGAGAAGGAGGGAAGGAGAGGGAGGGAGAGGGAGGGAGAGAGACAGGGAGGGAGAGGGAGAGGGAGAGGGAGGGAGGGTGAGAGACAGGGAGGGAGACAGGGCGACAGAGAGGGAGACAGGGAGACAGAGGGGGAGACAGAGGGGGAGACAGAGAGGGGGAGACAGAGATGGGGAGACAGAGGGGGAGACACAGGGGGGAAGACAGAGGGGTGGAGACAGAGAGGGAGGAGGGAGACAGAGAGGGAGAAGGGAGACAGAGGGAGGAGGGCGACAGAGGGAGGGAGATGGAGGGAGACAGAGGGAGGGAGGGAGGGAGACAGAGGGAGGGAGGGAGACAGAGGGACGGAGACAGACGGAGGGAGACAGGAGGGAGGGCGACAGGGGAGAGAGACAGGGAGAGAGAGACACTGGGAGAGAAAGAGAGAGAGGGGGAGGGATGGGGAGGGAGGGATGGGGAGAGAGAGAGGGAGGGGGAGGGAGAGGGAGAGAGGGAGGGGGAGAGAGAGAGAGGGAGGGGGAGAGAGGGAGGGAGAAGGGGAGGGGAGAGGGGAGGGAGGGGGAGAGGGAGAGAGAGAGAGAGAGATGTGTGTATGCCGGGTCTGGTGGCTCAGTGGACGAAGGCGTCTGCTGCAGGGACCTTTGTTCAACCTCATGGTTACAATTTTTTTGCTTTAGCCCCGCCCCTCCCCCTCTGACCCCGCCCCCGCCCCCACTGGTGCGGCCCTCGGCCACAAACCACATTGTAAATTTGGCCCCCGAAAGAAGGTTTGTGAGTACCCATGCTGTAGGAATGGTGATGTCTTGGGATTGCATGCTGTCCATGAGCAGTGACATGTAGTTTGTGAACTGTGTCAGGCTGATGTATGATCCCTTGGGTACTCAGCAGATCAGGTTCTTGGTTTCTGAAGTGAAGGGTGACGGACCAGCTCTTTGGGTTCTTAGTTTGAGGAAGGAGCAGATCCAGTTCAGTGTGGATCCATGAATGCTGACTTTGGGCAGTCTTCTGAGGTGTGTGTGGTGGGAGAATGAGTTGAATGCTGCAGAGAGGTTGGGCAGGATGAGGGCCTCTGTTTCTCCTCAGTCCAGAATGGTCCTGGTGTCATTAGTGACTGAGATGTCCAGTAGGTGGTGGTGCATGGGTGTGTTGAAGATGTTGCTAATGGTTGTGTGGGGTGTGTGAGCAGTTTGCTTCAGGCGAAGCAGCAGGGAAGCAGGTGAGAGCTCCTACTGTGGTGTGTGATGAAGCATGGTAGCATCAGGAGGAGAAGCATTCTATGTCAAGTAAATGAAGGAGTACTGTGATTGATCACATTCATCATTCCTCTTATACCACCTTGCATTTGCATATATCCATTGTGCACCTTGCATTTAATTCATCCTATTTGTTTCATGCTGAACATAAATTATATGTGAACACCCATTTGGTTGCAGGCTTTTCTCTCAAACTGCTTTGTCTGAGCAATCATGATTTTTTCTTTGATTCTTTTCCTGTTTGATCAAAGTAATCACTACTGTATTTCACCAGTTTCATAATCTCATCTCTGCTTTTTGTCTGCCATCACAGTTCACTCTGTTGCTTGTGATTACTAAACTCTGGCCACAAACTCAAAACGAAAGCAGAAATTAATTCACTGACACCATCTTTCTCTGGATGTTCAACTCTGCTGTGTTTCTTGGAAATCTGCTTGAGCCTCTCATGAAAAATATGCTCTTACTCCTGTGAATTTTTCAAAACTTTCACCCAATTTATATCCCTTTCATGCACTCTTTTGTTCAAATGCTCAATTACCTGTCTGCACTTATTGGGTACTTCCTTAGAATGTGCATCATTAGGAGCATCCCTAACTGGTTCTTCGGTGTGCCACAGGAAATACAAATCTTGGCCAATTAATTTAAGTCAGTCTACAACATGTGTGATATGCTTGTCAACGGTTGTACACTTTTGTACCACTTCTCTGCAGAAGGAAATTCCTAAAACCGTTTCTGTTTCAATTTCCAAATCATTTGCAGTACCCCATGCTGTACCTCCAATTAATTTAACTTTGTTATTACTTGCAGTCCCATTAAGCCCATTTCTTTAATTTTATGATGAATCAAATCCATTTTATAATTTAGCTTCATGTTTTTAATTCTACTGCTGTCCACCTGGCAGTCATGAGTTAACTTCTCTAGTTTATGGTTTGTCTGATTTGCGCACCTCACTGCTTCTTTGGTCAAATATCTAATTTCATCAACATTGCATGCCAGTGACCCGTTTAAATCAATGTTTTCCTATAACATTTTATCAAATTCACTATTTTTTAAATGTTAATATTAATAGATTTGCGAGGCTCTTTGAGCACTACTGTTCTAATAGGTCAAACAAATACCACTGTTTGTATTAGGCAACGCTGTTATTTCCATTTCAGTTGGTGCACTTGGCATTACAACGGTATAAGCTTGCACTGTAGTGCATCTACTCCTGCTCCCATGTCAGAGCCAGAACCAGAAGAACCATTTGCTCCCACTGTGGAGGAGGACCAGAATTCAAGAGATTGTTAAGAGAACTATCCTTCTCTTCAGAATCAATGTCCTGCCTGACTACTTAATCTACCTTGTTTTTAACATTTGTTTCTTTCACTGTGGATGATAAGCTCTTACCGCTTTTATCATATCCTCCCTCCAACATTTTTTTTGATAATTCCACCTACGCTCCAGCTGCTGCTGTCTGACGGAAACCTTCACTATCTTTTTCTCCTTCACAGTAGCCATTTGATCCCATTCAGTTAGTGCTTCAATCTTTGTATCTCTTTGCATTGCCTTCATGTCAATCAAGGTTTGTCTAAGGAAATCCAACTTTTTAATGTTGGTAATGACCTGAATATATTTCTACTCCTCTTTTAGAGATTGATGGCAATAAGTACATTTGTGGAGAAAGCATCTGCTCATAAAAACCTAAAGAGTGAAACTTAGAAGACAAGAAAGAACTGTCAAACTGCCTTCATCATCAATGTACATAGAATGCCATTTTGGCACCAATAGCATGACACTGTCGCAATGGCAGCAACCACCACTGGTCCAGTCAGATACTAATATTCAGAGTGAGAAGAACAGAAACTCCCTTTCAGCTTCCTCACTTTCATACCCGCTTCTGAAGAACCAGGGCCTTATGGGCCTGGCGGCGCAGGGCACGCCTTAATCTCCTGAGTTCACCTGCTTTGTTGAACAGAGACACAGGACACTCTGTTGAGCGTAGAAGATCAGGTTTATTAGCTGCAGCTAAGTACAGTTGTCCCAGAAGTACACCCGGTATGTTCTTAGGAGACTGCCACTTTACTCCATGGCGCACAATCTTTTATAGCACATAGATTCACCAAGAACACTCCCAATGCATACATGGTTAGCCAATGGGAAGAGTTTGAAAACAAGATATAACCAATGAGAAAAGTTTGAAAACAAGATATCATGTAACCCAAATAAACCCCTCTTACAACTGTTTTTGTCACCCCTCCCCACAAGTTAATCAGTGGTAGTGTCTACAACTCAACTTGCAGGTGGCAGGACACATTTGTATGCTTTGGAGGACAGTTGTGAAATGAGAGAATACAAGTAGAGAATAGCGAAGGCCAGAAGATAAGATAAAGTCAGGAAAGAATGGCGCAAACCAACAGATAGTTGAAACAGGGATCAGTCGGACAAGACGGGGATTAATGGACTCAGCCAGTCCCTGACATCAGTCTCGTAAACAGAGGCAGGAGGTTATTTGAACACGTCGCAGTGAGATCAGCATTAAAAATTCGTTCATTGTGCTGCCTGAGTGAGGGCAACACAAAATGGTGGTGGGACACAAAATGGTGGCTAAATACGAGCGAGATCGAAAATCGAATTTCCTCACGTCATCAAGAGTATTATATGCAAAACTGTGTCGTTTAGCACCACACCCTTTCGGTTGATATTAGTTTCTGATATTCTGAGAAAGTGCATACATTATGGCATTATAAAGGCAGTCAAAATGATAGATTCAAGAGATGGTGGATAGCCTTGTTTTTTTCTTGTCAATCTTTGGTTTTAGATACGAGTGACTTTCTGTCTGGTGTTGTTATGTATCATCCACCCAGAGGGTCACACATTCACGGAGCTAGTAAAAGTGTCTCGGACAGTGAGAAATGAAAATTACACAATTCCTATTTACCTAAACAAGCCCCAGGGAAAAATTTAATTGCGCAGGCCTACTGACCTAAGACAACCTTGCTGTTCTCCATTAGGGCAGTCATGCAATAGTCCTGCAACTGCTGCTTTAGTATTGATGGGGGGCCAAGCTGCGGAATCCAGTGCAACAAGTGGAATGACAGGCTAGACTTCCTGCTTTGTGAGTTTGAACCTATGTGCACAAACAAATATGCTTGCAAATCTGAGAAAAGCAAAAGATCCTTCCTAAATATTTGATCACATTCTAGACAGTCTAAGACACTATATTACGGGGGCAGTCAGCAAATCGTACCTAAATAAAAAAAATTGTAAGAAATCTTATAGGGACACTAATTCTGCTTGTTCCTACAACATGAAAGGCATGCACTTTTAGTGCAGAATTTGAATATCCACTTTTGGAGATAATTTTAAGAAAATTTCGAAGCATTTCTTTGTGAAAGGGAACGCAAATGCAAGCAGTGGCAAAGCTATATGTTCTTTCCCATGAAACCTATTGTCTTTGCCAAATGCTTATTTTTTCCTCAGACGACTGCTGTTCAACACAGGTTCAGTTACCTTCTTAAATCATTAAAATTAGCTTCCTGTGCACGTGCATGCATGGAGACGCGCCAGTGGCCATTTTGGTATTTGAATTCACTGCTTCATGGTGCATAATGGCCAATTTGAATGGTCAATTAAAAACAAAATAAAATCAATTTAAGCACTAAATAAAGAGTCCTGCTAGCATTGTGTAGATACTGGTCCTTTCCTGAAAAATAAAGAAAAAGGGAAGGGGAGCAAAGGGTATGGAAACAACTGACCCGGGAACAATGTGTGGTTGCAGGACCCGTAAGCAAGCAATTGGGAGAAACAGTATGTGGGAGATTGGAAGGCGAGTGGCTGGGGAGCAGAAGGAGAGTAGTGAGATCAAGAGTGGTGGGACTGAGTGGACAGGAGATACTGAGGAAAGTGATGCACTTCCATGAAGCGCTGATAGACAATTAAAAAAGTAGTCCTCTCATCTCAGCAGTGGACTACGTAAGAAGGAATGAGTAGTAGGAGAGGGGCTGGTCAAAAGCTCATTGTATACATTTTGTTATGTGTTAGACCTGGCATCCTTGGCGTGGTTTTCCCCTACTTTTTGTCTCTACCGCCTGTGTTTTTGATGCTGTGCTGGAATTCCTTTTTCCTGGCTTAGATGCTTTGGGCACTTTACCACTGCTGATTAGTGTCAATCAAAGGAGATAAGAAGTTGAGTATCATTCGCATATGAAAGAGGTGTGAACCCAAAAGCTCTGATGGTTCCAGCAAGGGAGGCTACATAGATGCTACATAATGGGAGGATACATAGATGCTAAATGATGTGCTCAACAAGAGCCCTGAGGCACCCCCTTGTTGAGCTCTATGGTGCGGGATCTAAATGGACCTACGTTGATGGTATGGTTTCTATGGGATAGAAAACTCATGAATCATTGCAGAGCTATGCCACGGATTCCTGTCATCTCTAGGCTGAAGCAATTTGTGATGAGGAGCTGTGATGAATGCTGTAGACAAGTCAAGCAGCACTAACAGTGATGACTGATTTTCATCTAGAGAGCATCTAATGAAATCTGTAACTGCAATAATTAGTCACTGTGCAGTAATATTGCATGGTTGCTAATAAGTCTTTGGCAAGGGAGAGATAATGATGTATGTAGGTGAGTCCTACATGTCCGACATTATTTTATTTGTCCAATAGAAGTCTGTTTTAGAACTTGGGTTTTTGATTGATGGAGGTGAAGACTATATTCAATCAACAACCACAACCCCTATCAGGGTGAATCACAAAAGTCACTAAAAGAACCTATGCTTAACCCTCTGTTACCACGGCAAAAAAGCAGTTAGGCTTAACTTAGAGGCAGTGTTTAAAATATTTTGGAGCACGCAAACAGTGATAAAGTGAAAACACAAAACAAAAAATACATCTCACATTATCGCAGAAAAATAAAGTACATTTTAAGAAATAAATAAGACCAAGTAACACATTTTCAACTGTAGTACCGGAGATATTTCCCTGCAAAGTTTTAGGTAAGCCTAAAGCCTAAAATCACTAAGCTCCACTCATGGCCAACTGGTCGTGCTAGACTGGGGAAAAGTCACATGTTCAGGCTGACTGCGATGGTACACAGGCACCAGGACACAGGGGCTGGTTACAGGGGCAAGAGTAGTCCATTAAAAAAATTTACCTTCTCAAAGTCTGTAGTGAAGATTCCAGTTTGTGGTGGAAGATAATGTGAGAAGCTAGGAGAGTGTTGTGCATGGTCTTTGCTGTTGCGCGAACAGCAGGCCAGGCTTTGCGTGAAGATCCTGTCAGCGTCATGGACGGTCATGATTGGAGTCTCGCTTTAGCGGTCACCACAAGATGTTTTCTTAGTAGTGCGAAGTGTAGTTCTTGAATGGCAAGTCATGGCTGTAGCATGAAGAGTTCACCGGAGCTTCGTGGGGACAGTCATCTCGGGCATTAAGATCTCCGCGCAAACTGGCCTGTTTGTGGTTGTAAAAAGCCCAAAACCACAGGGTTTCTCCCTTTCTTTAGAGGAGGAGTTCAAGATGCCAGCCAAGGGTCCAGGACCTGAGGATGCACCACATGTGGATCAGGAACTAACTCCAGAAAAGGCCAGTGGGGCTTTGGAGGGTTCCTTTGCAGGGCGAGGCAGGCCCAGTGCAGCAGGTCAGCAGGGCAGTTGCAAGGAGGCCTCTGGAGCTTCAAGTATCCCTTTAGTTCTTAACAGGAGGCCAGTCACCTGACCCCTGGAGTCACTCTGGTAGCAAGAAGCAAGACAGGCCTTAAGCAGCATGGCAGTCCTCTGTAGGTACAAGACAAGCTTCAACAACAGGGCAGTCCTCTGGTAGCAGCAGGGCAGTCCTCTGAGATACAATGCAAGCCTCAAGCTGCATGGCAGTCCTCTGAAGTAAAGGACAGGCTATCTGTGGTCCTCCATAGGTCCAGGAGTGAACTGAAGAGTGGGTTCTTATTTCATACTTTGTGCCAGCTTTACGTGGAAGAAACGTCTAGAGTTATGGATGGTTATGGAATTTCATGCCTCCCTGCCTAGGCTCCCAGAGGTCTAGGGTGACAAAAGACTAGTGTGCAGTTCATTCTGAGAGTACTGAGACAGCTCCTTTAACATGTAAGTGGGGCAGGGAAAATCTCCGCCCTCCCTTCTTCACAGGATGACCCATCCTGCTAACATCTAGTCCCCCTTTGTCTCACTGTATGGGAGTAATTCACAAAAGCTTACCTTCAACTGTTCACAGCCTGCAGACACAAATAGTACAACAATCGGAGCAGAGGCCGCATCGCTCTCCGTGAGAGAGTCACTATTGACAGGTGGATTATCGATACCAAGACACGACGCCCGAATACCTACAAGATCTGTGCAATACAGAAGATGGATGTGCTTTAAAAAACCTACCTCCGCATCTCACTTTGAAGAGTTGTTCAAAATTGTCACTGAGTGTCACCACAGCCCCCCTGTACCTTCAAAAGATATAAGTTGCCACGAACAAGTCCAGGTCCTGATGAGAACCCCCCAACAAGATGGAGTTTGAAACACGTTGACACCAGCTCTTGGGATAAGGCACTCATAGGGTGTGCCACGAGCGAATACTTGCACCATCACCTCTCTCTTCTTGACAACACCCTCCAAAAACTATAATTCCCAGACCTAATAACACTGGCAGGAACATAAAAGACATTCTCTGTGGAAGCATATTGTCCGCCTCGTATTTCCAAAGGTAGTAAGGGACTGGTCATATTTGTTTTGTGATGTTTTGAAACGTTATACCTGTTTACTGTGTTGTCTTATGATTTGTTTGTTATGTACTTTTACACAGTGTTGGTCACATATGATCGCATAAAGAAGTGTTGCCCGATAAGATGACATGATTAAAATGCAACCGTTTTGTTTTTCTAAAAGTAAAAAAAGGCTTCTGAGTTAAGGACAAAGGCTCATTTTGTCTAGCATATTGTTTAAAATGGGCTATCTAGATACTATGGTGCCGATTACGATCCGGGAAAAAAATAGCCCGTACGACTCGTATCCGGTCTTTTTACCGTACGAATCGTACAAGTGCCGTACAAACTGGCAATCACGATCCGCATGGTAAAAAGTCCATACGAACCGCATTCGGAATATTTCCCCACACGTCCTCAGGTCGGAAAATGTGTCCGACACGTCCTCGGACGATTTACCGTACAAATGTGAAAAGTCAAGTCCGACCGAGGAATCACGATCCAACCCGTGCGTCCGATCTCACAACCGTATGGTAAAAACACCGTCCGCACCGAACTCCCATTGCAACCATGGAGACATGTCCCCGCATACGCGCCCAACACTCCCCCCAGCACCCATACGTTCGAGTCGCACTCCCCGTTAATGTACACACCCCCCTGTATGTACACCCGTGTATGTGTCGAACCCCCACCCGTGCATGTACACCCCAGTACGTTTGCGTCGTACCCCCACCCCTGTACGTGTCGTACCACCGTGTATGTACACCCCAGTACGTCCGAGTCATACCCCCACCCCTGTACGTGTCGTACCACCGTGTATGTACACCCCTGTACGTTCGCGTCGTACCCCCACCCCTGTACGTGTCGAACCCCCACCCGTGCATGTACACCCCAGTACGTTTGTGTCGTACCCCCACCCCTGTACGTGTCGTACCACCGTGTATGTACACCCCTGTACGTTCGCGTCGTACCCCCACCCCTGTACGTGTCGAACCCCCACCCGTGCATGTACACCCCAGTACGTTTGCGTCGTACCCCCACCCCTGTACGTGTCGTACCACCGTGTATGTACACCCCAGTACGTTCGCGTCGTACCCCCACCCCTGTACGTGTCGAACCCCCACCCATGCATGTACACCCCAGTACTTTTGCGTCATACCCCCACCCCTGTACGTGTCGTACCACCGTGTATGTACACCCCTGTACGTTCGCGTCGTACCCCCACCCCTGTACGTGTCGAACCCCCACCCGTGCATGTACACCCCAGTACATTTGCGTCGTACCCCCACCCCTGTACGTGTCGTACCACCGTGTATGTACACCCCAGTACGTTCGCGTCATACCCCCACCCCTGTACGTGTCGAACCCCCACCCGTGCATGTACACCCCAGTACATTTGCGTCATACCCCCACCCCTGTACGTGTCGTACCACCGTGTATGTACACCCCAGTACGTCCGAGTCGTACCCCCACCCCTGTACGTGTCGTACCACCGTGTATGTACACCCCAGTACGTCAGAGTCGCACCCCCACCACAACCTCCTAAGTACGTAGCGCACCCCAGGCCCCAACATCACAACCGCATGTACGAGTCGTAGCCAAGCCACACACAAGGACAGCACCGTACAACCAAATGGCCCATGTACACACCGTACACACGCTCCAAACGCACGTATACAACCAGGACAAAACAAAACAACACAAGAATACACTATTCGAATGGCACAAAGCAACTAAACATGGCCAACAAACACTAAAAAAACACCTTCACTGACCTGCAACTGCCAAAAACAAACAGAGGCCCAAAACACCACCACTCCTTATAACACACCCACCCAAACTTCAAACACAGCCACACCCACCAATGGATCAATAAAAAGGGCCCAAACACACAAACCATGAGCCTTTGCAACAGACTCACTGCTGCCAGACACCACAGAACCATACTACAAGCTTCACCACACCTTACACTTGCACACCTTCACACAACCACCTTCACAAACACCCCCTCATCACATTCACACACACACACACCTGCACAACCACACCCACACACCCACAACCATCCACACCCCCCCCCACCATCCACACCCCTCACCATGCCCACAACCAAGAATCCAAAGTTCAGTAACCGAGAGTTGGAGGTTCTTGTCGATGAAATCCTCAGAGTCGAGCCACAGCTCTTTGGAACATTGGTCAGACACACCAGCATGGCAGCAAAAACAGCCATGTGGCAGACCATCATCGATGCTGTGAATGCTGTTGGGGACACCAGAAGGACCAGGCAGGAATGCCAATCCAGGTGGTACGATCTGCGGAGGAGGGTCCGAGCCAAGATGCTGGAGGAACACAACCAGGCCAACGCCACTGGAGGAGGGCCCTCCCGCAGACCCGTACACTACCAGCCCTGGGAGGAGAGGGTGATGGCCATACAGCCGGTGGAGGCAGTCGAAGGATTAGGAGGACTCCGAGACCCGGGTGAGTACACAAACAACGCACCTCACATGGGGGGAACGTCATCCACAACCAAAATCACTAACAGGCACGCAACCACCCCAAGCTATCGCATGACTCAACCACACTCCATGAACACGCACATGCCACTGCCGCCACCATGCCCCATGCACCCAGCTGGACAATGTCAAGTCACAGGCCACAGAAGACACCAACACATGACACGGTAACCCGGATGGCGGGAGGGTGGGCCCCAAAAATCACATAGTGCAACTCAGAAGCAGACAACAATGCCCTCTGCCCATATGGCCCAGGTCACAGCCAGACAAACAGTGTGTCCCCACACAGGAAAGACTCGCCAGCAAATGGCGGACGCCTTGCATCAACACATGGGGGTGAAGGCACAGTTTTGCACATGATAGCAGCTAATGAACAGCCAACACTGTGAAAGAGTGGCAGCACACACAACCACAGCAGCAGCGCACACACAGACACTACACCCAATGGGTGCCTGGAGATCAGAAACAAACTCACATCAACAAGCCAAGGGCCATTCAAAGGACTGGAAAAAGTGTGTGTCTAGGAAGCTGGGCTGAGGTGACAGAGGGTGACACACAGAGGGAGGGAGAGGGGGACAGAGAGGGAGGGAGAGGGGGACAGAGAGGGAGGGAGACACAGGGACACGGACAGAGGGAGGAGGCTGACACATGGAGGGAGGGAGAGGGGGACAGAGAGGGAGGGAGACACAGGGAGAGCAAATCAGCCGTGTGGTGTCTGGGAATGTCTGCTCATCAGCAGGTAGACTGCGTGCATGTAGCCAAGGGTGGCCAGTGCCAGAACCCCCCCTCTTCCCCATGGCAAAACACAGGGCCATGTCACAACCTGTTCACGAGCACAACGACAGCTACCTGCATTATATAAGTGTGTGGATCCACTCCATGTGCACATGTACAGTGCTACACGGAAGGCGCCAATGCATGGCTCGCCACACCTGCCCACTCCACTGCTGACTGCAGTCACACTTGACGCAGCAAGTAAGACTGTGCCACACATAGTTAAAGGGGCCAAAGTGGTGCCCAAGGGACACGCCCATGCACAAGTGCACTGTGAGTGGAATGCAAGACAGATCCTAATTCCAAGAGGAAATGTGCCAACTTTGAAACTGATGAAACATGGATGTTGCAGGGACCAAAATTAACATTGTCTCTCTCACACACAGGTCAACGTCGTGGTTCACCCCCCAACACTGGGGGGGGAAGACTCACAGGACCCGGATCTGCGGGAGCCCGATCCCACCGGCAGCGACGACTCTCACCACTCTGTGGATGACCCCGACCAACCTGGCCCCTCTGGTGTCCAACGACCTGCAGCACCTGCGTCAGGTACAACTGTGCCAACCACCACCCCCACTCCTGCCACATCCCAGGAGACACCCAGGATCCCTGCCCCACCACCACAATGCAGCCAGGCTGGCCAGGAGGGACACGGTGTCCCGGGCACCCAGGAGGAGGCAGGCGACAACGCCAATGCCACCCCTCAGGGGTCCCGGAGACCCGATGTACCCACAAGGGCAGGCCAGGTGCAAGTGGGCAGGGGTGGTGGGAGTGGAGGACGGCGGAGGCGCGAGCCTGACCAGTTGGCTGGGGAACCGGTATATTCCCATGTCCGTAACATCCTGGACACATACCGGCAGGACACCACGGGCATGGCCCAGGTTGTGTCCACCCTCAATGAGATCAAGGGGACCCTCGATGAGATAAAGACCCAGCAGGCCCAGCAACATGCCGAGCAACATGCCTGTCTACTGCAACACCAACGGAGGATGGAGGACAGACAGGCTGAGCAAGTGACGGTGTTCCAGGGGATTCACGATACACTCCGTCGGATGGCCGACAACATGGGCAACCCTCCCTGTGCCAGATGGCGTAGAACATCACCACCCACAGGGAGGGATCAGGAGGAGGAGGAGACATCCGACGGAGCATCCCAAACATCGTCACGGCCTGCTTCTGAGGGTCCCCGCAGGAGGCCGGGTCGTCCACGGAAAGGACCGTGAGGGTCGGCGCTACATCACCATCTCCCAGGACACCTGGCCTGGCACCTGGCCCACTGGAGCAACAGCATCACAGCATCAAGAGACATTCTCTGCCACATGACCCTGCGGGTCACTGTCTGACCAATGTTGACAAAGACTGTGGCATGGACAATGAGGATTTCCAATGGCAAGGACACCAACTCCCCTACTGAACTTTGGATTCCAAACTCCCGGAAAGCCCCTCACTTTATACCCCCCCCTCAAAAAAAAAAAATATCACACACCATGAAGAGAAGATGCCTGCTGGTTGCATTATTACCTTACATGTGTGTTGTAAAGTCTAAACATGCCTGAGTTCTCTTTTGACTTCAACCATCCACACCCTGGGGCCTGAGTCTGGCACAGGACACACGGGTCACAGTGTATTAGGCAAGACAGACATGGAGCACCATACACACCCGTGATGGGCCCAACCAGCTGAGGGGGTGGCCGCACAACCGTGCTGACAGACACATTGAGTACAGCAACAGTCATGCGCAGAGGTCAGGGATCATGTGGAGTGTCCTGGGGGGCACCCAGGTATGTGTAGACAGGTGGCAGAACCATGTCCTGCAAGCTTGAGTCCGGTGGATGCAGAGAATGGGGGCCTGGCCAACGTTGGATGCATGGGGATGGCACATGTCACAATACCCACACAGTCATGGACATCATGCCCAATACACAGTCTCAGCCCACACACACAGCTTGCATCTTGCTACTCGACACATCGACACATAGCCACTATCCGGGAAAACCATGCCAGACATGCTGGATGCACCGTGGCAACACACCAGCATTGACTGAGAAGAGGCACCTTGGAGGCATAGGGACACCTTTATTAGTCATGTTTTCGGGATTGCAGAGGTAACTTGTAGTACACATGAACACTTCTTGTGGAGTAACATGTGGGTCCAACACTGGCACCCCCCTTCTGCAGCACAAATGCGTGTTAGCCATGGAACTGGCACACAATTGTCGGCTAACAGCTAAACACCCACAGCTGCTCACGGAGAGACTGCCATACACCATTTATCCGCTGATGTGGAAGTTCCACACCATGTCAAGCCAATGCTAACCGTATGTGTCCGAGGGCAGTGTCACACACATTGATGCCATCATCACAATCCACTATCCCATCACTGATGACTGTCAACCAGTCAGACCATCTATTCAGGTGTACACAGCTGCATGTCGTGTCCCATGGTGATGCAACATGTCTGCAGAGGAACCAAACATCGACAGGGGCAGTGTGCATACATCGTGAACAACTGCCACACCCAATACACCCCTGATGCATCCCTTACCCTAAGGAGACTTCCAAACGTGTCCGTGCCTGTAACGCTGAGTCAGCACACGATGACGTGTCCATGAGGAATAGCAGTGCCACAACAATGCAAGCAGCAGACGGCATGCGCAAGTACCTGGGGAAGAGAGACACACAAGAAGTCAGCCACAAAAAGCACAGCCACTTGCATGTGCATGTACTCGACACATGTATGGATGACAACATGCTAGGTCAGAATTATTACTGGGGAAATACAACCATCACTGGCACCATCACTCCAGTGACACACCCACACACACCTCTGACTCACGTGCCATACATGCAGGTGGAGACACACATCACAACACATGCCACACGGGGACCAATGCGTGCACACTCAGACACTGGTACTCACCACTAAGCAAAGAAGTCGCGTATGAGCCGAGTCCGGATGTCCTCTTGCGGCTCCACATCCTCCACATCACTAGCCCCATTGCCAAGCCCTTCGTCCTCCATGGGTGGATGGTCCTCGTCATCTTGATCCAGGATGAGTGGCACAGCTTTCTCAACTGCCATGTTGTGCAGCATGCAGCAGACCATGAAGATTTTGCAGATCTTCGCAGGTGCATATGGGAGTGCGCCGCCGGTCTTGTGGAGGCACCGAAATCGGCTCTTCAGCAGGCCAAACGTCCTCTCTATCACTCGCCTTGTCCGGCCATGGGCGGTGTTGTAGCGGAGCTGGGCCGGCGTGATGGGGTTGCGGAGAGGTGTGAGCAGCCATGGCATGTTGGGATAGCCAGCGTCCCCTACATGGGAAGCACATGGACATCGTTAGAAGTGGTGAAGCGGTCATGCTGGTAGGCAATGCAAAATACAGGACAGACAGACTGTACCCACCAACAACACATGCTTGTTCGTTGCGCAGCTGCATCATCATTTCAGGCATCCTGCTACGCCTCATGATGTAGGCATCGTGTGCTGATCCTGGAAAACGAGCACAGACATGTGAAATCACCATGTTGGACAGACACACCACAAGGGCATTGATGGAGTGGTAGTGCTTCCGATTGCGGTACGCTACCTCCCGTGCGTGTGGTGGTACCAAAGCTACATGTGTCCCATCTATGGACCCAATAACATGGGGCATCCCTCCCAGGGCATAGAATCCACGCTTGACCCCAGTCATCTGTTCAGGGGTTGGGAACTTGATGAAGTCATCCAGGTGAATCAACATGGCCTCTAAGAAATCATGCAGCACACGGCAGAACATGCTCTGGGACATGCCACCAACATGAGCTATGGTATTTTGAAAGGTACCCGTGGCTAGAAAATGTAGGGCTGCCATTACCTTCAGCTTGGGTGTCAGTGCCGTAGGATACCTGTGCAGCGGTTGCAGGTGTGGTGCCAGTCTCGCCGTCAACTCCAGAATCAACCGTCGTGGGAAGCGGTAGCACCGGATCCGATCATTCTCCCGCATGGCAGCCAAGTCCGGCATTGCTCGGGGAAGAGGCGGCGCTCTGCAGTAATTTGGAAGTGACAAGGAAGAGTGAGTGCACCACAACAACAAATCATTTGTACTGAGCACATGTTATTCTGTATATACACATATGCTACATACAGAGTGAGGTATGTGCCACATGCCCTGGACACGTATGCCTGCCAGGTGACACTCCTACCAAGACCCAGCTACACACGGAGATTGAGAACCTCCCCATGCCATGCCATGGGATTAGCTGTGTCCCAGTGCAAGTGAACAGACAGACGCAAGACAGGAGTGACATACACCCACACATCAGCAGAAGTAGGAGGCCGATTGCAGAGACTGGTAGCAGAACACTAGAGCCACAGGTCACATGACATTACACTAGGACAGCCCAAACACCTTGCCATGAAGGTGCACATGTCATGACTCACCACACATTCATTGAGAGGATGCAGACATGTCCTTGTCACGCTACTCCGTGTCCCATGCATACATGCGCACCTCACATCCAAAACCACATGTGGCATGGTGTGCGGAACAGTGTGCGATGTCAATCTACACACAGACACATGTTGGTTGCTGCAACAGCTGCAGCTTTTGAGGGTGCTCCAACATCAACCAAATGGGAAGCCCCCACACATACATGACATAGTCACATCGTGCACCGTGGGTACTGACAAGTCAGGTGTGGTAACCCCTGTAACGGGCATCAGGGGACACTTCCGTGTGTTAGTGTCCGTGCCATGCCAGTGTCGGTCATCCCAAGTGTGCAGTATGACATGCACACATGTCCAAGGAGTCAAGGGCATGCCTGGCACACATTGCACCGTCACACATTACATCTGTACACATCTCATCATACATCTGGTGCCTTCTCGACTCAGGAGTAATGTGCCACATCACAGCCTGTCACACCTGTGCTCCACACATGTAGTAATGCACAGACAATGCCTTGATGTCCATTCATGGACAAGTATGTCCATCCATGGACAAGTATGTCCGCCCTATTCCTTCCTTTGTGCTGCCTGTCACCACTGTGATGTGTGAAAACCATTACTGCTGCTAAGAGGGCCTGTGTACGTTCCCACATCACTATGGGAGTGCTGCCGTATGCGTACCCATCGTGATGGCGAGCGTACAGGCATGTGTACGGTCCGTACCACTACGAGTACGCATACGCAAGAACACCCATAGTGGTACGGGCCGTACACACGCCTGTACTCTCACTATCACTATGGGTGTCCTCGCGTATGCGTACACATAGTGATAGTGAGCGTACAGGCGTGTGTACGGCCCGTACCACTACGAGTACGCATACGCAAGAACACCCATAGTGGTACGGGCCGTACACACGCCTGTACTCTCCCTATCACTATGGGTGTCGTCGCGTATGCGTACACGTAGTGATAGTGAGCGTACAGGCGTGTGTACGGTCCGTACCACTACGAGTTCGCATACGCAAGAACACCCATAGTGGTACGGGCCGAACACACGCCTGTACTCTCCCTATCACTATGGGTGTCCTCGCGTATGGGTACACGTAGTGATAGTGAGCGTACAGGCGTGTGTATGGCCCGTACCACTACGAGTACGCATACGCGAGGACACCCATAGTGATAGTGAACATAGGCACGCGTGTACGGGCCGTTGCTATGCATTTGGGGTGCCCTAGGGCCCCGGAACGCACCGTACCTATGTGTGAAGCTCCAAATTACATAGGGGACACATGAGGGACAAGTATTAAGGCCTACATGCATGCTGGTTGTCATGGAGACCAAGTTCAAATTTTGATTTTGTTCAGGAAGGTGCACAGCAGAAGTCAGTTGGAATGAATCTACATTGCTGCAATGTGTTTGTGGGGCTGACATCATGCAGGAGAAAAAAACTGATTCAGAACCCACAGACTGCTAGGTTTGAAGGGATTGGAGGAAACATAGGATGCATATGTGAGTGACCAATCACTCTGTACTCCTGTGCATGAGATGGGCCAGCAAGGCAGATATAAGGCAGCCAGGTCCCATGAGGGAGCACTTGCCTGCACATCTCTGTATTCCACGACCCAGCTGCTGCTACTGATTCCCTGGAATCATGTCAAGGGCTGTGGAGAGGTCACAGCCATTCACCCTGGACGAGAACATGGCTTTGGTGGATGTGATCCTCCCACGGTACCCCATGCTGTATGGGCGACCAGGTTATCAGGTGAGTTCAGTGTCCACTGGCACAGACTGTGTCCCTTTTTTGTGACTGTGACTTCTGCCATTGTGTCCAGGTGTGACACACATGCTATGTACTGTAGGGGGGTCCCAGGGGGGGGAATGCCTGATGTCTCCCAGCAGTGCCCAGAGACAGGAGGGGTGGGTGCAGAGTCCTCCCAGCAGTGCCCTGAGACAGGAGGGGTGGGGGCCTATCACTCCCAGCATTGCCCAGAGACAGGAGGGGTGGGTGTGATGCACAGTGTGAGCCTGGAGCATTGCTTGTGTAGTTGCCCTCATTCCACCTGTGTCCTTTAAATGGCACGTACTGCTTTTGGCCTTCCCCCAGAGGATCATGTCCCTATGACAAAGGTGCAATGCGTTGGATGCATACTATGCCTTGTTGGAAACAGCTAATGTGTTATGATCTGTGTCCCTGTGACATGTGCCAGGTGTATTGAGGTTGTGTCACTTGTCCATCCTCACAGGTAGACGCCTCTGCCAAGGAGAAGATATGGCTGGACGCCGTCAGCGCCGTGAGGAGTGCGGATGGTCGGAAGCGGTGCCTGCCCCAGGTGAGGAAACGCTGACAGGATATCCGGTGCTGGATGCGGAGGATCGCACGGGTCCTGCTGGGGGACTCACCTGAGAGCCATAAGAACCGCGGGCGCCGCCGTCTCTCCCACATCCAGAAACGTGTGCTGGCAGTGGTCTTTCCTGACTTGGACAGGTGCCTACAGGAGATGCAGCAGCCGGAAGGGGGTAGGTACATGTGTGTGTTTGTTGTGTTTCACCAGCATTTGTAAGTGCACTGTTCCATGGATACACTTCCAGGGTTTATGGTGCTGTGCAGATCCTGTTACCCACAGTGTTGCAGGCCTCTCCTGCCTCCCTTCCCCACCTTGCAATGTGTTCACTGGTCTCTGTGTAGTCACTCCATCACAAAGTTATGTAGCCTGACACATTCTCCAAGTGTACAATGCCTGCAGCATCATGTGTGGGGGTGGTGTGTAACAGGTTTAGTGACCTTGCCTGTGCCCTGTCCAGTTCTGGACTTGTGGGTTCCATGTCAGTTGGCACTAATGCTGATTTCAGACATGGGAGTTAATCTCTTGAGTGCGAGGCCTTCCAGCAGGCATGTCCCATGTGGTGGCCTGTGACATGATGTGCATGAGTGTGCGTTACGCATAGTGCAGGGATGTTAGCGTGTGTTGCAGTCATTTCCATTCAGGAGCATGGAGTTGTGTGGCCACTACTGTCCCCAGGGGCATCTTTTCCTAGGTATCATGTGTGTAATCCGAGAATGTCGACAATCTCTGTGTCTACAGCATAGGTTGTGCTCTGTGCCATTGTCCCCTGGCACCATGTTTATTGACGTGAGATGTATTACAAGTGTCCACTGTCCAGCCTGACCTGATTTTCAAAGTACATACTCACAGTGGCCATTGCCTGTGTGTCTTGTAGCAATCATCTGATGATGCCCATTTGTACATGATTCTTTGGACAGGCGCACCTTGGGTATTTGGTGTGCAATCTTGAATTATTGCATCCCATGTGTATTTCACCCAGACTAAGAGATGTAAGTGCTTCCTGTGTCTCCACAGATTTGTCTCATGTACGGGGTGGGTGGGGCGGCCATGGCCTACATGTCAAGACCTGTCATCTCCTTGCTCGGACTGGCCAGTGTGTGATGTTTGTCTAGACATACACTCAAGGTGCAGCGTGCCAGTCAGGGTGGGCATGTTATCAGTATTACCTATGCTGCATGTGCCTCTAGTTCCTGGATTTGGTCCCTGCTCATCCCAATTTCCTGCCACGCTGTGTGGTGCAGATGCAGTGCTGTATTGTCCCCAGGGCCTTGCTCCTCAGTCAGAATACCATGTCATCTCATTTGCTATTGTGTCATGCTCTCCATAGTTTTTCCATGGCATGGTGGGTCACACAACTGTGTCTTGCAGGGCCTACGTATGTACCTTGTTTTGTAGTTGTAACTCATCCTTTGTTTCAGGCTATGCACTGTAACCTACGTAGATTTGACTCATGTGACATATGTTTCATTTTCATTTTTCCAATCTTTATTTCGACCATTTGGTCATAAAAGATACACATACATTAAAATCACAAAAATTCTGTCACATTTGATAAAACATCAGTGCGTGATTTAAAAATCCACTTAAAACATCAGTGCGTGATTTAAAAATCCACTGTGACATATGTATACAGGTGTATGATTAATTTCTGTCTCTTCACCCTGCCCTCAGCATCGTCGGGGGACACGGAGGGAGACATGGACACAGACGGCGCGGAGGGACCGAGCACCAGTGCCAGCGGTGACATCGGGGCTGGCACTTCGAGTGGGACTGAGGCGGAGGAGAGTGAACCCGGGGACCTGTCGACTGGCACCACAGAGTATGAAGCTGACGGGTCCGAGGATGATCTCTCCGAGTGGGCGGTGGCTGCACCACCATCTGACAGCAGCCCTACATCTGGCACCGCCCCCTCCATTGGCATCAGCCGCCTCTTACGTGCTCGTGTCCCTTCCCAACGTGACCGGTCACCACATGTCTCCTTCCTGCCAGGCACCGCACCCCCTGCCCCTGTCTCCACTGCTGCCGCCAATGCTGAGTCTGTGGACATCCAGCGGCAGTTGCAGATTGGTCAGACTGCGATCCTTAATGTCCTCCATGGCCACAGCCAGGTCCTCAACAACATGGAGGCATACTTGGAGGGCATTCATTCATCGCAGGCTGACCAACGCAACTTGCTGAGGTCCATAGACTCCACACTGACTGCAGCAGTGGGTCTCCTGCAGCGCTATGTCCCACCCCCTACCCCTGCTCCTTCCACAATTCCCACTCCCATGCCTGTCCCACATACACCCAGACGTAAGCATGCATCCACCACAACAGACACAGGCACCACACCAGCAGGGAAGGTCCGCCGCACACCTCCTGACACGCACACACAGGGTGCAGTAGGCACACCCACTGGGTCGGGGGGCAAACGTGTGACACAGCCAGAGTGGGAGTCCGCATTCCACCCAATCCACTCCCTCCATATCCCCTCCCCTCAGCTCTCCTGGCCACATCTCCCCCAAAGACTCCTTCATGGCCGCTCTGTCCCTGAGCCCCACAGTGACACCACCCCGCAAGCGGTCAAGGAGGTCCCCGGTCAGGGTGCTTGAGTCCCCCCCCCTGTCCACACCCTCCCCCAGTGGCGCTGCGACCCATCCCTCTGCCCCCCCCCCTCCTTGGGGCCTGTGGTTCCTTCGGGTGCAGGGGAGTCCCTGGAGGACCTTGCTAAGGTGTGCAGCGAGATCCTGGCCTCCGCCTTTGGCCCTCCCCCACCCCGTGTGGTGGAGTCCTCCATCCCTGCACCCACGATGCCTACCCTTCACCCTCCTGTCCCTGCGGTGCCTGTTTCTTCCCCCCCACATGATGCCCTCACCCCTGTGGAAGACAACGGATTGTAACTGTGCAGGCAAGCTAGGGGACACGCATCCCACTGTGTCCCCCATCCAGCTGGGACTCCTGGACTGCCCTATGGCCTGTGTTAATATTGGACTTACGTCATACTAGTTTTTTGCTCATGCTGAATAAAGCTATTTATTTTTTGCCCTTGGAACACTCCTGCATTGCTGGCATTGCTGTTGGTGGGGCTGCTACGTGGTTGTGGGTGTTGGTCATGTGTTGGGTGTGTGGGAAATGTAGTAGTGTGCTGCTCATAGGGGGGACCCTGGGATCTGTGTGCCATCACACAGTGTTAGCTACCTTTCTCCATTCATGTAAGCAGTTGCTGCATGTTGCAATTGTCCCAAGGTGTATTCCTTCCTCTGTGTACCCTGACTTTTTCCCTGCAGGGTGTCCCCTGACTTTAGCGCAGAGCTGTGTGTCCATTAGCTGGGTGTGTGACGTAGTCCTTCACCTTTGCACATGCATGCTGAGCGATGTCTCCACCTGCATCATTCGTGGCATCCTTGGTAGTCATTGTACTTGTGTATGTGGCCTATTGACATGACTTCATGTGTACATGTTTTCTTTTCTGCGCTATGCATGCGTATACTCCCAGCCTCGCACACATGTGGTACATGTACTGCAGGGTCTTTGTGCACCTGACTGACATTTGTGGGCATGGTATCTGTGGCTACTCCACCCTTTGCTTTCCATGGGCACTGCTGGGAGTGATGGGCACCCACACCTCCTGTCTCTGGGCACTGCTGGGAGGACTCTGCACACACCACTCTTGTGACTGGGCACTGCTGAGAGTGTTAGGCCCCCACCCCTCCTGTCTCTGGGCACTGCTGGGAGGACTCTGCACACACCACTCTTGTGACTGGGCACTGCTGGGAGTATTAGGCCCCCACCCCTCCTGTCTCAGGGCACTGCTGGGAGGACTCTGCACCCACCCCTCCTGTCTCTGGGCACTGCTGGGAGTGTTAGGCCCCCACCCCTCCTGTCTCAGGGCACTGCTGGGAGGACTCTGCACCCACCCCTCCTGTCTCTGGGCACTGCCAGGAGTGTTAGGCCCCCACCCCTCCTGTCTCTAGGCACTGCTGGGAGAACTCTGCACACACCACTCGTGTGACTGGGCACTGCTGGGAGTCTTAGACCCCCACCCCTCCTGTCTCAGGGCACTGCTGGGAGGACTCTGCACCCACCCCTCCTGTCTCTGGGCACTGCTGGGAGTGTTAGGCCCCCACCCCTCCTGTCTCAGGGCACTGCTGGGAGGACTCTGCACACACCCCTCCTGTCTCTGGGCACTGCTGGGAGGACTCTGCACACACCCCTCCTGCGTCTGGGCACTGCTGGGAGGACTCTGCACACACCCCTCCTGTCTCTGGGCACTGCTGGGAGGACTCTGCACACACCACTCTTGTGACTGGGCACTGCTGGGAGGACTCTGCACACACCCCTCCTGTCTCTGGGCACTGCTGGGAGGACTCTGCACACACCACTCTTGTGACTGGGCACTGCTTGGAGGACTCTGCACACACCCCTCCTGTCTCTGGGCACTGCTGGGAGGACTCTGCACACACCACTCTTGTGACTGGGCACTGCTGGGAGGACTCTGCACTCACCCCTCCTGTCTCTGGGCACTGCTGGGAGGACTCTGCACACACCCCTCCTGTCTCTGGGCACTGCTGGGAGTGATAGGCACCCACCCCTCCTGTGTCTGGGCACTGCTGGGAGGACTCTGCACACACCCCTCCTATTTCACAATATGTACGCTCATGGCATACACGGATGTGGGTACGCTCCATGCATTCGAGGTGGGGGTACGTGTCGTACTTACACTGTTGGGGTGGGGGTACGCTCCATGCATTCGAGGTGAGGGTACGGGTCGTACTTACACTGTTGGGGTGGGGGTACGCTCCATACATATGCGGGTGGGGGTACGTGTCGTACTTACACTGTTGGGGTGGGGGTACGCTCCATACGTACGCGGGTGGGGGTACGGGTCGTACTTACACTGTTGGGGTGGGGGTACGCTCCATACGTACGCGGGTGGGGGTACGGGTCGTACATACACTGTTGGGGTGGGGGTACGCTCCATTCGTACGCGGGTGGGGGTACGTGTCGTACTTACACTGTTGGGGTGGGGGTACGCTCCATACGTACGCGGGTGGGGGTACGGGTCGTACTTACACTGTTGGGGTGGGGGTACGCTCCATACGTACGCGGGTGGGGGTACGGGTCGTACTTACACTGTTGGGGTGGGGGTACGCTCCATATGTACGCGGGTGGGGGTACGTGTCATACTTACACTGTTGGGGTGGGGGTACGCTCCATACGTACGCGGGTGGGGGTACGGGTCGTACTTACACTTGGGGTGGGGGTATGCTCCATACGTACGCGGGTGGGGGTACGGGTCGTACATACACTGTTGGGGTGGGGGTACGCTCCATATGTACGCGGGTGGGGGTACGTGTCGTACTGACACTGTTGGGGTGGGGGTACGCTCCATGCATACGGGGTGGGGGTAGGGTCCGTACATATCCGTCCCCACGCTATGTGATGCTTGTGCGGCCCGTACCCAGGCCTTTGCCACGTGGGTACGAGCCGTCCCGCCATTGTTGGGGTGACATGGGTGTGGCGTGGGTACGAGACGTACCTGTCTGGTTGTGTTGCCGGTTCGCGTCGTGACGGACTTCCGTTGTGGCGGTCGCTGGCTTAGCTGGACACGCCCCCACCCCCTCGTAGTGACCAGGGCCTGGGAGTCAGGTATGTCCAGGGCATGTGTGCTGTTTGACTTTGGTGGGGGGTTTGTGGCCTGCCCTGGTCCTGCCACCCCCACCCCACCCCACTTTTCCCCCTCCCTTAGTTGTTCTGACCTTCTGCGGCGTCTGCGTCCGAACCTGTAAAGGAGGTCGACTGCTATGAGGGCCGGGATGACACGTAGGTTCGGGTCCATGTCTGTCCGTCGCGTACGGGTCCTCCTTGTTCGCGTCGTCCTGTCTGTCCGTCGCGTACTGGTACTCCTTGTTCACGTCGTCCTGTCTGTCTGTCGCGTACTGGTCCTCCTTGTTCGCGTCGTCCTGTCTGTCCTTCGCGTACTGGTAGTCCTTGTTCGCGTCGTCCTGATTTCCCGGCAGTTTTTGGCAGCCGGAAAATATTCACCGTGCGGGATGACGTCGGTGCGAATCGTAATTCCTGGTTCGTGAATGGCAGGCTGCGAGCGTCCCGACGTCAGGTCGGCGCTTTCCCGGATCGCATTTCTAGGTTTATTTTGTTCGGTCAGGGTTTTTTACGATTCGTACGGAAATGGTGTTCCCGTGCGAATCGTAATTCCATGTTTGTATATTTCGACGACCGGGTACGCGTCGGACGGAGAATATGCTCCGTCCGACGGTTCGTACCCGGTTTTTACAGGATCGTGATCGGCGCCTATGCGTGTCTATAACTTTCCAAAATTGCCATTTTCAAAATTGTAACTTACAATCCGACTTTACCATTAAAGATGTTTTTAAATTACAATTCTTTTATGACCAAACGGGACATTTCTACCTACTTTTAATCAAAATATATTACTTATTAAATTTAATAAGATAACCCAATGTTATCCTAAGGGAGATGGAGGACTTACAGTAGTGAAAAAGGAATTTAAATATTTTGCACTTCCCGGACCTGTAAAACTTAACGTAAATGTGCAACCTTTCATATACGCGGGACCCTGCCCTAACGGCTTTCGAGGGCCTACCTTAGTGGTGACATATGCATTAAAAAGGAAGGTCTAAGCCTAGCAAAGGAGTTTAAAACTCCACACAGGCTGCAACGGAAGGCCTGTGACATGTTTTGAAGGTCTTCCTATGCGGGTGGCACAACAGGTGCTGCAGGCCCAC
The DNA here is from genome assembly GCF_964204655.1 of Triturus cristatus. Classification (NCBI taxonomy): domain Eukaryota; kingdom Metazoa; phylum Chordata; class Amphibia; order Caudata; family Salamandridae; genus Triturus; species Triturus cristatus. The sequence continues at coordinate 684,721,221 of NC_140582.1, read as the reverse complement.
TAGTGGCATTTAATTTGAAGGCCATGGGTACATGTAGTACGACTCTACTAGGGACTAAGTAAATTAAAAGTGCAAATTGGGTGTAAGCCAATATTAGCATGCTTTGGGGATAGAGCACATGCCCTTTAGCAGTGGTAAAGTGACCTAAGGCCAACAAAAATAGATTTCTGAAAACAGAAGCAATGTAAGCAACAAGCTTGGGGGAAGACCACCCTAAGGCTGACAGGTCCAACAAAGGGGCAGATTTATGTTTCCTGGCGCATCCCTGCATCTCAGCAGGGATGCACCAGGAAAGATGCGTCGCGCAAGTTTACCCTTGCGCCACCACAGATGCGCCGCATTTACAATGCAGCACATCGTGGCGCAAGGATAAACAGATGCGTGACGCATCTGATGGCATAAGGGTGGCGCATTGCTGGTCGTGTCGCAAGCACGAAGCAACTCCAGCAATGCTCAGGGGCTGCCCATACCAAACATGCTACGTCATGCCTTACGCCTGCTTCAAGCAGGCGCAGGGTTTTGACGCAGCAGCGTCGGAAAAGTGACTCAGTGAAATCTTGCAGATTTCACTGCGTCACTTTTCCGAGACTTCTTCCGACGGAACGCCCACCCTGCATACATTAAACCTGATGCAGGTTTAATGTAGCGCAGGGCTTTACAACGTGACGCAAATGTCTCGCAAGGGGCTTGTAAATCTGCCCCAAAGTATATACTGTAAAGTAAGTCTGTTAGAACTGCCTAATTTAATCAATTTCTCACAAAGGTGCATAGACATTCTTAAATGTTTGTGTATATCAAACTCATTAACACATTTTAACATAAAAAGGGCTCGTACTGACACAAATAATTACCCCCTTGTGCGCAGCCCCACAATTGCTCACAGGTAACCTGGCACAGAGGGGATTTTGAAAGAATTACAGAAGGAGTGAAGACTACTTCCATTTAGCTAGATGTTTAGATGATCACAGCAGCAGTTTTAATCTCGCTCCAGAGAAAGGTTTTTAGGGAGGCCATGGATAAGGGCAGTTTTCCTTATTATTACAACAGAACATTAACCTCCCTGATCTCCAAGCCTGGAAACCATCCATTAATCTGAGAGAACTATAGATCGATATCATTGATCAGTGATGATAGTGGGGGCACGAAAATGTCGATTGAGAAAGGTTAGCAATTATTTATGTGATTATTAACTTTTTTCTTTGAATTGTGTCGAATTTGACTTTCTAGGAACAGAGATTGGGCAATTCAACATATAGAGAATTGTAAACACAAGCATTTCAGGCACAAATGCTCAGCTCACACATAAACCATAATTTATGCACCTACAGTTTTACACAGAGCATCCTGGCTGACACACATGACCGACAAGATAAATGCACTGAAAAATGCAAGCACCCTTAAAGCACGTGGATGCCTTCTATTTAAGAAAGCATCTCCTAATGTTCCCCCATTCCCACAATCGACATAGATTCACACACTAATACAACAAATATTTGTGTACAGCGCCTCGTAGAGGGCTAAGGAAAGCTGTAAGAGCATAAATAATAGAAATAATAAAAAAAAGAAAGAGGTGAAATATATAATTAAAATCACACACAAAATAAATGCGTAATCCCAAATATATTACGCAGGTGGCTGGATGCATCAACACTCAGAATAGTCTCTTTAGTCATACACGTGTGTTTCCCAGTTGATTTGTTTTACTTTAAATCAACCATCTTCGCCTCTTCACCTCGATGTGGATTCCTGGGCAAATCACTTTTTCCTTTGCCCCATTCACTTCATCACCTAATAAGAAATTATTACCACCCATGCGTGTCCCTACTTAAATTGACATGCACAAATATTAAATTCACCTTTCATTAGATAAAAATTCCCTAAATCTCCTCACATTGCATTATTGCTGCATGCCTATGTGAAAGTTGGGAAGAGTAGAAATGATTGGACAGGGTTGGGAATGTGTGAGTGTGCTGAAGGTCAGGACTGAGGTACATAGACAAAGCAGCAAGTAGTACAAGCATGGAACAGATGGAATTAAATTGATTCAGTACTCAGATGAAGTGGCAGTGTACATACAGTGCTGGCAATGGCAGTGCTCATGGCGGATATTATAAAACTATTTTGCAGCAAGGCACTCACTAATAGTTTACAAATTAAAACTTAAGCCAGGTGTCACAAGGACAGTGTGGGGTACCAAATGGCAAACCAGTGGTAGCATTTGGTGTCCCTGGCAACTCTTAATTAACATTCACGGCGAGTACGGAGGAATTTGAAAATTTGCTTTAACATCTCTTAAAGAAGCAGAGGGATAGTGATACACCCGCAGGGAGCTGGCCCTAAAGACATGAAAGCAGATGGACAGTCCATCATTAGACAGACTGAATGGCTATTCCACTACTGGTGACAACAGCACATATTGCGAATCCTACATATTCCTTAATTGGGAATCGCAAATTGCGATTCGCAATTAAGGAATACCTCCCTATTCATTCCTATGGGTGTAGAGTAACCCTGCGCACTACGCGAGCTACGCGTAGCACTTCGCGAACTGCGTAGTACCTTGTTCGCACTGTGCCAGATGTCGTTTTCAATGATTGCACAGTGCGGACAAGCAACCGGCACTGTGCAATCATTGAAAATGGCATCCTGCACAGTGCGAGCTGTAGTTTTCTGCTGCTTGAGTAGATTTTTACTCGAGAGGCAGCTTTCTCAACGCGAACTGGTAGTTTCTCATCGCGAGCGGTCGCGAGCATACGCGACCACTCGCAATGAGAAACCTGACCTCCTCGCGTTGGGAATCTCGCCGGGAGGTTTATTTTCCATGCTCGCGATCGCCAACTTGATGTTGCTGATCGCGAACAAGGAAAAAGTCTCGCCGGGATGTCATTTTGCTTGCTCGCGGTCGCCAACTTGACGTTGAGGACCGCGAGCATGCAAAAAATGACTGCAGCACTACGCAACACTACGCTACGCGTGTTCGCACTGTGCTACGTGCAGTTCGCTTAGTGCGAAGTAGCGCGAACTTTGCAAACTAGGCGAGCGTAGCGCAGTGCTTTGCCCAGGCTTAGTCTAGAGGCCCGTAGGAATGAATGGGAAGACCTTCTCAAATTGTGATTCGCAATTAGAAAATCGCAAATTGAGAATGCAATTTCAAGGGTGCCAGGGTGTCAAAAGGACACCCTGTTGCACCCCTGAAATGTGCATGTGTGCACATGTGGCACACATACATGCCCTAAGGGCATGTATGTGGGTCACATGGCACTTTGAAAAATGTAAAAAAGTGAATTTTTCAAAGACATCGCAAATTACCACCAACTTGAAGTTGGTGGTAATTTGCGATTCCTTACGGCCAAATCGCACTTTTATTGTGCTTCTTACATTGCATTTAAGGAATTGCAATTTGCGATTCCTTAAATGCAATTGCAAAATAGAGAATCGCAACATTTGCGATTCCTTATTTTGCGAGGGGTGTTTTGTGTCATACATTGGACACTGCTGATTTGCGATCGCAAACGCCGAAATTCTGCGAATATCGGCGTTTGCGTTCGCAAAATTGCCTTCATACATATGGCCCATAGTCATTAGGATTCTGAACTTTTAGGCCTTTATGACAACTTCAGGGCTTAATTTGGATCCCTGTCCAAACATTACGAGATGTGTGAAAATGTATTCACCTGTGTGACATACCTCACTCTATTCCACCTAACATGTAATGACGGCATTATAAATCAATATATCAATCAATAAATCAATCAGGGGGTTGTAAAGCATGGCTACTCACCTGTGAGGGTCTTAAGGCGCTGCAGTTCAATGTCTTTAGTATAACACCATCTGCTTTCATATGTTTTCCTATAGTCAAGAAATCCATTGGTAAGAAGTAGATCTGTTTCAATATAAATACTCAAGGAACGAGATTGCACCCGATTTCAACCTTCCATGTGACAGCGATATATTTTTATAGATTACCAGCTAGCAGCTATTCTGGAGTGTTCCTCATCTTACCCATGACAGCAACCTGTGCTCTGTTAAATACTAGGCTGCTGGAGGCAGAGAAAAACTTTGCTTCAGATATCTCCTCTGTATTCAAGCTTGTGACTCTTGACAATCCAAGGTGCTGCCACAGCACAGAAAGAGCACTCTACCGTAAAGAATAACAGACCACAACTACTGAAGTATAGATGACTACTGGTCAGGGTGGTCAGGAAAAATATCGAGTAAAAAATATCGCCTTACCAAAATATCTAGTAATAAATATTGTGATATGGTAATTTCGTCAGCAAGAATATTGTTGTTAGGAATATTGAATTTAAGGTTAGCAGTATCGTTTTTTTCAAATGTCAAGGTCATTAACATCGTTTACAAAAATATAGTTGGTTATAATTTTGTTTTTTTAATTATTGTTATGTATTTTAGTATATATTTTAAATGTATATGATGTAAACATTTTGAATAATTATTGTTTATGTTTTTTAATATAGTTGTTGAATGTTTAGTAGTTATTAAATACAATGTAATTAATTTTTGTGACTTTTAGTACCGCAGCGGGTAGTGGGTTTATAGGGGTACAGGGTGGGAAGTAATATAATTATAATAAATTAATACTTATTTTTACATCACTATTATTTATTTAATTGATAAGTTATTATTTTAATTGTGTAATTATTTTTTTTAATGTAATTTTGATGTGTGGCATGTGGGGTTGATAGGGGTACAGGATTTGGAATCAATTGATTCAGACTAATTACTAATTAGTTGCTAATTGATAATTTATTATTTTAAATGTGTAATTTTCTTAGGTGTGGGTTGTGGAGTTTATAGGAATACAGGGTGGGAAGTATATTCATTCTAAGTAATTAATATTGATATGTTTAATTATTAACAAGTATTTAATAGATAATTTTGTTAATTGTGCAATTCAATTTTTTCTTTAAATTTTAGGTGTGGGTTGTGGGTTTTGTAGGGGTATATGGTGGGAGGAAAATTAACTTTTATAAGGTCATAATTCATTTTTTATTTGATAATAATTATTAAATAGATAACTAATTTTCTTAATTGTTTTAATTTAGTTTCTGTAAATTTAAGTGAGTGTGTTTTGTGGGGGTATATTGCGGGAAGTAAATTATGTATATTAAATTAATAATTAATATTTTATTAATGATAATTAGTTTATTGATTAATATATATATATATACTTTTTTTTTAGCAGATAGTGTAAATAATTAGCTTTTAAAAGTTAGGTTTTAGGTGCAGAATGTGAGTTTTGTAGGGGTATAAGGTGGGAAGTAACTACATTAAAATTATTTAATTCATATTTGCTGCTAATAAATAATTTATAAATAAAAATATTTATTTGCTTGAAGAATAAAAAATATTTTTTTATTTCAATTATAATAATATTTGTAGCTATTTCTGATATGAATTTCACATTATAATAGGTATTTATTTTATTTCATTTTTAATATAAAATATATTTTTATTTTTTAACATTTGCATTTTTATTTGTTTACTATGTTTTGAAAATTATTTTATTGTGTTGAAGAGAATTTGTTTGTTTCAATTTTTGTACTGACTGCAGTGAGAATAGTACATTTTACCCCTCCTCAATCCAACACTTCCCCTACTGTTGCACTGACTGGAGTGGGAAAAGTATATTTTACCCTTCCTCAATCCAACATTTTCCCTATTGTTGAACTGTAATGTATTTTACAATGTATACCCCTTCTTCACATATATTGTCCCATCTACACGACAATAACAATTCTAAACAGGTGACCTGTTACCTAGAAGCTTGCCCCTGTCTCCTCAACACAAGGCTCTAAGAGCCATATTTACAAGGATGTATCGCCAAGTCAACGGCACTTTACCGCAGACAAAGTTGCGATAAACTTATAGTCCCAATCACAAGCTGGTGTTAACAGCCCACAGCACCAGTTTACCCGCGATAGCAGCTGCAAAAAACATTGCCACAGATGAACCCCGCAAATATCGCTAATGAGATGCAGAATAGGCGTTTCCGTGCCAAAAGTAGCAACAACACCACTCCACAACATTTACAACGAACAGCCAGAACTGCGATAAGAACACGAAACAGGCAATAAAGCACGTTAGCACCAGGAAAATAACACCTGCTCCGACCTGGTGCTAAGTCGGATCACAGCCTGGCCCACAAAAGGGAGACCATCCCAGAGCCACACCTGAAGAACAACAGATGGACCCGGGCAACTGATCACGTGCAGCCCGGAGGGCCGAAAGGGAAACAACACCCGCCATAACCACCCCCAGGACCCCCCCTACCCGGCACCCCCCAACCAAAGACAATGCCACATCAGCTACACCCAATCACGTACAAAATTATCCGCATGATGTCGCAGAATCACAACTGGTGACATGCATGTGTCGTCACAAAAATGAGCATCACAAATTCATTTCCGAAGCAACAAATGAAACTTTATTAAAATGAATACTGAAAAGAAATGAAGACACATTGAGGCTCCCCTCGGGCCAATCCGTAGGTCACAGCCTGCAAGACAAAATTCATGATGAGAATGTGTGTCCTGCGCATATCAAAGGACAGAGAGAGAGCGAAGGGGAGAGAGAGGAAGAGAGGGAGAGAGAGAGAGAGAGAGAGAAGAAGAGAGGTGAAGAGAGAGAGAAGAAGAGAGGGGAGAGAGAGAGAGAGAAGAAGAGAGGGAGAGAGAGAGAGAGTGAAGAAGAGAGGGGGAGAGAGAGAGAAGAAGAGGGAAAGAGAGAGAGAGAGAGAGAGAGAGAGAGAGCGCTGCCCCAGCACACCCAGGCCACACTGCTCACCTGCTGCCAAAGGTGTGTCTCCAACCACTTGCTGGCATGTAGTGCAGTTCATTGGGTCACACATCTGAGACAGACCCGTCATCTGAAAACAGAGTCCAGATACATTATTGGCCACAGTACACACAATTGCACAAGACAACATCGCCTGCCCGCTCATGCACACCCAGATAGAGGCACCTCAACCTCTCCCGCCGCCCATCGGAGCATGCCCGTCCATGCACACCCAGGCCGCACTGCTCACCTTCCACCACCGGTGTGCAGACAGGAGGTCCAACCACATGCTGCTGCAAGCCACAAGCCCGGGGCCTGCGGACATGGCACACTCCACACCATGCCGCCCCGCACCACAGGCCACCAGGTCTCACGTTTGGTGCTGGGTCTTGATTACTCCATTGCAGAGGACATACCAGTGCACCCGGCCTCATCGCAGGCTGCACACCCGCTCAGCCCAATAGGTGCCGCCAACTCTGTGATCACGGAAGTGACGCCATGTGGCGGTAGGCCCATGCTGCCCGCTGGCGCTGGCCTACACTGATGTCCAGCAGGGCACACAAAACCTGAGTTGTCCGTACCACCGGGACGGGGCATCATCGCATGCTGCACACCCTCTCAGCAGCTCAAGGTGCCCATAACTCAGTGCACCCAAAGTCACCATCCCGTGGCGGGGTGCCTGTGCCGGCTGCAATGCTCCAGGTGCCACTAACCCTGTGCAACCCCAGTCAGCATCACGTGGTGGTAGGCCCTTGACGGCCGCAAGGCCTTTGGTGCCATTAACCCTGTGCTACCCCAGTCAGCGCCATGTGGGTGTAGGCCTGTGATGGCCACAAGGCCTCGGGTGCCACTAACCCTGTGCGCAACAACTCATGGGCCCTTTATGGTTGAGAACCGTGGAGTTTCCATCATACAGTCACCACCCGTAGAGGGGAATGTGAAGTTGTCGGCCCCTTATGTTGGCAGAGTCACGGGGCCTGTGACGCCTGTGCCGGTTGGGTGTGGTGTGCGTGCAAACCTGCCCTCAGGGAGTGGCTGTGACATGCTGGCAACTAGCCCAGTGACCTGCAGACCACCAGCGAGTACGCCTGCGACAGGTAGCAATGAGGGCCCCCCTCGGAGCGTAAGAGGAGGGGTCTGGCCTGCCATACACTGGACCAGCGCAGGGCTTGCAGCAATGACTTGTGGGATCTGGGCGTGGTTCAGTCCATGTACAGACATGGAAGTGACCGATGCGTGTGTCCCTGTTGTAGGGTTCACGGGACCCGGTACACAATATGCAATATAGCGCCCTCTGACTGACATCCCACAGGATGAGCATCATTGACGCAAGGGACATCACTGTCCCTACATTCACCCACACATTCATACATGAATGATAGAAGACATAACACAGCAGTGAGTCACTGGATGTTTATTGCACATCCAGTGCAGTCCTGCAGCTGGAGTGGTAAAGGGAAATGCTGAGCACACTACACAATATGTGCCCGTGGTGGGCCAGCCAGAATCCATCCGGGGATGACAAGTACTGTGGAAGAGGATGGGTACAGTCCGTAGTCTGGTCGCCGTGTCATTGGTCATCAAATAGGATATGGCAGTCCATGTCGCTGTCCAAGGTGAGTGCATCGGAGTGTATCAGGGGTCAGTGGAAGGTCATGAGGCCATGTGCAGCACCAAGCAGAAACAGGCCAGGTGGCGGAAATGAATGCTAGTGCCTCCTGATCACAAACCCATCCACGTCCTCGTCCTCGTCCTCGTCCTCGGATATGTGCTCTGCTCCTCCAGTGGGTGTTGCAGTACCGACTGGGGCATTGTGTGCCACTGACACATGATGGGCTGGAGGAGGGTTGTCGGCCGCACTGTGTGGCAGTGACACATCAGGTGTCAGAGTGGATACGCCTGCTGCACTGTGGGGCACTGCCACACCAGGGGGCGGAGATGTGGATGGTGTGGGGTCAGCAGCATTCATCTGCGCCACACCTTGTGGCAGCAATGCCATGATGATGATCTGCAGTTCATAGTAGATCCCAACTACATTTCGCTGGCGTGCAGCAGTGGCTGCCATCCTTTCTGACTCCATACGCACCATGCCCACCATGAGCCTTCGCATGTGCGCCAGCTCACGGCTGCTATTGCTGGAGCCCCTCTGAGAGGACAGGTGTTCTTCTCTATGCGTCAGGACCCCAGTGATGTTAGTCATGGCTCGTTGGAGGCCATGGACCGTGTCTAGACACCCATGGATGGCATCCAGTTTGGTAGCCATGAGGTCGAACCCCACCCCACCTGCTCAGCCGTCTCCCTCTGGGCCTCCAGCACATGGCGTTGGAAGGCCATGTGTTGTTCCTGGGGGTCTTGGGATACTGGCGGGCCATGGATGCCTCCTGCTGGGTGGTTTGGGTGGTCGGTGGGTTTCTCCTCGATGCAGCTGGTCAGCCCTGATCCTGGAGGTGAGTCGCAGATGATGTCAATGATGTCTAGGAGGGCTTGGGTGTCGATGCTGGGGTTGTCCTCATCATCATCAGTGAAGAGTGGTTGGGACTGCTCTGCAGGGGGTGTTGACACTGGCCCTGCAATGTGAAGGGGAGATGGTGTATTGCAATGTGTCCACATGTATGTAGCCGCATGGGACATGTTGACATTCAGACAGCATGGCATTGTACATTGTGACAGTCTATGGATCTGGGCGATGACCCAGAGTCATTAAGGGTGTGCACTGTGCTATCTTTGAAAAGCGAGTGTTGATTTACACGCTGCGAAATTGGTGGAAACGTTTAGACGGATACTCGGAACACGCTAGCGGTCCCTAGTAATGTTACCTGATGGCGTCTCCATATCTTTGAAAAGCGAGTGTTGATCTACACGCTGCGAAAACGGTGGAAAACGATTAGACGACGGATACCCGGAACACGCTAGCGTTCACTAACTTGCTGGAAAGGATTGTGATGAGGTAGCGAAAAAGAAAATATTCTGCAGTATAATTTCAGCTCGTATCCACGAACCCAAATTTTGAGTGCTAGATTGACAATAATAAGGAGTTAAGAATTTATGGCTACCTGAGGAAGGCGGAACGCCGAAACGCGCGTAGACCGAACAATAGCCATTTTCAATAATCACCCCCCCTTTTTTTGTATTGTTTGAATGTAAATTGTAATGCATTTGTCTGACCAAATATACAGTGACATAATATTTATAACAGTAAATGTTTATAAAGAAAGACTTAGGGGAATGTACAGTGAAATAGTACAAGTTTTTGAAATATAAGAGTACTGACAATGAAATGATCTTCTATTTGCAAAAAAATAAAACAACGAGAAATAAAGAAATGAATAGAAATTAGGTCTTTCTGTGGTCAAACTTGGTCAATGGGGCTATAAAGTTTTTTGTATGTTTGTATATTACCTCACTTTTCTATGAATTGTTTCCTATATATTCATTCATAAATATTTGCTTTAAAACCCTGATATAGGAAACTAAGTTAGGGGTACCCTTGTTATATTGCAATATATATACATCTCCACCCATCCCCCCAGTGCCTGGTGGTCACTCACCCTGTTGCGGTTGTGTTTTGTCATGTCGAGCAGCGTCCGGTCCCCCGATTCCAGCCACAGTATCCACACCAATGACTGTCGACACCAGCTCCTCCATGTCATCCAGCTCGAGCTGTGGCGCTGGGCCCCCACCTCCAGTCTACATTGCTGCCTTCTGGTTAGCTGCGAGTTTCTCCTTGGTCTTCCACTTGATGTCATTCCATCGCCTCTTGACCTCGTCCATTGTCCTCTTGTGCTCTCCGACAGCATTCACCTTGTCCATGATGTCCCACCATATTCCAGTTTTGGTGCCCAATGACACTTTGGAGGTGATGAACAGTTGTTGATGGTGTTCCATCACCTCCGTGACTATGATCCTGTTCGCCTGAGGACTGAACTTCGGCTTGCCCTTCGTGTCCCTGAGGTCCCGGGCTGGTCGTCAGGGGTGCTTGTGGGGTTGCGCTCGTCCTCTGCACCTGCTGTTTCGGCTGCCTCCATAATGCTTGGGTGTTGGTCAGTTTGTGTTGGGTGTTTTTTCTACTTTTATGGTGATTTTTCTCACCGGCCAGGTGAGCGTTGCAGGCCTGGCGCTGCTTATCGTTGAGTTCCTCATCGCGCTTTGGCCCATCGCAGGATTTTTGGTGTTGTGGTTTGTGTTTTTATGTCCATCGAGGTGGTTGTATCGTGGACATTGTCCGCGGTTTCTGCAGACTATCGCTTGGTACCGCCTTGTTGTGAATTCCACGTTGACACAGGGTTATTTTCCCGCGATAGGCTGCGCTGTGTAAAGTTGTGTTAACATTTTTTGATGATGCTTAGCACACATTCTTGTGACTATACCCCTCAGTATTTTATCATAATCCCTGTACCTAACATATATAAACATGTCCCCAGGCACGGCAGATTTATTCTGTATAAGGGTCACCACTTGTTTTCATCCTTGGACAACAGTCAGCTGGTCATGATCGCACTTGTTTAGAAAAGCATCGGTGATTGCTTTCAAAATATTTATGATTGTTTTCAAAACATCCATGGTTGTTTTGAAAACAGATCGATTCTAGAAATAACCCTGGAGTGACCACTTTAGTATAAAATATCCTCACTCCTTCCTACAAATTAGAGGAGAATTCCTTCCAGGCGGGACGGGGGTCCTGCATGCCGCATCTTCGACACAAAGCGGTCAGACATGCCCTGCGGGTTGTCATCCTCAATGTTGAGATGGAGTCCTTCATTCTAAACCATCAGATGAGGGGCTGGTTCATCCTAGGGGTTTTCTTGGCTACAGATACACATAGCGATATGTATACACATCTACATATACAGGTTAGGCTATGTACATTTTACAAATTACTTAAGATGCGCATTTTAGGAATATGCAAGTGCTACTGTCTTTATCTGAACTGTTTCTGTTCATCTTATTAGCACTATGGTAGAAACGTATCTACTTTCACAACATTGGTACTAGCAATCTCTTCTGTATGCTTCTGTCTCCTGACGGTCGCAGCACATATGTTTTAAACCAGGCTGTCACTGGACCAGTAAATTCTTATTGAAACATCCCAATTGCCATCCTGTGTGTTTTCTGAGACAAAGCAAGCACGAGTGTCTGAGCGAAATGTACAATTCCGTTTTCCACGATCCCTAAGGAGTCAGGGTTGTCATGTTCAGTTGTTGCCAGAGACTAGCTACAACACTGTAGAATACAAGGATGTGGTAGTGGCACTGTAGAGCTATCTGGTCTAAAGGCTGATATATCCTGTGGGGGTGTCCAGAAGCGGTTGGGACACCAAGCCCTCAGTTTAGGTCATCCAAAACGTGCAGGTCTTGGGGGACTACTAGGAACTACAGACAGAACAGAGTGGAGTGGGAATAGTTAATTTTACCTCTCCTTGCAATCCAACACTTTCTCTACTGTTGAATTGAGTGGAGTGGGACTTGTAAATTTTACACCTCCTAAGTATGATACTTTGGCCCAAATTAGGATTTCCATACGTTTTCAGAACCAACTGACCTGGGGTCAGCGGTCTGAAACCGCAATTATGATGCGACCACACATGGTGCGTTCAAAGACTCCCATTTCACTATGGGAGCTTGTGCGGTGGTTGGAAGCCGGCCCCAGCACAAACTCCCATAGAGAAATGAGAGTCACTGATGTCAGAAACTGACATCATAATCCTGACGGAGGAAACGCCGTCCATAGGGGGCTATGTTTGGTTTACGACAGGCCAACGGGTATCTTGATCCCCTCTGAAGATGGCCAGATTGACCGGCCGGTTTGAATTCTGACCGCCAGAATTGTAATATGGCAGTTGGAATTCAAACCAAGGATGTTGGTCAGTAAACCTCCGTTGAGCAGTCGGACACTTACAGAATGACATCCTAATTAGATCCTTGTTCTACTCTTGTATAAATTGTAGTGGAAATAGTTCCTGTATTAATTTAAAAATGTTGTAATTTACTTTATATTGTTTAAATGTATATTAATCCGGTTTTAGTTGTTTAAAAATTATAATATTTATAATTACTAATATTTTTAATATTTTATTCATTTTTAGTAAATTCAAATTTTTTATTTTGTGCAATTTTTAATGTGTAATAAAAATGGTTTGTTTAAAAAAATATATGTTATTGGATATATGGTTTTAAATTATTATATAAATTAGAAATATTACGTCAAAAATATGAAATTCGATATATGTAAATATATATATATATGTTTGTTTTAATTTTTTTAATGAATAATGATCTTTTTCAAAACAATTATGAAATATATTTTATTTTAATTTTATTAGTATTATTATTTTATTTAATTCATGTTAACTATTTAAATGTATATATTTAAAAATTGATATTTTAGACAACTATATTAGTGACAACAATATTTTTTTTTCAATATTTTTGTAAATTTTATTTTAAGTGTAGGAAGTCAATATTTTTTACCCAATATTTTTGTATGTAGATATTTTGATAGTCAATATGTTGTCAGTGAACCACTTTTGGGTTCCAATCTCTAGGATTCAGTGACAAATTCACAGGTCTCAATGGCAGCACAGAATGTGAGTGTGGGTTGCAGTGAAAGGTAGGTTTGGTGAGGTGTTTTTTTTTATTTACCCATGATGTAAAACTCTTGGTAAGAAGGCCATCTCCCCTGGATAAAGCATGGGCACATGCACTGGCCAGTGATGTAACTAACGCACTGGTGATGCATGATGCAGCACACACCACATGAGAACTATGGTGGTGATGGTAACGGTGAAACCAATTGGTAGTCATTGTGAACAATATGTTGTATTACAGTTTGATGAAAAGGCAGTCATGAAAATATCTCAACAGAGAGTTTGTACTCACAAATAATAAAGCAATTACTTTTTTAGAGCGAGAGGGAACTTGTACTGAAGATTGAATACTATTGATTACATAGATATTATTTATGTTCAATTTTGCTGGAATCCCATTGTTCCACAACAATACAGAGTCTGAATCACAGAGATATTCTGGGGGGATTTCTGTTCCACAGAAAGTAATCATTGGTGAGATGATAAATATTTTGTGATAGGATTGGTGTGGCACTGCATGAGAGCTGTCATTGTGGTGTGGGGGATGAAACATGGAGTGGGGAGCGTGGAGTTAGTGGGGTTGGTTAATAGTGCATGTTAGGTGGGGTCTGGGTACGTGAGATGAGAATAGGCTAAGTTTGTTAGGGGTTAAGGTCCATGGGGTGTGTGTGAGGTGAGGTATTGGTGATGTGGGGTGAGCATGGTAGAAGAGAGTGGGAGGGTAAGAGGGAACAGCAGCTGTCTGAGAGGACAGTCAATGTGTTAGGAGATTTCTTTTTCTACTTTAGATTGGGGGAATAGACAGTGGTGTGAGCGAGTAACAGAACGGGTTGGAGGGTATAGTCATAGGTGTGACTTGTCAATTGTAAGTGAGAGTTATGAAAGGAGGGTAAAGTAGACCAGGATGGATGGAAGTGGTGCATACTTCGTGATATGATAGAGGTGGGGAAAAGTTGCAGTTGTTGAGAGTCAAGAGTGAGTGGGCTGAGATAGAGAGATAGGAAAAGTGTGTGTGGTGTGCAAGGGGGTGTTAAGAAGTCCCAGAGGGAATTCATAATAAAGGGAGAAAATATTGTTGTGTGGAGGAGTGGCTGTTTTTATGAGTCAAAAGCAATTGGGCCAAGGGGGTGAAGCAAGAAGGGGCAAGCGGATTAACGTCAGAGAGGTTGGGGGCTGAGCAGCATTGTGTGATGATAATTAAGTGAGTGTGATTGAGCCAGAGGAGAAGTGGTGGGTATGGAGAGTACTTCTTGTGTGGTAGAACGAGGAGGGGAAGTTGTTGTTGGAGGAAGTTATGTCACAATTTTGTGAGTGTTGTGAGTGGAGGGGTTGTTCGGCCATGTAAGCATGGTGTGTAGGTGGCAGAATTGATCTGGAGGGTTCTCAATGTATGCAGTCTCTGTAGAGAGGATGGTCTCACAGATGTTACAGATGTTCCAGGATTGTGCTTGGTGTGTGATAACAGTGCCGGCTCGTCGGAGTGGTGGACTGAAGGGAGGGGCTATGAGCATTACAGGGTTTGAGGGAAATGTTTGCAATGGAGATTGAGTAGTGTATGGTCTGTTGGTAGGTGTGTTGAGAGGGGAGGCAGGTTTACATCCTATGAAAGCATTGAGCAAGGAAGGAAACAGATGATCGAATAATGAGAGACAAGAGACACTGGATTGAATCATAATCATCCCACTATTGTATAGTGAAAAAGGTGGTTGTTCTGTTGAAGTGGGGTGAGGGAGCAATTCTGAGCTTGTAGCCATGTGGGATGTTACAAGATGATGTGAAAGTTAGGGCCCTATTATGAGCCTGGTGGTCCGAGGACTGCAGACTTGTGGTTGCACGGCAGTGGCAGATTCAGCCACAACCACAATGGTGGTCCGACCACCTGCTTATGACCTGGGCAGTCGCTCCACCAGGGAATATCTGTTCCCTGGCATTGGAGTGGCAATCAGAGGCCGCAGTATACTTAGCGCCACCGTCCTGCCACCGTCCTGCCAAGCATATTACGGGTTTCCTCTCTGACAGGGTTTTCATGGTGGAAAACCCTGGTGGAGAGGAAACAACCTCCACCTCATGTGGATGTACACAGGACATAACATGTGACCCCCAGTGTGCATGGACATAGGTTCCTGCATGGCATGGATGTTCGAGTCCATGCCGTGCAGGAACCTTGTAGTGAGGTCACATTGCGTGGCCTTTTGCACAGGCACCGCTGCCTTTAAATGCGGCACCACCATGGGACTGCCATGCTGCCTGCCTGCCAGACCACATAAAAGTTGTAATCTGGCGGGTTGGTAGCAGGGACCTTTATCGGAGCTGTGCCACCACATCACTGCCCTGCCAAAAAGTTGCAATTAGGGCCTAAGTGTATTATGTAAGATGTCTTCCTGGATGAGATTTTCCGGGAGAAGAAAAGGAGGTCGGTATGGAGCTTCCCATGTCTGCCACTGTGGGACTGATCAGCAAACAGGGTGTCTAGAAACTTTTCTAGGGTATTGTGTTTGTGCATATTAAAAGGATGCTTTTGAAAGATTTGGAGAGTTAAAAAATATTACACGCATTGACTCCTACTTTCTCCAGATTAGTTGGCAATATTGATTGAGTTTGGGGTTGTGGGGTGAATGAAAGAAGGGCATGTAGTTTGAGGACTTGGAAAAGTATGTGGATGCAAGTTCTCAATATTGAAGAGATTCGCTCCCAGGCTTCAGGATGGTTGATTTGAGTGTCATTCAAACAAGCGCTTAGGAATAATTAAAGGGTCCCACTGTCTATTACCAGGATCAACAATGTTAATTACATTTTTAAAAGGGTGAAGCGTTTCACGTCTCCAGAGCAAGAGTAATTTGCAGCAACCTTGTCTGTTATTTCCATTCATGATATTTTCCATTAGGCAAATTGTAAAAAGGGATGAAAGTGTTTCACCTCTCCAAAGCAAGACTCACTTGAAGCTGTTTTATTTGTTATTCCCCATTTGTGGCTCTCTCCAAACATCTAGAATTGTAGTCACATTAGTTGGATCAATAGGTACGTTGTGAAAGATTACCTAAAGCCAATATTGTTTCCCCTTCTCAGTACAACCTTTGAACTATGTTCTAGAGATGCCCTATTGGCCCCTGTCTGATAATTAGACAGTAAGGCTATTTTAGGAATGAATACAGACAATTTTAAATCAAGGTCTCCTTTAGAACCATTCCCAGGCTTTTTGCAGAATGTTAAAGTGTGAACCGATGCTCAGTGTTTTCCTCTGGCATTGGTGGCAACTCGAGCCCAGCCCTCTTTCTATTTCCATCTCTCGAGAATACATGGCAAGCAGGCCACAGCCTTCCAGAATGTAAGGAGTGGTAACAGCTTTATAGAGTAAATAACTCTCTTACTATCTCGATTCGATGCATTGAGGATCAGGAGCATGGTTCTTCTTTCAATGTCTATGGTCTGTGCCAAGGGTGAGTCTTTCTTTTTGTCTATGATCGATACATTTCAGCATTAGCTGTCTCCAAAATGTCTATCTTCACTGCCTTGAGGAAAAGGATCAGAGAGAGATAGAAGGGGAGTGGGGAAGGGCCATGGAGGCATGTTTCGAGATGGGCTCTCCGGTCCCACAGTCAAAAAGGCAGGCCCATTTTCTGAGCTAAAAACTTAAGGAAATGAAAGAGAAACAACTTCTATAAGGGGTTTATTTTCTCTGAAAAAGCTGTTTGGGGAGATTTTGATGTTGCTCAAGGAGAGAATCTTCCCCAGATTGCAGCCGCGGTAGATCCTGCGTGTTTGGGATTGCGTACAGCAGAGAAGTTCCACCGGAAGCCGCTGGTTCCCCCGAATGACGTGTTAACGAATGTAAAATCTGGCAGGAACATGCAGCAGGCTAGCAAATCTCACTGCGCCCGCAAACCTCCCTGAATATCTTGTAGGTGATCACAAGTGCCTGGCAAGTTAACAGTAACTCCGTGTTCTCCTCGGAATGAACGCACAATTTCTGAATTCCGCAAACTCCGCAAACCAAGCAAAGTTTTATGCCTGGGCTTAGTAAGTAGAAAAATATCAGAAAAAAAGTGTTTTACACTAATATTGAAATAATATTGCTTTTTAACATATTGGTGCCGGTTCCGATCCTGTAAAACCCGTGTACGAATCGTCGTACGGAGCGTATTCTCCGTACGACTCGCAATCCACCTTACAATCCAGCAAGTACGATTCGTACAGAAATACCATTTCCGTACGAATCGTACAAAACTACGTACAGCTAAAAAATACCAAAGATTATGATCCGGGACAGCGCGTACGTGACGTCCGTACCGAGTCAGGCAGCGTTTTACGGACCAGCAAGTACGATTCGTGCCTACGTCACTCCGCACAGCTTATTTTTTACGGCAGCCAAAAACTCCCGAGAAATTGAGTACGAAGCGAATAAGGAGCCCCGGTACGTGATGAACAGCCATGGACCCCATCCTACTTGTCATCCCGGCCCTCCTAGCCAATGACCTAGTGCACCGAAACCGCCGCGCACGCCGCAGAAGGTCAGAACAACACCCAGGGGCAAAGGGGGGGCGAGGGGCAGGAAACATAACCCCTACACAATTTAAAAACTACTATATTCTGTACATACATTACCTTCAGGGTCTGGTCACTTCGGGGGGGCGTGTCCAACAATCCCTGCATCCCGCAACAATGGAAGTGGACGTGTATGCGTACCCCTATGTCACCACTAGATTATTGATACGCACCGTACCCACACATCCATAGCGTGGGTACGGTCCGTATCACTATTGTAGTGGTGACGTAGGGGTATGCGTGGTACGGGACGTACACACGCTCTCAGAGCGGGTGTACGGCCCGTACCACGCGTACTTCTACATCACCTCTACAATAGTGATACGAACCGTACCCACACATCCATAGCATGGGTACGGTGCGTATCACTATTGTAGTGGTGACTTAGGAGTACGCGTGGCACGGGTACACACACTCTCAGAGTGGGTCTACGGCCGGTACCACTATTGGATTGGGGCCTTAGGGGTACGCGTGCTACGGTCTGTACACACCCTCTGAATGCGGGGGTACGGTCCGTATCACATGTACCCCTACGGCACCAGTACACTTGGGATACAAGGCGTACACACGCCACGAATGGTGTTGTATGGCCTGGTGCAGCATATCACTATTATATTGGTGTGTGTGGCGGTCAAGTAGAGCAGTGTACAGCACCAAGGGGGTGGGTGGGTGGGAGTGTGGCTGCATAGGATTCTCAGCAGTGGACAGAGACATGGGGGTGGGTGCAGATCACTCCCAGCAGTGGACAGACATATATGGGTGGGTGCACCTCACTCCCAGCAGTGGACAGACATATATGGGTGGGTGCAGAGGACTCCCAGCAGTGAACAGACATGTGAGGGCTGGGTGTATATGACTCCCAGCAGTGGCCTGCAATATGAGGGGTGGGTGCAAAGGACTCCCAGCAGTGGACAGACATGTGAGGGGTGGGTGTATATGACTCCCAGCAGTGGCCTGCAATAAGAGGGGTGGGTGCAGAGGACTCCCAGCAGTGGACAGACATATATGGGTGGGTGTATATGACTCCCAGCAGTGGATAGACATATATGGGTGGGTGCACCTCACTCCCAGCAGTGGACAGACATATATGGGTGGGTGCAGAGGACTCCCAGCAGTGGACAGACATGTGAGGGGTGGGTGTATTTGACTCCCAGCAGTGGGCTGCAGTATGAGGGGTGGGTGCAGAGGACTCCCAGCAGTGGACAGACATGTGAGGGGTGGGTGTATATGACTCCCAGCAGTGTCCTGCAATATGAGGGGTGGGTGCAGAGGACTCCCAGCAGTGGACAGACATATGTGGGTGGGTGCACATCACTACCAGCAGTGGACAGAGACATGGGGGTGGGTGCATATCACTACCAGCAGTGGACAGACATATATGGGTGGGTGTATATGACTCCCAGCAGTGGCCTGCAATATGAGGGGTGGGTGCAGAGGACTCCCAGCAGTGGACAGACATATGTGGGTGGGTGCACATCACCACCAGCAGTGGACAGAGACATGGGGGTGGGTGCATATCACTACCAGCAGTGGACAGACATATATGGGTGGGTGTATATGACTCCCAGCAGTGGCCTGCAATATGAGGGGTGGGTGCAGAGGACTTCCAGCAGTGGACAGACATATGTGGGTGGGTGTATATGACTCCCAGCAGTGGGCTGCAATATGAGGGGTGGGTGCAGAGGACTCCCAGCAGTGGACAGACATGTGAGGGGTGGGTGTACATGACTCCCAGCAGTGTCCTGCAATATGAGGGGTGGGTGCAGACGACTCCCAGCAGTGGACAGACATATGTGGGTGGTTGCACATCACTACCAGCAGTGGACAGAGACATGGGGGTGGGTGCATATCACTACCAGCAGTGGACAGACATATGTGGGTGGGTGTATATGACTCCCAGCAGTGGGCTGCAATATGAGGGGTGGGTGCAGAGGACTTCCAGCAGTGGACAGACATATGTGGGTGGGTGTATATGACTCCCAGCAGTGGGCTGCAGTATGAGGGGTGGGTGCAGAGGTCTCCCAGCAGTGGACAGACATATATGGGTGGGTACACCTCACTCCCAGCAGTGGACAGACATATATGGGTGGGTGCAGAGGACTCCCAGCAGTGGACATAGACATGGGGGTGTTAACATCATTAGCATATGCCCACGACTCCATGGGTGTATGTACGCATCCCTGAGTTTTGACTATGATGATAGTGCCATAACAACACATCACTGACAGCAGTGTCCCACTCCCAGGAGGATGGCTGTCTTTCCCCCACTGCATGACACACCACATGTGGGTGTGAGGACAAAGGACACATGCATACCCACCCCTGGCAGATGCAGCACAATACACACACTGAGATCATGCCACAAGACTGTATAGTCATGTCACTGCCTACTAAAGTAAGAGAGCCAAACGGAACACACATTGTCACGCACATCCCAGGAATGATAGGAATTTACAGGTGCTGGGCCAGCCACCAAGATGTCGTCTCTCATGGAAGAAATAGGGTGGAGTTTCCACAGATACAATGCCCACAATTGTGAGTCACGTACCCAAATACCCTGCAGAACAAGTACCAGATGTGTGCTAGGCCTAGATTACACACATGCATAGTACTGAAAAGGGAGGATTTCCACATGAAGGCATTTCAACATACTCAATACACAAGTACAGTGACTAGCAAGGATGGCACAGACGATGCAGCCGGAGACATTGCTGAGCAGGCATGGCCATAGTTGAAGGGATCCGTCACCAATAAAGGAAATGTAGACACAGGTCAGCACAACAATTGGGCAACTCTTTGCAGGGAAGATGTCAGGTGCCACAGAGGAAGGAACACTCCTTGGGACAATGTCTCAAAACCATCATAACACACACTACAAATGATACTTGGCATAGACCTTGTGATGGCACGCAGATACCATAGTCAACCTCATCTCCATCAGACTCGAACATTTCTCAGAACAATAACACATTACCACAACGCCAACTCCTGGAGCCTCAGCATCAACATCAATACCTGAAATGCAATAGTGTTCAAAGGAAAAATAATATGCTTTATTCAGCATTAAACAAAAGGAAGTAATAAGACTATATACAAAGGCCAATGGCCAGTCCATCATATAAGTCCTTGGGGGACACTGGGGCACATGTCTCCCCTAGCTTGCCTGCACACTGGAACCCTTAGGTTCATTGACCGGGGGGGCATCATGTGGGGAAGGACCAGGCACCGCAGGGACAGGAAGGGGAAGGGTGGGTGCAGGGGTGGACGTGTCCACCACAGGGGGTGGGGCAGCGCCAAAGGTGGTGGTGAGCTTGGCGCTGCACACTTCTGCAAGGGCGGACAGAGTAACCCCTGCCCTGGAAGTAACCCCAGGGACAACGGAGGGGGGGGGTGCAGGGATGTGTTTCAGCGCTCCTGGGGGAGGGGGTGGACATGGGGGTGGACTCAACTCCCCTGCCCGGGGACTTCCTTGACAGCTTGCGGGTTGGTGACACAGTGGGGGCAGGGAAGCCAAGGGGAGTGCTGGTGGAGGGACTGGGTTGTGAGGCATGCATACTCAGACTGTAGCTGCATGTATGGCTTTGTGCCCCAGACCCAGTGGGTGTGCCTATCTCCCCCTGAGTGTGCGTGTCAGGATGTGTGCGCTTGCCCTTTCTTGGTGGTGTGCTGGATGTGTCTGGTGTGCTGCATGCGTGGAAAGGTCTGTGTGTGCATGGGACAGGTATGGGAGAGGGAATTGTGGATGGGGCTGGGGTAGGGGGGGGGCGAAGCGCTGCAGGAGAGACACTGCTACCATCAGTGAAGAGTCCATGGACTGCAGAAACTGGCATTGCTCAGACATCGCTGATGACATGCCCTCCATGAACGACACCATCTGTGTCAGCAGTCTGGTGTGGCCATGGAGGACATTCAGCATCGATGCCTGGCCAACCTGCAACTGCCGCTGTATGTCCACAGACTCAGCACTGAGGGCAGCAGGGGTGACAGGGGGTGCGGTGCCTGGACCGAAGGAGACATGGTGGTGGTCAGCACGGACAGAAGGGACCGGAGCAACTGCGAGGGCGGTGATGGGAATGGAGGAGGCGGGACCAGATGTTGGGCTGCTGCAAGGTTTAGTGGCAGCCTCCGCCCCCTCGATGAGGTCAGCCTCGGACCCGTCTGCGTCGTAGTTGGTGTCGCCACCAGACAGGTCCTCTGACTGACTTCCCTCGCCCTCCGTGCCACTGGCTCCCGATGACTCACCAGCACTGGTGCCACTGGTGCTGGGTCCCTCCTCAAGGTCCGTGTTGGTGTCTCCCTCGGTTACCGTTGATGATGCTGTGGGCAAGGTGAACATACAGAAAAACATCAGTCACCTGTATACATCTGACACATGAGTACCAAAACAATAGGTCACAGTGCATATCAGGCAATGCTTAATGAGTAACAGCTAGATTACTCCGCACATATGTAAGCCCTGTACTCCCCTGTTGGTAGACCCACCATGCCACTTGGACACAAGGAAAAATAGGACACACCATCCCAAAACTAGACTGAGAAATATACTGAGAATCTAGTGATTGGGAGCAGGTGAGCACAGCAATACAAGGAAGTCATGCCACCTCTTGTTTACCCTGAAAGAAACACAAGTGGTTCCACCCAAGGCAAACTAACACACCTCAATACTGAAGGTGTCCCCACCCTCAGAGCCTTGTAAGTAATTTCAAACAGTAACCCCAAAAACGTAAGTCCCTTGGGAATAACAATACTTCACACAATCGACATGTCAATAATGTGGGAATGTTCCATTTTGAGAACAGAACACACATGTGCCTGTATAAAAGATGTCTCCAAAGGAGGTGCACACCAAACTACATTTACCCAGTCATTGAAGAAGCTGGCAGACTTATCCACAGGACCAACTGTCCAAAAGAAATGGTGTTGCAGAAAGTACATATTCATGGGCCCACAGAGGTCCTGATGACTTGACACTTGTAAGTTGGTATCACCAACAACCAAGCACTTACCCAAATTCCACAACACTCTGGGAACAAGTATGTATAATCTGCAAAACAGTCTGATGAGAACAGTGGCTTCTTTTAAAAAGTGCCAGCGTGTTCCATGAAAGTGTAAAGGTGGTTTGTTGTGCACTTCCTTGTGAGAAATCTGTCATGCATGCACATTATTGTTCTTCACACAAAAACATCAAACTAAAGCATTGAAAACTGGAAGACATGTTGACAAGTGTAGTGAGTGCCAAGGTACAAGACTCTTTTGACTAACAAC
Organism: Triturus cristatus; assembly: GCF_964204655.1. Lineage (NCBI taxonomy): Eukaryota > Metazoa > Chordata > Amphibia > Caudata > Salamandridae > Triturus > Triturus cristatus. The sequence continues at coordinate 684,698,033 of NC_140582.1, read as the reverse complement.
TTTAATTATGCCAGTTGTCACATGGCCATCCGTTCCCTGATGACACAGTTGGCAACACATCTGACCCACTGCCTGTCATGTGGAGTGGCACACATGTCCAAACACAGGACAATGCAAAAGCTGCGGGGCCTGCAATTGGGTCGTAAAAAGGCACACCTGCACTGAGCAGACACCCTCATGACAAGCCAGAATGTCCACACAGATGTCAGCACACAAAGACAAAACTACGTAGCATCTGGACCACACAATGGTGCCAAAAATGTATGACCAGGAATCACGTATTTAAACTATTGACACATGCTGCAATGCACAAACATTAAACACCACACAACATGACTGGGTCACTGCACGTTGAGTCTCTGTCAAGACAATTATTGCACACAGGTCAGAGCTGGCAAGGAGACATAAGGATTGGCCATGTAGGCCTCGCCCACACAAACCCCCCATACCTGAGACAATGTGATTGAGACAGATCAAGAACTGACACCTCTTAATCAGTGTTTTCTAAACTTTGCTCAAATTCTCCCAAAATTTACTCCACATCACCTTGTGAGGCTGCCAACACATATATGTGACAAACAACAATCAACAGATAGTTGTGAGTAGCCACACAGGCACTGCTCAGTGTGAGTATGCTCAAGCCAAATGGGGTCTCCCTGTCCAGTGAACTCATGTAGCACACTTCGGATAAATAATAATAAGGCCAGGGAACAATGCCACAGAGGCAAACCAATGCTGAACACATAGAGAATGGGCACAGTGTTGGATGACACACCTGATGATGAGGCAAGGGTGTCTCAGGGGACTGTAGTGGGCACACTGCTCCTTGTTCCTGGAATGATCTGACTGTAACATGAGCAACCGTCCTGGCACCATGCATATCTCCCACTCATGCACATCATGTCTGAAGCCACAACATCGGTCATGCATGCTGCAAGTGTGTTCACTGGAAACCTCACACTCCTATGGTGAGACTCATCATCAGTGCAAACCAATATGGACCCCCAACTGAGTGAAGAGGACAGGGCACAAGTAAGATACCAACACATGTCACAGACCACCCTCACACATGATGCATAAAGCAATGTGCACTTGGATTAACTGGCAGCCCAGATGACCATGTGCAATAGTGATTACACACAGACCAGGGTACACATGTCAAGGAGGGGAAGGGATGAATAAGAGCACCGTTTGACTTTGGGGAACTGAATATGCACTGCACATATGAACCCTGGCAGTGTATCCAGGCGACAAATCACTTTGAAAGGCTGGTTACACACAACACAACAAACACACATGTACCTACCCCCTCCTTGCTGCTGTAACTCCTGCAACTGCCTATCCAGGTCAGGGAAGACCACTGCCAGGACACGCTGCATGTGGGGGGTCATGCGTCGGCGCCCGCCGTGTTTGCGTGGAGGTGATAGTTTCAGCTGGACCCGGGCGATCCGCTGGGTCCAGCACCGGATGTCCTGCCAGCGTTTCCGGATTTGGGCCAGGTGCCGCCTGCGATCCCCCGTCGTCCTCACGGCCCTGATGATCCTCTTCCAGATGACCCCCTTCTCGTAGGCAGTTACCTGTGAGGATGACAAAGTGAGACAACATCACTACACATGCTCCATGTCACAGAGACACACATTTGAACATCTTTGACATGTTGGACAGGGCATCGGATGCTGCCAATGAATTTATTCTTTCTCATATGTCCATTGGCCTCTGTGGAATCCCCAATGCACTACATGCCATTGAAAGTACACAGGTGGCAGGAGGGGTGCGACACACTCCCTGATCATGGCACACACTGTGCATCACATGCAACACCAGGCTGATGGACAGCACCTCTAAGCAGTTGCGTGCCCTAGGCCACTGACGCAACCTCAGCAGAGTACACAGACACACACAGGCACAGAATAATCACCTGCCATTGGCAACAGCGGATACATACATCTCTCTGCACATGTGCCACTTGCCTGTGGGGTGTCACAGGTGTCGGGCTACCTCATCAAGTCAGACACACAGCACGGCTTACTTCTCACATCAGGGGGCCGATTCCGATCCTGGAAAAATATTCCCCGTACAAATCGTATCTGGAGTTTTTTCCGACCGAATCGTACAAGTCCCGTACAAACTGGCAAGTACGATTCGTATGGGAAAAAGTCCATACGAATCGCATTGGGAAAATTCCCCCACACGTCCTCGGGTCGGGAAAAGTCTCCGACACGTCCCCGGACATTTTTACGTACAAATGGGAAAACTGAAGTCCGAATGCGCAAGTACGATCCGTCCCATCCGTCCGATTGAACAACTGTATGGAAAAAAGACCGTCCAGAGCGAACTCCCATAGCAACCATGGAGATGTCCAAACAGGTGCCCGGTACACGCCGAACACCCCCCCAGACCCCCCCGTGTGTACGCGCCATACCCCAAGCCCCCCGTATGTACGGAGCGTACCCCCAGCCCCCTGTATGTACGGAGCGTACCCCCAGCCCCCCGTATGTACGGAGCGTACCCCCAGCCCCCCGTATGTACGGAGCGTACCCCCAGCCCCCCGTATGTACGGAGCGTACCCCCTCCCCCGTATGTACGGTGCAGACCCCCAGCGCTGGAGGTCCGCACCGTACATATGGGGGTGGGGGTACGCTCCATACATATGGGGGGCTGGGGGTATGCTCCGTACATACGGGGGGCTGGGGGTACGCTCTGTACATACGGGGGGGCTGGGGGTACGCTCCATACATACGGTGGTGGGGGTACGCTCCGTACATACGGGGGGCTGGGTGTATGCTCCGTACATACGGGGGGCTGGGGGTACGCTCTGAACATACGGGGGTGGGGGTACGCTCCGTACATACGGGGGCTGGGGGTACGCTCCGTACATACGGGGGGCTGGGGGTACAGCGCGGTCCGGGCCTTCTTTTCCTCACGCTTCGCGGCGTACTTTGCTTTTCCGGCACTTTTTGGGTGCCATAAAAATATTGCCGTCCGGAGTGCTGTCGGTACGAATCGTACTTGCTGGTACGTAAAAAGCTGCCAAACTCCGTCCGGACGTCACGTCCGCGGTGTCCCGGATCACATTTGTATGTATTTTTCTGTTGGTCGGTCTTTTTGTTCTGATTCGTACGGGAATGGTGTTTCCGTACGAATCGTACTTGCAAGTTTGTAGGGTTTTTTTCCCGGGTACGAGTCGGACGGAGAAAACGCTCCGACCGACGGTTTGTACCCGGTTTTTCCAGGATCGGAATCTGCCCCCAGATGGGTAGAGCTGTTGCCTCCTCCATGCAGCTGTGGTGCAACACTTCACATACACACTCACCCACATGACAAGGAACATTCACACACCTCAATGTCCATGGGGCATACACATCACTTGGACACTCTCACCACAGCTCCACTCAACTCACACACATCTGTGGGTACAGTCACCTGTCACACCGGGGGGACCACTGAATCACCTCAGGACAATAGACAAAATAGGGAACAAAGGATTTGCCAGGCTGAATGTGTCATGCACTATGCAGTGAATGTCACAGTAAGCACAATGCAAGTGAGGAGTGCACACCAGAACTACATCATGCTCAGCATGAGAGACATAAGCCTTTCCCCCCCCCCCTGGGACCCACTGTAAACAACATTGCATGTCTGTCACACCTGCACACAATGGCAGAAGTGACTGTCACAAAAAAGGTGCACAGTCAAAGGTAGTGGAGTCAGCACTCACCTGTTGCCCTGGTCTCCCATACAGGCTGGGGTACTGTGGGAGGAGCACATCCAGCAGGGCCTCATTCTCCTCCAGGGTGAATGGCTGTGCCCTCTCCACAGTCCTTGACATGGTGCCAGAGCAAACACACACAGCAGCAGTGGTCGACAGGAAAGTTGTGCAGGCAAGTGCCCTCTCATGGGTTCAGCCTGACTTATATCTGTCTTGCTGGGGGCTTTCATTTACAGAAGTACAGAGTGATTGGTCAGACTCATTTGCATCCTACGTTTCCTCCAATCCCTTTAAACATACACCAATGACAGGATTTTGCATGGTTCAAAATATGAGCATCATAGAAAGGCTAACACCACTTTGCAACATTGTAATTTTTGGCCCAACTGACTTTTCCAGCCCACATGATGTGCACATTGCAACAGAAATCTCGGTATCCATGACAACCTGCATGCATTTTGGGCCTAATACTTCTCCACTATGTATTTTTTCCGTCAACTACATCTGCTGTTGCTGCATCCAACATGTGTCTGTGTGGAGATGGGCATGGCAGACATCTGTTCACACCATGCCACATGTGGATTCCCACGTAAGCATGGTCTGTATGCATTGGACATGACATTTTCACATGAGGATCTGCGTCGTATAAATGTCTGTGGTTTCTGTTTTCACGTGTACCCCTTCATTTCAATGTGTTGGATCTGTACATTTGACATTCGTGTGACCTGTGCGTCGAGCTTGCCATCAGCTGTCTGTATGAGATGACATCCTTTAAATGCAGCTATGTGGATGTATGTCACTCCTGTGATGTCTCTGGCTGTTCACTCAGACTGGCCCCCATCTCGTTTCAGGGCATGTCATGTCGACTTGCCAATCAAGGGATGTATCTTGGTTTTTGTAGGAGTCTCACCAAGCTGGCATACGTGTCCTGGATGTATTGCACAGACCAGACTCTGTTTTCATCTGATGTGTAGTAGCAGTTTAGCATGTGCTCTGTTCATTGACATTGATGATGTCATTCTCAAAATCTTCGGTATTCAATTCAATTTTCTGCAGGGCACCGCCTGTCCCCCGACCAATGCCAGACTTGGGTGCCATGAGGGAATGTGACTGCATCTGATGGTACAGAATCACACCACAGTTGATTGAGGACTCGACTGCCAAGCTGGAACCACACCTCCAACCGCGACACAGGTATCCTACTGCGCTGACCCCCAAGATGAAGGTGATGGCAGCCCTACATTTTTTTGCCACTGGTACATTTCAATTCACCATAGCTGATGTTGGTGGCATGTCCCAGACAATGTTCAGTCGTGTCCTGCGTGATGTTTTGGCAGCCATGTTGGTGCACCTTGATGAATTCATCCATTTCCATACTCCTGAAGAGTTGACAGTTGTCAAGGGTGATTTCTATGCCCTGGGAGGGATGCCCCATGTCATTGGGCCCATTGATGGGACACATGTAGCTTTGGTACCACCACAGGCACAGGAGGTAGCCTATCACAACCATAAACATTACCACTCTATTAATGCCCTTGTGGTGTGTCTTGCTAACATGCTGATTTCCCATGTCTGTGCACGGTTTCCAGGGTCAGCACACGATGCCTACATCATGAGGCATAGCAGGGTGCCACAAATGATGCTGCTGCTGCACAACGAACGAGCATGTCTTGTTGGTGGATATACTCTGTTTGGCCTGTGTGTTGCAGTATCTTTTTCACTTACGGCATCCCCTGACCCACTTTTTTACATGATGTTTCCATGTAGGTGACTCAGGATATCCCAACATGCCATGGCTGATGACACCTTTCCGCAACCCAAGATCAGCTGCAGGTCACCGCTACAACAATGCACACGGGCAGACAAGGCGAGTGAGTGAGAGAAATTTTGGCCTCCTGAAGAGCCGATTCCGGTGTCTTCACAAGACAGGCGGGTCCCTCCCATATGCACCGGTGAAGGTCTGCAATATCTTCCTCGTGTGCTGCAGGCTCCACAACATGGCAGTGGAGAAGGCAGTGCCACTCATCCTGGATCCTGATGCGCAGGAACATCCACCCGTGGAGGATGAAGGGCTTGGTCACAAGGCAAGTGACGAGGAGGAGGAGGAGGATATCCGGAGTCAGCTCATACGCAACTTCTTCTCATAATGGTGAGCCACTGGGTCTGAGGGTGCACGCTTGTATCCTTGGGTGGCATGTGTTGCAATGTGTGTGTCCAGCTGACTGTATGCTAAGTGACTTAGATGTGTGTTCTGATGTGTAACTCGAGTGAGGATGTCATTCCACACATTTTCCCAGAGACATTAGCATGGGGACAACATTGTTCAGGTTTAGTAAATGACCATGTATGCGTAGAAAACTCTTTGCGCTGACTTCTTGTGTGTCTGTCATTCCCAGGTACTTGCGCATGTTGTCTGCTCGTGTCATCGTTGTCCTCCTACTATTCCTCATGAGTATTGCAACGTGTGGTGAATCTGCGTTCCATGCACAGACACTGGGAAAGGTCATTTTGGGTAAGGATTGAAGCAAGGCAATTTTTGGGGTGGTATGTGTTTGGAATGTGTGGGTACTGCTCCTGTGCATGTTGTGTTCCCATGCATATATGTCGACTCACCATGGGGCACATAACATGTAGCATGACTCCCATGAATTGATAGTCACCCTCCCTGACAGTCATCTGTAATGGGTGTAGGATTCAGGTGAAGGTATCAATGTGTGTAAAAATTCCCTCTGAAACCTATGAGATGCTACGGGTGGACATAGTGTGGGACATCCCCATGACAGGATCAATGGGGAATTGCAGCCTCTCCGTGTGCAGCAGAAGGTGTTTGGCTCATCCCCTTAACTTGTGTGCCAGTTCATTTGGATTTACAACACCAGTGTTGTGAAGGGGGTGTCCAGCGTAGGTCCCACATGTTCAGTCAATTGACCTGTGAATCTGTTCACATAGATGCAATTCCCTTAGTGTGAGTTTGAGTAATAAAGGTGTTCCGCACACTCATAAGTGCCTCATCTCTGTCAATGCAGGTCTCTTGCCACTTTGCATGCGTCATCTCTGGCATAGTTGTCAAAGATTGTGCCTAGGAGTGTATGTGTATTTCGTCAACATGCATGCATTTCTTCATGGATAATGATATCTATTGTGCATGAGGTCCATGGGTGTGTATGTTTTTGTCCAGGTTGCTCACCCCAACAGGCCGGACACGCCTGCTGAGGGTGTGTCTCCCGTGCGCAGATCAGCATTCTGTTCCCTGATCCTGTGTCAGTCATCTTTGGGGATTGTTCAGCCATTTTCTCTGGGTGAGCCATGACTAACCTGACACTCCTTCCTTTACGTATGCCTGTTGCAATTGTTGACCTTTCTGACCTCCTTGTCTTTGTGTGCTACTTTCGGCCTAGTTTCCAGTACATGCCGCCTGCTGCTGTGGCCCCTGCGGTATGGGCCCACCAAGTTCCCGGATTCTGCAACGCACACGCCTCCAAGATGCTCCTCCCTTCCTCCCTCCACCCATTAATTGGGCTGGCATCAGCTTGTCTGTGCCACTGTTGCCGCCACGCGGTGCCAAAAACAGGACCGTCAGCGCATGCAACGTGCACATTGCATGACACTCATGTCCTTGCATGACCCACATCACACAACAGTCTCATGTTGCAGCCACCCCCCAAGCAATGTGCAACCAAAAACCAACCACATGCTCTCAGCCATACCCTAAGCACGCACATGACCCCTTCGCATGCTGAGTGTGCAACTCCAACTGCCTACACAGTGCTGCCCTGCCTTCCAGGCCCGGGCAAACCAACCAGGTCATGTCCCTCCTACTCTACACCAGCTCCGTCCAACAGCACGCCATTGGACTCTGTTACATCCTCAACACAACAGGACCACACATCACCTTCATGACAGTGACGTGGATAAAAGCATCCGCAGCACACAACTTCTTAATTGCCATCTCAGACGGCTACAAGAGCAGCCGCAGGGACAACACTAACAATCCCAGGGGATGAATTGATATCTATTCCCAAGTACGGACTCAGGGTCACTAATCGGGTTTGGCACAAACCCCCTGCAAACCCTCAGAGTAACACTCATCTACAGATCTCCAAGCCTACATCCATAATTCAACAAAGCCATCAACATGTCTATCTTCACTCACGCACTCACATCCACAGGATACATGTGGCTGTGGGCCCAGAACTTCTGGCTGGATGAGAACCACACCAGCAACCATCATTGGTCCATCCACATTGGCATCCACGTTTCTGACAAGCAACACACTGCCACACACCTGCTACCAAACCCCCACAGATGCTTGATGTAAGTCAACACAGACATGCTGTGTGGGACACTGGAACCAACACCACCGCCACACCCTGCAACCTCACACACTGGATCAGCAACTGATCCACCAATCTAGCCATGTTGGCGGACTTTCCTGTGACGCACATCAAAAATTACGCCACCTGTGACCAGGCACAGCTAGTGGACTCATACACGTCTAGCAGGACTATTGTGCACAGCTTGCAACACAAATAACCATCAGTGGCCTTACAAGCAGGGCAAACGGCACACACAGCCATCACCATGTCATCATCAAGGACAATTGGAGATCCTTCAGAAGGTGCAGAGGCAAACACAGCGCACAACATCAAAGAGCTCTTCTGCATTGTGAGTGCACTGACATCAGCTCTCCATCCACAAGACAGCCCACCCCTGCAAGGCTGAGCCAATCCCTTTCTACTTTCTACCACTGCAAGCAAATGGACATACACGCAAGCCTTGGCACACAGAGGCAGAACGCACTATTATACGCGGGACCAACCCCCCTCAGGTTTAGCACTTCCATCATCAGGAGATACAACACCCGGCTCATGTGCAACATCCACTGGGGATCTCCATCAGGCCCCTTCCCATACAACATCTCAACCACATCATTCCCCATCCTTGTAGCCCCCGTCCAGCACGTCATGTATGTATCATTGGAGTTAGCCACATTCCATGTTAGATAGATGCATGCAGTGACCCAGGCCCTTCTTAGACAACGGACGGCAGGAACGCAGGCTCTCAAGGAACATCACCGTGCTTCCCTAGCCAGCAAATGTCATCAGGAAGACAGGCAACGAGCAACTGACAAACTTCCTTCACGCAAAGAGCTCCAGGCAACCTGCACAAGGCCATCTTCCACTGTAATCACCACACTGCAAACGTCATCATTACCACCAACAACAACAACTTTGCCCTGCTCCACAATGGTGAGGCCACCCCCCTTGACCACTCCACAGCATTAGACATGATGTGCTCACACACTGTCAGCTCACACATCTCCAACACTGGTATCCCGGGTATGGACCCTGATGAAATCACCTAGTAGCTCACCAGCAAGGCCATGGGAGTGGGACTCAAGCCTTCAGCATGTAGTACAGTGGCCTCATCTGGAACATGGCCAAGGGCTCATCTCTCAGCGTGTCAATCTTCAATGTGTCCATGACCCCCCTCTCCACCATCACATGCGCACACAACCTCATCATCATCTCGTATGCCATTGACAGCCAGCTGCTCCTCACCCTCACCAAAGACACAGCCATTGCCGGTTCCAACCTTCAAGTAGGCATGAGGTCCGTTGATGAATGTGTGAGCATCAGCCACATGAGGCTGGACTTGGCCAGGACTGAGGTGAAAATCTGAGGATTGTCCCCTTACAGCTGGGTCAACTCCTTGTGTCCCACCCGCCAGGGCACTGCACCAGCACCCAGTGACCACACACACAAGATGGTGTGCATCCTGTACTCGACTCTCACAATTGCCATGCTACTCACCAGCATCTGTACCTCATGCTGCAACACTCTCCGCATGATGCACATGATCCACTCCAAGGCAAGACAGACCATCCCCAAGGTCCACGACACCAGCTGTGTCAACTACAGCCCCGCACCCTACAGAGCAAGTACAGCCAAACTCCCGGCAAACTTGTCCACATCCAGGGTGCATCTGCACACCTCAGCTTCAACATCCCATGCACAAGCCACATCAACGTCCACCTGAGATAGCTGCAAGGGATCACTGTGTGCTGCAGGATGACCTTCACACTCCTCACACACACTCAGGAGGCAGTCAACAACCCCAGACCCCAAAATTAACCTTGTACGTCTGTCATCCAAGACACCGTTGGGCCAACTCTATGCATCCAAACTTGCCCTGGCCACCTTCTTCACATCTCCAAAACTCCAGCATGAAGGAGATGGTTCTCCCACCTGGCCAAACATACCTGGGACTCCCTCCCTGGGAACCTCCACATGAGCCATGACCTCTAGGCCTTCATCATCCTCTTCCTGATTGGTCTGTCCGCACAGTATTGCAAGCCCCCCCTCAGCAGCTTGAGGCCATCACGGGTGAGTATTGGGCTCCCAGTCTGTATCGGATGATACATTGTGACCCATGTGTGTCCTGTACCGGACTCAGATCCCAGGGTATAGATGGCTGGAGTTAGTTCAACACTCAGGCATAGTTTGACATTTACCCAAACGTATGTTGTGGACTAATGCAAAATGACTGCAACATCTAATAATAAAAATTTAGTTTTATTCTCGGTGGGGTGTGTGTTTTGTTAGAAACAAATAAGGTGCTCTACCGGGTGCATAGAATCCAAAGTTCACAGGGGGAGATGGGATCCTTGGCATTTGAAGTCATCAGAGTCCAGACCACAGTGTTGGTCATCATTGGTCAGACTGTGACCAGCAAGTCCATGTGGCAGAGAATGTCAGTGAATGAGGTGATGCTGTTGCGCATCAAGGCCAGGTGCTAGGCCAGGTGACCTGGGAGATGTGGATGGTCCGCTGCCTCTCACAGTCTTTTCCGAGGACGACCCATCTTTCTCCGGGGACCCTCAGATGCAGGCCTTAACGATGCTTGGGACGCTCCGTCGGACGAATCCTCCTTCCTCCTCCTCCTCCTCCTCCCTCCCTGTGGCTGGTGGTGGTCTTCGCCTGGTGGCACAGGGAGGGTTGCCCATGTTGTCGGCGATCCGACGGAGTGAATGGCTTATGTCCGTTTGCACCACGAGGAGCTCAGCCAGTCTTGCCTCCATCCGTCCTTGGTGTTGTTGTTGACTGGCGTGTTGCTCGGCCTGCTGATTCTTAATGTCTGTGAGGGTCGCCACTACCTGACTGATGGCCCTGGTGTCACGCCGGTATGCCTCCATGATGTTGCGTACGTGTGACATACCGGTCCCTTCAGCTGGCTGGTCAGGTTCTCGCCTCCGCCTGCCTCCACTCCCACCACCCCTGCCCACACGAGCCTGGCCTGCCTTTGTGGGCACATCGGGTCTACGGGACCCCTGAGGGATGGCAGTTGCGGTGTTGTCTGCCTCCTCCTGGGTGCCTGGCGAACCTTGTCCCTCCAGGTCAGACTGGCTCAGTTGTTCAGTGTGGGCAGGGCTCCTGGGTGTCTCCTGGGATGTGGCAGTAATGGGGGTGGTGGTTGGCACAGATGTACCTGAAGCAGGTGCTGCAGGGGCTTGGACACCAGAGGGGCCAGGTGGGTTGCGGTCATCCGCGGAGTGTTGTGAGGTGTCGCTGCCGGTGGGATCAGGTTCCTCCCGAGCCTGGGACTGTGGTACTTCCCCCCCATTGTTGGGGGGAGATCCATGACGTTGCCCTGTGTGTGAGAGGGAGACAATGTTAATGCTGTTTAATGCAACATCCATGTTTCATACATATTCTAGTTGCCACAGTTCCTCCAGGTAGTTGTATGTGCCTAGCATTCACATCAATGTTCACTTGTGGATGGGTATGTTGCAGGGGACTGATTGAATTGTTCTCCAGAGTGTTTGACATGTCGAATTTGGGCTTGGATGCTTCTTTGGCTGTGGCTTGATCTTGTTGTGTCACATGTCCATTGTGAGAGTGGGTAACTCCATTGGCTGCCCCGGGGGTGTGTGCTTGTGTAAGGGGTGTGTGATCATCCCTCAGCCCGACACTGTTCAACATCCACATGGCCCCCCTCACACAAGTGGCCCGCCACCACAACCTCAACATCCGACGACACCCAGCTCATCCTCTCCCTCACAAAGGACCCTCACACCACCAAAACAAACATCCACAAGGGTATGAAGGCCATCACCGACTGGATGAGGAGCAGCCGTCTGAAACTGAACGTGGACAAGACGGAGGTCCTCATCCTCGGACCCACACCCTCAGCCTGGGACTACTCCTGGTGGCCGACTGCTCTGGGGACAGCACCGACACCCACCGACAACGCACGCAACCTAGGATTGATCCTCGCATCCTCCCTCTCCATGTCCAAGCAGGTCAACGCCGTCTCCTCCTCCTGCCACAACACCCTACGCACGCTCCGCCGGATCTACAGGTGGATCCCGACCGAAAAAAGTAGAACAGTGACACAGGCCCACGTCAGCAGCAGACTGGACTACGGCAACACACTCTACGCAGGGCTCCCATCCAAACACCAACGGAGGCTACAACGCTTCCAAAACGCCTCCGCATGACTGATCATCAACGCCCCCTGCCACAGCCACATCACCCCCCTCCTGAGAGACCTGCACTGGCTCCCCATCGACAAGAGGATCACCTTCAAGCTCCTCACCCACGCACACAAGGCACTCCACAACGCCGGACCAGCCTACCTGAACATCAGACGCAGCTTCTACACCCCCACCCGCCAGCTCCACTCCGGCAGCCTCGCCCTCGCAGCTGTCCCCCGCATCCAACGTATGACCGCCTGCGGCAGATCCTTCTCCTACCTCGCTGCCAAGACCTGGAACGCCCATCCCAACCCACCTACGACTAACCCAAGTCCTACTTGCCTTCAGAAGACTCCTCAAGACCTGGCTCTTCGAGCAGTAGTGGCCCCCCCAGCACCTTCAGTGAGACCCTCACGGGTAAGTAGCGCGCCTTACAAGTACCCTGATCGATTGATTGATTGATTGACGGTGCCTGCTGGTGGGTGTAGTGCGATTTGGCAGTGGGTCTCCCAGGTGATGTATCTGTCCCCTCATGGAGCATGCCGCCATGTCAGTGAGTGTGAGTTCCTGTCCTAGATATCTGAGCTTGTTGTGTTTGTGTTTGAGTTTGCAGTAGGCCTGGGCTAAAATTCCGTTCCGCTCGCGGAAATTGCGATAATTTGACATTTTCGCGTTCCGCGGAGAGCGCGAACATGTCAAAAATTCCGCAATCCGCATTTTACCGGAAATTTTTTGCTTGCTCGCGCTGTAAAATAATACATTCTCGTGTGCGCGCGATCGCCTTACCTGAATCCCCGCGTTCGCCGACAAGTTTTCCCGATCCGGTCGCGTTCTCCACGAGATGTTGGATTGTTGGTAGCAATTTGCGCTGTCTCGCGACAGTTCGCGCCCGCAGTAATGTCATTCGTCGCGCGATCACGTCTTTCTTCTCGCGATCATGCACCGCGAGACAAGTGAAAACAAGATGGCCGCGCCCGCGAGCAACCGCATGGGTAAGTTGGCGAGCCGCGACCACGCAGAAAATACCGCGAACGGGCGGGGAAAAAACTTCCACATCTTTGCGATATTGCCACGTGTTTGCGGAGATTTTTAATATTTTCGCGATAATTTGCGAAAGTGAATTTCGCAAATTCCGCCCACCCCTAGTTTGCAGTGGTCACAGGAGAGCCTTGTGCTGCCTACAGCAGAGCCAAGTGTCAGCTACCTTGTCAGTATTTTGCCAGTCCCTGTGCATTGAGCATGGTGCATGGCTATGTACCTGGGCCATAGGGGCTGAGGGCAATGGTGTCTGTTTCTGAGTTGTACAATGTGTTTTGTGATCCCCACACTCCCAGCATCCCGGACATCCAGTCTTTGGGTTTGTGGTTTGTGTAGCCTGGGACATGGCATGGCCTTGCTTTGTGAATGGGGCATACACATGTTAGTGGCATGAGCATTGTTTTTGAGTGTGGTTGTGTCCGGTGAGGGCTTGGGGGTAGGTGAGTGCATTTGTTGTAGTTGGGGTGTGGATGCCATTACCCCCATGTTACGTAAGTTGTTTGTGTACTCACCAGGCTCGACAACTCCTTCGACTCCGTGTACTCCCACTGGCGGAAGCAGGGCCATCACCTTCTCCTCCCAGGGATGGTAATGTACCGGTCTGCGGGGCAGCCCACCTCCAGTGATGTTGCTATGGGCGTAGTCCTCGTTCATTTTGCGCTTGACTGCCCTCCGCAGATCGTACCACCTTGCTTGGCATTCATTCCTGGTCCTTCTTATGGGTGCAACAGCATTCACCCGAGTGACGATCCTCTGCCACATGCGTGTTTTTTCGGCTATGCTGGTCTGTCTGACCAATGTTCCAAAGAGCTGTGGCTCGACTCTGATGACTTATTTGACAAGGATGTCCAGCTCCTCCCTTGTGAACTTTGGATTCTTGTCTGTGGGCATGGTGTGGGGTGAGGGTGTGGATGGTTGTGGGTGTGTGGGTGTGAATGTGAAGGTGTGTGTGGGAATGTGGAGAGGGGGAATGTGTGAAGGAGTGTGTTTGAAGGTGAATATGTAAAGGTGTATAGGTGCAGTTGTTGTGGTGTGGTCTGTATCTGCAGTGAGTCTGTTGGTAAGGCTCATGGTTTGTGTGTGAGGGCCCTTTTTATTGCTCCATTTGTGGGTGTGACCGAGTTTGAAATTTGGGTGGGTGTGTTATAAGAGGTGGTTGTGAGTTTGGGCCTCTGTTTGCCTGTTTGGATGTGCCAGGTCAGTCATTTTGATGTATTTTCTCCTGTAGACGTGTTTTGTGGTGTTGTGCGAGTCAAATTGACCCTCCTTGTGCTGTTTTACAGAGTCCTGGTTCAGTATGAGTCGTTTTAGCGTATGTACGGTGCGTACAGAGGCGATGCTGGTGTACGGGGCTGGGGTACGGTGCGTCCAAGTACGGGGCTGGGGTACGGCGTGTCCAAGTATGGGGCTGGGGTACAGGGCTGGGGTACGGTGCGTCCAAGTACGGGGCTGGGGTACGGGGCTGGGGTACGGCACATCCAAGTACGGGGCTGGGGTACGGCACGCCCAAGTACGGGGCTGGGGTACGGCATATCCAAGTACGGGGCTGGGGTACGGGGCTGGGGTACGGCACGTCCAAGTACGGGGCTGGGGTACGGTGCGTCCAAGTACGGGGCTGGGGTACGGGGCTGGGGTACAGCGCGTACAAGTAGGAGGCTGGGGTACAGGGCTGGGGTACCGCGCATCCAAGTACGGGGCTGGGGTACGGGGCTGGGGTACCACGCGTCCAAGTACGGGGCTGGGGTACGGCGCATCCAAGTACGGAGCTGGGGTACGGGGCTGGGGTATGGCGCGTACAAGTAGGGGGCTGGGGTACGGGGCTGGGTTACGGCGCGTCCAAGTACGGGGCTGGGGTACGGCATGTACAAGTAGGGGGCTGGTGTAAGGGGCTGGAGTATGGGGCTGGGGTACGGCATGTACAAGTACGGGGCTGGGGTACGGGGCTGGGGTATGGCGTGTCCAAGTACGGAGCTGGGGTACGGCGCGTACAAGTAGGGGGCTGGTGTACAGGGCTGGGGTACGGGGCTGGGGTACGGCGCGTCCAAGTACGGGGCTGGGGTATGGCGCGTACAAGTAGGGGGCTGGTGTACGGGGCTGGGGTACGGCGCGTCCATGTACAGGGCTGGGGTCCGGTGCAGTAATGGGGGGGTACGGTGCTGACATACGGGGGTATGGTGCAGACATAAGGGGTATTGGGAAGGGCGGTACGGATCGTACTTGTGCGCTCGCATTTCATTTTTACGAGTTGTACGTAAAACATTACGACGACGTCTCGTAGACATTTTCCCGATACGAGTCGTATGTATTTTACACGTACGAATCGTACTTCACCGGTGGGACGGCACTTGTACGATTCGTACGTAAAAAAATACGGATACGAGTTGTACGGTAATTTTTTTTAATGGATCGGAATCGGCACCATTATAGTTAAGAGTAGTAAATCTTAAATATTTTTACATCTGACATTAATATAATGTACATTAAATATGTTTTAACTATTACTTAAACATATACTAATTTAAACAAACACACTCATATAAATGTATGTGTGCATGTTTATATACACATACATCGTGTAAAACAATTTAAAACATATTTTATTTATATTATAATTGTTATATATATACACACACACATATTTATATATATTTAAATACACATACAAAAAAAGTAACAAACCAACTACAACAGCATTTAATATATTGACAATTTATTTATACATACAATGTAAACAATTAACATAATGACTTTTTACTGAAATAATCTCAATAATTCCATAAATGTGTATATATAAAACT
Source organism: Triturus cristatus (assembly GCF_964204655.1). Classification (NCBI taxonomy): domain Eukaryota; kingdom Metazoa; phylum Chordata; class Amphibia; order Caudata; family Salamandridae; genus Triturus; species Triturus cristatus. Next base: position 684,682,012 of record NC_140582.1, on the reverse strand, counting down.
ATATATTTAACCCCTTCGGTGCTCATGACGGAACGGTTCCGTCATGAGCGTCGGTTGAGCTGTGCTCATGACGGAACCGTTCCGTCATGACCACGCCCGCGCAAGCAGCGCTCAGCACAGCGGGGGAATCCGCCCCGCATGGAAGGGGTTAAATACACAAGCACATGATAATAGTAAATATTTAAACAATGTTAACAAAACTATTAAACTCTAGGAATAGTAAATAACCTATTCCCACTCCATTCGATACAACAGTAGGGTAAACGTTGGACTCAGGAGGAGTCAAATGTACTACTCCCAGTTCAGCAGGTGCAACAGTAGGGAAAGCGTTGGACACCTGAGGGGTAAAACTTTCTAACCCCACTCCAGTCTGTGCAACAGTAGGGAAAGCTTTGGAATACAGAGGGGTAAAATGTACTATTCCCACTCCAGCCTGTGCAACAGTAGAGAGAGATTAGTTCACTTCAAGCAAATAAAATCTTTTATCTATTAAATAACTCAAAATTAAAGATTCTTAAAATAAAAATTAAATGTCTAAATCTTAACAAACACATAATTATTCAATTTTTAATAATTGTCAATTAAACAAATATTAATAATTTCATTAAAATAGCACACTTTATTCCCACAAACATCACAACAAACAGCAGTTAGACACACGAGGGGTACAATTTACTATTCACACTCTAGTAGGTGCAAGAATAGTGAATTACGTGACAGCAGAGGGGTAAAATGTACTATTCCCACTCCATACGGGGAAACAGTAGGGAAAGTGTTGGACATTGGAGGGGTAAAAACTACTATTCCCATTCCAATAGATGCAACAGTAGGGACAACGTTGGACTCAGGAGGGGTAAAATTTACTATTCCATCTCCAGTCTGTGCAACAGTAGGAGAAGTGTTGGACACTGGAGGGGTCAAATGAACTATTCCCACTCCAGTAGGTGCACCAGTTTATCAGCTTATAAGCAATGTGCCACCAGACAAAATGATTTTTATGGAGTCCTAAAAATCCTTACACTGTTTGTTAGCAGTCACATTGCTTAAACATGACAAATGACTCTGTGGGTCATTATGATGGTGAGCAGATCGCCAGCGCGCAGCCGGCGGTGGTGATCCGCCCGGCATCACAACATGATTTACCCCTCGCCATATTATCATGGCGGGGGTACCGCTGCTGACAGAAAGTCTGTCTGCCGCTTTTCCGCCGGTCCGCAATCATTACGATTGCAGGCCGGGCGGAGCTGGGGCATAACATGGTGGCAGCGCCTAGAACCATATTATGTTGACGGGTTGATAAGGCCTTTTCATGGCTGCAATGCTGCCATGAAAAGGCTAGCAGGAATTGCTTTGGAGGCCCGTTGCGGGCCCCCGGGGGATGTGAGGTGGTGGGGGGCTGCACTTGGGGGTAACCTATGGTACCCCCTTTCATTTCCATGCACAAGGCGGCAGGCACCGCGCAGTGCCTGTCACGTTGTGCTTGGCAATGCACAGCATGCCTCTTTGGCATTGGGGCGGGTGCTGCTGCAATGTTAAAGATGGGGAATGCAACCGCCAGGGTGGCGGTCGCATCCTAAATGGCGGTGCGGGATTGCCGCACTGCTGCCGGCCGGTGCCAGCACCGCTAGGGTGGCGGGCGGAAGTCCACCCGCCATACTAATAAGCCCCTCTGGTTTTTTTTTAGACACATTTAAAACAAAAAATCGTTGCTTACTGACCAATAGACTCCCCCTAATACTGTTACAGAGACTGGGCACTGGGTGCTAGCTGGAGAAAAAGATGGATAGCAGTATGCTTATTTTGGAAATAACAACATTTCTGATCTGTTTACCTAAACAGTTTGGAAAGAAAGTGAATTCTACAATTAAGGAGCTGCAGATATTTTCCTTCAATAAAAAAATACAATTGGCGAGTATAATCAGCTCATATATTTTCGATGGCGAAAGATACACTGTATTTCATTCCCTTGAATTAGCGTGTTTTATAAATATATTCTGTTGACTTTGACCGCCTATACATCTATTTTTCTCACATTCAGGATAGAAATACTGAATGTTATTTTAAGTGGAAGAACTGCATTCTTGGCCGATGTGCTGCAAAGCACATTTACTGGCTTTATTAGTTAAAAGTCACATTTTTATAGTGCCCCAGATCATACTTGGAAGATGCTTTGTGTAGCTCCAACTGTGCAGCCCTTTCTTATGACATGCCTGGCAATCTGTTGGCATTTGTTCGATGATGTCATGAGCAGGCAGTTCCCAGCTTGAATTTTATTATCTCATTCACTATGCAGCAATTCTTGCACATCAAAGAGATTCTAAATAGTCGACTGAGTGCAAATGGTCTGGAAAGGAAGCGGCTCGCAGGAACGCAGCGGTGGGACCTTGTTCTCTCAGAGTGTAATTTCCATTGCAAAGAGCACCCCGGTATGTCCAGAACATGCCAGCCAAATGTTAGATCACAGACCCAAAGGCAGGGCCCATTATTTGGAAGAATGCACATTATCATTGAGCTCCACAGAGAGCACGAACATGTGCCAAATGATGCCCAGAATATATGCTAATTGTGCTGTTGTTGGAGATGCGCTGATTTGATTATTATTATCATCTCTGTCCCCAAACCAGTGGTAGACGATCTTCGGAAATGGCAATAACAAAAGCTGAATGCGCCTTGCGACACCGCGGCTGAGTTAAATATAAATGTACTTTTCAATTTAAAAAGACAACAACAAGACTGGGTATTAAGAGAGTAAGATTTAGCAGCCTCCATTCCCTACCAGCCACTGTTATCAAAGGCCAGTCAGAAACAGTGTACTTGTTTATTCTAGTAACGTTGCTTAACTATCTCCTTGGAAAAGAGTTGTGACATTAAGGTGACCTTTCCTCTGCTCCCTTCTCCAAAAGCCAATTGGAGTTTTCTTCTCCAAAATAAAATAAAGCAAGCATGGCCTACATGAACAAATCCAGGGCATGTGATCTGACAAAATTCACCTGGAGAATGGGGGAGGAGGCACATCCTCTTGACGTACATATTAAACATTAAACCCTACATAGGGAAACCATACATTCCTGGTATACATACAGGTGGCACACTCACCATTCAAAGAGGCGATGACTTGCTCCAAGACGTTGAAATGGTCTAACTATGGGACAATGAGAAACATGTCCCTTTGTGTGTTTTATGCAAAATATTACATTTCCACAATGAGCAATGTGCTTTGATGAATGAGGACAATTTCTGCTAAAGGTACGCCAAACCCCAGACTGGTTATATCTGGTTACCATACCCTTGGTAGATATGTTGCATTTCAATGTCACAAGTGTAAAATAAGATGAAACGGCTAATGTTAATTGGATGATTTACAAAATAGTTCAAAGCTATTCTCTGCACACAAACTATATAACTCTTGTATTTCCAAGCTGAGAGCTGCCACGTTCAGAAGGTAGTCCTCGACCTGCCATTCTAGTATTGGAACACAACCCTCCAACCCAAATCCACTGCTTTGTCCCTGCTGTTGACGAGCTCCTTGTAACCTTTGCCTGTAGCTGTCAATCAGGTAAAAAGCCATAAAAGTCAATAAACACATATAAACAAATAAATAAATTCCAGTTAAAATAATAGGTACACAGGGCGAAAAAAGCAGCATAAAACATGGATCAATAAATAGAATCATGCATCAAGGACTTCATACCGTTTTCTATTGGCTAGAGCCCTTCTTATAGAATATAGCACTGCATAACAAGCCTCTATCAAAAAAAGAGTATATAAAAACATCAGGCCTTCCTAGTGCACTCTCAATTTTGATCTATGTAAAACGGGCATCAAACATTAGCACTTAGGTGCTTTGTGTAACCACATAATTACAGCAACATGCGGGTAGATCACGCAACCATGCACATTGCTGAGGGAAGGCAACCTTAAAATGTATCATACTAAATCTAAAACGATTTTAGGTAGCAGCGATGAATGGGGTTTAAAATCTAAAATAGGTAAGGTACTAGATTGTAGTTGATATCGGTACATATCTAACAACTGACCCCAACGACTGAGCCCTCTGTAGCCTTAGATCCGAACTGTGCTTAAGGAAACATTGTTTAAATTCCACTTTACTTTTTAAAGTTATCACCTGAAGATAATCAAACAGTTCTTTCAGGCCTATTATCTCAAAGGATTTCTTCAGGTATGCAGTCTAAGGAATCCGGGCAACCTCATTCAGAGATAATTAATCGGAAACACAGGATCCAACCAAGGCTACTTCGGATTTCCCCAGATCTTGATCCACAACAAAAGCGGGTAAAGACCCATCTGATCCCCCAAAAAAGGGAGGCCAAATTCCTCAAGACAAATCAGATTGGTGCTCCCCGAGAGAACTGCAAATAATCCCGGAATAAAGCGGTTTAGTACCTGTTGGAGTACTGTCGTGTTTGTTTACCCCCACAAACCCACTCCATAAAACCCCTCAAAAATAAATGTACTTTTATACAAGTTGATCATCTCTCCAATAGGTTTCTATGCCAACCTATTGGTGAATATAAAAATTGCCTCAGTATTCCTACTAAGGGGCCGCTTACGATGCGGCTTGGAGGGCCGCCTAATGGCATTTGCTCGGTCCAAACCGGATCGGGAACATGTCTTTCCGACCGAATTGGAAAGGTTTCGACCGACCAATTACTATGCAAGTTAGGTGTTAGAAATATCCTAATCCAAACCCAATGGAATTTGGAATGACTGAGCCCTACGGAGCAGACTTGTACATATCCACGGGCCTAATTTCCGAACCACCGATTACGATGCTGGATTCAGACAGCCTTTCCAAATCGTGTCATCTGACTCGAATCGGCAGTCGGAATCAGACTTGGGGGGCCTGTAGCTGGCCCCCCTGCTCCTGAGCCTTCCCAATCGGGCTTGTGGGGTACCCATGGGTCCTCCTTTACCTGCCATGCACAGTGTGGCAAGCACCAGGGGGTGCCCGCCACAGGGTGCCCGATTTCCCCCAGCCACCCCTTTCTTCAATGGGAGCCTATGCATTCAGTCGGAACATAGGCTCCCATTGAAGTCAATGGGAGTCCGACCGAATTGTATCTGGAAGCATCCGGATGCATCGTAACCGGTCAGTCGGACTCACCCGATCCAAGTCGGTCGGAAACAATTCCCAATCCGATTCTGTCGGAATGATTTCCGAACCGCATCATAATCAGGCCCTAAGTTGTTGTGCCCTTGCAGTTAAAAGTAAAATCCATTCAAAAGAAGAACTAACAATGAGAGCTGATTTCCCCACAGGAAAGGATTTTGATCTCATACTTATAAATGATTTGGAATGATTGACCATTAGATGCAATTCTTCCATGTTTGAAAAGAAAGAGTCAAATAAGACCTGTAGGCCATTGCTGTGCGGACAATCAACAAAGCATCACCTGCATACAGCAAAATTAGGATTGATTTCCTACGAATTCATAGAGTGACCTTTCCAACATCGGATAGATGTTTAGCAATTCCATTTATGCAAATGATAAAAAGAAAAAGAGCTAGGATACAACCCTTGTGTTGATCTAATTTGGGTGGTAGTTTTGCCCTGCGCGCCACAGCAAACCCTGACTGTTAGGTCCCGATGTACGCATTTAATTAGGGCGAGGAGTTCCAGCTCCACACTCATACTTTCCATCAAGGCCTAGAGTTTCGAATGATTGACCAGGTCAAATGCGCTAGATAATTCAATAAACGCTAGGTGCAGGGTTCCATATTTAGCTATTATATATTTCCCTGATATCATAGAAAGGTTTAAACACTGGTCAATAGTGCCTATTCCTGGTCTAAAAAGTATCTTATTTTCAATAGTCTATAATTCCAAGCAGGACAATAGCACTCTACCTAACATCTTCATGCTAGGCAATAAATGGCGGCACAATTGGTCTATAGCACCGGTACTCATAGTACAGCCCGCGGGCCGCCAACGGCCCGGCAAGCCTTCCTTGGCGGCCCGCGGACCTTGCAGACATCCTACCTCTGTTTTCTAAAAAAAATCAATAATGTTAGCAAACACTGCCGGTTGCAGCAGCCGGGCCTCTGAGACTCTGCTCTGTGGGGGCCGGGGATTCCAGTGATTGTCAAAGTGGAGATGCAGGGGGCTAAGAGGTGAAATACAACAAAGCTTTATTAACATGTAAATGGTCTTTTAAAGACCTGTGAAGTACTCGGGTGCGGCTGTGTGTGCGCGCGCTGGGAAGCAACCAAACTAAAAGTCATTCTCTCAATTATAATAACAAATATTTCCCCATTTTTTAAAAATCATGTTAAGGGTACTTTTGAGTGCTCTTGTGAAACGAGACACTTCAGACTGGCACAAGATCACGGCTGGCAGGATTGCTGGCATTGTTAGTGACAATAAAGCGCTCTTATCTATAAACCGCACACTGCTCCACTTTAAACTTCCGGATATTTGATAGCACTAACTTTAGTTCTGGCGGAAAGATACAGTGACGGTGATGCTTTGTCCTCGGTCAATGATAAGTCTTCGAGCCCCTGAATAACTTTATAGCTCTGGTGACTTGACTGATGTTAACGTTTAGGGCAGGTCTGTCGCCCGGAGGGGCAGGTAAATGATACCCATGGGCAGGGCTCAAGACGGGCAGGTTCACAGGGCCTCTTGTTCTGTCCGCGAGGTTGAGATCATCTGTCCTTGACACACCCTGAGACTACCATGTTTAAGATGGGGCCTGCCTGGAGATGAGGAACAGCCATGGACCGCTTGGTGTGCATGCAGGCGGTGGAAGCCAAGAGTGAAGGCGTGGCTCCAATACCGTGGGGTTCGAAGGGCATCAGAGATTGCAGAGACGCTACTTTAAGTTCAAGTAGTAATGCACTTATTTCCTTTTTATTCATTGTTTTCTACTTTTTGAACGTGGGCCTTGCTTAACGGCATAAACAATGTGAATCGCACGTTTGTCAGCCTTCAGAGTACAATCACATAAAGATGAATGCGGTACGGTAAGGCACCAAAGGCTGGATCACAACACAGTTTTGACTGGTACAAGTTTATGTCCGTGGTATTAAAGGCAAGGCTTGTTACAAACACCTTCTACCACCTTATTATGAAAGCACATTTGCGGAGGTGGCGATGTGTGACAAGAATATTTGTGCATATGTGTTGGGGTGCTTTTTTTTGGTGTTAAAAATGAGATTTTTTGGTGTCATTTTGTTTTTATGTTGTATTTAGATTGTTGTGTTGCCTTCGGTTGTGGCTGTTTATTGTGTTGCGCCTTATTATGTTTTGTTATGTTGCTATTTTGCTTTCTGTTATTTTCTTTCGTTGTGTTGTGCTCTGTAGTTCCTCTGGCGATGTCAACAGATGCTGCTATATTTCTAGTATAAAGCAGCACAGTCTGCTAAAGTTTCAATATGCAAGAAACATGGGCATTAGAACCCCAATATAGATCTGGGTATCTTCATTTTGCAGTAGCTGCAACTAAAACAAATAAAGGTAGACCTAAGGGGGGACTGACCACTTGGATAAAACAGGATGATAGATTCTCAATTACACAACTAGCAATTAATTCAAGGGATATTCTGGGGGTTAAGTTAAAATCTCCCTCATTTGGTGAACTCATTATTTTTAATGTTTACGCCAGGGGCAAGCCGGGAGGGAAACCGTCAGAAGTTGTTGTGGCATTGGGACATTATCTAAGTATCTGGAGGGGAGGTGCCAATATATTAATCTGTGGTGATTTCAATTGCTCCTATGAGCCTCTGGACCATATGTATCTAGAGCTCACGGAGGCTGAGGATATCTGTTGGCAAATTCCCCCCTTAGCATACCCCCTATTAAACGGTGGACCCAGGCAGCCCTCCAATTTAAGACCTTTAGTTTAGAAAATGGGCTGAGAGCAGCGAATGGTAGGACACGAGGGGATGAGTTGGGCAATCCAACTTTTAATAATGGACTGAGTACTAGCAGAATTGACTATATTCTGGTCAATCTTGAATTTTGGACTTCAATACGAGATATGACTGTCATCCATCGTATTGAAAGTGACCAAAATCCTCTCAGTCTCGAGCTAAAGCTTTATAAAGGGCTGGGGCTAGCATTAGATGATGTAACAGATGATATCGTCATGGCAAATGACACTCGGCGGGTTAGATGGGCCGAGTGCCTGGGCAAACCTGAAACCATTAGTGAAATGAATGACTTGGTAAAAGAAGCAATCACTGAAATACAGGGGGAGTCAGATCATGAGGATTACTGTAGTAGGGTAGTCCATATTCACTCGACCCCTTTCTTAAATTAAGCAAATATTTTAGTATTCAGAGGAAGAGGAACCCCGGTAAGGGGAAAAGAAAATCGGTTTCATGGTATGATAAAAACTGCAGGTCTGCATATAAATCATTAGCTGATGCAGTGCGATCTACTGATAGGGAGGCTATTCGGGTGGCAAGGCACCATTATAAATGGACACAAAACACCGCGAAAAAAGCGTGGGACACTAAATACTGGGAGGAGTTACTGGCAGCCAGTAAGTCCAGAGATTCGACGGACTTCTGGCATCTTGTGAGATGGGGCTCGGGGAATCAAAAACCAATCCCGGTTAACTATGTCCCGCCAGAACACTGGGTCAAGCACTTTAAGTCCCAGTTTGCTAATATAAACATTGTCCCAATACCTGCCCCAGCCTTTTTATGCCGTCCCTTATCAGTAACCACGCTAGTGTTTACCAAGAAAGATGTTGAAGATGCCCTCAATTTAATACCTATGGGCAGGGCCCCGGGCTTAGATAAAATCCCTGCAGATTTGTTTCTGCACAGCAAATCAGTCTGGGTCCCTTACATCAAATTATTGGCAAACACTATTGCCAAAGGTAACACTGTGCCGGATATTTGGCGGGGAGCAGAAATCATACCAATTTTTAAGAAGGGTGACCGAGCGGACCCGGGAAACTACAGGCCAATTAGTTTAATAGCCTGTATTCAGAAGGTCGTGGCAAGAATGGTACTTCTTAGGGTCCAGAATTGGATCGAGGACTCGGGAGTCATGTCTACCTTCCAGGCTGGCTTTCGACCCATGACCAGCACGGTAGACAAAGTTTTTAGATTCTCCACTATATACTGGAAATGGGTGGTTCTGGGGGGTGGTACACTTTATGCAGCCTTTGTTGATCTAAAGGCTGCATTTGACCTAGTCCCAAGAGATAGGCTGTGGAGAGCGCTCCACGAGCAGGGTATCCCACCGGAACTGCTTGTGGTCTTGATAAAATTACATGAAAATAACTACGCGCAGGTCAGATGGGGTAACCAGAGCCAGGTGACCGCCAGTTTCCCAACGGAAAGGGGTGTGCGGCAAGGGTGTGTGCTGGCTCCCACATTATTTACACTATATATAAACAGAGTCATGGATTATTACAGGGACTCTACTACTGATCCACCTAAACAGAATGGTATCCCCGTTCCCCTGTTAATGTTTGCCGACGATACCCTCCTATTGTCAAAGACCCAGGAAGGGCTTCAGAAGGCAATAGATTGTTTTGAAAAATTTTGTAATGACTACGGCCTCTCTGTTAATGTTTCTAAAACTAAATTTATGACTATGCATAGGTATAGGAACATCAGGGGCAGAGTCTTTATGAACGGGGAATCATTAGAGCAGACAGATAGCTTCAGCTACCTGGGTATCACACTGGGCTCTAGGTTACAGTGGAAGCCGCATGTGGCCCATCTAATCTCTAAGCACGCACAACTATCCGGTGCCCTATTAAGAGAATTCAAGTTGTCAGCCACTAAACCTGTAGCCCCAGTATTAAGAATTTACGATTCTAAAGTAAGATCCTCCATGTTATATGGAGCGGAACTGTGGGGGTCGTCTAACATTGCAGGTTTACAAAAAGCACATAACAAATTTCTCCGCTGTATAACTGGGCTTCCACCTTCCACACCACTCGTACCCCTGCGTATGGATCTGGGCTGTCAGAGTCTAGAAAATATTTGCAGATTCAGACCAGTTGCATACTGGAGAAGACTGTGGGTGACCCCAGAATTGCATCACTATGCCTTAGCACTTCTGGAAACGCGTGATATGGATACTGGGGGGAACATTCTATGGTTTAGAAAGGTTAAAACCCTCCTTAAGTCTTTAGGTTTGGGAGATCTTTGGGATAACCCTCAGGAGACATTATTTCCAACAAAACAACAGTTAAAAGAGGTTTATTGGTCATTCATATCCCAGGAGGAGTTTCAGTCACATACTGCTCCATCGTATACAAAAGTTTTTATGGAGCTGAAACATACTCCTAGGTATGAGTTGTACTGGGATTTGATCACAATGCCCTATGACAGGAAACTATTCCACCAGTTTAGGGTAGGTACCCTTCCGCTGAATACGGTTACCTGTAAATGGGCATCTAGTAAAAATGACCAAATGTGTCCTTTCTGTATAACACTTCGGGAAACCATAGCTCACGTTCTGTTTATCTGCCCAGAATACAAGGTCCCCCATTATAAATGGTTAAGAGCAGTCTGCATTCAAAAGGGTATTATGACAGGGATCACTGCATTGAGAATATTTCAAACTGACTGTTCTGAAATAATGGTGATAGCGATAGCTAAATTCTTGAAATGGATGTGGATAATAAGAGCTGGGAAACTGAAAGCTCTCCAGTCGCCCTAAAATTAATTCCAGTATAATTGTGGCATTCTTATTTTTAACTACTAAAGTTTTAGTATGTTTTTATGGAAGACAGATATTTATTTTTTTAAATGGCCGAGTAGGAATATTAATTATGTAGTGAACTCCCGTGGTTCCTGGTTTAAGTGATATGCTTCTGTGTCCAACTTAAATGTGTAGCTCTAACGGTTGTACTTGATGTTGTACCGTGCTTCTCTTTTTTCTTTTTTTATGTATTTGATGATGAAATGTGTGTTTTTAATTTGTCTTTTATGACAATATGTCGAAATAAAGACTTAAATGTGATGCCAGTCTTGCTACTGTGAGAAACTGGTTGGGGGTCCAGTTCTCTGTAAGGACATGTAAAAGCCTTAACTACATATGACCTGCTTTTAAATATTATGCATCCTGCCTTAAGGCTGGTATGGCCTTCTTTAGGGGTGCTTACCAGTACTTAAAAGGAAGATTTAGGCCAGTTGAAAGGTTGATTTTAACAGGTCAAGATGACAGTTTTAAAATGAAGATTTAGGCCAGTTAAAAGATTGATTTGAGCAGGTCAAAATGGCAGTTTTAAAACTGCCCAGCTAGGCTGCTGTAGCATGCTTAGAGTGGTAGCACAATATGTGCTGTAATCCACTAGTGATATTTAACTTACAGGTCCACATACTAGGTACCCAGTACAGGTAAATTAAGTATTTCAACCAAGGGATGAGACAATTGTACACATGGTTTAGGCAATGGAGCACATGCACTGGGGCCTGATTAGCAGGGCCTCATTGCAATACGCTAAAAAAGCAGCAGCATCAGTCAAAAATTGGGGATAATCATGCAAAAAGATGCATTTCCTTACACATCACATTTTTATATAATTCAGATTGAAACTTGTTTTTTTAAAACCTTGAATATGAGGATTTAAATCAAATGGAGGCTCATTCTACTTTGATTTTATTGATTTTTATCTCCTGAAATATGCCTTTATACTACTTTATGTTTAGAACATACACTTAAAAAATTATGTACTTGAAATATTTGTTATGAACATTATATACTTGTAGTCGAGTTAATGCAAACACAACTGAAATGGGTACGGTATCACATACACGAAAACAGAGGATATAGCAGAGCAATTTAGGATTTTTTATGATAGCTTATATAAACAATCTGGCAGTTTTTATCAGCTGATAGCTATGAAGTATTTAGAAGAAAGTGGTTTACCATCTTTGGAGTTACCCCAATCTTTGAATTTGGAGAAAAGTGCATATCTGGAGGAGCTGAATTTAGCAGTTAGCTCTTTGTCTAATGGCAAGGCGGCTGGCGAGGACATAATTCCTCTTGAGTTTTATAAAATCTTTAGGGATCCGTTGATGCCACTCCTTCTCGAGCTGATTAATGATATACTTCAGGGAGGGGTGGCTCCTCTTTCTTGGAACCAAACTAATATCATGGTTTTTCTTAAAAAGGGCAAACCGGCAGAAGAACTGGGATCATATCGACCGATTTCTCTTATTAACTTGGACGCGAAAATCTTTGCGAAACTTCTCGCTTCTCGTCTTTCTTTGTATATTCCCCGGCTGGTTTCAGATGAACAACATGGTTTTGTTCCAGGTAGAGATACGGTAACCCATATAAATACTGCGTATGCGGCTTTTGATATTGTCAGCCAAGAGGGTCATCAGATAGGTATGTTAATGCTGGACGCTGAGAAGGCTTTCGATCGAGTAGCTTGGGGGTTTCTCTGGAGTACTATGTTCTCTTTAGGCCTCGGTCGAGGATTTGTCTCAGCGGTCCAGCAACTCTACTTTAGTCCATCTGCTGTTATTAAAGTTAATGGATTCACATCTAGCTCTGTTCAGATTCAGAGGGGTACGCGTCAGGGATGTCCGCTCTCTACATTACTGTTTGCCCTATATATTGAGCCTTTTATTAGACAACTACTACAGAATATCTTCATAGCACCGGTAATACTCAACGGAATAACATTAAAAGTTACGGCCTATGCAGATGATATTGCTGTGTTTACTACTAATCCCGAAATAGCAATTACTGCAATAACGCAGTCGGCTGAACTTTTTGGCTCCTTTTCGGGATATAAGCTTAATATTAATAAAACACAATTGATCCTAAATTATGAGACTTTATCTCCAATACCACATTTGGGGTTAACTAATTCGGCTACGTATTTGGGGGTCTGCATCAGCGACCGTATTAAGGATTTTCTGCTCCTAAATTATGAACCGTTACTTAAGAAAACTATAGCGGATTTACGTAAATGGCATAGATTACCATTAACCATTATTGGAAGATGTAATGTTGTAAAAATGAATATTCTGCCGAATTTCTTATATCTTTTCCGATCCATTCCTGGAGTTCCAATGTCTTTTTTTAAGCGGCTTGATTCAGCCATTGGCAGTTTCATTTGGGGTTTTCGAAAATCCAGAAGAGCACTTAAATACATAAAGTTGGCATATGAGCAAGGTGGCTTCCTTCTTCCTGATTTTAAAACTTACTTTTGGTCAGCTTTCCTTAATCGGATTCAGAGCTTACTTTTGGGACCTTATGTAGCTAAAACATGGCTAGCGTATCAGCTTGCCGTTGGTTTCAATACAGGTTTTCTTTTACATAGTATGTCGGATCCTAACTACTTCAAAAGAGTTCGTTTTAAGACAGTCAAACATATTTACTATATCTGGCAAGATATTGTTAAAAATTTTGCCTTACCAGAGTTACATGAATTTATTGTTTTATGGGGAAATCCTCGATTTCCGGATATATTTTCAGACTCAGTGTTCCGGCTGTGGTTACAATCGGGTATAATATGGCTTGGGCAGTTATATGATGGCTGTGGGTTTAGACCATTTTCTTCTCTACAAGCGGAGTTTGGATTATCCCATAAGATGTTTTTTAAATATTTACAAATCAGGGATTACTTTGTACAAGGGAAGGGTTTACTTACGCTACCTGATACTACAGAGGTTATGCGGGCTGTTTATAGGATCTCTGGACGGGGTCAGATCGGGAAAATTTATAAGAGTTTTCGATCTGTAAGTGAAAGCGACGGTTTGTTGATAGCGACTAAACTCTCTTCTATGTTTCGTGCAGATAGTAATATAGAAGAAGTTACTGACTCTATGGCCATAATTAACTTGGCTGTTATCTCAATTAATCTAAAATTGCAACATCATCGTACTATGTTTATGCTATATTACACTCCGAAGGTTATCTCTAAATGGGATACAGTGCAGGCTTCATTAAAGTCATTTTGTCCTAAATGTAAGGAATATGCGGCGGATCTTAGACATATGTTTATAAAATGTCCTGCTCTTACTTTATTTTGGCATGATGTTAGAAATGCTATCAGTCAGCTCGCTGGCAAGGAAATACAATTAACGGAGAAGGAAATTGTCTTGGGTATGGTATTGGATCCAGGCCTTCTCTCGACTTCTCTGGTGTCAATATGTATTAGTACTGCTCGGTTGTGTATTGCTAGGGCTTGGATTGATCCAGCATGTCCCAAGATTACCGATTTCTGGGTATTATTGAGAGGGGTGTATTAAATGGAATCTGCAGTTGCTAAAGCTCGGGGAATACGTTTTAAGGTTAAATTTGGAAGGATTTGGTCAAGTCTTCAGTGGGACTAATGCAGGAGGAAGGGACGGGGGGATTCCCTTCTCTGGGGTCCTCTTGTATGTCTCTCTGGATTTATTGTTATATGCATTACTGCGCCTACAATCAAAATTATGTATTTCTAATTCTTTAATTTTATGATTGTTATTTCCTGCTCTTCATCTATGAGTGGTTGTTTTCTATGTGCTGTATATGCTACTCAGATGTGTGCTGATATCTGTGACATAAAAATTAATAAAATATGTATAAAAAACAAAAAAACAACTGAAATGGGTGAAATAAAGATTTACATAACAACAGTTACCTTAGCACTTCAGAATGTTTAGAATCCATTTAAATGGGTAAAGGTAGCAGAAAGAAAAGTTGCAGTCTAATTACAAATGTGAATTTGCATGACTCTTGTTCCATTTACATACTAATATGCTTTTGAAGAATTAACTCCTATAGATAAACCAACATCGTAATCCTGAGGCTGGCTGCTCCGTCATTCAGGGGATTACAATTCGGCTCCTCTTCTGACGTGCTCTGAAGAAGAGCGGAATCCCCCTCTCATCATAATACAGCGGTCGGAATGAAACCCTGGATGTTGGCCGGAAAGCTTCTGACAGACTGTTGGATGAAATTTCACCCGACATCCAAATCAGGCCCATTGGTTCGCCTTCCCCATTTAGATGTGGAGAAGTGACAGGTTTCCAATCGTGAAGCTGCATCTTGATTCACTGGTGGAATTGTTTTACCAATGGTCCATCTGCTGTTGGTCATTGTATGTCAGAACATCCACCCTCTCTAGGGTTGTTAACACAACCAGAGAAAGTCTGTCTGTTCCAAAAATGAAGGACCTTCACCTGCTTGAAAAACTCCCAGGACATCTGTTTTTTTTTCGATTAAAAAAACCTTCCATTTTGGGATTCTGTTATTGAAAAAGAAAACATTTTTTCGAGCGGGCACATCAAACTTGGCACCTGCTTGACAAAGCTTTGGCACCTTCAGTGTATCCGCTGAAGGCATAGAGATCCCTGCCTGCCCTTCGGGGATCTCGAAATCTGCCAGGGCAGTCGAGGCCATAACCTCAGCAGATTTCGCCGTCTGGAAGACCGTTTGTCAGTCTCTATATTAGTGCTTAACAATTATAGTTTTCATTAGGACTTGACATGTGAATATGCCTGACAGTGCTTTATTTCATTGATGAACAGAGGCATTTCCCAGTCTATGCTAGTGAGTTGGATTGGAAACCATATGTGACTAATAAAAGTATTAAGCTCGAACCTTTGGTTAGAAACTCATCTTTTGCTATTACTATTACTCGCTCTTTTGTTTCTGATTTGTAGAGTTCTTATTACAAGCAATGAGGGCTTTGTGTTTCTATAATTTGAGGTGCAGGTGTCTACAAGGCAAGATTACTTAATATTATGAAACACTGAATAAGTGAGAGTGAAGAAAGATGAAGTGTTCCCATAAGAGAAAATTGTTGTTTTCTCAATTCCATAAATGCCATCTATTGCTTTTAAGATCATGACTTGTTTGTGTGCAAAGGAGGATGTGTTAGGTGGGGCAAAAACCATCTTTATGTCTATTCTTTTAAGGCTTCCCATCTTCTGAACTAGACTAAGGTGGTAAACATGTAGAGATTAGGTTTGTAATTGTCACTACCAGTAGCGGCTCGTGGAGGGAGTTCGGTGGAGCAGTGAGGTGGGGCGGGGAAATGTAAACACCGGAATATGGATGAACGGAGGTAAGTACACATTTAAATTAATAAAACGAATTTCGTTGCACGCGCTGCATCGCAAAATGCTGGTGGAAGGACCAGAGCGAGCCAGAATTATTGTTTTGTGCTTCATGCCCATGCTGCTGGCTGAAAACAAGAGATGAATGTAGTTATGCTGGAGAAGACGCACAGCAGCCACTATATATTTGTATTGTTTATTGTTTATGTAAAAACACGTGGTTGCTGCCCATCAGTTAATTATTTAATGGGTCTCATGGGTGTACCCAAAGCCCCTAGTCACTAGTCACCATTGTAACAGAAGCGTTTGGGGTGTTAGGGGAAAATCCCTCTCAGGAAAAATAGGGAACTCCTATTACTGCCTTTAGGCTGTTCAAGCTTGAACCTTTCAAAGGATCTATCCACTATAGTTTACCTTTTCTGAAATCCATTAATTCAAATGGCTGATACAGTACCAGTGGTTATATCACTAAAATGCTGACAGGAAGTAATATTGATGTTACAACACCATGGGCTCATTCTTATAGGAGGGGATGTTACCTTTGTGGTAGAGACCAATGAAGCATATAAAACAGAGGTATTCTATTCATGGATACATTTACGGCAGCAGATGCCAACACTGAAAATACATACACGGAGGCAGTAATTCCTAACAATTACAGAACTGATGAAGATTTAGAAATTGCACTTTCATTTCAGGAACACACAAACTGGCTCCAATGAGTCTTACCGCATCCATTAGCAAACTTCAGACTCGGTCCCCTCAGCAATGATGGGGCAACATGGCCAGTTTTGGCCAGCTATACCCCATATCCACAAATAGCAGCACTAACAGTAGCAGGTCTAGTTAGGTTAAACAGATGTATGACACAGTTCGTTATGCACAAGAAATCTTGGCATCATCTTGGACTCCTCGCTCACCATGAACCGCCAGATCAACACAGTCTCATCATCTTGCTTCCACATGCTATGTCTGCTCTGAAAGATCTTCAAGTGGATCCCGACAAAGTCCAGAAAGACAGTCACCCACGTACTCATCAGTAGCACACTCAACTACGTCAACGCACTCTATGCTGGCATCACCCAGAAACTCCTCGAGAAATTGCAAAACATCCAGAATGCATCCGCCAGACTCATCCTCAACATCTCCCGCTGCAGCCACATCACCAGCCACCTGAAAGACCTCCACTGGCTCCCAGTTAACAGAAAGATCACCTTCAAGCTCCTCACACACGCCTACAAAGCCCTACATGACACAGGACCTGCATAGCTCAACTACCGCCTCTCGTTCCCCGCACCCACCAGAGACCACCGCTCTACTCAACAGGATAACAAGAAAAATAAAGAAAAAGTTAAATCACTGGGTGGATCTCCTCAACAAGAATTCTCTGAAAAGTTCTACATTTTGCAGAACTGTGAAATTATAGCACAGCCTGATCAGTATCAATTTATTGATACATCTTCTTCTCATTTCTTTCAGGAATTATTCGAAAAACACTCATAGAGAACACGACAATCAGAGCACAGTTTGGAGGGTACGTGAAACTGAAGGACTCACAATGCTCGTTTAGCATCTCTATATAAAATGAACAAAATCTTTCACAAGATAAACCTCAATTCAAAATGAAAAAGGTGGCTTGTTGTTGGAAAGTGGATTATTTGTAGTGGAAAGTTGTAACTTACCACTAGTAATAAGGCCATAAACACAATAAAAGGTGCAATTAAAGTTTCAATAAACTATTCCCTTGCTCAACCCTTGATATCTGGCAATGAGAAGGTAAGCTTAACTTAGGAGACAGACGTGTAAAGAATTAAAAAACATCAATACACTGAATAAATAAGATACAACACACAATAAAAATCCAACTCCGATTTATAAAAATATAATATATTTTCATGAACAGATAGGACACCAAAATTACAAATATTCAATGTAGTGAACCTCAGATATGAATTCTAAAATGATAACAACTTCCTAGTGCTTAAAAACATATAGCAAAACTTTGGGACATCTGGTTGTGCTTGACCAGTACAAAGTTTGAGGCTGACCACGATGAGGCCCTGGTTGGATACACTAAGCCGGAGGGCTTGGTAAAAATTTTAACTTCAGACTTAGAAATGTTTCTGAAGTATTTATCTCTCAACATCAAGCAGTCCCCTCCAGCAGGCCAATTTCGATGAGACGTTGTCGGATTGTTCTCCACGAGACCTCAGTCAAATCCTGGAAGCCTGGTGCTCCAGAGCTTTCAGCAGGACCAACCTTAACTCCAGGCCTGGTCATGGTTAAAGGTAGCCGGCTTGAATCTCGACATCAAGTCAGTCCCCTTATGGAGCATTTTACCAAGAAAGTTTCGAAAACTTCACCAAGCTTCTAGAACTTCTTACCGAAGTTCCTCTTGAGGGTTCGAAGAGTGCAACATACAAATCCAAAGTTCTGGAATCACCTAGACGGTTCAAGGGATGTCTGGACTACAATTCCCACAATGCACCTGGCCAAATCCATAAAAGTCCACTGGGCGCACTCCATGATGGAGACTCTTGGTGGAGATGATGCAAGTGGGCTCTGTTAACCTGCAGCTTGCAGGGAGTCCACTCCTTAATCATTCTTGAAGCAAGGCAATGTCCTTAGGGCTGCAGAACCAGATTGTGTAGCAGGTGCCATCTTTTAGGTGCAGATCCATTTTCCAGAAGTGCAGTCCTTCTTCTCCTTGTAGTTTCGGTCAGCAGATAGGAGGAGCTAGGCAGCTCTCCCCTATTTATTCACTGTTCCTGTGCGTCAAGCAGGGGGGCACCCCTGACCAATCGGATTCAGGGTGCCACCCTCCGGAAAGCCTACTTCCTTCAAAGTGTAGCATATTCTTGTCCCAGCAAGCAGTGTTTTCATAAAAATCCAGAATGGAGAATGCCTCTCCTTGACGGTCAGATCAGGCTATGGCAACCCACTGGACTGGCTAAGTTTCACACCCCTTCCAAACCCCTGCTTAATCTAATTGTGGAGTGGGGTGCAGGATGTGGGGGTCAATCTTTGCTTGTCCCAAACTGTCAATCACCCTTTGGAGAACAGTTTGGTTCCTCCACCCTCTTCCTGGCTTTTGGCTTCTGCAGCTACAATTTTCCACCCACAGGAAAAGCATTGTCTACTCTGATAGGACACTTCACACCTCATCAAGCAGCTCCGGCTCAGCCTGGGATAAGCTGACCAATCAGGAGAGGGCATATGGAAAAGCTGGATTTTGGCTCACAGAAAAGAAAGATTAATAACCACTATTAATGTGATACCTTGAAGTATATTTTTAGGTGGTTCCTGTCAATATTTATGCTTGTATAAAATATATCAATTTTAGCCTATGAACCTATTCACTACAATGGGGTAAAACGGAATTGGCAGTTGTTCCATCAGCAGGGCTTATAGAACATGTTTTATGATGTCCTTGTTTACAGTTACACAGCACACTACCCTTGGGGCACCTAGGGGAGATCTTAGGGGTTACTCATATATAAAAATAAGGTAGTTTGAGACTTTGCAAGTACCTTTAAATCCAAAGTTATATTTGCATATAAATGTAGGTAAAGGCAGCCTGAAAGACAGTGCTGCCTTTAAAATGACAGCAGGCACCACAGTAGTGAACATCTAAGTACATTAAGTTTACTGGGTCTCTAAGCCTACATGTCGTATTATATACTAGGGACTTACAGCTAGGTTGTTAGTACCAATTATAATTATACCTAATTTGCATAACCTTATAATCATTGCACTGGTCCTGGAAAGCAGTGCCCAGGGCACAGTCAGAGTCAGTTACCACCAGTACAAAGCAATAAATGAGGGTGATTAGGGCAAAAATGACGACTTTCTCACACTCATATTGCACTTAAATATGCCACACACATTGAGGATGCTGCTTCTGAACAAGGAGTGGGGTCTGACTCTGCCAAACAGCGCAGCACAGGTCATAATAGTTTACCAGAATCTTCAAGAGTTTCTGGTGGCAAGAGCAAATAATGTGTTTGTTTAGGTGGAAACACCAGAGCAGAGAGTTAGTTCACCAGGCAGATTGTATAACTTGCAACTTCAAACTGATGGTGTTATGCCCCGTACTATTAAAGTTTCCTTTAGGAGAACCTAACATTTGACTATTACATTCTTTTGGCTTAAAAAGAATGGCCACCTGGGTTTGTGCGGAAAGTCTCACCAGGGGTAAATGTGATAGTACCATCCTTCTCAGTCCTTGTTCCTGAAGCAGTTAATCACACGTTTGCCAAGCAGTGGGTTTTAGCACAATCCCAGGCATTACATAACAACCATTTGGGCTGGGGTGAAGATGCACCCTATCATATAAAACCCATAATGTCCAGCCTGCAAGTGCAACCACAATACCCAATGGAACATAAAGCTAAACACCCAGTTAGAGAAATTATTGTGCAACTTGAATATCAAGGCATATTTGAGCATTGTATCTCAACAATGAACAATCCTTTGTTTTTGGCAGTGAAACAAGACCATTCATACTGTTCAGTCCTAGACTACAGACAATTAAACAGTCACACTTGTACATTTACAGTACATAATTCACACAGTGCAACACTAATGATCAATATTGTGCGCAAAAAATGCAAAACAATATTAGACATGTCAGAGGCTTTTTCTGCCAGAACATAGCACCTGAGAGCAGGTATTTGACTTAATTTTCCACACTTGAGTCACAAAAACAATATTGTTGATTGCCTCAAGGGTGCATGAACAGTCCAGGTTTGTTCTCTGCCCCTGTAGCAGGACTGTTAGAACATTTTGACCAAGAAGCATTGTCTAATGTCAATGGCATATACCTTATGGATGATGACTCAGAAACACACCTAGCCAGAGTAGATCACATTGTGTAGTGGGATTTGCTCAAATAGGCTACAAATTCAATATCCAGAAATCAAAAATTGGCTTTCTCAGTGTCTTGGGATACAAGTTATCAAATGAAGGCTAAAGCTTATCACCACATTTCCTTACAACCACCCAACACAATCAAAAAGCTACAATCACTATGGGCTTTCTAAATTTCTAAATTTTGATAGAACAAATACACCAGATTATGCATAACAGGTAAAACTGTGCTATGAATTAATATGTGTGGACCTTTCAAGCACTGGTTTGGCATCACAACATACACATATCTTGCATTCAGTGCAAACTGACATGCTAGCTTCAAAACACTTACACCTGTGTGTTAACATCACTAATTTGGTGATCCGCATAATCACGGGGACTACAAGTGACTTTCAATGAGGGTGAGACTGTATCAATTGCATGTAAATCACTTTAATATTCCAATGCAGAGATGTGTTTTACACCTACAGAAAAAATACTGACTGCAGTTCAGAGAGCTGCTGTGAAGGAAAGATATTCGACTGAGTGGAAACACATTATTGTCATGACTCCCATCCGAGCCTCAGAGGCTGTCACAAAGGGCAGCATCCAGAATGTGAAAGCTTTAAATCCTAGATCGATGCAGTGGGTCCCTTTACTAACAGCATCAAACGTAGACCATGTCTATGACTCTACATTACAAACACAAGCATACCTAGAATATGAACCAGAATACTCAGTAAAGGTATGCCTTTAGATCAGTACAACTTCATAGTCTACTCTGATGGTTCATCCCAGCCAACAGTTGGAACAAAACGGCAATACTTTCACTCCATGAACAACCTGCTTGACAAAATGGCCCCATTACAACTGAAAAGAACCTCCTCAAAAGAATCTAAACCATGGTATGATGGGAGGCTAAATGATGACAGACGCTCGCTTAGATTAATTGAACGCCGATGGAGAGATACTCCCTCAACGGACCTCCTCCAAACTCTGAGAACATCCAGAAACGCCTATTTTAGAAAGATCCAAAAATCTAAAACTGATTTCTTCAGGTCTCAATTAGACCTTGCCAAGAACCGCCCCAAAAAGCTATTCAACCTTATCAAAACCCAAACAAAAAGCCTACCTAATGCCCTCAACACCAGCCCACTCTCTCTACCCAACTGTGAGGAGTTTGCTTCCTTCTTCGCCTCCAAGACAGAATCCATTAAATCAGACCTACTCAAGGACCTTAGATCCTTATCAGATTTGACTAAGAGCCCTTCACTCCCCCTTGATGGTGCTTTAGCTAATATCCGCCCATTATTTAAACTAAAAAACAATGCAACTTGGTTCCATTTTGACATTTACTCTGAAGACTCCATATTAAAAACACTCAACACTCTGAAGCCCTCCAATCACTTCACTGACCCGCTCCCTGCGAACTACCTAAAAGACTTCATTCCTCTCATACTACCCAGCTGGACCAAGATCATTAACACTTCCCTCCTTCAAGGCTCCATCCCTGACATCCTGAAAACTGGGCAGGTCTCACCTATCCTTAAGAAAACCACAGCGGACCCCTCGGACCCCAACAACTATCGTCCGATATCTAATATCCCTATGTTAGCCAAACTCCTGGAAAAATGTGTTAACTTACAGCTGAACAGTCACATTGATCGATACAACTTGCTGAACCAATTTCAATCAGGCTTCAGAGCAGGTCACAGCACCGAATCAGCCATGGCTCATGTTGTAGACGACGCGATCAAAATCCTAGACCAAAATGAAGCTTGTCTACTAATCCTACTCGACCTGTCATCAGCTTTTGACACCGTCAAACACGACAACCTACTTGACCTCCTAAAACACAGAATGGGAATATCTGGAAATGTATTGAACTGGTTCACCTCCTTCCTCCAAAATTGATCCCAAAGAGTCAAGGTCAACCAATCCCTGTCCAACCCTATGCCAGTCACATTAGGAGTCCCTCAAGGCTCCTCTCTCTCACCCACCTTGTTCAACCTCTTCATGGATCCTCTCACAGATCTCCTAAGCCTTACCAAGATACACTTCCACATGTACGCAGATGACACACAAATATACATCAAGATACTCTCACTAGAGGACATCAAATCGCTCATCACCACACTTCAAAAAACCCAAACATGGTTGGCAGAAAACCATCTGAAACTTAATTCTCTCAAAATGGAATTCCTTTTAATCGCCCCCCCTAACAAAACCCACACTATCCTGGACTGGATGAAGCACCTAACAGCTCTAAATGTTCACACGCTCATAGTCGACTCAGCGAAATCTCTGGGGATAACGCTAGACAGTAACTTAAAGATGCAGAAACACATTAGCACCGCAACTAAAGGAGCTAACTTCCAACTAAAGACCCTGCGAAAACTGAAACCCTTTCTGCCTGCACACGATTTCAAACAAGCAGTTCAAACCCTAGTAATTCCCCGAGTGGAATACGGAGCAGTTACCCTATGCGGCCTCCCAAGATCCTCAACAGCACCGTTAAGAGCCACGATCAATTCAGCTGCGAGACTCATCACAGGATCAAAAAGAAACGCTCACATCTCCCCTGACTTGAGAGCCATCAACTGGCTTCCATTTGAAGCCAGAATTCACCTAAAAATTGCCTGCATGACGCACAAGGCCCTCTACCACAAAACCCCACAATACCTAGCACAAAAACTGGTTCTCTCTGCGGGCAACAGAGCCTCTAGGAGTGCCAAAACCCTTCTCCTACAACCTCAACGATTTGCCAAGAAAACTTTTTATAACCGTTCCTTCTCGGGTATGGCTCCGAAGATTTGGAACGCTTTGCCCAGTGAAACAAGAATGAACCCTTCCTATTCATCCTTCAAAAGAGAAGTGAAAGCTATCCTCATGGCTAAATTCACTTGAACTCTATATCTACTCATTGTTATTTTTCTTATTGTCTGTTGTCTATGTATACTATACTTTGCCTCCTTCCATTCTGTAAAGCGCTCTGATACTCGCAAGAGTCTTGTTCGCGCTATATAAAACCCTCAAAATAAATAAATAAAATAAACTCTGCTGCCTGCACAGCAGTAATGGGTAAAATGAGGCATGGAATATTCCAGCCACTAAAATGTTTACACAGTCTCTAGGTGATTGCACAGCTGGCTAACCTGAAAGCTCTAGATCTGGCACTAGAGAATACATTCCTGAATTCCCCACACTGATAGTGTGTGAGTCTTATTATTGTGTCCAGAATGGATTCAGACACTCTAAAGGGTATACTATCAAGCCCAAGTGTATTTGGGGAAAGATGGCAAATCTTAAAGCAAGTGTAACATGGGCTCATGTTATTAACACACTGAGTCACCAATTTGTAGTAATACACGTTGCAATGCATTTACTGGGTGATGAAGCCGCAAAGGTATCACTGCAAACTGCTGCCATAGATGCAATATCTTGGTCAGGGTCGATTGATTCATCATGATGGCTGCCACAGCCTTTCGTTTTGGCACTCCCTTACCAAAATAATATTCCTCAAAATGCTCCTAGCTACTGAGTGAAGAAAACATTCAATTTCCTCATCTTCCCGGAGTTTGGGATAGAGTCATTCCAAATTCAGATCGCAGACCTGAATTAATCATGGCAGCACATGAGGGGTTAGCTTCTGGGTGTCGTGGTGATAGTTTCACTACTACAGCACTGCTATTGGTGGCCAGATCTATACAAGCAGACTAAACAGTATGTCCTTAAATGTGACATTTGTCAACAAATAAAGGTTTCTACCACAGCAGGTCCACCGCAGACACCTCTCTTAATTTTGAACACACTTCTGGCTTGTGTGTATCTTGACCACTGTAGACCAATAAATAGAGATGGCTCCTTTAAATAAATTCCGTTAGCGGTGGATTCACGTTCTAGATTCCTATGGGTGTAGCCACAACAATCGGCTGATGCTCAAACTGTTATAAAAGATTTGCAAGTCTTCATCTGGACATATGCAGTAGTGGCATTCTATTCAGACCCGGACCCAGCGTTTGCCTGTGTCGTTAATCGGGATGCCATGGGTACCTTGGGTATGGCTGCCACTATTCCTCACCATATCATTTTGAGGGAAATTTGATAGTGGAAAGGAAAAACTGTGTATTAGGTTGAGGTTGTGGTATGATTCATCAACTATGGGGTCAAGAGAGCTTTAAACAATCTGCCTAGAAGATCCTTGAGTAGTCATACTCCCTATAAGGTCCGGTTTAGCATCCTGATGTGGATTCTGTTCCTAGACAATCCTAGCACAGTGGCTGTGGAAACACCTTTTGATATCAATGAACGTCTGGCTGTCTTACAGGAACACTAAGACGTCCGGGACAAGTACTCCAATGAGCTTGAGAAATGTTCTATTACTGGAGAAGTGAAGGTGCAACCAGCATCTCCTGGCTGGATTCCACAGATTAAGGATCTGGGCAGGGAGAAGATTGTGGACAAGACAGAATTTGGCCCATGTTACAGATCACCGGTGTTGGGCCTGGCAGTTGAAGGTACCTGAACAGTACTTTTACCGCCTCTTGCAGGTTGTAAAAGCAAAAGATTTGTTTTGATTGATCTAATCAAACCACACCATGTGGCCCGTCCTACACAGTAGGCCACAAGGGCTCCTTGGTAGTTACCTGGCTCCTCTCACTACCGTACATGAGATCCCTTTGCAAACATTAACAAATACAGAAGTTTCTGTTCTCCTGCATGGGAAATCTGACACTGATGTTTTGCTACTTCTAGTTATATCTACCAACACCATGCACACAGCATATGTGAATTCACAGTCTTCGATAACAAGGGCTAAGAACAAAGTTGTTTATTATCGAAATATCCACCAGTTCTATACTGCTCCATGAGTTTCCTGTTTTTGCACAGACTGCCTGTGGCTATTCTGCCAACACTAATGACTTTTCCTCTGATTTGTCAGATCCACCCTTGCATGGACCCATGCATTTATTATTTTGCTCAAAAAGACATACTTTGTTCCACCTTGGATTTATATTAGGATTTACATCTCATTACGTTTCCTCTTCATCTGGATTGGTTTTGTAACAATATTCTCTTTGCTGCCAAATGGACATTATCTGCCAGAGTGCGCTGCTGTTGAACTGGTAACTGAGGTATTGAACCCTCATTCTTCATCACATTCTTCATCACAAAAAGTGTGAAGATAACTGTCCCTTATGAACTCCCATCCCAAATAGTATTGTTTGGGATGAGATCCCATTAGATATTTTGGTCCTACAGAGACTTAAAAATAGCATATGTATTCATTTCACTTAATAATGTGATCACTCCAGCCAGCATATATGATGATTGGAATATCAATATGGTTAGATCTGTTCTTTCTGAGGTAGAGCATTATACTGTATTTAGAAGTGGGGATATGTATAGTGGTACATCTAATTATGATGTAATGTTTTGTTGCAATCACTATGTCCACCATCATTTACATAATACTAATACTTCTAAATGCTTCACTGTTCTATCCCTCTACTATCCTTTCCAATCAAAATAACAGACTAACATGTCCACTTCTCAAATTTCATATTTCATTATACAAATTTACCACTAATCCTTTATGGATTCCAGAGTAGCGTACTACTCGCCAAAAAAGCACTTCAACACCCCATCGGGGGTAACAAGCGATACATAAAAGCAAACCTTTTTCCCTTTTCTATCAGTCTGCTATCCTTCTCAATCCAAATAACTGATTAAACCCACCACTCAAATTACTTTGATACTTCACTATACTAATTCAACACTAATCCTTGTGGGTTATGAAGAAGAGTGCTACTCGCCAAGGAAGTGCTTCAACACCCCATTAGGGGTAATAAGCACTATATAAATGCAAACCCTTTCCCTCTTCTATCCCTCCGCTATCCTTCTCAATCCAAATAACTGACTAAATAACTGACTAATATCCGCCACTCAAATTACTTTCATATTTCACTATACTAATTCACCACTAATTCTTTATGGGTTCCCTAGTAGCGTGCTACTTGCCAAAAAAAGGGCTTCAACACCCCATCAGGGGTAACAAGCGCTGCAGAAATGCAAAGTTTTCCTTCTTCTATCCCTCCGCTATCCTTCTGAATCCAAATAACTGACTAACCTATCTACCACTCAAATTACTTTCATATTTCACTATACTAATTCAACACTAATCCTTTATGGGTTCCGGAGTAACGTGCTACTCACTGAAAAAGTGATTCGACACCTCATAAGGGGTAGTAATTACAATACAATACAATACTTTACGTGCAGTGTTTAATTATACACAACAGGACATTGCCTTACACTGCCTTTCAGAGCTCCAAACCATACGTACAGAAGTTTGCATATTTTTCTGGCAATAACCCTGTAGTACCAGTTTATTAATATTATAAACTTCTTTCTTCCCTGTCAGAGAAAAATATACTGATGGAAACAAAATAAGTTTATTCGGCCACCTTTATTTCAAAGTTGCTAATTCAAGGGTACATCTTTTGGAAAGAAAATGTTGCTTTAATAAGTATTTGGGGAAGATATCTAAGTTAAATGAAATGAGGCTTTGCGTAGAGCATGTCTATTACTGAGACAGATTATTTTTCTGAACAAGACTGTACAGCAAACATTTTGCCTGGGCTTGGCTAAGATAATGATTTGAGCACACCACACATTCCCACATTTGCACGTTTTGAAAATTGGCAAAAATTCACAAATTATACTGAGGAACAGCTCAACAGAGTGCTTCAAAATGATACATGCAATTCTTCGCATTCCATTCCAGAGGGTTGGCAACTTGGCTTGTGTGGCTATTAGATATAAATGGTTGTCAGGCATGTTTTTTTTAAAAACACAAAAGGATTTTGAATAAACGGACCAGACCCATGTTTTGTGAAGACACAACACTTAGGAGCTGTCATAACATAGAGCGTGGGAAAGTTATGCCTTCAAAGGTTACAACATTCCACGTAAGATGAGGTAAAAAAACAATTGTCTCTCCTTTCCGATGACATGGATTTACAAGATTTTTTCTGAGGACCCAGAAAGTCACATCATAAATGCTTTTTGTATGCTGTTTACAACAAGCTTTGGGAGGTTTCAAAGCAGAAAACTGCCGAACTGATATGTGAGGTTGTCAGAGTAAATTTTAAAAAAAGGCTTTTGCAGTAGATGACAATGGCATGACTATTTTATCCACTATAATGTATTCTTTGAGTAACATTGTTTCGTCAGCTATCAACATTTTACAGAGTGACATGTCCCTCCAACAACATAGACAAAGTCAGCTTAGATCTGTCATGCTAATAAGCTTGACATTGCAGACTCTGAAAAGTGGTTGCGTGCCATGGAAGCACTTAAATGCTACCAATTTATTTCTGCCATATACCACGCAAGCAAGATTTTTGTTTTTTTGCTTGGTGTCTCCTCTCTGTAGTGAAAACTGGTTACTAAAAACAGTTGACCACCTGAGCAGCTCACAGTCACTCACATGAATAATGTTATTTCTCCTGTTTTCCTAACATGGCGTTTCAGTAGCGCAAGACTTGTAGACTTGAGTGCAAATTTACAAGCATTAAGTGGTGTAAGGACATATCATGCTTTATAAATTGTTTACTCTTAGTCTGCCTCTTGATGCAGTGGATCCTTGGCTGACTGCGTTGAGCGCTTACCTTCCTGGTTCTACCAGTAATCTGTATTCTTTTTGAGTGTGAGAAAACTTGTAAAGCACAACACTGGTTAATGTAAATATGCTTACTTGTCCCTAACGTAACACTGTTCTGTACAAACGTATGTGAAAACTAGCAGCACAGTGTGTGCATTCTACATGGATTGCCAGGATTTGCAACACCTAGAGACAAAGTAGGAGTACAGTTCTTCAAACAAATTTCCTTATCAAGGGAAGCAGCATCTCAGCCAGCCAGCGATTTCACACTGCACATCAAGGCTTCTGATGAAGGACTGAGGTAGTGCTGCTCTCAGATGGCACTGCATGGTGCCACAGTGCCGCCACATTCTCAACTGGGGAATTCCCATGACATTTCTGGTGGCTCAAGTGTGCATGCTTTTCATAGATGCTGTTCCTAAGGCTGGCATGATCTGCAACAGCAGGAAACTTCACCCAGGAGTCTCTTCAGTCCATTCACCCATTTATCCACGAGACGTTCTGCTGCAGGAGATTCATAAAACATACTTTATAGAGAGTTTGCACCACAGTCCTTAGAGTCCTTAGATATGTTCAGTACCAGTAATATTATTTAATTCAAAGACACGCTTTGTCCATTTTGGAAGGATGATAGGCTGAGCTGGGCCGGTTTGGCTTTATCATTATCAAGTCATTTTCTAGTGCCTAATAAACATAAAGAGTGATCCAAGCTCTTGTGAACCTAATTGCCTCACACTTTACATTGATCTGTGCAACAGGTGCACCAACCCACCAATGATCTATCTTTGATGGTTCTTTTCAATGCACCCCCTCACTCCACGCGTGTTCTGTGACTTTGTAAGGCTTTGTATGTTTTATCCGCACCTGGAGCAACTGCAGATCCCGGTTATTTAATGGATTTTTCTTTACAATTTGTGTGTGAAACAAGGAGCCCTGTCCTCTTGGGTGGAATTCCCCCAGAATTAGAGTGGGCCTCTCCTGGAGGTGTTCTGGTCAGAATCTCCTCTGGCTCACCCTGTCTCTCGTGGCACTGGGAGGTGTGTGGGTGACTGTGAGTGTGGGGTGGGGTGGGAGGTGGGGGTGCAGCTCAGCTCCTTCAGCTGCAGCGCTCTGTGCTCTGCCTCTTGCACCCAGCGAGTGACTGTACCACTAATGACAGGGGAGGCGCTTAATTGATAAGTATGCATGTACAGGAGCTTTTCTGGTTAATGCTGCCCCAGAATATCATACTCTTCTGATTTAAAAAGTAGAATATTCTGACTGGAAAACCACATAATACAGAGACAGGTAAGTGAGGGGGGTTGACTTAATAAATATGACAAGGCAGGAGATAAGTGAAAATTACAGGAAGCAAAGAAGAGAGCAGGTGCAGTCAGTAATATTAGCGGCATTGGTTTGCCATTACGGTTCCTTTTACTGTTTTGCTCATGTCTTGTTTGGCCTTATAGAGAAAACCAAATGCAGGATTAGCTTCTGTGGAGCTTGTTCCTTCTTCACTGCCACTCTGTTGGTCTAGGGGTGCTTCACTTTACTGCCTAATAAATCAGTAGAAAGTACTCCAGATGGGTAGACGTTTGCGGAAAACTGTGGACTCTTGTTGGATAAATGGGCAGCTGAGGTTAAGTTCTGGTACAGTCACTCAAGCAGCTACTGACACACACATAGCAACTCAGATACCCACTTACACACCCATGCAGTCACGCTCACATCTACTCACAGACCCTCACACCTACTCAAACCACTTACACACCCATTCACAGACACATACAACCACTCACACAGCCAAATACAAACCCATATAATCACTCATATACCCACTTACTGACCCATACAGCCACGCACACACCCACTCACAGAATCATACATCCACTCATAAACTCACTTACACACCCACACATATACTCACACATCCACTCACAGACCCATACAGCCACTCACAAATCCACTTATTGACCCACAAAACCACTCACAATCCCACTCACATACACTCTAAAGTGCTCACACACCCACTTATACACTCATACAGCCACTCAGACACCCATTCCCCAACCCATAAAGCCACTCACACACCCACTCACAGATGTATACAGCCACTCACACACCCACCCTCAAAGGGGAGACAGCGTTACATTGCATGGGATTACAACCCGGTTGTTACAACGACCGCGTTGTTACATTGCATATGATTACATCTCAAGTTGTTACAATGACTTGCTTTAGGTGGCAGAAGGTGTTGGATTTACAATCCAACACCTTCCCTGCTGTTGCACAAACTGGAGTAGGAATAGTAAATTATACTATTCCTAAATCCAGCGCACCCCGTACAGCAAGTCGTTGTAACGACTTGCGATGTAATCCTATGCAATGTAACAACTCGGTTGTTGTAACGATTGCATTGTAATGGCATGCGATGTAATACATGCGGTATAATGACATATATTCCTCTCAAAGGTTACAGGTTACAATTAGGAAATAAAATTTAAAAAACCTTAGAAATTCACTGAAAAAAATGAAGGGTATGGGGACGATATAGTTAGGAAGCAAAATAAAATATACCTTAGAAAATTATTTAAAAACCAAAGGTAGCAGGGAAATTATAGTTTGGGAATACAAATAAAAAAACCTTAGACATTTACTTTAAAAAACAAAGGTTATAGGAAAGTTATAGTAAGGAAAGAAACATTTTAAAAATTACATATTCACTAAAAAAAAACAAAGACTAGCGGGATCTTATATTTAGGAAATAATAAAAAAATACCTTTACATCTTCTCTAATAAAAAACAAAGGTTATGGGGACGTTAGAGTTAGGCCCAGATTTTAAATGCACAGAACCATAGAAATTTAGCAGTTATAGTTACCTGAGCTATGATGAGATGATAATTCAAAGTCTACTAATTTAACTTATGTAGTAGCTTAGTATATATCATTAAATCGAACAAACTGTTATGAAACACTCACTGTCACTGAATTATGTCATCAGTGATGTCACTGTTCATGTCATGAGTGATGTAATATGTGAGGTCATAAGTAGTGTATTTTGGGGGCATATGTTATAATTAGCTCAGGTAACTATAACTGCTCAATGTCTATGATTTTGTTCATGTAAAATATGAGCCTAACTATAATGTCCTGGTAACCTATGATTTTTTGGGGAGAATTTGTAGGGTTTTTTAAAATCTATTTCCTAACTATAAAGTCTCTGTAAACTTTTTTTTTAAGGTATAAATATATAAATATATAAATATATATATATATACATATATATATATATATATATATATATATTCAGTGAAAAAACCATAGGTTTCACACACGTTATAGTTAGGAATTAGCATTTAAAAAACCTTAGAAATTCAGTGAAAAAACCATAGGTTTCACACATGTTATAGTTAGCTGGACATTTTACTCGTAAAAAACCAATGAAATTGCCCCGTTATAGTTAGTTC
Organism: Triturus cristatus; assembly: GCF_964204655.1. Lineage (NCBI taxonomy): Eukaryota > Metazoa > Chordata > Amphibia > Caudata > Salamandridae > Triturus > Triturus cristatus. Next base: position 684,650,052 of record NC_140582.1, on the reverse strand, counting down.
AGCTAACTATAACTCGCGCGCCCGCAATGCACTGCTGATGACGTCACATATTACATCACTCATGACATGGTCAGTGACATCACTCATGACATCACTGATGACATCTCAAATGACATCACTGATGACATCACTGATGACATCATCCAGTGAATGTGTGTTTTTCTGAAAATTAAATATGTTTTATGTATGTATATCTCAAGGTCGATGGAAGAATAAATGGGTATATAAGTGTCTAAATGGATGATTTGTTTTTGAAAAATTGATTGTGTAACTGACTGATTAAGTGTATCTCTCACTTTGTGTATAAGTGGCTGCATGGGTTGGTGAGTAGCTACATGGGTGTCTATATAGGTTATTAGTTGTTTTTTTGAGTATCAGTCTGAGTGTCTGTATGGTACGGTGGGGGGTATTACGTAGTGCATAGATGCATGAATGAGTGACTCACTGTTTGTATGTGTTGAAGACAGCATGTGTGCAGGACTGTATGGGTGGATGAGTGTGTGTATGGGTGTGTTAGTGAGTGAATGACTGTCTCAATAGTGTCTTCAGGAGTAACTACATATGTTTTAAACTAGTATATGTGAGTATTGGTGTATATATGTGAGTATATATGAGAGGGAGAGATTGAAAGAGTTCCTGTATGAATAAGTATGTGTTTCTATAAGTGATTGTTTAAAAGACTAAGTATGTGTAAGTTTCCGTAGAAGTAAGTATGGTGGTGTGTGTATTACTGTATATGCAAGTAAATGTATGTTTTATTCTTTTTTAGCATGAGTGACTATGTGTGTGAGTAACTCTATGGATGAGTGGCATTGTGTAACAGGATGTATAGATGTATGAGTACATATGATGAGTGAGTACATGTATGAGTGACTGTATAGGACTGTTGGTGAATGAGTGGATGTGTATGTGGATCTTTGAATTACTGAAGAGGTTGTTGTAACTGGTATTGGTATGTCCATTGTTTTGAAATTTTTAGTCTCTATTTTTGAATGTGTGTATCAAAGCTTATATTAAGGTGAGAGGAGGTCTGCCACTCTATCACAAGGATGATGTCATCAGTGATGTCATCAGTGATGTCATTTGAGATGTCATCAGTGATGTCATGAGTGATGTCACTGACCCATGTCATGAGTGATGTAATATGTGACGTCATCAGCAGTGCATTGCGGGCGCGCGAGTTATAGTTAGCTGAACTAACTATAACGGGGCAATTTCATTGGTTTTTTACGAGTAAAATGTCCAGCTAACTATAACATGTGTGAAACCTATGGTTTTTTCACTGAATTTCTAAGGTTTTTTAAATGCTAATTCCTAACTATAACGTGTGTGAAACCTATGGTTTTTTCACTGAATTTCTAAGGTTTTTTAAATGCTAATTCCTAACTATAACGTGTGTGAAACCTATGGTTTTTTCAGTGAATTTCTAAGGTTTTTTAAATGCTAATTCCTAACTATAACGTGTGTGAAACCCATGTTTTTTTCAGTGAATTTGCAAGGTTTTTTAAATGCTATTTTTTTTTTTTTTCTTCATTTTTTTCAAACATATTTTTAATTTAATTTTTTACCTTTTATAAAGACTATGCTTAATTTTTTAAAATCATTAAATATTTTTTTTATATAAATTTTTTAAAATAAACAAGTAAAATTTATTTCCAGATTTTTTTTTTTTTTTTTTTTTTTTTTATAGTACGCGTACCGTAAGCTCACGGTAAGCGTACGGTTTACGCAACGTCCGTAATCTATCTACGCTGCTTGCGTATAGTTACGTACTTTGCGTAGCGCGCGTACTGCGCGTGGGACGCGTGCGCGCTTACGCAACACGCGCACGTTACGCGGAAGTGCCGGGAAATGACTGTTATGCGCATGCGCGCAAGCGCGTGTCTTTTTTACGCGCACGCGTACTTTTTGCCGTAAGCGTACCGTAAGCGTACCGTAAGCGTACGGTTGGTCATGTGATCATGAAACACAACTTTTGATTGGTTGAAACTACTTTCAGTTCTAGAACTCTCCTACACCACACCCATTCCCCTCATTTCTGCTTGTGATCCCTTGGGAGAAGGAGCTGGTTTGTCTTTGGGATACGATGGCAGAACAGCAGAGCTCTTCTGAGAGTGAGGCTAGCACCAGCAGCACTGTCTTGAGGCAGAGAGCGAGGAAAGTAAAGCCTTCTTATGTTTGGGATTATTTTACTTTTCCAGAAGGCCAGCAAAAGGTGAATGCACCCTTAGTTACTTGCAAGCTGTGTCAGCGTGTACTTTCTAGAGGTAATCCTGACAGGAAGTATTCCTTTGGGAATCACACCATGATGAGGCACCTCAAGGATGTACACAAAAGGACACATGCTCAACTTTTTGGAGGTAACTCTTCAGAAAGACGAGCCAGTACATCCACAGCAGCTCAGCCTGGACCATCACCTGCAGAGCTTACTCCTTCTTCTGCAGCTCAGGTGAGCCCTTCATCTGTGGGGGGAGAATCTCCTTTTGCTGGCCCTCTGGAAATGAACCCTCGATTTCGGAAGGTTGATATTCATTGCACATTTTGTAAAGCTCTAATTTGTTATAGGGAGACCAGTGTTTCCCTAGTGAATAACAAAATAGATCAGCAAATTTGTAATGATTTTCCCATGGTTCCTTTCCTCTGTCCCTGCATGAACACAACGGTTCTTTTAAGAGCCAACCTTATCTTTCATCTTTTTTTTACATTTTTTTTAAAAAACTTTTTTTTTTTTTTACCGTACGCGTACGGTAAGCGTACCTTTTTTTTTATTTTTTAAAAAAAACACTAAAAATCATTTTTCACATTACAAGGTCCTTGAGAGACTACAATTATTACTATTGACTTACCATACTCACTGAAAAAAATATTTATTCATTTGTTTTTTTAAAAAATAGTTTTTTAAATGGTTGTAGTTTACGAAAATTTTCTATATCGATCTGAAAAAAAAGAAAAAAGTATTAATATTTTTAAACCATTTTATAATACAGTACACATATTTACATTTTTTACCAAAAAATATTTTTGCCTTATTTTTGCTGTTTTCAGAATATATTGCATTTCACTATAAATTGTGAAAGCAATTGCATTCATCATTTTACAGCGGGCAAAAAAAAATAACAATCTCAAAGATTGTATTAAAAAAGCCCAGAATCTCTTCTCACTTAAACTTATCATTACAGAAATGCATATTATTCTAAAAAAATATCATCTAAAAACAATACTTTTTTCTTTAAAATACCGTCTGATATTTTTGTTTCAGGAGTATAATCACAATATTATATCTCAAATAACTCCAAAATACATCTGATTTTATTTCCTTTAGGCCAAATTGTATTTTTTTTTTTTCCCTGGAATAAATTTCCAAGGGAAAACCATTAAAATTCTAAAGTTTAATCTGTCCAGATCTCACCGATTCTCTGTAACATTTTGGTTCACAAAACTTTTTTGAATAATTTATTTAGTCCACAATAGAATTGGTTACTTTTCCACATGGCCAAATAGTAATTTTTTAAATCATTTTTGTAAAAATTTCCAATGGCAGTCCAATAGCATTCCAAAATTTAAAATGTGCAGAAGTTACCGATTATCTCTAAATTATTGGTTTTTCAAAATTGCATTAAAAATTTAAAAAGTCCACATTACAATTGGTTATCTTTCCTTTAGGCCAAATGATAATTTTAAAAAATATTTTTTCTACAAAATTGCAATGGTAATCCAGTAAAATGGTAAAATTATTTTGTCCAGATCTTGCCAAGTCTCTCTAAAATTTAGGTTTCAGAAAGATTAGATAGGAATTTGCTAAATCAAAAGGCAAACGTTGTTTGGAAATCAATTGGGAATCATTACACAGTGTCCAGCCTTTTTCACATTTAAGATAAACTGTGTAATGTCCAGAAGTAACAGTAGGTCCATCATGGAAAGTTATTGCAACAGTTACAAAAGTTTTTCCTGAAATTGATAATTGCTGTCCTGTAAACTTCTTTATTAAAGTATCCAATTTTGAACCATCAGCTCTACATCGTTGCATCATTAAAATTACATACTGTCCGTATTCCCTTAAAATTAATGTTGAAAACATGTCAGAATTACACTCACCACATTTCATGCTATGATTAGCATCTTTAACTAATTTTGCAAAAGTGACTGTTTTACTCTTTGGCAATGTCAAATAAATAAACCTTTCATTATCAACAATAGAGCCACATATATTATAACAATTTTCACAACTATGTTCCCATTTATAAGAGAGACCAAAAAAAATGTCAATGGGAACTCCTTCTTCTTCCACTACCTGAAGAAAAAACAACAAGAATTCCTGTGCGTCTTGCTGTACATTTTGAGAAAACTGTGTTCGTCCTGAACATACATCTAAAAGTTTTCTAATGTCAGTAGCACTTTCTATTTGAGTTTTATCTTTACTCAGCTTTTGAAAAAGGAGACTGAGCTCTGAACAGAATCTTTTTCCCTGATTTACTATTATCTGCTCTTGCAAACTTTCCAGATAAAATACAACATTCAGCACTACATTAGCGTAGCAGTTGACACCAGAGCTATTTTCAAAATGACATCCTACAACCTGTTCTTCATTTTCCTTATTCTTTTTGCTTGCAATTACATCACTCCTCTTTTTTTTCCTCTTCTCTACATCTTCATTACAGATATTCTCATTTCTCCTTTTACGAGAAACTACACGTTTCTCCAACACAGGATACTGACCTAAATGAGGAGCATAGGTTCTTCTTAATCTATTATACTCCTTTACACAGTTTGTATCAGCACTAACTTTTGAATCATCAAAGTCAATCATGAATAAACCTGATAATGTTTTGACTCGTGACAAAGCTACATATGCCATACCTTCTTTGAACACAGTTGAACCAATGTTCACAAATGCACAATCTACAGTCAATCCTTGAGACTTGTGGATAGTTACAGCATATGCTAGTGAAAACGAAAACTGCTTCCTACGTACATATAAGTCTTTCACAAGCATGAAACGAACTGAACAACGACAAATGTCTTTAACTTCTTCTATCTGATCAAATTTTATTTTTAAACATTCAATTCCATCTTTTTTCTGATAATTAATAAAACCCACAACTCTTCCCATCGCTCCATTCACTAAGCCTTTTTCAACATCCAAATTTCTCCTTAAAAACACTCTACAGTTCATGCAAACATATAGATTTTTTTCTAATCCTGCTGTTTTGGAGATATTCTTCTCTAGTGAGTCCAATTTATTTTTCAGTTTGCCTGTTACTGTGACAGTAATTCTTCCATCCTCAATTTTGTCCACTGCTTCCAATTTCATGATGTCTTCATTTTCCAATTTCAAAAGCTCCTCATTAAATATTGAGCATTCACGTAGAGTTGGCATTAAGCAGATGACACTTTTGTTTTCTGCAATATTCTTGTATATTTTCTCTGCAACTATTTCTTCCTTTGGAAATAAGTTATGTAACAGCCGACTCTGTAATGCTTTTTTGCCAACTTCTGTGAGTAGTCCAATTCTGATATCTTTCAGAATACTTCCATATTCTTCATCGTTTGCTTGCCTCATATTAGTTGTAAGTTCCTTGTACTCAAAGAAGGACCAAATATTTGTATTTCCAATGCTTCCCAATGACTTCTTCGTGTCTTCATGTGTCACAGTATTAAACACTGGTTGTCCTTTAACTGGAGTAAGTTGCAAAAGATCCCCAAAAACTATGACGTGTTTTCCACCAAATAACACGTCATAGTCTGTCTTCAAAATTTGCTGCATTCTTAAATGCACAAAGGCAAGCATTAAGTTTGATACCATGCTCACCTCATCAATAATGAGAACTTGCATCTTCTTCAATACTCTTGACACTTCTAAGGATGCTTCTCCAGTTAGCTTGTTGAATTGTATTTTGTTCTCATGCTCCACTGGTAACATTAGCAAACGATGTAAGGTGATTCCTTTTATGTTATATGCTGCTAACCCAGTTGGAGCAGTAACCACACAAGACAAAGTAGAATCCGTTTTTTGCTTTAGGTAGCTTCTGATGACTTTAATTAGGAAACTTTTTCCAGTGCCAGCTTGTCCGCTTACATACATCCTGATTGGATGAAATGATGTGCATGAGCACTCTTTTTTGATATGTAGAAATCCGTGATCAATTTTGTTTTTGATCTCTTCATAAATTTGTTGCTGCTCTTGATTCAGTTGTCTTTCCAAATTTTCTAAGTCTATAAATTCTTCTTGAGCTTGATTCATAGCCGTTTCCACTTCATTCATGGCTATTGATGCTTCATTTTCAACGATTGGTTGTCCTAGGGGATCTTGACTGTATGTTCCTGAACTTTGGCTGTCCTGAGAACTGTCTCTAGCTATTTCTGCTGCAATTGTAGTTTCCTGTTCAATTTCTTCATTTAACATTTGCAGATAAGTTGAGAATGTACTGCATTGTATGCTGTCTTTGCAAGCATTAAAAGAATCTTCATAGCTCTGGAATTCTCCCAGTAGTTCATCCTCTGTACGCCATGGTTTAAACAACTGTAAAAGACCCAAGTAGTAAAATTCTTTCTTGTCGGTAGTGTCGCAACTCAGCTTCCGGTGATTTATCAAACTTCCTTTGGTTTGCTTCACCAAACATCCTTCTTCACCAACAACTTTATATTTTCCACTGTTGATGTCTTCTGCAGCTTTCCGTGAATAAATGTAGTTCTGCAGCACTTCATAGAGACACATGTTCTCCAGATGATGACTTCTCTTGGGATAATATGTGTCCAACATGTTTGTTTTCAATATGTCTGTACTTTCTAGGTCATTCTCAGCCAAATATTCAATTTCTCCAACAGATTTCAGTACCCGATTTCTCATTGCTGCAAGGCCTAAACTTGCCCAAATTATTCTTCTTGACTTCGAGTAGAGACTTGCAGAAGATAACCTATCTGAACATTCGTAGGATCCAATTTCTCGATGCGATAACATCTTCAAACTGAAACTGTACAGCTTCTTACTGACAGTCTTCTCGTGAGAAATTTCTTCCCACATTTCCTTCAATTCTGTTTTTTCTGATTTCGTAATGTAAGACGTAACATATCGAGCAACAGCAATGGAATTGTCAGCAACATACTGTATATCCATGTTAGCGTTCCACATGGATAAAATGACTGGGTTGTAGTCATTTATATTTTTTGATTCTTCTTTTCTTTTAAGGTTGTAGGTATTCTTAGGTGATTTTCTTGTGATAGTATGTCTCACAGCTGACATAAAACTGTTGACTCTTCCATTTGTAAGAACAGGTCTAGGAAATCCAAATCGACATTTAGTGTAGTATTTTTCTTTGCTCTTGTATTTCCGTCGACAGTATTTTCCACACCGATGACTTTGGAAACGTAGAACTTGCTCCTTTAACTTGTTCTCTTCTGTGCTTTTAGGTATAGCACATGTTGCATATTCTTCAATGTAAGATAACACTGCTTCATCAGTATCTGTTCCAAACTTTGGGGCATCCTTGATCCACAGCAGCATATGAATATGAGGAGCACCTCTTGCCTGGTACTCTTTTCTCCAAAAGAAATCCACTACTTCTCCAAGGGGTGGATTTTTTTTATTGCAGATGAAGGACATCATAGCCTCAAATCTATGATTGAAATATCTGCAAACATTAACCGGATCCAATGAGCACAGTTCTCCTGCTGTCTTGTATTCGATGTTTTCAATGTTTGAATTGGCCTCTCGTAGAAAATCCAGTAAATCATCCCAAGCGTACTCGGCGCAGCTTAGGGTAAGGAACCATGTTGGTGTTCCTAAGTTGCGTAACATGCATTTTAGTTCACCATGGCGTCGGTACCAATATTCATTTGTCCCACGCTGACAAGCCATCAGATTGATCAGTTGTGTTTCCAAATGATCATCTCGGTGCTGCACTTTCTCCATAAAATCCTTAGCAGACACATTTTGTAAATGTACTCCACTTTTTAAAATGTGATTTACTGCATAAGACAGTGCTGACAAGTCGCTTTCAAATAAAAGATGGAACAAATAAGGGATACTTTGTCGAAATCTGGGATCTTCAGCATATAGTCTTGTAGTCCGATACTCAGAAGCTGGAATCTGTTCCGGACGTTCATCGTATCGTCCTCCTTTTCCTTTAGGAAACAGCTGGGGAAAACATCGAGCTTCCAAGCTCTCCTCCCATACACTCACGGGATTTCCTTTTGCTTTCTTCATCTGAAAGAGATCAATATTGTCTCCCATAACTTCTTTCGAATGGAGAGGATGTATGCTAAAATGTTCATAAATTTCTTCTTCCTTTGACTTGTCCACTTTTTCAATTTGTCCAGTTGGTGTTTCTGTGTCTCCTTGTAAATCTTCTTCTTCTTCTTCTTCTTCTTGTATATAAATTGATTCATACCATTTGTTATTTTTTTTCAAATACAAATTTGCTCTTTGTACTTTCCGCACATCTACCAGCTCCTGCCAAATCTTCTTATTCTTTGTAGGGACACCATTAACCAGAATAATTAATGGTTCAGTTTCCAAAGTATCTGCATCAATAGTTTCCATATTTTTTTTCAAATCCAAGGGCAAATACACCACTCTACCTTTTAAACCTCTCAGTAAATCTGAAGGAGGTAATTTACCAGTTTTGGGCTCCATACGTACTATGGTCTGGAACGGATGAACACATTGAATGAGTATAGACTCATATGTATTTAATTCAGAAAGTTCAGCAGGAATAGCATCCAATTCTAAATTATTATGTACAGCTCTGGTCGGCATTCTATTTTCCTCTAACTTGTTGTAGCAGTATTTACAAATACGCTGATCTTCACCCAATTCAAAACAATTTTCAAGAAATATATATGTGGCAAAATCCATCCACTTATAATTATCTTCATTTTCACTCTTTCTGTAGAGATCAACATTCCTAGTTTGTTTTCTATAATGAGTTCTGCGGCAACAAATACAAGTAACATTTGGTCTTTCATTAGAGACTATTGCAAATTTTGTTATGTGATCATTAAATGTGTTACTTACAGAGGGTTCTACATTCTCTTCCACTTCTGCCTCATTTACTGTGTCCTTCTCTGCACTGTTTTGTTCAGGACCAAAGTAACAAAACTGAATTTCATCAACAACCTTCTCTACATCTGATACCGTTCCTCGGAACAGAGCCCTATTCAATTCATTTAACTTTATTGCTGGACTTTTGGCAAAATACAACCGTCTCACAAACTTTCTCATTTCAGTATGATGAACAGCCAGCATCCTAAAATGATGGAAAACACTATTGCACACTTTTCTAGATAGACAAGCAAGAGAATGACCCTGCAAACCAGTATTCTCTCTCACTCTGCATGGATCCAGACTTTGAAGCACCTTAATCTTTTGTTTTACACTTTTTTTACTATATTCTCTTAGAAACTCTCGAAATCTGTCAATAGATTCCTGACGCACAGTGCAAATACTACTACAATTCCAAGTGTACACTGGGGCTTTAGGACGTCTCCCCATTGCCTCATCTGCCATCACTTGTACCTCATCTCTTGGAACCATTATCTCCTTCTCCATTATGCAACCATTTTTTACTTCGTATGAACGACCTCTGGTGTCAACTGCATGCAGCAAACTATTACTTTGAAAATAGCTTTCTTCATTAAAAAAAGGTTCACTACTTGAACTATGCATCCACTTTCCTAAAAACACTTTACAAAAGTTTGTTCTGTTCACTACTCTTTTGCTTTTGCTTTGTGATTTCAGTACATTAACCATTTTATCTAATGTACGCATCCTATTCAAAATTAATATGAATAGTTTCCTTTTTAATTCTAATGCTTTTGCTGCAATGGCTTCAATTTCTTTTTTTCTCTTATAATATTTAGCCTTTTGCTTATATTTCTTTATATCCTTTATCAAATTGGACATAACTCTTCTCTGAAACATTTTTCTACGTATCTCTTTAAATGCTGTTTTTCTGTTTATGTTAAACTTTTCAATTGCAGAAGGTATATTTGCATTAACTAAATCCTCAATTTTTTGCTGTTCTGTAGGTTTTGTTACATTTTTCCGAGAACAGACATTTTGTAAATTTTTGTTTGTTTTCAATATTTTGTTTAGGAATTGTTTTTTTTGCTTACCAGAAGATTTTTTCTTTTTCCCAACATCAGCATCTTCTACTAACTTTGGTCCTCCAGTTGTCCTCAAATATAGTTTTTTTTTTAGCGTTTTTTGAACTCGAGATTTTGTAGGCATCTTAAATTTTGTTCACTGTTCTTCAGCAATACCTGAAAAAAACTAAAAAAAAAATCCTTTATTGTATTTAAATATATTACTACATTTCTTTTCACAACAGTCACAAAACGAAATTTCTTTGCCATTTTGAATGCACACAAACTGCTCTTTTTTTAAAATTTATTTAAATGCACATGTCCAAGCTTTTTTTTTTTTTCAGATCACCACCGTGTGTATTCTCTGTGACTGCCTACACTCCAGCAGGGGCAACCAGCCTTAGTGATGCTGAATATATTTGCATTACAGACTTAAACCTGAAAACCCCACTCGCTTCTAATTACTGTGCATGACTATACATGGCAAGCACATGGGTGTGTGCTAAGCCTCTGCTTTTTCCCCCAAAAATTCGCTCCTCTTTTCCATCTACTGCAACTGTGAAATCACCAGAAGAAGACGCAATAAATTTCTGCCTATAATTCTTCTATGCACACAGAGTCATGTTATCACATTAGTGCCAAAACGAAATTTCTTTGCCAATTTGAAAGCACACTTAATGCACTTTTTTTTTCGGGCCAAGTGAAAATCTCTTTTTACACTTTGAAATCACTTTTACAGACTGACACATTCTGAAACCTTTTTTTTAAATTTATTTAAATGCACATGTCCAACCTGTTTTTTTTTTTCATTCCACCACCGTGTGTATTCTCTGTGACTGCCTACACTCCAGCAGGGGCAACCAGCCTTAGTGATGCTGAATATATTTGCATTACAGACTTAAACCTGAAAACCCCACTCGCTTCTAATTACTGTGCATGACTATACATGGCAAGCACATGGGTGTGTGCTAAGCCTCTGCTTCTTCCCCCAAAAATTCGCTCCTCTTTTCCATCTACTGCAACTGTGAAATCACCAGAGCAAAACGCAATAAATTTCTGCCTATAATTCTTCTATGCACACAGAGTCATGTTTTCACATTAGTGCCAAAACGAAATTTCTTTGCCAATTTGAAAGCACACTTACTGCTCTTTTTTTTTTGGGCCAAGTGATAATCTCTTTTTACACTTTGAAATCACTTTTACAGACTGACACATTCTGAAACCCTTTTTTTAAATTTATTTAAATGCACATGTCCAAGCTGTTTTTTTTTCAGACCACCACCGTGTGTATTCTCTGTGACTGCCTACACTCCAGCAGGGGCAACCAGCCTTAGTGATGCTGAATGTATTTGCATTACAGACTTAAACCTGAAAACCCCACTCGCTTCTAATTACTGTGCATGACTATACATGGCAAGCACATGGGTGTGTGCTAAGCCTCTGCTTCTTCCCCCAAAAATTCGCTCCTCTTTTCCATCTACTGCAACTGTGAAATCACCAGAGCAAGACGCAATAAATTTCTGCCTATAATTCTTCTATGCACACAGAGTCATGTTTTCACATTAGTGCCAAAACGAAATTTCTTTGCCAATTTGAAAGCACACTTACTGCTCTTTTTTTTGGGCCAAGTGAAAATCTCTTTTTACACTTTGAAATCACTTTTACAGACTGACACATTCTGAAACCTTTTTTTTAAATTTATTTAAATGCACATGTCCAAGCTGTTTTTTTTTCAGACCACCACCGTGTGTATTCTCTGTGACTGCCTACACTCCAGCAGGGGCAACCAGCCTTAGTGATGCTGAATGTATTTGCATTACAGACTTAAACCTGAAAACCCCACTCGCTTCTAATTACTGTGCATGACTATACATGGCAAGCACATGGGTGTGTGCTAAGCCTCTGCTTCTTCCCCCAAAAATTCGCTCCTCTTTTCCATCTACTGCAACTGTGAAATCACCAGAGCAAGACGCAATAAATTTCTGCCTATAATTCTTCTATGCACACAGAGTCATGTTTTCACATTAGTGCCAAAACGAAATTTCTTTGCCAATTTGAAAGCACACTTACTGCTCTTTTTTTTTTGGGCCAAGTGATAATCTCTTTTTACACTTTGAAATCACTTTTACAGACTGACACATTCTGAAACCTTTTTTTTAAATTTATTTAAATGCACATGTCCAAGCTGTTTTTTTTTCAGACCACCACCGTGTGTATTCTCTGTGACTGCCTACACTCCAGCAGGGGCAACCAGCCTTAGTGATGCTGAATGTATTTGCATTACAGACTTAAACCTGAAAACCCCACTCGCTTCTAATTACTGTGCATGACTATACATGGCAAGCACATGGGTGTGTGCTAAGCCTCTGCTTCTTCCCCCAAAAATTCGCTCCTCTTTTCCATCTACTGCAACTGTGAAATCACCAGAGCAAGACGCAATAAATTTCTGCCTATAATTCTTCTATGCACACAGAGTCATGTTTTCACATTAGTGCCAAAACGAAATTTCTTTGCCAATTTGAAAGCACACTTACTGCTCTTTTTTTTTTGGGCCAAGTGAAAATCTCTTTTTACACTTTGAAATCACTTTTACAGACTGACACATTCTGAAACCTTTTTTTTAAATTTATTTAAATGCACATGTCCAAGCTGTTTTTTTTTCAGACCACCACCGTGTGTATTCTCTGTGACTGCCTACACTCCAGCAGGGGCAACCAGCCTTAGTGATGCTGAATGTATTTGCATTACAGACTTAAACCTGAAAACCCCACTCGCTTCTAATTACTGTGCATGACTATACATGGCAAGCACATGGGTGTGTGCTAAGCCTCTGCTTCTTCCCCCAAAAATTCGCTCCTCTTTTCCATCTACTGCAACTGTGAAATCACCAGAGCAAGACGCAATAAATTTCTGCCTATAATTCTTCTATGCACACAGAGTCATGTTTTCACATTAGTGCCAAAACGAAATTTCTTTGCCAATTTGAAAGCACACTTACTGCTCTTTTTTTTTTGGGCCAAGTGAAAATCTCTTTTTACACTTTGAAATCACTTTTACAGACTGACACATTCTGAAACCTTTTTTTTAAATTTATTTAAATGCACATGTCCAAGCTGTTTTTTTTTCAGACCACCACCGTGTGTATTCTCTGTGACTGCCTACACTCCAGCAGGGGCAACCAGCCTTAGTGATGCTGAATGTATTTGCATTACAGACTTAAACCTGAAAACCCCACTCGCTTCTAATTACTGTGCATGACTATACATGGCAAGCACATGGGTGTGTGCTAAGCCTCTGCTTCTTCCCCCAAAAATTCGCTCCTCTTTTCCATCTACTGCAACTGTGAAATCACCAGAGCAAGACGCAATAAATTTCTGCCTATAATTCTTCTATGCACACAGAGTCATGTTTTCACATTAGTGCCAAAACGAAATTTCTTTGCCAATTTGAAAGCACACTTACTGCTCTTTTTTTTTTGGGCCTAGTGAAAATCTCTTTTTACACTTTGAAATCACTTTTACAGACTGACACATTCTGAAACCTTTTTTTTAAATTTATTTAAATGCACATGTCCAAGCTGTTTTTTTTTCAGACCACCACCGTGTGTATTCTCTGTGACTGCCTACACTCCAGCAGGGGCAACCAGCCTTAGTGATGCTGAATGTATTTGCATTACAGACTTAAACCTGAAAACCCCACTCGCTTCTAATTACTGTGCATGACTATACATGGCAAGCACATGGGTGTGTGCTAAGCCTCTGCTTCTTCCCCCAAAAATTCGCTCCTCTTTTCCATCTACTGCAACTGTGAAATCACCAGAGCAAGACGCAATAAATTTCTGCCTATAATTCTTCTATGCACACAGAGTCATGTTTTCACATTAGTGCCAAAACGAAATTTCTTTGCCAATTTGAAAGCACACTTACTGCTCTTTTTTTTTTGGGCCAAGTGAAAATCTCTTTTTACACTTTGAAATCACTTTTACAGACTGACACATTCTGAAACCTTTTTTTTAAATTTATTTAAATGCACATGTCCAAGCTGTTTTTTTTTCAGACCACCACCGTGTGTATTCTCTGTGACTGCCTACACTCCAGCAGGGGCAACCAGCCTTAGTGATGCTGAATGTATTTGCATTACAGACTTAAACCTGAAAACCCCACTCGCTTCTAATTACTGTGCATGACTATACATGGCAAGCACATGGGTGTGTGCTAAGCCTCTGCTTCTTCCCCCAAAAATTCGCTCCTCTTTTCCATCTACTGCAACTGTGAAATCACCAGAGCAAGACGCAATAAATTTCTGCCTATAATTCTTCTATGCACACAGAGTCATGTTTTCACATTAGTGCCAAAACGAAATTTCTTTGCCAATTTGAAAGCACACTTACTGCTCTTTTTTTTTTGGGCCAAGTAAAAATCTCTTTTTACACTTTGAAATCACTTTTACAGACTGACACATTCTGAAACCTTTTTTTAAAATTTATTTAAATGCACATGTCCAAGCTGTTTTTTTTTCAGACCACCACCGTGTGTATTCTCTGTGACTGCCTACACTCCAGCAGGGGCAACCAGCCTTAGTGATGCTGAATGTATTTGCATTACAGACTTAAACCTGAAAACCCCACTCGCTTCTAATTACTGTGCATGACTATACATGGCAAGCACATGGGTGTGTGCTAACCCTCTGCTTCTTCCCCCAAAAATTCGCTCCTCTTTTCCATCTACTGCAACTGTGAAATCACCAGAGCAAGACGCAATAAATTTCTGCCTATAATTCTTCTATGCACACAGAGTCATGTTTTCACATTAGTGCCAAAACGAAATTTCTTTGCCAATTTGAAAGCACACTTACTGCTCTTTTTTTTTTGGGCCAAGTGAAAATCTCTTTTTACACTTTGAAATCACTTTTACAGACTGACACATTCTGAAACCTTTTTTTTAAATTTATTTAAATGCACATGTCCAAGCTGTTTTTTTTTCAGACCACCACCGTGTGTATTCTCTGTGACTGCCTACACTCCAGCAGGGGCAACCAGCCTTAGTGATGCTGAATGTATTTGCATTACAGACTTAAACCTGAAAACCCCACTCGCTTCTAATTACTGTGCATGACTATACATGGCAAGCACATGGGTGTGTGCTAAGCCTCTGCTTCTTCCCCCAAAAATTCGCTCCTCTTTTCCATCTACTGCAACTGTGAAATCACCAGAGCAAGACGCAATAAATTTCTGCCTATAATTCTTCTATGCACACAGAGTCATGTTTTCACATTAGTGCCAAAACGAAATTTCTTTGCCAATTTGAAAGCACACTTACTGCTCTTTTTTTTTTGGGCCAAGTGAAAATCTCTTTTTACACTTTGAAATCACTTTTACAGACTGACACATTCTGAAACCTTTTTTTTAAATTTATTTAAATGCACATGTCCAAGCTGTTTTTTTTTCAGACCACCACCGTGTGTATTCTCTGTGACTGCCTACACTCCAGCAGGGGCAACCAGCCTTAGTGATGCTGAATGTATTTGCATTACAGACTTAAACCTGAAAACCCCACTCGCTTCTAATTACTGTGCATGACTATACATGGCAAGCACATGGGTGTGTGCTAAGCCTCTGCTTCTTCCCCCAAAAATTCGCTCCTCTTTTCCATCTACTGCAACTGTGAAATCACCAGAGCAAGACGCAATAAATTTCTGCCTATAATTCTTCTATGCACACAGAGTCATGTTTTCACATTAGTGCCAAAACGAAATTTCTTTGCCAATTTGAAAGCACACTTACTGCTCTTTTTTTTTTGGGCCAAGTGATAATCTCTTTTTACACTTTGAAATCACTTTTACAGACTGACACATTCTGAAACCTTTTTTTTAAATTTATTTAAATGCACATGTCCAAGCTGTTTTTTTTTCAGACCACCACCGTGTGTATTCTCTGTGACTGCCTACACTCCAGCAGGGGCAACCAGCCTTAGTGATGCTGAATGTATTTGCATTACAGACTTAAACCTGAAAACCCCACTCGCTTCTAATTACTGTGCATGACTATACATGGCAAGCACATGGGTGTGTGCTAAGCCTCTGCTTCTTCCCCCAAAAATTCGCTCCTCTTTTCCATCTACTGCAACTGTGAAATCACCAGAGCAAGACGCAATAAATTTCTGCCTATAATTCTTCTATGCACACAGAGTCATGTTTTCACATTAGTGCCAAAACGAAATTTCTTTGCCAATTTGAAAGCACACTTACTGCTCTTTTTTTTTTGGGCCAAGTGAAAATCTCTTTTTACACTTTGAAATCACTTTTACAGACTGACACATTCTGAAACCTTTTTTTTAAATTTATTTAAATGCACATGTCCAAGCTGTTTTTTTTTCAGACCACCACCGTGTGTATTCTCTGTGACTGCCTACACTCCAGCAGGGGCAACCAGCCTTAGTGATGCTGAATGTATTTGCATTACAGACTTAAACCTGAAAACCCCACTCGCTTCTAATTACTGTGCATGACTATACATGGCAAGCACATGGGTGTGTGCTAAGCCTCTGCTTCTTCCCCCAAAAATTCGCTCCTCTTTTCCATCTACTGCAACTGTGAAATCACCAGAGCAAGACGCAATAAATTTCTGCCTATAATTCTTCTATGCACACAGAGTCATGTTTTCACATTAGTGCCAAAACGAAATTTCTTTGCCAATTTGAAAGCACACTTACTGCTCTTTTTTTTTTGGGCCAAGTGAAAATCTCTTTTTACACTTTGAAATCACTTTTACAGACTGACACATTCTGAAACCTTTTTTTTAAATTTATTTAAATGCACATGTCCAAGCTGTTTTTTTTTCAGACCACCACCGTGTGTATTCTCTGTGACTGCCTACACTCCAGCAGGGGCAACCAGCCTTAGTGATGCTGAATGTATTTGCATTACAGACTTAAACCTGAAAACCCCACTCGCTTCTAATTACTGTGCATGACTATACATGGCAAGCACATGGGTGTGTGCTAAGCCTCTGCTTCTTCCCCCAAAAATTCGCTCCTCTTTTCCATCTACTGCAACTGTGAAATCACCAGAGCAAGACGCAATAAATTTCTGCCTATAATTCTTCTATGCACACAGAGTCATGTTTTCACATTAGTGCCAAAACGAAATTTCTTTGCCAATTTGAAAGCACACTTACTGCTCTTTTTTTTTTGGGCCAAGTGAAAATCTCTTTTTACACTTTGAAATCACTTTTACAGACTGACACATTCTGAAACCTTTTTTTTAAATTTATTTAAATGCACATGTCCAAGCTGTTTTTTTTTCAGACCACCACCGTGTGTATTCTCTGTGACTGCCTACACTCCAGCAGGGGCAACCAGCCTTAGTGATGCTGAATGTATTTGCATTACAGACTTAAACCTGAAAACCCCACTCGCTTCTAATTACTGTGCATGACTATACATGGCAAGCACATGGGTGTGTGCTAAGCCTCTGCTTCTTCCCCCAAAAATTCGCTCCTCTTTTCCATCTACTGCAACTGTGAAATCACCAGAGCAAGACGCAATAAATTTCTGCCTATAATTCTTCTATGCACACAGAGTCATGTTTTCACATTAGTGCCAAAACGAAATTTCTTTGCCAATTTGAAAGCACACTTACTGCTCTTTTTTTTTTGGGCCAAGTGATAATCTCTTTTTACACTTTGAAATCACTTTTACAGACTGACACATTCTGAAACCTTTTTTTTAAATTTATTTAAATGCACATGTCCAAGCTGTTTTTTTTTCAGACCACCACCGTGTGTATTCTCTGTGACTGCCTACACTCCAGCAGGGGCAACCAGCCTTAGTGATGCTGAATGTATTTGCATTACAGACTTAAACCTGAAAACCCCACTCGCTTCTAATTACTGTGCATGACTATACATGGCAAGCACATGGGTGTGTGCTAAGCCTCTGCTTCTTCCCCCAAAAATTCGCTCCTCTTTTCCATCTACTGCAACTGTGAAATCACCAGAGCAAGACGCAATAAATTTCTGCCTATAATTCTTCTATGCACACAGAGTCATGTTTTCACATTAGTGCCAAAACGAAATTTCTTTGCCAATTTGAAAGCACACTTACTGCTCTTTTTTTTTTGGGCCAAGTGAAAATCTCTTTTTACACTTTGAAATCACTTTTACAGACTGACACATTCTGAAACCTTTTTTTTAAATTTATTTAAATGCACATGTCCAAGCTGTTTTTTTTTCAGACCACCACCGTGTGTATTCTCTGTGACTGCCTACACTCCAGCAGGGGCAACCAGCCTTAGTGATGCTGAATGTATTTGCATTACAGACTTAAACCTGAAAACCCCACTCGCTTCTAATTACTGTGCATGACTATACATGGCAAGCACATGGGTGTGTGCTAAGCCTCTGCTTCTTCCCCCAAAAATTCGCTCCTCTTTTCCATCTACTGCAACTGTGAAATCACCAGAGCAAGACGCAATAAATTTCTGCCTATAATTCTTCTATGCACACAGAGTCATGTTTTCACATTAGTGCCAAAACGAAATTTCTTTGCCAATTTGAAAGCACACTTACTGCTCTTTTTTTTTTGGGCCAAGTGAAAATCTCTTTTTACACTTTGAAATCACTTTTACAGACTGACACATTCTGAAACCTTTTTTTTAAATTTATTTAAATGCACATGTCCAAGCTGTTTTTTTTTCAGACCACCACCGTGTGTATTCTCTGTGACTGCCTACACTCCAGCAGGGGCAACCAGCCTTAGTGATGCTGAATGTATTTGCATTACAGACTTAAACCTGAAAACCCCACTCGCTTCTAATTACTGTGCATGACTATACATGGCAAGCACATGGGTGTGTGCTAAGCCTCTGCTTCTTCCCCCAAAAATTCGCTCCTCTTTTCCATCTACTGCAACTGTGAAATCACCAGAGCAAGACGCAATAAATTTCTGCCTATAATTCTTCTATGCACACAGAGTCATGTTTTCACATTAGTGCCAAAACGAAATTTCTTTGCCAATTTGAAAGCACACTTACTGCTCTTTTTTTTTTGGGCCAAGTGAAAATCTCTTTTTACACTTTGAAATCACTTTTACAGACTGACACATTCTGAAACCTTTTTTTTAAATTTATTTAAATGCACATGTCCAAGCTGTTTTTTTTTCAGACCACCACCGTGTGTATTCTCTGTGACTGCCTACACTCCAGCAGGGGCAACCAGCCTTAGTGATGCTGAATGTATTTGCATTACAGACTTAAACCTGAAAACCCCACTCGCTTCTAATTACTGTGCATGACTATACATGGCAAGCACATGGGTGTGTGCTAAGCCTCTGCTTCTTCCCCCAAAAATTCGCTCCTCTTTTCCATCTACTGCAACTGTGAAATCACCAGAGCAAGACGCAATAAATTTCTGCCTATAATTCTTCTATGCACACAGAGTCATGTTTTCACATTAGTGCCAAAACGAAATTTCTTTGCCAATTTGAAAGCACATTTACTGCTCTTTTTTTTTTGGGCCAAGTAAAAATCTCTTTTTACACTTTGAAATCACTTTTACAGACTGACACATTCTGAAACCTTTTTTTTAAATTTATTTAAATGCACATGTCCAAGCTGTTTTTTTTTCAGACCACCACCGTGTGTATTCTCTGTGACTGCCTACACTCCAGCAGGGGCAACCAGCCTTAGTGATGCTGAATGTATTTGCATTACAGACTTAAACCTGAAAACCCCACTCGCTTCTAATTACTGTGCATGACTATACATGGCAAGCACATGGGTGTGTGCTAACCCTCTGCTTCTTCCCCCAAAAATTCGCTCCTCTTTTCCATCTACTGCAACTGTGAAATCACCAGAGCAAGACGCAATAAATTTCTGCCTATAATTCTTCTATGCACACAGAGTCATGTTTTCACATTAGTGCCAAAACGAAATTTCTTTGCCAATTTGAAAGCACACTTACTGCTCTTTTTTTTTTTGGGCCAAGTGAAAATCTCTTTTTACACTTTGAAATCACTTTTACAGACTGACACATTCTGAAACCTTTTTTTTAAATTTATTTAAATGCACATGTCCAAGCTGTTTTTTTTTCAGACCACCACCGTGTGTATTCTCTGTGACTGCCTACACTCCAGCAGGGGCAACCAGCCTTAGTGATGCTGAATGTATTTGCATTACAGACTTAAACCTGAAAACCCCACTCGCTTCTAATTACTGTGCATGACTATACATGGCAAGCACATGGGTGTGTGCTAAGCCTCTGCTTCTTCCCCCAAAAATTCGCTCCTCTTTTCCATCTACTGCAACTGTGAAATCACCAGAGCAAGACGCAATAAATTTCTGCCTATAATTCTTCTATGCACACAGAGTCATGTTTTCACATTAGTGCCAAAACGAAATTTCTTTGCCAATTTGAAAGCACACTTACTGCTCTTTTTTTTTTGGGCCAAGTGAAAATCTCTTTTTACACTTTGAAATCACTTTTACAGACTGACACATTCTGAAACCTTTTTTTTAAATTTATTTAAATGCACATGTCCAAGCTGTTTTTTTTTCAGACCACCACCGTGTGTATTCTCTGTGACTGCCTACACTCCAGCAGGGGCAACCAGCCTTAGTGATGCTGAATGTATTTGCATTACAGACTTAAACCTGAAAACCCCACTCGCTTCTAATTACTGTGCATGACTATACATGGCAAGCACATGGGTGTGTGCTAAGCCTCTGCTTCTTCCCCCAAAAATTCGCTCCTCTTTTCCATCTACTGCAACTGTGAAATCACCAGAGCAAGACGCAATAAATTTCTGCCTATAATTCTTCTATGCACACAGAGTCATGTTTTCACATTAGTGCCAAAACGAAATTTCTTTGCCAATTTGAAAGCACACTTACTGCTCTTTTTTTTTTGGGCCAAGTAAAAATCTCTTTTTACACTTTGAAATCACTTTTACAGACTGACACATTCTGAAACCTTTTTTTTAAATTTATTTAAATGCACATGTCCAAGCTGTTTTTTTTTCAGACCACCACCGTGTGTATTCTCTGTGACTGCCTACACTCCAGCAGGGGCAACCAGCCTTAGTGATGCTGAATGTATTTGCATTACAGACTTAAACCTGAAAACCCCACTCGCTTCTAATTACTGTGCATGACTATACATGGCAAGCACATGGGTGTGTGCTAACCCTCTGCTTCTTCCCCCAAAAATTCGCTCCTCTTTTCCATCTACTGCAACTGTGAAATCACCAGAGCAAGACGCAATAAATTTCTGCCTATAATTCTTCTATGCACACAGAGTCATGTTTTCACATTAGTGCCAAAACGAAATTTCTTTGCCAATTTGAAAGCACACTTACTGCTCTTTTTTTTTCGGGCCAAGTGAAAATCTCTTTTACAGACTGACACATTATGAATCCACCATGTGTAACTACAACAAAAACAATTCCCATTTCTATTATTCATTTCTTAAGTTACCACATACATCCCCTCTCAAACTGTAAACTCACCTTTAAAATTAGTTAGTTGTGAAAGAAATGTGTCACTCAAACAGCAGATTATCAGAGCCAGGATCTCTGTTCTGTACACCTCTCTCCTCTCAGCAGAACCAGATAATGGCAAACTTTCCCTCTATTTTTCCACACATATACATGTAAGTTTCAAATCTCAGTCCTTCCCCCTTTTTTTCAAATGTAATGACACATTTCTATTGGTTGAAAACCAACCCTTTTCCAAAAGTACCCTGCCCCCAACTTGACTTCTGCCTAGTACCCTTCCCCCAACTTGACTTCTGCCTGCTACCATAGCAACAGCTCATGGAACACTGCTGTGTGCAGTTAGGTCAGAAGTTCGACACACAATGTTTCAATTCCACAGAGCAAGAGTGCTTGACTTTTCAATCCTAACTGCAAATCCATAGTACTGTTCTTTGGTTACACATTTTTTTGTACCAATACAAAACATGCTTCTATTAATTTTCACATACAGCCTAGTTTTTTTTCTAGAATGGTATGAAACAGCCAATCAGTTCTTTTTGTTTTGTAAAAAATATGTATGCCTCCATTTCCAAACTGTCTTTCTTTTCATATTGCCATTCTACTGAAAGACACCTCCTGAGTGCATCCAGTTCTCCTTTGAAGATGTTCACAGTGTGGATTGTAGGGCACAGCTATGTCTTCTGGAGTGAAAAGTTTGCAGAGAAAACAGATATGGTGAGAGACCTTGCTTTGCCAAATGTAGACATTAAATGGATTGGTCAGAGAGGGTTAAAGTGGCACCAATTGATGCCATTGGTGAAATCCTTCATGCAAATCCAACACCCTGACCTCATAATAGTGCACTGTGGTGGCAATGACCTAGGCACTTTGACTGGGGTAGGTCTGGAAATGCTTATGAAGGACACCTTTGCACAACTGTTTACACTTTTCCCTAAAACTGCCTTTGTGTTTTCCAACATATGCCAAAGGCAAAAATGGAACTGGTCCAATCATTTCTGTCCACAGATTGACAAAGCAAGAAAGCACGTCAACAAATCTGTTTCTGCTTTCCTCCGTGACTATGGTATGGGTGCCATTTACCACAACAACTTGCGTTACGACATGCAAGACATTTATAGAGGAGATGGTGTGCACTTCAATGATGAAGGGAACAGAGTCTTCCTCTTGAACCTTAGACTCTGCATCGGTACTTACTTGTAGGTACCACTAAAAAAATGACTCCATAAACACAACAGCTCTTTTTAGAGCTCCCTAATTTCTAAACTCTTAAATCTGATTTTCATTTATTTATTTTTATTTTTTTTACCGTACGCTTACCGTGAGCTTACCGTACGCGTACCCCGTGATTTTTTTTAAAATCAATAAATGTTTTTTTTGTACTTTTCTGTCCTTCTTTGACCCCCTTACAATTGTTAGGGGGTCTGTAACTCTCCTCATTGCCCCCTTTCCTTGTTTTCACTCTTTTTTTTCAGAGTGAAATACACAAAATGGCGGCCGCCGCTTCCTGGTTTCGGCCGATTCGAATGTTTACTAAGATCTAAGAGCCAATCAGAATCGCGCTCGCGCACGCCACCGTACGCTTACCGTAAGCGTACGGTAAGCGTACCGTAAGCTGGCTCAGATATATATATTAATTTAAAGGCTATTTTCTCAAAATCTACTGAACTGATTTACACCAAACCTACAAAAGGCACTTCCTTGACCTACGGACTACCTCTCTGCCAAATTTCTAGTAATTCTGTTCAGCCGTTCGGGCTGTAGGTCGTTCTAAAGGTCCTATGGAAAAATGCATGGGAAAAACGCGTTTTGGGACCCCCCTTTTATCTCAGCCCCCGCTTGACGGATCCCCCCGAAACTTTCAGGGTAGGAGCGGAGCGTAGCGCCCCACCTATTTTGAGAAATTCGCGAGGATTCGTCGACCGGCGCCAAAGTTATTCAAAATAGAATGTTGAGGTTTTCCTATGGAAACGTGGTCCTAACTATAACTACCTACTGGCGACCGCCAGTAGGTAATATATATATATATATATATATATATTCACTCCAACGCTCACCTTCACTACAAAGCAAGCAGGACACATGCTCCGGGTATGGTAAAAGGATTTAATGAGCTCCCAGCTAATCACTTGAAACAGTCTGTGGAACGCTGTGGCAGACGCGTTTCTGGCCAACCATGGCCGTCATCAGTGCCGATTTCACAGGCTGATGGGTTCACCTGTAGGTTCAACGATCACTCCTGATAAGTAGTCTCTCGACTCCTCCCACTGCAGTCAGGTGTTGGTTTTATATCGCTGGACTCCAGGAGAACTGCATGCTGGTACTTGCAGTCCAACGTGGTTCCCCATTCAGTGTTGAGGACTTCCAAACACAAGATAATGCTCCACATTCCGTGGCAGTGGACAGTCTACTGCAAATTCCTCCTGGATGAGATTCAGCTCGCATCCTTATCCGTATCCTTATCAGGCAGACACTCGCTGCCTCCTCTCTCCCCTCGCAAACATAACAGCCCAGTAGATAGTTATAGTTAGGATCGTGTTTCCATAGGAAATCCGCAACATTCTATTTGGAACAACTTTGGCGCCGATTGACGAATCCTCGCAAAATTTTCAAAATAGGTGGGGCGCTCCGCTCCTCTCCTTTCCTGAAAGTCTCGGGGGGATTCGTCAAGCGGGGGCTGAGAAAAAGGGGGGGTCTCAAAACGCGTTTTCCCCATGCATTTTTCCATAGGACCTTTAGTCCAAGCTACAGCCCGAACGGCTGAACAGAATTACTTGAAATTTGGCAGAGAGGTAGTCCTCAGGTCAGGGATGTGCCTTTTGCAGGTCTGGTGTAAATCTGTTCAGTATTTCCTGAGAAAATAGCATTTAAAAGCATATATATATCTATAAGCGCGCACCGTGCGCGTACGGTAAAACTTACCGTACGCACACGCTGCCGTGCGCGAGCGCGATTCTGATTGGTTTTTAGATCTTAGTAAACATTTGAATCGGTCGAAACAAGGAAGTGTCGGCCGCCATTATGTCTCTCGCAGTCTGAGGGGGTGAAAAACAAAGGTGGAGAATGTGAAAAGGGGGCAGGGTGGACAGTTCCTGACCCCCTAGCCTTTGTCAGGGGGTCCCAAGGGCCAAAATTTCCTTTAATTTTTTGCGAAAGATCGCGGAGTATGCGTAGAGTGCGCGTACGGTAGAAACGGAAAAATTCTGTGAACTGCGTAGTGTGGGCGCGCGGTGCGCGAAGCGCACTGCGCGCCCACAGCACGCACGGTACGCGAAGCGTGAGTTATAGTTGCCTGCACTAACTATAACGGGGGAATTTCATTGGTTTTTCACGTGTGAAATGTCCTGCTAACTATAACATGTGTAAAACCTATGGTTTTTTCAGTGAATTTGCAAGGTTTTTTAAATGCTAATTCCTAACTATAACGTGTGTGAAACCTATGGTTTTTTCAGTGAATTTCAAAGGTTTTTTAAATGCAAATTGTTTGTTTTATTTTTTTTTAGATTTTTGTTAAAAAATAATATCCAACCTATGTATCAAATAATATATGTACTATATCCTGCATTATGGAATAGTTAATTTTTTTAAAATTAATGTTTACATATAGTTGTACATCACAGTTATTATGTTCTACAACCCTTGAAACTTTAATTTTTTTTTTTTTATGGATTTTTTGCCATGCGCGTACGGTAAGCTGACGCTACGCGCTCCGTACGTCATAAGTACGGTGCGCTTATGTGATACGTACGTGACGTACATACGCATGCGTACTTCTTCGGCAACGCATACACGCATGCGCATTGCGTGGAACCAACGTCGCGCTCCGTAAGCGCTCCGTAAGCGCATGTTTACGTCACGTTTGCGCATGCGTACTTGTTTACGAGCGCATAGCGTAAGCTTACGGAGCGCGCACGGTAGGTCATGTGATCCAGAAAGAACACTTTTCATTGGTTTAAACTACTTTCAGTTCCAGAACCTTCCAACACCACACCCATTCCCCTCATTACTGCTTGAGATCCCCTCGGAGAAGGAGCTGAATTGACATTGAGATACAATGGCAGAGCAGCAGTCCTCTTCTGAGAGTGAGCCTAGCAGCACCATCATCAGACAGAGAAGGAGGAAACAAAAGAATTCTTTTGTGTGGGAGTATTTTACTTTTCCAGAGTGGCAGAAAAAGGTGAATGCTCCATTGGTCACTTGCACACTTTGTGACCGTGTTTTATCTAGAGGAAATCCAAGGAACAAGTATTCCTTTGGAAATCACTCTATGATGAGACACATTAGGGATAAACATCCCAGGACCTTTGCTCGACATACTGAAGAAAACTCTTCAGTAAGTCACTGGAGCCCAACCTCAGAAGCTCAGCCGAGTACATCATCGGCAGCTCAGCTGAGCCCTTCCTCTGAGGTGGGAGCATCACCTTCTTCAGCTCCTCTGGACATTAACCCTCGATTTCGGAGGGTTTCAATGAGGTGTACAACGTGTTGTGGTCTTATTGTTTTTGGGGAGACCACTGTTTCCCTTATTAACAATAAGATAGACCAGCACGTTTGTAGACGTTCATAATATTCCCATTCTTTCTTTCCTCTATCCCTGTATTAACACAACGGCTCTTTTAAGAGCCAACCTTACCTCACAATTGTTTTTTTTTTTTTAATCTCTCCTTTTTGAAAAAAAAATGTTGCCGTGCGTGTACGGTACGCGTTGTCGCGGAATCGTTACGCGAAGTTCGCGGAATTTTTCCGTTTACGCCGTGCGCGTACGCTACGCGCATTCCGCGATTTTTCGAAAAAAAATTACAATTAATTTTTGCCCTTGGGGGTCCTTCTGGGACCCCCCTGACAAAGGCTAGGGGGTCAGGAACTGTCCACCCTGCCCCTTTTTCACGTTCTCCACCTTTGTTTTTCACCCCCTCAGAGTGCAAGAGACAAAATGGCGGCCAACACTTCCTGGTTTCGACCGATTCGAATGTTTACTAAGATCTAACAACCAATCAGAATCGCGCTCGCGCACGGCGGCGTGCGCGTACCGTAAGCTTACGGTACGCGCTCGGAGCGCGCCTATAGATATATATATTGATTTAAATGCTATTTTCTCAGGAAATACTGAACAGATTTACATTACTTCAAAAGGCACATCCCTGACCTGAGGGCTACCTCTCTGCCAAATTTCAAGTAATTCTGTTCAGCCGTTCGGGCTGGAGCTCGGACTAAAGGTCCTATGGAAAAATGCATGGGGAAAACGCGTTTTGGGACCCCCCCTTTTTCTCAGCCCCCACTTGACGAATCCCCCTGAGACTTTCAGAGAAGGAGCGGAGCAGAGCGCCCCACCTATTTTGAGAATTTCGCGAGGATTCGTCAATCGGCGCCAAAGTTATTCCAAATAGAATGTTGCGGATTTCCTATGGAAACACGGTCCTAACTATAACTATCTACTGGCGACCGCCAGTAGATAATATATATATATATATATATATATATATATATATATATATATATATATATATTTAGATACATACATACCTACCTACATACATATATATATTCACTTAAAAAACCATAGGTTTCACACACGTTATAGTTAGCTGGACATTTCTCTCGTAAAAAAACATTGATATTCCCCCGTTATAGTTAGTACAGCTAACTATAACTCGCGCGACCGCAATCCACTGCTGATGACGTCACATATTACATCACTCATGACATGGTCAGTGACATCACTCATGACATCACTGATGACATCTCAAATGACATCACTGATGACGTCACTGATGATGTCACCCAGTGAATATTTAATTTGCAAAAAAATTTATAAATATAGGGAAAGGCCTGTTAAAGAATGAGTGGGTGTACAAGTGTGTAAAGGGATGATTTTCTGGGCTGCGTAACTGACTCGACAAGTGAGTCCTTTAACTGCATCTTACTTCAGACTAGTGCATAAACTGTATAAATGTTTTGTATGTGTCTGTGTGTTGGTGTATAAGTGGTGGCATGGTTTTGTGAATAGCTTTATAAGTGTCTATATGGATTATTGATTGCTTGTCTCAGTATCTGTATGAGTTCCTGCGTGTTTGTGTGGGTAAAGTGTGTGTGAGTGTGCATAGATGAGTGAGTGTGTGATTCTATGACTGGATGTTATTTAAAGTGCATCTCTGAAGGACTGTATGGTTGAGTGAGTGTATGTATGGGTGTGTTATGGTTTGAATGTATATCTCAGTGGTACATTTGTGACTAACTAAATATGTAAAAGGCATTATATATGTGTGTAAGAGTATATAAGTGGCTAGATGTGAGAGTGTGTGATTGTGACAGTGACTGTATGGATGAATATGTGCTTGTGTCAATGATTCTAATAGAGCATAAGAATATGATACTATTTTTGTGAGTGAGTGAACTTGAGTGTGTATAACTGCATAGGTGAGTAAATGGCAGTGTGATTATTTGTATGAATGACTAGGTGTGAGAGTACCTCTATGGATGATTGTTAGTGTGTGAGTGTCTATATAGTTGTATGTATAAATTCATATGATCACTCTTTTATGGTCTGAATGTAACTATGAGTGACTGTAAAGGTGAGTGTGTGGAGGTGAATGAATACCTAAAAGTTATTTTTTGGGTATGCAGTTATTAGTATTGCATTATTTATGGATTTGACAATGGAACTATGTAATTTTCAGTTGGTATATCAAAGGTTTTATAAGGGTGTGAGAAGATGTGGTAATTTATCACATTGATGTCTTCAACAGTGACATCATCAGTGATGTCATTTGAGATGTAATCAGTGATGTCATGAGTGATGTCACTGACCATGTCATGAGTGATGTAATATGTGACGTCATCAGCAGTGGATTGCGGTCGCGCAAGTTATAGTTAGCTGTACTAACTATAACGGGGGAATTTCAATGGTTTTTTTGAGAAAAATGTCCAGCTAACTATAACGTGTGTGAAACCTATGGTTTTTTAAGTGAATTTGCAAGGTTTTTTAAATGCTAATTCCTAACTATAACGTGTGTGAAACCTATGGTTTTTTCAGTGAATTTGTATGGTTTTTTAAATGCTAATTTTTGAATTATTAAATTATATATATATATAATTTTTTTTTTTTTTTAAATCCTATGTATTCATTATCTACTGGCGGTCGCCAGTAGATAGTTATAGTTAGGACCCTCTTGCCATAGGAAATCCGCAACATTCTATTTTGAATAACTTTGGCGCCGGTCGACGAATCCTCGCGAAATTTTCAAAATAGGTGGGGCGTTGAGCTCCGCTCCTACCCTGAAAGTCTCGGGGGGATTCGTCAAGCGGGGGCTGAGATAAAAGGGGGGTCCCAAAACGCGTTTTTCCCATGCATTTTTCCATAGGACCTTTAGACAGAGCTACAGCCCGAACGGCTGAACAGAATTTAAAGAAATTTGGCAGAGAGGTAGTCCTCAGGTCAAGAAAGGGGCTTTTTGTAGGTTTGGTGTAAATCTGTTCAGTAGATTCTGAGAAAATAGCCTTTAAATCAATATATATATCTGAGCCAGCTTACGGTGCGCTTACGGTGCGCTTACCGTACGCGTACGGTGACGTGCGCGAGCGCGATTCTGATTGGCTCTTAGATCTTAGTAAACATTCGAATCGGTCGAAACCAGGAAGCGGCGGCCGCCATTTTGTGTGTTTCACTCAGGAAAAAAAGGGTGATAACTTGAAAAGGGGGCAAGGAATAGAGTTACAGACCCCATAACATTTAAAAGGGGGTCAAAGAAGGACAGAAAAGTACAAAAAAAACATTTATTAATTTTTTTAAAAAATCGCGGGTACGCGTACGGTAAGCTCAACGTACACGTACGGTAAAAAAAAATAAAAAAAGAAATGAAATGCAGATTTAAGTGTTTAGATATTAGGGGGGTCTAAAAAGAGCCGTTGTGTTTATGAAGTGATTTTTTATTGGTACCTACAAGTAAGTACCGATGCAGAGTCTAAGGTTCAAGAGGAAGACTCTGTTCCCTTCATCATTGAAGTGCACACCATCTCCTCTATAAATGTCTTGCATGTCGTAATGCAAGTTGTTGTGGTAAATGGAACCCATACCATAGTCTCGGAGGAAAGCAGAAACAGATTTGTTGACGTGCTTTCTTGCTTTGTCAATCTGTGGACAGAAATGATTGGACCAGTTCCATTTTTGACTTTGGCATATGTTAGAAAACACAAAGGCAGTTTTAGGGAAAAGTGAAAACAGTTGTGCAAAGGTCTCCTTCATAAGCATTTCCAGACCTACCCCAGTCAAAGTGCCTAGGTCATTGCCACCACAGTGCACTATTATGAGGTCAGGGTGTTGGATTTGCATGAAGGATTTCACCAATGGCATCAATTGGTGCCACTTTAACCCTCTCTGACCAATCCATTTAATGTCTACATTTGGCAAAGCAAGGTCTCTCACCATACCTGTTTTCTCTGCATACTTTTCACTCCAGAAGACATAGCTGTGCCCTACAATCCACACTGTGAACATCTTCAAATGAGAACTGGATGCACTCAGGAGGTGTAATTCAGTAGAATGGTAAAAAGAAATGAAAGACAGTTTGGAAATGGAGGCATACATATTTTTTTTTTTTTTTTAAACTGATTGGCTGTTTCATACCATTCTAGAATAAAAACTAGGCTGTATGTGTAAATTTATAGAAGCATATTTTGTATTGGTACAGAAAAATGTGTTACCAAAGAACAGTACTATGGATTTGCTGTTAGGTTTCAAAAGTCAAGCACTCCTGCTCTTTGGAAATGAAACATTGTTTGGTGAACTTCTGACCTAACTCTGCACAGCAGTGTTTCAAGAGCTGTTGCTATGGTTAGCAGGCAGAAGTCAAGTTGGGGGAAGGGTACTAGGCAGAAGTCAAGTTGGCGGAAGGGTACTTTTGGA
This sequence comes from Triturus cristatus, assembly GCF_964204655.1. Lineage (NCBI taxonomy): Eukaryota > Metazoa > Chordata > Amphibia > Caudata > Salamandridae > Triturus > Triturus cristatus. The sequence goes on along the minus strand of NC_140582.1, from coordinate 684,619,581 downwards.
AAAGGGTTGGTTTTCAACCAATAGAAATGTGTGATTACATTTGAAAAAAAGGGGGAAGCACTGAGATTTGAAACTTACATGTATATGTGTGGAAAAAGAGAGGGAAAGTTTGCCATTATCTGGTTCTGCTGAGAGGAGAGAGGTGTACAGAACAGAGATCCTGGCTCTGATAATCTGCTGTTTGAGTGCCACATTTCTTTCACAACTAACTAATTTTAAAGGTGAGTTTAGAGTTTGAGAGGGGATGTATATGGTAAATTAAGAAATTAATAATAGAAATGGAATTCGTTTTGTTGAAGTTGTGTTTATCATTTTCTGTTTTGGGAGAAATTTAAATGTGAGGAACATGTAAAATAATATGGACTATGTTTTCACGATAAATTAAGGTGTACTGGTATAAATAAGGAATACTTTAAGGGTTTTAGGTTGCACTCAGTAATGCAAATACATTCAGCATCAGTAAGGCTGGTTGTCCTTGCTGGAGTGTAGTCAGTCACCCAGGCTACACATGTTGTTGGTCTCAGAAAGCTATTTGGTATTGCTCTGGTGATTTTACATTTGCATTAGATGGAAAGGGGGAGGTTTTTTTTCTGCAGAAGCAGACTCTTAGCACACAGCCAGCTGCATATCCTGTGGAATCATGCATAGTATTCACAACCGAGTGGGGTTTGAGGTTTCAGTCAGTAATGCAAATACATTCAGCATCACTAAGGCTGGTTGCCCTTGCTGGAGTGTAGTCAGTCACCCAGGTTACACATGTTGCTGGTCTGAAAATGTTGTTTGGACATGTTGTTTTTTAAGAATCTGAAAAGTGGATTCATAATGTGTCAGACTGTAAAAGTACTTATCACTTGCCAAAAAAAAGAGTAGTAAGTGTGCTTTGAAATTGGCAAAGAAATTTCGTTTTTTGACTAATATGAAAACATGACTCTGTGTGCAAATAGGAATTACAGGCAGAGATTTATTGCGTATTGCTCTGGTGATTTTACATTTGCGTTAGATGTAAAGGGGAAGCATTTTTTTTATGCAGAAGCAGACTCTTAGCACACACCCAGCTGCTTATCCTGTGGAATCATGCACAGTATTCACAACCGAGTGGGGTTTGAGGTTGCACTTAGTAATGCAAATACATTCAGCATCACTAAGGCTGGTTGCCCTTGCTGGAGTGTAGTCAGTCACCCAGGTTACACATGTTGCGGGTCTGAAAAAGCAGTTTGGACATGTGCTTTTTTAAGAATCTGAAAAGTGGATTTAAAATGTGTCAGACTGTAAAAGTATTTATCACTTGCCAAAAAAAAGAGTAGTAAGTGTGGTTTCAAATTAGTAAAGAAATTACGTTTTCAGACTAATATGAAAACATGACTCTGTGTGGAAAGAGGAATTACAGGCAGAGATTTATTGCGTTATGCTCTGGTTATTTCACATTTGCATTAGATGTTAAGGGGGAGCTATTTTTTTGTGCAGAAGCAGACTCTTAGCACACAGCCAGCTGCTTATCCTGTGAAATCATGCCAGTATTCACAACCGAGTGGGGTTTGAGGTTGCAGTCAGTAATGCAAATACATTCAGCATCACTAAGGCTGGTTGCCCTTGCTGGAGTGTACTCAGTCACCCAGGTTACACATGTTGCTGGTCTCAGAAAGCTGTTTGGTATTGCTCTGGTGATTTTACATTTGCATTAGATGGAAAGGGGGTGTTATTTTTTATGCAGAAGCAGACTCTTAGCACACAACCAGCTGCTTATCCTATGGAATCATGCACAGTATTCACAACCGAGTGGGGTTTGAGGTTGCAGTCAGTAATGCAAATACATTCAGCTTCACTAAGGCTGGTTGCCCTTGCTGGAGTGTACTCAGTCACCCAGGTTACACATGTTGCTGGTCTGAAAATGTTGTTTGGACATGTGCTTTTTTAAAAATCTAAAAAGTTGATTCATAATGTGTCAGACTGTAAAAGTACTTATCATTTGCCAAAAAAAAGAGTAGTAAGTGTGTTTTCAAATTGGCAAAGAAATTTTGTTTTTTGACTAATATGAAAACATGACTCTGTGTGCAAAGAGGAATTACAGGCAGAGATTTATTGCGTATTGCTCTGGTGATTTTACATTTGCATTAGATGTAAAGGGAGAGCTATTTGTTTGTGCAGAAGCAGACTCTTAGCACACAGCCAGCTGCTTATCCTGTGGAATCATGCACAGTATTCACAACCGAGTGGGGTTTGAGATTGCAGTCAGTAATGCAAATACATTCAGCATCACTAAGGCTGGTTGCCCTTGCTGGAGTGTAGTCAGTTACCCAGGTTACACATGTTGCTGGTCTGAAAAAGCAGTTTGGACATGTGCTTTTTTAAGAATCTGAAAAGTGGATTTAAAATGTGTCAGACTGTAAAAGTACTTATCACTTGCCAAAAAAAAGAGTAGTAAGTGTGGTTTCAAATTGGCAAAGAAATAACGTTTTCAGACTAATATGAAAACATGACTCTGTGTGCAAAGAGGAATACAGGCAGAGATTTATTGCGTTATGGTCTGGTAATTTTACAGTTGCATTAGTAGGAAAGGGGGAGCTATTTTTTTATGCAGAAGCAGACTTTTAGCACACACCCAGCTGCTTATCCTGTGGAATTATGCACAGTATTCATAACTGAGTGGGGTTTGAGGTTGCACTTAATAATGCAAATAAAAACATGTAAAATAATATGGACTATGTTTTCACCATAAATTAAGGTGTAGTGGTATAAATGAGGAATACTTTTAGGGTTTGAGGTTGCAGTCAGTAATGCAAATACATTGAGCATCAGTAAGGCTGGTTGCCCTTGCTGGAGTGTAGTCAGTCACCCAGGTTACACATGTTGCTGGTCTCAGAAATCTGTTTGGTATTGCTCTGGTGATTTTACATTTGCATTAGATGGAAAGGGGGAGCTATTTTTTTATGCAGAAGCAGACTCTTAGCATACACCCAGCTGCTTATCCTGTGGAATCATGCACAGTATTCACAACCGAGTGGGGTTTGAGGTTGCACTTAGTAATGCAAATACATTTAGCATCACTAAGGCTGGTTGCCCTTGCTGGAGTGTAGTCAGTCACCCAGGTTACACATGGTGCTGGTCTCAAAAAGCAGTTTGGACATGTGCTTTTATCAGAATCTGAAAAGTGGATTCAAAATGTGTCAGACTGTAAAAGTACTTATTACTTGCCAAAAAAGTAGTAGAATGTGTGCTTTCCAATTGGCAATGAAATTTCGTTTTTTGCCTAATTTCAAAGCATGACTCTGTGTGCACACAGGAATTGTTTTTAGATATTTAATTTGTGAATGTGTTATTGTGATTTTCACTTCTAGGAAAGGGGTACTTAGTATTTTAAGATTTGAAAAGATCATAAAAAATGTAGTAATATATTTAAATATAAAAAAGGAATTTTTTTTTAGTTTTTTTCAGGTATTGCTGAAGAGCAGTGAACAAAATTTAAGATGCCTACAAAATCCAGAGTAACGAAAAACCACAAAAAAAAACTATATTTGAAGACAACTGGAGGACCTAAGTTAGTTGGAGATGCTCATATTGGGAAAAAGAGAAAGTCTTCTGGTAAGCAGACAAAAGATTTTTTAAAGAACATCTTCAAAAAAAGGAAAAATGTACAAAATGTCTGTACTGGAAAGAATGTTTTCAATAGAAAAGAATAGGAAAAAATTGAGAATTTAGTTAATGCAAATATACCTTCTGCAATAACAAAGATTAACTTAAACAGAAAAACAGCGTTTAAAGAGATACGTAGAAAAATGTTTCAGAGAAGAGTTATGTCCAATTTGATAAAGGATGTGAAGAAATATAAGAAAAAGGCAAAATATTACAAGAGAAAAAAAGAAATTGAAGCCATTGCAGCAAAGGCATTAGAATTAAAAAGGAAACTATTCATTTTAATTTTGAATAGGATGCGTACTTTAGATAAAATGGTTAATGTACTGAAATCACAAAGCAAAAGGAAAAGAGTAGTGAAAAGAACAAACTTTTGTAAAGTGTTTTTAGGAAAATGGATGCATAGTTCAAGTAGTGAACCTTTTTTTTAATGAAGAGAGTTATTTTCAAAGTAATAGTTTGCTGCATGCAGTTGACACCAGAGGTCGTGCTTATGAAGTGAAAAATGGTTGCATAATGGAGAAGGAGATAATGGTTCCAAGAGATGAGGTACAAGTGATGGCGGATGAGGCTATGGGGAGACGTCCTAAAGCCCCAGTGTACACTTGGAATTGTAGTAGTATTTGCACGGTGCGTCAGGAATCTGAGTGAGTTTCTAAGAGAATATAGTAAAAAAAGTGTAAAACAGAAGATTAAGGTGCTTCAAAGTCTAGATCCATGCAGAGTGAGAGAGAATACTGGTTTGCAGGGTCATTCTCTGGCTTGTCTATCTAGAAAAGTGTGTAATAGTGTTTTCCATCATTTTAGGATGCTGGCTGTTCATCATACTGAAATGAGAAAGTTTGTGAGACGGTTGTATTTTGCTAAAAGTCCAGCAATAAAGTTAGATGAATTGAATAGGGCTCTGTTCCGTGGATCGGTATCAGATGTAGAGAAGGTTGTTGATGAAATTCAGTTTTGTTACTTTGGTCCTGAACAAGACAGTGCAGAAAAGGACACAGTAAATGAGGAAGAAGTGGAAGAGAATGTAGAACCCTCTGTAAGTAAAACATTTAATGATCACATAACAAAATTTGCAATAATCTCTAATGAAAGACCAAATATAACTTGTATTTGTTGCCGCAGAACTCATTATAGAAAACAAACCAGGAATGTTGATCTCTACAGAAAGAGTGAAAATGAAGATAATTATAAGTGGAAGGATTTTGCCACATATATATTTCTTGAAAATTGTTTTGAATTGGGTGAAGATCAGCGTATTTGTAAATACTGTTACAACAAGTTAGAGGAAAATAGAATGCCAACCAGAGCTGTACATAATAATTTAGAATTGGATGCTATTCCTGCCGAACTTTCTGAATTAAATACATATGAGTCTATACTTATTCAATGTGTTCATCCGTTCCAGACCATAGTACGTATGGAGCCCAAAACTGGTAAATTACCTCCTTCAGATATACTGAGAGGTTTAAAAGGTAGAGTGGTGTATTTGCCCTTGGATTTGAAAAAAAATATGGAAACTATTGATGCAGATACTTTGGAAACTGAACCATTAGTTATTCTGGTTAATGGTGTACCTACAAAGAATAAGAAGATTTGGCAGGAGCTGGTAGATGTACGGAAAGTACAAAGAGCAAATTTGTATTTGAAAAGGAATAACAAATGGTATGAATCAATTTATATAGAAGAAGAAGAAGAAGAAGATTTACAAGAAGACACAGAAACACCAACTGGACAAATTGAAAAAGTGGACAAGTCAAAGGAAGAAGAAATTTATGAACATTTTAGCATACATCCTCTACATTCAAAAGAAGTTTTGGGAGACAATATTGATCTGTTTCAGATGAAGAAAGCAAAAGGAACTCCCGTGAGTGTATGGGAGGAGAGCTTGGAAGCTCGATGTTTTCCCCAGCTGTTTCCTAAAGGAAAAGGAGGACGATACGATGAACGTCCAGAACAGATTCCAGCTTCTGAGTATCGGACTACAAGACTATATGCAGAAGATCCCAGATTTCGACAAAGTATTCCTTATTTGTTCCATCTTTTATTTGAAAGCGACTTGTCTGCACTATATTATGCAGTAAATCACATTTTAAAAAGTGGAGTACATTTACAAAATGTGTCTGCTAAGGATTTTATGGAGAAAGTGCAGCACCGAGATGATCATTTGGAAACACAACTGATCAATCTGATGGCTTGTCAGCGTGGGACAAATGAATATTTATACCGACGCCATGGTGAATTAAAATGCATGTTACGGAATTTAGGAACACCAACATGGTTCCTTACCCTAAGCTGTGCTGAGTACGCTTGGGATGATTTACTGGATTTTCTACGAGAGGCAAATTCAAACATTAAAAACATTGAATACAAGACAGCAGGAGAACTGTGCTCATTGGGTCCGGTTAATGTTTGCAGATATTTCAATCATAGATTTGAGGCTATGATGTCCTTCATCTGCAATAAAAAAATTCCACCCCTTGGAGAAGTAGTGGATTTCTTTTGGAGAAAAGAGTACCAGGCAAGAGGTGCTCCTCATATTCATATGCTGTTGTGGATCAAGGATGCCCCAAAGTTTGGAACAGATACTGATGAAGCAGTGTTATCTTACATTGAAGAATATGCAACATGTGCTATACCAAAAAGCACAGAAGAGAAAAAGTTAAAGGAGCAAGTTTTACGTTTCCAAAGTCATCGGTGTGGAAAATACTGTCGACGGAAATACAAGAGCAAAGATAAATACTACACTAAATGTCGATTTGGATTTCCTAGACCTGTTCTTTCAAATGGAAGAGTAAACAGTTTTATGTCATCTGTGAGACATACTATCACAAGAAAATCACCTAAGAATACCTACAACCTTAAAAGAAAAGAAGAATAAAAAATATAAATGACTACAACCCAGTCATTTTATCCATGTGGAATGCTAACATGGATATACAGTATGTAGCTGACAATTCCATTGCTGTTGCTCGATATGTAACGTCTTACATTACTAAATCTGAAAAAACTGAATTGAAAGAAATGTGGGAAGAGATTTCTCACGAGAAGACTGTCAGTAAGAAGCTGTACAGTTTCAGTTTAAAGATGTTATCGCATCGAGAAATTGGATCCTACGAATGTTCAGATAGGTTATCTTCTGCAAGTCTCTACTCGAAATCAAGAAGAATAATTTGGGCAAGTTTAGGCCTTGCAGCAATGAGAAATCGAGTTTTGAAATCTGTTGGAGAAATTGAATATTTGTCCGAGAATGACCCAGAAAGTACAGATATTTTGAAATCAAACATGTTGGACACATATTATCCAAAAAGAAGTCATCATCTGGAGAACATGTGTCTCTATGAAGTGCTGCAGAACTACATTTATTCACGGAAAGCCGCAGAAGACATCAACAATGGAAAATATAAAGTCATTGGTGAGGAAGGATGTTTGGTGAAGCAAACAAAAGGAAGTTTGATAAATCACAGGAAGCTGAGTTGCGACACTACTGACAAAAAGGAATTTTACTACTTGGCTCTTTTACAGCTGTTTAAACCATGGCGTACAGAGGATGAACTACTGGGAGAATTTCAAAGCTATGAAGAATCTTTTAATGCTTGCAAAGACAGCATACAATGCAGTACATTCTCAGCTTATCTGCAAATGTTAAATGAAGAAATTGAACAGGAAACTACAATTGCAGCTGAAGTAGCTAGAGACAGTTCTCAAGACAGCCAAAGTTCAGGAACACTCAGTCAAGATCCCCTAGGACAACCAATCGTTGAAAATGAAGCATCAATAGCCATGAATGAAGTGGAAACGGCTATGAATCAAGCTCAAGAAGAATTTATAGACTTACAAAATTTGGAAAGACAACTGAATGAAGAGCAGCAACAAATTTATGAAGAGATCAGAAGCAAAATTGATCACGGATTTCTACATGAAAAAAAAGAGTGCTCATGCACATCATTTCATCCAATCAGGATGTATGTAAGCGGACAAGCTGGAACTGGAAAAAGTTTCTTAATAAAATCAGAAGCTACCTACAGCAAAAAACTGATTCTACTTTGTCTTGTGTGGTTACTGCTCCAACTGGCTTAGCAGCATATAACATAAAAGGAATCATCTTACATCGTTTGCTAATGTTACCAGTGGAGCATGAGAACAAAATACAATACAACAAGCTAACTGGAGAAGCATGCTTGGAAGTTTCAAGAGTATTGAAGAAGATGCAAGTTCTCATTATTGATGAGGTGAGCATGGTATCAAACTTAATGCTTGCCTTTGTGCATTTAAGAATGCAGCAAATTCTAAGGACAGACTATGACGTGTTATTTGGTGGAAAACATGTCATAGTTTTTGGGGATCTTCTACAACTTACTCCAGTTAAAGGACAACCAGTGTTTAATACTGTGACACATGAAGACACAAAGAAGTCATTGGGAAGCATCGGTATTGCAAATATTTGGTCCTCCTTTGAGTACAAGGAACTTACTACTAATATGAGGCAAGCAAACGATGAAGAATATGGAAGTATTCTGAAAGATATCAGAATTGGACTACTCACAGAAGTTGGCAAAAAAGCATTACAGAGTCGGCTGCTACATAATTTATTTCCAAAGGAAGAAATAGTTGCAGAGAAGATATACAAGAACATTGCAGAAAAGAAAAGTGTCATCTGCTTAATGCCAACTCTACGTGAATGCTCAATATTCAATGAGGAGCTTTTAAAATTGGAAAAGGAAGATATTAGGAAATTGGAAGCAGTGGACAAAATTGAGGATGGGAGAATTACTATCACATTAACAGGCACACTGAAAAATAAATTGGATTCACTAGAGAAGAACATTTCCAAAACAGCTGGATTAGAAAAAAATCTATATGTTTGCATGAACTGTAGAGTATTTTTAAGGAGAAATTTGGATGTTGAAAAAGGTTTAGTTAATGGAGCTATGGGAAGAGTTGTGGGTTTTATTAATTATCAGAAAAAAGATGGAATTGAATGTTTAAAAATAAAATTTGATCAGATAGAAGAAGTTAAAGACATTTGTTGTTGTTCAGTTCGTTTCATGCTTGTGAAAGACTTATATGTACGTAGGAAGCAGTTTCCGTTTTCTCTAGCATATGCTGTAACTATTCACAAGTCTCAAGGATTGACTGTAGATTGTGCTTTTGTGAACATTGGTTCAACTGTGTTCAAAGAAGGTATGGCTTATGTAGCTTTGTCACGAGTGAAAACATTATCTGGTTTATTCATGATAGACTTTGATGACTCAAAAGTTAGTACTGATACAAATTGTGTAAAGGAGTATAATAGATTAAGAAGAACCTATGCTCCTCATTTAGGTCAGTATCCTGTGTTGGAGAAACATGTAGTTTCTCGTAAAAGGAGAAATGAGAATATCTGTAATGAAGATGTAGAGAGGAGGAAAAAAAAGAGGAGTGATGTAATTGCAAGCAAAAAGAAAAAGGAAAATGTTCAAGAGGTTGTAGGTTGTCATTTTGAAAATAGCTCTGGTGTCAACTGCTACGCTAATGTAGTGCTGAATGTTGCATTTTATCTGGAAAGTGTGCAAGAGCAGATAATAGTAAATCAGAGAAAAAGATTCTGTTCTGAGTTGAGTCTCCTTTTTCAAAAGCTGAGTAATGATAAAACTCAAATAGAAAGTGCTACTGAAATTAGAAAACTTTTAGATGTATGTTCAGGACGAACACAGTTTTCTCAAAATGTACAGCAGGACGCACAGGAATTCTTGATGTTTTTTCTTCAGGTACTGGAAGAAGAAGGGGTTCCCATTGAAAATATGTTTGGTGTCTCTTATAAATGGGAACATAGTTGTGAAAACTGTTACAATATATGTGGCTCTAATGTTGATTCTGAAAGGTTTATTTATTTAACATTGCCAGAAAGTAAAACAGTCACTTTTGCTAAATTAGTTAAAGATGCTAATCATAGCATGGAATGCGGTGAGTGTCAATCTGAAATGTTTTCAACGTTAATTTTAAAGAAATACGGACAGTATGTAATTTTAATGATGCAACGATGTAAAGCTGATGGTTCAAAATTGGATACTTTAATAAAGAAGTTTACAGGACAGCAATTATCAATTTCAGGAAAAACTTTTGTAACAGTTGCAATAATTTTCCATGAAGGACCTACTGTTACTTCTGGACATTACACAGTTTATCTTAAATGTGAAAAAGGCTGGACACTGTGTAATGATTCCCAATTGATTTTCAAGCAACGTTTGCCTTTTGATTTAGCAAATTCCTATCTAATCTTCCTGAAACCAAAATTTTAGAGAGACTTGGCAAGATCTGTACAAAACAATTTTACTATTTTTTTGGATTAGCATTGGAATTTTCAAAAAAAAAAGATTTTTAAAATTATCATTTGGCCTAAGGGAAAGGTAACCAATTGTAATGTGAACTTTTTTAATTTTTAATGAAACTTTCGAAAACCAAAAATTTAGAGAAAATTGGTAACATCTGCACAATTTAAATTTTGGAATGTTATTGGATTACCATGGAAATTTATTAAAAAAAAAAAAATTAAAATTACTATTTGGCCATGAGGAAAGGTAAACAATTGTATTGTGGACTTATTTAATTATTAATTAATTTTTCGGAAACCAAAATGTTACAGAGAATCGGTGAGATCTGTACAATTTAAATTTCGGAATTTTATTGGAATAACATTGGAAATTTAATCAAAAAAGAATTTTAAAATTACTATTTGGCCTAAAGGAAATGGAACCAGATGTATTGTGGAGTTATTTGAGATATATTTTTGTGATTATACTTCTGAAACAACAATGTCAGACGGTATTTTAAAGAAATAAGTATTGATATTAGATGATATTTTTTTAGAATATTATGGATTTCTATAATGTTATGTTTAAGTGAGAAGAGATTCTGGGCTTTTTTAAAACAATCTTTGAGATTGTTATTTTTTTTTTGCCCGCTGTTAAATGATGAATGCAATTGCTTTCACAATTTATAGTGAAATGCAATATATTCTGAAAACAGCAAAAAAAGGCAAAAAATTTTTTATGGGAAATATGTAAATATGTGTACTGTATTATAAAATTTTTTATTAAATATTAATACTTTTTTCTTTTTTTTCAGATTGAGATAGAACATTTTCGAAAACTTGAACCATTTTTAAAACAATAAAAATAAAATTTTAATTAATAAAAAAAATTTTGAGTGGGTATGGTAAGTCAAAAATGTCATGGTCCCTTTTTTCCACTTCTCCACAATCACATTTTCAGTTTATCATTGTAGTCTCTCAAGGACCTTGTAATGTGATAATTGATTTTTAGTGTTTTTAAAAAAAAAAATAATAATTACGCGTACCGTACGTGTACGGTAAAAAAAAAATAAAAGAAAGTTTTAAAAAATATATAAAAAAAAGTTAAAAGGTAAGGTTGGCTCTTAAAAGAGCCGTTGTGTTCATGCAGGGACAGAGGAAAGAAATAATGGGAATATTAGTCGGTACGACAAATGTGCTGATCTATTAAATTGTTCACTAGGGCAACACTGGTCTCCCTATGACAAATTAGATCATGACAAGTGGCGCACCGAATTAAAACCCTCGCAAACCGATGGTTGGTTTCCAGAGGACGAGAAAAAGGAGATGCTCCCCCCACAGATGAAGGGCTCAGCTGACCTACCGAAGATGGACTCGGCCCTGCAGATGATGGACCAGGCTGAGCTGCTGTGGATGTGCTTGGTTGACTTACTGAAGGGTTACCTTCAGTATGTTGAGCATGTGTCCTACCGTGTACATCTTGAAGGTGTCTCAACATGGTGTGATTCCCGAAGGAATACTTCTTGTTGGGATTCCCTCTTGAAAGTACACGGCCACAAAGCTTACAAGTCACTAAGGGTGCATTTACCTTTTTCTTGTCCTCTGGAAAAGAAAAATACTCCCATATGAAAGAGCTCTTTTGTTTCCTCTTTCTCTGCCTCAAGGTAGTGCTGCTAGCCTCACTCTCAGAAGAGTTCTGCTGTTCTGCCATCGTATCCCAAAGACAACTCAGATCCTTCTCCTAAGGGATCACAAGCAGAAATGAGGGGAATGGGTGTGGTGTAGGAGAGTTCTAGAACTGAAAGTAGTTTCAACCAATCAAAAGTTGTGTTTCTTGATCACATGACCCACCGTGCGCGTACGTTACGCTTACGGAGCGCTTACGGCAAAAGTACGCATGCGCGTAAAAAAGACACGCGCACGGGCGCATGCGCAAAACAGGCACGCCCCTTCACTTCCGCGTAACATGCGCGTGCAGCGTACGCGTTACGCGCTGCGCGCGCGTGACGTACGTCTACGCAAATTGCGTAAATGAACGCAAACAGCGTAGAAATCTAACGTTATAAAAGCAAGACGTGCGCTTACCGTACGCGTACGTTAAAAAAATAATAAAAAAAAAAGGGGAAAAAAAACCCACTATGTTATACTAATAAATCTTACCTGTTTAGTTTAAAAAAATGGAAAAAATAAAAAATATATTGTAGAATTTTTAAAATTTAACCATAGTCTTTAAAAAAGGATAGAAAATTAAAATAAAAATATGTTAAAAAAAAAGAAAAAAAAAAAAAAAGAATTAGCATTTAAAAAACCTTGCAAATTCACTGAAAAAACCATGGGTTTCACACACGTTATAGTTAGGAATTAGCATTTAAAAAACCTTAGAAATTCAATGAAAAAACCAAAGGTTTCACACATGTTATAGTTAGCTGGACATTTCACTCGTAAAAAACCAATGAAATTCCCCCGTTATAGTTAGTTCAGCTAACTATAACTCGCGCGCCCGCAATGCACTACTGATGACGTCACATATTACATCACTCATGACATGGTCACTGACATCACTCATGACATCACTGATGACATCTCAAATGACATCACTGATGACATCACTGATGACATCATCCAGTGAATGTGTGTTTTTCTGAAAATTAAAAAAGTTTAATATATATATATCTCAAGGTCAATGGAAGAATAAATGGGTATATAAGTGTCTAAATGGATGCTTTGTTTTTGAAAAATTTATTGTGTAACTGACTGATTAAGTGTATCATAGTGAATACATGGCTTACTGAGTAATGTTTAAATATGAAAATATCTGTATCAGTCTCTCACTTTGTGTATAAGTGGCTGCATGGGTTGGTGATTAGCTTCATGGGTGTCTATATAGGTTATTAGTTGTTTTTTTGAGTATCAGTCTGAGTGTCTGTATGGTTCGGTGGGGGGTATTACGTAGTGCATAGGTGCATGAATGAGTGATTCACTCTTTGTATGTGTTGAAGACAGCATGTGTGCAGGACTGTATGGGTGGATGAGTGTGTGTATGGGTGTGTTACTGAGTGAATGACTGTCTCAATAGTGTCTTTATGAGTAACTACATATCTATTAAACTAGTATATGTGACTAATGGTGTATATAAGTGAGTATATGTGAGAGTGAGAGATTGAAAGAGTTCCTGTATGAATAAGTATGTGTTTCTATAAGTGATTGTTTTAAAGACTAAGTATGTGTAAGTTTCTGTAGAAGTAAGTGTGGTGGTGTGTGTATAACTGTATATGCAAGTAAATGTATGTTTGATTCTTTATTAGCATCAGTGACAATGTGTGTGAGTAACTCTATGGATGAGTGGCATTGTGTAACAGGATGTATAGGTGTATGAGTACATATGATGAGTGAGTACATGTATGAGTGACTGTATAGGACTGTTGGTGAATGAGTGGATGTGTATGTGGATCTTAGAATTACTGAAGAGGTTGTTGTAACTGGTATTGGTATGTCCATTGTTTTGAAATTTTTAGTCTCTATTTTTGAATGTGTGTATCAAAGGTTATATTAGGGGAAGAGGAAGTCTGCCACTCTGTCACAAGGATGATGTCATCAGTGATGTCATCAGTGATGTCATTTGAGATGTCATCAGTGATGTCATGAGTGATGTCAGTGACCATGTCATGAGTGATGTAATATGTGACGTCATCAGTAGTGCATTGCGGGCGCGCGAGTTATAGTTAGCTGAACTAACTATAACGGGGGAATTTCATTGGTTTTTTACGAGTGAAATGTCCAGCTAACTATAACATGTGTGAAACCTTTGGTTTTTTCATTGAATTTATATATTATCTGTATCCATTTATCTGTTTTTTTTTTAACTTTCAATTAGGATAAAGTTGAACAGTATATTTATTTTTTTCTATTAATTTTTCTCCACTTTTTTTTTTTTTTTTATATAAATTCTTGGGGTGCGCGCTCAGAGCGCGCACCTAGTACGTTTTCGTAAGTTTTTTATGAATACCGTCGTACGTTATTTACGTACGCATACATACGTTTTAGTGCGCGCTGGGAGCGCGCACCCAGTACGCATGCGTGCGTACGTACGCATGCGTGCGTGCGTCGTACGCGCTCCACGCGGTTCACTTCCGCATACGCTTAAATTACGCGCATTTACGTTCGCGTAAACGCGTGTGCTCCGTATGCGCGTTACGTACGCGCATATGACATATGCGCATGCGCTCCTACGCGTTCGCGCATGCGTAATCACAAGGTGCGCGCTCGGAGCTTCCACAGTACGCGCACCTCGGGTTATGTGCTTAATAAAACAACACTTCTAATTGGTTTTCGTTACTTTCAGTTTCTGATTGTTTCAACACCACACCCAATCCCCTCATGGCAAGTCATGTGATCATGAATCATCACTTTTGATTGGTTTGAAGTACTTTCAGTTCCAGATTCTTCCCAAACCACACCTACTCCTCTCATTATTAGTTCTGATTCCATTGGAGAAGGAGCTATTCTGTTGTTGAGAGACAATGGCTGAACAGCAACCATCTTCAGACAGTGACCAGGACACTCTTGAGAGGCAGAGGAATAGGAAGCAGAAAGACAGCTTTATATGGCAGTTTTTTACTTTCCCAGAGGGACAAAAAAAGGTGAATGCACCGAAAGTTACTTGTGTACTTTGTCAAAAAGTCTTGTCACGTAGGAATCCTAACAAGAAGTATTCTTTTAGCATTCACACTATGTTGAGGCATGTTGACAAAATGCATCCAGTGACTTTTCGTCGAGCTTCTGGAGCAAACCCTCCCCCTGCTCAGCCGACGACATCTGCAGCAGCTCAGCCGAGCACATCTTCGGCAGCTCAGGCTAGCACTTCTACTGCGATGGTGCCTTCACCTTTTTCTACACCTCTTGTTGGACCACCTTGTTTGGCGAGGTTGTCCACACGCTGCACTGATTGCGGTCGACTTATTTCTGTGGGTGAGACCAGTCTTGATCTCATTCAGAGAAAATTTGATGCGCATGAGTGCAGTAGGCCATAGATGTTTTTTCTTTTTTTTTGTTTTTCTCTTCCTGTTTCCCTACATTAACTCAAGGGCTCTTTTAAGAGCCACTTAAAAACTAAACCCCCAAAAATTTTTGGGGGATTTTTTTTTTTTATTTCTTTTTTTGGGGTGCGCGCACCCTGCTCGCACCCTAGGATGTTTTTTTAAAGCATTTAAAAAAAAAAAAAATTTAATGTACAAAGAGAGGTGAAAAAATGGAAGCATGAAAAGGGAGGATTGAGAAATACAAATATTTTTCACTGATTTTTTTAAAAAAATAACTTATTTTGAAAAAACAAATTTTTAGTAATTTGCAAGGGAACAGATTTTATTTTTTTTATTTTTCTTTCAAGTTCTGCAAAAAAAGAAAAAAAGTATTAATATTCAATCATAAATTTTAAAAAGCATTACATGTTTTTACATATTTAACAAAGCAATTTTTTGCCCTTTTTTTGCTGTTTTCAGAATTTTTTAATTTTCACTTAAAATAGTGAAAACAATTGTATTCATCATTTAACAGCGGGCTAAAAAACAAACAATCTGAAAGATTGTTTAAAAAAAGCCCCAAAACTATCCTCACTGAAATATACCATTTTAGAAATATTACATATATATTACAAATACTTTTCTAGATGAATAAAAATTGTATAGATAAACCGTCTTTAAACCTTGTCGCAAAAGCACACATGCCAAAATAATTTCTGTCAAAGGAGTCCACAATTGTTTTTATTACTTTTCCTTTAGGCCAAATAGTAATTTCAAAATCCTTTTTAAGTGATATCTCCAATTATAATCCTTTAAAATTACAAAAAATGCTTTCTTCAGATGCAGTTTTTACTTTTCAAAATTTAGGTTTCAGAAAAATTAAGTAAGAATTGCGTAAATCATAAGGCAAACGTTGCTTGAAAATCAATTGGGAATCATTACACAGTGTCCAGCCTTTTTCACATTTAAGATAAACTGTGTAATGTCCAGAAGTTACAGTAGGTCCTTCATGAAAAATTATTGCAACTGTAACAAAAGTTTTTCCAGAAATTGATAATTGTTGTCCTATAAACTTCTTTATTAAAGTATCCAATTTTGAACCATCAGCTCTACAACGTTGCATCATTAAAATTACATACTGACCATATTTCTGTAAAAATAACGTGGAAAACATGTCAGATTTACATTCAGAACATTCCATGTTGTGATTGGCATCTTTAACTAATTTACTAAAAGTCACTGATTTACTTTGTGGTAATGGTAAAAATATGAACCTTCCTGAATCAACATTACTACTGCATGTGTTCATACAGTTTTCACAGCAATGTTCCCATTTATAAGAGACACCAAATAAGTTTTCTACTTCTACTCCTTCATCTTCAAGTACGCTCAGTATATATATAAAGAATTCCTGTGCATTTTGCTGGACATTTTCTTTAAACTGTGTAGATCCAGAACATACATCTAAAAGATTTCTAACATCAGAAGCACTTTCTATTTTAGTTTTATCATTACTTAGCTTCTCATAAAGGAGACTCAGCAGAGAACACAATCTTTTTCCATGATTTACTATTATCTGTTCTTGCAACTTTTCAAGATAAAATACAACATTCAGCACTACATTTGCATAGCAGTTGACACCAGAGCTATTTTCAAAATGGCAACCAACAACCTCTTCAACACTGTCCTTTTTCTTTTTCCTTGCTATCACATCACTGTCCTTTTTTTTTTGTTCTGTTCATCCACATTACAGATATTTTCAATTCTCCTTTTCCGAGAAACAACATGTTTTTCAATCACAGGATACTGACCTAAATGAGGAGCATAGGTTCTTCTTAATCTATTATACTCCTTTACACAGTTTGTATCAGCACTAACTTTTGAGTCATCAAAGTCTATCATAAATAAACCAGATAATGTTTTTACTCGTGACAGAGCAACATATGCCATACCTTCTTTGAACACAGTAGAACCAATGTTTACAAAAGCACTATCTACAGTCAATCCTTGAGACTTGTGAATAGTTACAGCATATGCTAGAGAAAATGGAAACTGCTTTCTACGCACATATAAGTCTTTCACAAGCATGAAACGAACTGAACAACGACAAATGTCTTTAACTTCTTGTATCTGATCAAATTTTATTTTTAAACATTCAATTCCAACTTTTTTCTGGTAATTAATAAAACCCACAACTCTTCCCATAGCTCCATTCACTAAACCTTTTTCTACATCCAAATTTCTCCTTAAAATCACTCGACAATTCATGCAAACATATAGATTTTTTTCTAATCCAGCTGTTTTGGAAATGTTCTTCTCTAGTGAATCCAATTTATTTTTCAGTTTGCCTGTTAATGTAATAGTAATTCTTTCATGCTGAATTTTGTCCTCTGCTTCCATTTTCTTAATCTTTTCCTTTTCCAATTTCAAAAGTTTCTCATTGAATATTGAGCACTCACGTAGTGTTGGCATTAAGCAGATTACAGTATTTTTTTCAGCAATGTTCTTGTATATTTTCTCTGCAACTATTTCTTCATTTGGAAATAAATTATGTAGCATCCTACTCTGTAATGCTTTTTTTTCCAACTTCTGTGAGTAATCCAATTCTGATATCTTTCAGAATACTTGCATAATCTTCATCGTTTGCTTGTCTCATATTGGTAGTGAGTTCTTTGTACTCAAAGAACGACCAAATATTCGCATTACCAATGCTTCCTAATGACTTCTTCGTATCTTCATGTGTGACAGTATTAAACACGGGTTGTCCTTTAACTGGAGTGAGCTGTAAAAGATCTCCAAAAACTATGACGTGTCTACCTCCAAATAACACGTCATAGTCTCTCTTAAGAATTTTTTGCATTCTTAAATGCACAAAGGCAAGCATTAAGTTTGATACCATGCTCACCTCATCAATAATGAGAACTTGCATCTTCTTCAACACTCTTGAAACTTCGAAGCATGCTTCTCCAGTTAGCTTGTGGTATTCTATTTTGTTCTCATGCTCCACTGGTAACATTAGCAAGCGATGTAAGGTAATTCCTTTTATGTTATAGGCTGCTAACCCAGTTGGAGCAGTTACCACACAAGACAAATTTGAAGCTGTTTTTTGCTGTAGGTAGCTTCTGATGACTTTTATTAAGAAACTTTTACCAGTTCCAGCTTGTCCACTCACATACATCCTGATTGGTTCAAATGATGTGCACGAGCACTGGTTTTTTTCATGTAGTAATCCATGATCAATTTTTTTGGTGACTTCTTCATAAATTTGTTTTTGTTCTTCATTCAGTTGTTGTTCCAGATTTAGTAAGTCTATTGAATCTTCCTGTGCTTGATTCATAGCCGTTTCTACTTCAGTCATGGCTACTGCAGCTTCATTTTCTACGATTGGTTGTCCTAGGGGATCTTGACTAAGTGTTCCAGAACTTTGGCTGTCTTGAGAACTGTCTCTAGCTACTTCAGCTGCAATTTTTGCTTCCTGTTCATTTTCTTCATTTAACATTTGGACATAAGTTGTGAAAGTACTGCATTCTATGCTGTCTTTGCTAGCATTAAAAGAATCTTCATAGCTTTGAAATTCTCCCAGTAGTTCGTCCTCTGACTGCCATGGTTTAAACAGCTGTAAAAGAGCCAAGTAGTAAAATTCCTTTTTGTCAGTAGTGTCGCAACTCAGCTTCCTGTGATTTATCAAACTTCCTTTTGTTTGCTTCACCAAACATCCTTCCTCACCAATGACTTTATATTTTCCATTGTTGATGCCTTCTGTGGCTTTCCGTGAAAAAATGTAGTTCTGCAGCACTTCATAGAGACACATGTTCTCCAGATGATGACTTCTTTTTGGATAATATGTGTCCAACATGTTTGTTTTCAAAATATCTGTACTTTCTGGGTCATTCTCGGACAAATATTCAATTTCTCCAACAGATTTCAGTACCCGATTTTGCATTCCTGCAAGGCCTAAACTGACCCAAATTATTCTTCTAGATTTCGAGTAAAGACTTGCAGATGATAACCTATCTGAGCATTCGTAGGATCCAATTTCTCGATGCGATAACATCTTTAAACTGAAACTGTACAGCTTCTTACTGACAGTCTTCTCGTGAGAAATCTCTTCCCACATTTCCTTCAATTCTGTTTTCTCAGATTTAGTGATGTAAGATATGACATACCGAGCAACAGCAATAGAATTGTCTGCCACATACTGAATATCCATGTTAGCATTCCACATGGTTAAAATGACTGGGTTGTAGTCATTTATAAATGTTGACTCTTCTTTTCTTCTTAGGTTGTATGTATTTTTGGGAGATTTTCTGGTTATAGTATGTCGCACAGCTGACATAAAACTGTTGACTCTCCCTTTTGAAAGAACAGGTCTAGGAAATCCAAATCGACACTTTGTGTAGAATTTATCTTTGGTCTTGTACTTCCGTCGACAGTATTTTCCACACCGATGACTTTGGAAACGTAAAACTTGCTCTTTTAACTTTTTCTCTTCTGTGCTTTTAGGTATAGCACATGTTGCATATTCTTCATGAAAGATAACACTGCTTCATCAGCATCTGTTCCAAATTTTGGGGCATCCTTGATCCACAACAGCATATGAATATGAGGAGCACCTCTTGCTTGGTACTCTTTTCTCCAAAAGAAATCCACTACTTCTCCAAGAGGTGGAGTTTTTTTTATTGCAGATGAAGGACATCATAGCCTCAAATCTATGATTGAAATATCTGCAAACATTAACCGGATCCAATGAGCACAGTTCTCCTGCTGTCTTGTATGCAATGTTTTTAATGTTTGAATTTGCCTCTCGTAGAAAATCCAATAAATCATCCCAAGCGTACTCGGCACAGCTTAGGGTTACGAACCATGTAGGAGTTCCTAAATTCCGTAACATGCATTTTAATTCTCCATGGCGTCGGTACCAATATTCATTTGTCCCATGCTGACAAGCCCTCAGATTGATCAATTGTGTTTCCAAATGATCATCTCGGTGCTGCACTTTCTCCATAAAATCCTTAGCAGACACATTAAGTAGATGTACTCCACTTTTTAAAATGTGATTTACTGCATAAGATAATGCAGACAAGTCGCTTTCAAATAAAAGATGAAACAAATAAGGAATACTTTGACGAAATCTTGAATCTTCAGCATATAGTCTTGTAGTCCGATACTCAGAAGCTGTAATCTGTTCTGGGCGTTCATCGTATCGTCCACCTTTTCCTGTAGGAAACAGCTGAGGAAAACATCGAGCTTCCAAGCTCTTCTCCCATACACTCACGGGAGTTCCTTTTGCTTTCTTCATCTGAAACAGATCAATAGTGTCTCCCATAACTTCTTTTGAATGAAGAGGATGTATGCTGAAATGTTCATAAATTTCTTCTTCGTTTGACTTGTCCACTTTTTCAATTTGTCCAGTTGGTGTTTCTGTGTCTTCTTGTAAATCTTCTTCTTCTTCATCTATATAAATTGATTCATACCATTTATTATTCCTTTTCAAATATAAATTTGCTCTTTTTACTTTCCGTACATCTACCAGCTCCTGCCAAATCTTCTTATTCTTTGTAGGTACACCATTAACCAGAATAACTAATGGTTCAGTTTCCAAAGTATCTGCATCAATAGTTTCCATATTTTTTTTCAAATCCAATGGCAAATACACCACTCTTCCTTTTAAACCTCTCAGTAAATCTGAAGGAGGTAATTTACCAGTTTTGGGCTCCATACGTACTATGGTCTGGAACGGATGAACACATTGAATGAGTATAGACTCATATGTATTTAAATCAGAAAGTTCAGCAGGAATAGCATCCAATTCTAAATTATTATGTACAGCTCTGGTCGGCATTCTATTTTCTTCTAACTTATTATAACAGTATTTACAAATACGCTGATCTTCACCCAATTCAAAACAATTTTCCAGAAATATATATGTTGCAAAATCCTTCCACTTATAATTATCTTCATTTTCACTTTTTTTATACAGATCAACATTCCTTGTTTGAATTTTATAATGGCTTCTGCGGCAACAAATACAAGTAATATTTGGTCTTTCATTAGAGATGATAGTAAATTTTGTCATTTCATCCTCAAAATTTTTAGTAATAATGAGTTCTACAATCTGTTCCTCATTTTCCTCATTAACTGTGTCCTTTTCTGCACTTTCTTGTTCTGGACGAAAGTAACAAAACTGAATCTCATCGGTAACCTTCACTACATCTGATACAGATCCACGGAACAGAGCATTATTTAACTCATTTAACTTTACTGCTGGACTTTTAGCAAAATACAATGTTCTCACAAACTTTCTCATTTCAGTATGATGAACAGCCAGCATCCTAAAATGATGAAAAACACTTTTACACACTTTTCTAGATAGACAAGCCAGAGAATGTCCTTGCAAACCAGTATTCTCTCTCACTCTGCATGGATCTAGTGTTTGAAGCACCTTCATCTTCTGTTTTACACTCTTTTTACTATATTCTCTTAGAAAGTCACGTAATTTATCAATAGATTCCTGACGCACAGTACAAATACTACTACAGTTCCAAGTGTACACTGGGGCTTTTGGACGTCTCCCCATAGCCTCCGCAGCCATTACTTCTTCCTCATTTCTTGGGACCATTTTCTCTTTTTCCATCACACAACCATCCTTAACTTCATATG
The DNA here is from genome assembly GCF_964204655.1 of Triturus cristatus. Classification (NCBI taxonomy): domain Eukaryota; kingdom Metazoa; phylum Chordata; class Amphibia; order Caudata; family Salamandridae; genus Triturus; species Triturus cristatus. Next base: position 684,597,981 of record NC_140582.1, on the reverse strand, counting down.
CTCTACCATTGGTGTCAACTGCATGCAACAAACTATTACTTTGAAGATAACTCTCTTCATTAAAAAATGATTCAGTACTTGAACTGTGCTTCCATTCTCCCAAGAACACTTTACAAAAGTTACTTTTTTTCACTTCTCTTTTCCTTTTGCTTTGTGACTTCATTGCATTGACTAATTTATCTAATCTACGCATCCTATTCAAAATTAGAATAAAAAGTTTTCTTTTTATTTCCAAAGCCTTACTTACAATATTTTCTATAAAAAAAAATTTCTTAATAAATTTTGATTTTTTCTTATATTTTTCCACATCCTTTAGCAAATTTAACATCACTCTTCTCTGAAACATTTTTCGACGAATGCTTTTAAAATCTAATTTTCGTGTTAAATCAGTTTTACTTACTTCTGATTGTACATTAGGTTTTGTTTTTTGCTGTTGACTCTGTTGTTGCTTTGTACATAAAACACTGTTTGTTTTACATTTATTTTTGCCATTTTCTGTTTTTTTGAAGATATTTTTAAAGAAAACTTTAGTTTTCTTACCAGTAGAGTTTTTCTTTTTTCCATCACAAGCTTTTCCTCCTATTTTTTCCCCAGTTTTGTCCAGATATACTTGTTGTTGCTTTTCTTTCCTCTTTCTTGTCCTTAAAGGCATTTTTTTATTTTTTCACTGTTGCTCAGCAATACCTGCAAGAAACGTAAAAAAAATTCCTTTTTGTAATTATAAATCATTAAAAAAAAATTAAGCTTTTCATTAATTTCAAATGTTTTACCATTTGCCTCTCATTTGTGATTTACTGATTTGTGCAGAGTGCTAACCACCACAGTTGAAAAAAACAAGCTGCCCCTTTCCTGCAAGTGCAAGTCTTTCAGAACAACTGCAACACACTTTAAATCTCTGCCCACAATTCCTGTGCGCACACAGCCTCATGGTGTGATTCTAGGCAGAAAACAATATTTGATTGGCAATTTAAATGCACATTTACTACTGTGGTAGAGCAAGTGATAATTGCTGTTACAGCCTGACACATTTTCATCTGGTTGTACACAGAAATCCATCACAGTTTGGGGACCATTTAGTCAGGCTCATGCCATATGCCAAAAAGTATGGCTGTCTTTAGAGGTCAAGCCATTGAGGAGAGTGGGCCACAAGGAATCTTCCCACTCATTTTTGGCCCTATGCAAAGCCTGCCTATACCTGGCCCTGACTGTAAAAGAAGTGACAGCTCCTGCAGTTTATGCATTAGTTCTTGGAATAAATTCTCCCAACTCCGATGTCAGTGTGTTTGTGATCCATCATTTTGTTGGTTTTGGGAACGGGGAGTCAAAAAACTATACGGAATGGCTGTTAATTCCCTATACATTGACATCAGAATTTTGAGAATTTATTCCAGAAACTAATTAATAAACTGCAGGAGCTGTCCCTTCTTTGACAATCATCCTCCATTTTGTGTGGACTTTGGGGTGTAACCACCAGACAGGCTTTTTTGCTTTACAACTTAGGGTCCTATCTAGTTTCAATTGACAACCCTACACCTCCACACCCCTACTTTTCTAGTAGCTATAACTGGCCCTTCAGTTTATTCTATCTGACGTTAGTTAGATTTAACTGCTGATAGGCGCTCACTCTTTCCTAGCCTGCAACAATTAAACCAAGGATTATTCTTCATCTTCCTCAACTCGCCTTTAGAAGTTTTACTTAACAAATCCCTAACCTGTGCAAAAGAACACTTCTCTCCTTGGGTACGCTGGAAGGAATGATAAATAGTTTACTTCTTTCAAGACCCTAGCAATAACTGCCTCTAAGGCTAGGGTTTTCTTCTCCACCCACTTCCATGCAATGTTTTTTGGTAATTGGATGAGGAAAGGCCACCCAGATTACTGGGGCCCGCAAAATGGGTTTTGTCCTGGAATTATCAGACAGAGTTAAGGTTTGTGCTGATCTATCCACCACTTCCATATCTAATACAGCAGGCCATAACTTTGCGTCTACCAAAGAATTGTCAGTCCTACTCTGGTGCCCAGCTTTATTCTATGCCATGCTTCCCTGATGATCGGATGACATCCCATCATTTGCAGCACTAAGATCAAAATTAACGGTTGAGGCCGATACCTTTCCTGGTTTGGGGAACCATCTCACACATGGTGAATCAAGCCTGAGAATACCCCACTGATTATCCCAGGCTGCAGTCAGTTCAGAGGAATTACCAATTGAGGGTTCAAACGTGGTACTAAAATCACCTGCCACCAAAAGTTAACTCTTACCCATGGGTTCAGAAAGCGTTAACTGAAGAGTGTTTAAAACCACAGACTCTGCACATCCAGTTCCCACTCTATTATAAACATAAAAACATATATCCTATATATTCTATCATATATCCCATATCCTACAAATCCTATATCAATACATATTTCCTAATTTTGCATTGATGAGATGTTTTGACTCTAATCCCTAGCGCCCCTCGCTCCCCCAGCAGGTCTACCCCTTACACACTCTGGACGGCATTTACACTGAACGAGGTAAGCCCACTTCTGTGGAATGGAGACAAAGACCAGGTTTCTTGAAACCGGCAGATATCATGGGAATCTATCAAATTACCCTAATCCACCTCAGAGAACCGTTTTGTAATCCCTGCTACGTTCCATAACTGAATTTTTAATGAGGGTATGTGGGACTGAATTGTGCATGGGTGAGATCAAATACGACCTGCTCGATAGAGATAGGGAAATGCCCACCAGACCTAAGACCAATTGCAAGAGCACTAAGAAGTTTCCCCTAGCTTCGGGAGGCAAACTAGTTAACAAGTGGGAGTAGGATATTTGATTAAAGCAATATTTGGCAATGGGGCTTACTGTATCAGCACTGTTTTCCTAAGCAGCCAATGTTAGTCAAAGGTATGGCCCATTTGATCCACGATTGGCATCTCCCAAAGCCTGGGTTGTATCACCTTGAACATTGAACATTATATACACCCATTCCCAGAACCCGATACTTTATCACAGTGCGCGTATTAGCTTGTGTGATGGTCCTAGTATTCATGGCCATAAGACAATTGACTATGTACCTGTGGGAAAATTGATCCTTTACCTTATCATGATCTTCCTTAGGGCAAGACAGCCTTTCAGTGCCCACTATCTCACTCCTTATAATATAATGGCAATCATGAACATCCAGAAACCAATGTGTAGCTTTATTAATGAGTAAGTCTTCTCTTACACCACCTGACAACCTAGGGATTGGTTTAAGTTAAATTTGGGCCCGCTGATTAACTAGCTCTCTGGGTATAAAGCACCCATTTTTCACCTCCCCTCTGGAACAAGACATATCGGGGCTCTCTGAAAATGTGTACCACAGCTGCGCATTCATAAAAAAGATTGGCGATTCAGTCCAATACACAATTTCCAGTAACTGATAATGAGGACTTCTTTTTGGTGTTTGAGGACAGCGGTGCCCATGTTGTGTAGTTCCTATATCCCTGATAGGCTCTGCGCATTGGAATAATATACACTATAGTTTTGACATAGGACTGAGGTCAGTATATCTCTATTGAGTACATTAAACTTAATTACTTGTGTGTGCAGCTATCTCAGAGGTCACTAGAAACGTCTCGAATATACAAGAAGGGATTAGTTTTTGACAACTGCATAAACATGACAACTTTGTTTCCCTTAGAGTCGGAACAATCTCACAACCGGGAAACAATAGATAACAGTTTCACTAGGTCAATTGTGCATGCTTCGTTTCTACAGAGTTGCACAGAAATAGAGAGATGGGCGTTTCAATAAAAAGGGGTTTATTGAACAGTCATATTTCTCATGCAAGATATATGAACTGCTACAATTGTAAGACAGGATGCGAAGTACAATACGTACAGGGTTAGCAGTAAGATAAAATAATAAAGCAATAGCATGGTTTATAGCTATGACATATATTCATAAAATACATACATAAATAACACAGGCTAAAATGTGAATACTCATCTGATGCTTCTAAATAGTTCTACCACAGTGTACCTAACCTAAGTGTAGTACGAGGTAAGAAGTAGGTGCTGTTTTCTAAAGTATAGATAGCTATAGTTTTAGTTTTGCCAAAAGTTGCCAAAAGTTGCCAAAAGTTGCCAAAAGTTTCCCTAAGTTCTAGTCTGTTCCATACCTTAGACTGTGTGAGGTTGGAATCTCTTTCCGGGACTCGATATCTAACACCCCGCAAGGGGAGTCAGAAACACTGGAGCTGAATTCTCTGCGAGGAGGATGACAGCGTCTGGTCAGTGCATCAGGCGGGAACTCGATCTCCTTCCGAACTTGTCGTGGCACACCACAAGTAGGCAGTCAAACTGGACCGTACCGGAACTGTGGTTTGCCAGGGCAAGTGCAGGTATATTCATACCTTGAAGGTGTTTAGGAATGCCTGTATTGACGTAAAAGTCAGGCATCAGAACGTCATGAATGAACCCCTAAGGAATAGATGTTCATGCATAATAAATGAGTTCTTGGAGAAATCAATATCCAAGCAAGGGAAATTCCTAAAGGCTTAGGAGTCTGGTTTTCCAAGAACTCGTTGTGACGTGGATTGATGGATGTAGGAGACAATGCCTGTATTTGGTTAGCATGAACAATGGCTAAATAAGGGCTGGATTTTCTAAGCCTAAATAAGGGCAATATGAATTGTACCTATATTAGGGCATAAATCTGGAAACCTATATACGGAATCTAAATCTACACACAGCACCCACTCCAGTTTCGTATGAACGACATTACTAAATCCCAAACATACTAAACATATCTAAAAGAGAGTATCGCATAATTAGCTAAAACATGCTAAAACATATCTAAATATTAAAAGCAATATGTCATTCTAAGCATATGTATGCATTGGAAATGCTAAAAAGAATGAACCAGAAATATATACACATGATGAAATGACTTGTTAATACAGAAGAAAAGGGTCCGAAACCATTTCCTATCAGGTTAACACAAATCAATTGTTGATGTGACAAGGTGGCATAATGTCCCTGGAACATTTTCAAAGAATTATGTTCTCTATGAATAATTCTACTATAAGCAGATTACTGTGCCAAAAAATGAAAAAAATACAAATTTTGAAAAAAAAAAAAATTAATCATAGGAAAAAAGTTCCAAAGTGAGTCCCTTGTCTGAAAAGAATGAAGGCCGAATTCACAGTCTCATGGGAACACTGTGTGCCTGAATCAAAATTCAGTGTGTGGGCCTGGAGAAAACATGAAATCTTCTAATCCTGTAGACAAAAAGTCATCTACCGTTGTAGGTGAAAGTTGTAATACCTCGTTTAGAAGATTAACTGCACATAGATGTGAACTATCGCCTTCAGCATTGGTTGCATCAGCAATGTTCGAATCGGATGTTACCTGCGTGCCTGATGTTTCTTCTCATAGCTCAGCAGTAGCAATTTGTGTCTGTGAGATCTCAATGAATGCCGTCATCAGGATTGGTAGCCGCTGGGGACAACACAGAGCATGAGCCGTTACTGGGTCCAGCAGAGTATCGATATCCGTAGGCATGAGTGATGGGAGCGTTAGACAGATGTCTAGCACACATTCTTCACCACAGAGTAAGCAGCGAAGAACAGGTAAGATGCAATCTTGCCAGATTGGTCTGAATGACAGAAACCATGTGGTGTTTAATTCTCGTAGACGAGGTAAACCCAAAATTTGGACGATGCGCTCACGACACTTTATATCCAATAGAGCTCTCTCCATGGTGAATTGGGTGTCGCTGGTGATTTGGCTTGCCATATCGTAGCAGTAGGAGCAAAAATCGGATCCCTGCAACGAGTGCTGAAAGGAGCGGCAGTCCGCCAAACACAGAGTGCACAAAGATTGGAAATATGCCGAGGACTGCTTGAAAACAGTCCTGCACATACGTTCTTAAATACATGTATAATACCGCTCGTATCAGACATGTTTAAGATACGACCTAACATTTCTGAGAAATGTAAAGGGTATGTATCTCGGCAGAAGTCCTTGGAGATCATAGGTTTCTCTGGCCGAGGTCAGTGGCACTGTTTTCTGTAAAAGAATGGCTTTCATTCTGCTTAGAGTATCAATTCGTATAGAAGAGATGTTCAGTGAAGGCCGAGCACTGAGGCCACATCCATAGGAACCTAGATTTAGTTCTCATGGGATTGCATTTGTCCAATAGGACGCCTGTAGTAGATAGTCTAATGCTGTCTAATAATGGTGTCTGAACTGGGCTGGCTATGTTGTAGTCAGGTATCTGGTGGCGTTCTGTACTGCGATCTCTATTGCAGTCTATGCAGTTATTGATGAAGATATGAATCAGTGTATTTATTCCTGGCCACCAGTACATCTCTTTTAATTGTAAAACTGTTTTCGAGATACCCTGATGTGTCAGACCCTCTCCCAGATGTGCTTCATAAATCAAAGCTACTCTTCATTCCATGTTTGGTATTACCCTATCCCCCACTCCAGGGATTCGAGCAAACAGAACATTGTTCGCATCAATTATATATGAGTATTTGAGTGGAATTATTCTAGGTAACGCTGCACTACTGCCTTTGCTTGAAGCATTGACAGCCAGCATTACTTCACTGTCTATTTTTTTGTTTTTGAACAAGGGATTGCAGCTACGGAAGCCGTTTGTACAGCCCCTTTCGCGGCTTCATCAGCCAATGAATTCCCTTCAACGTGAACACCATCACGTTAATGACTCAGCGTGTGTATCACGTGAGCATTTTGTAGTCCATTTTGCAACTGAACTACCTGTTCCCAAACCATTTTATGCTTGATTGTGCCACCTTTTGCATCTTTGAAAACATTTTGAAGCCAATTCTGTAAATATTCTTTTTATTATTGAACACATTAAAAAGAATCGCACACTATGAGTGTGGGGAATTCGTGATCCGTATTTTCTAGTGCCATTTTGAATGCTTGTAGTTCAGCTCACTGAGCTGTACAATCTCCTAGAAATTGTGTTTTTGTGACCATTGGTCTGAATTTGCCTTCGCGAATACTACCTTTAACGATCACGCATGCTGCACTGTAAGCTTGTTTACTCCCCGTAGCGGGTTGTGCAGATCCGTCAATATAAATTATAAATTCGTACTGATCAAGAGGGAGAATTTCAGTAGGCAGAGGACGTTCGTGTATGTATTGCAGGAATGCTTGTGTTTTTAAATAAGGATTAAAAAAATATTCAACATCAGTTGCATCAGGAGAATTAACCCATTGTATCCATCTTGGAAGTAAAGCTTTTGCATTTGGAATGTCAGCTTTAGTAACTGCCTTTAAGGCTGGTACAGGAGTTACGACCATAATGCGTTTCCCCTGTGCTAGGGCTCTTTCTTTTGCTACAGCGGTTTGAACTGCTGTCAGATTTTGTTCTGTCGATGTAAATTTCATTTCTGCTTGCGTATACAAATGTGATTTGTATGCAATTGGTACTTTTTCACCTTCGTTAAAAGTTGAGTAGGTGAATCTGCATTGACCCTGAATGATTCGGAACACTAAATTGAGTACATTGCTGCGTGTTTGCAAGTGTTTAGTTGCTAACATGTCTGTGTGAAAGGAACGCAGAATTTCTGTGCGTTCTTGTGTCCAAGTTGTGGCTTTAAAATCAGGTTTGATTAATTCGTAGAGAGGGTTAACCCTCTCTGCGTAATTTAGAATGTATGTTCTTCCAAAATTCACGAAACCTAGAATCGACTGTAAGTTTTTCAGCATTTTTGGAGGTTGGAGCAGCACATACTTTTCTAAAAAGTTGCTGCCAGGCTTTTGCCTTCACTTGATAGTTCATATCCTTGAAAAAGGACGTTGAGATGGATAATTCTGGACTTTTTAAATTTGAATTTGTAACCCTCAGAGGCGAAGCCCAATACAATGGTGTTCACCCTGTTCAAGTGTTTGTCCAGGTCATTGTCTGTCAGATATATATAATCGAAATATGACACTGCCTCGTCATCATAAATTTGTAGTAACTCTGTTACTCTTGCTGAGAATAACCCTGGGCTGTTTTTGAACCACTGTGGGAGTCGACAAAATTGACGCTGGGTCCCCTCAGGTGCAATATTTTCACAAAAGAAACCATTTGAAATGTCTAATGTGGTTTTGTACTTTTTACACACAATGTTATTCATTAATGCTGTACTGTGTGTATTTTGCACTGCAAATGTTTTACAACAAGAGTGTATTGTCTGGTTTGGAGACAGGAAACAAAGGATTGTTCATTGATGAGGTGCATGTTTCAATCACCCCCTGGTATTCATGTTGATCTAAGGTCTCCCTGACTTGTTTTTTAGCTTCTTGCTTAACCGGGTACTGCCTTTGTGCAGTTGGTTGATTTTTTAACTGGATTTTGTGGTGAGGTGAGTCCTCATCCCATCCTACATGATTCTTATATAATATTGGGGTCTGGGCCACTGCCCATTTCCTGGAATAAGTATATTTTAAGTGTACTGGAACATCATTGGAGAAGGCTCGTATAGTGAGGTCTTCGCCATGTGGGCACTCCCTGACAAATTCTGGTGGCCAGCCTTGTTCTGCTAGAAGTATATCATAACCCTTTGAAAGTCGCTTCCAAAAGAGTGCTTTCACTTTTCTTGATATGTCTCCCTCCATCCAGAGTGTTATTTCATATAACCTATGCGGAGAACTAACCCTGGTATCTACAGTTTCAACTTGAATGTCCTCATTTAAGTCCACTGTCTCCAGAAGCCCCTTCAGGTTCTGGCGAGCTACTGTGACTTCTGCTACGCTGTCTAACATTGTCTGAGCCCATTCTCCGTTCTTGAGTTGTGTTCTCAGAATCCTCGGCATGTCTGATCTTCAGACCTGCTAACTTCTTTTTGGAGAATTGAGGTTTTGGTTTGTTTTTCTGAACGTGTCGATCGTGTTTGGACTTTACGCGTTCTTCTTTGTTCTCTGACCGTCCTCTTCTTTCGGATGTCTGTGATGATATCTGAAAGGTACGAGAGGAACGTGTATCAGTATCTTGATACCTGTCAGATTTTCTCAAATTATCCCTATCCCTGAGGTTATACCTCCTTTCAGAGGGCTCCTTTTGAGGAGACCTACCTTGGGATTGAGAATCTTTTACTTTTGAATGTTGGTTGTTATTTTCTGACTTCTTTTTAGAAGAAGTAGGAGGGCCCGATTCACAGAACAAACTTAAGACTAAATCCTAAACTTAGTACCATTCTGGTATTCACAGAATGCACTTAGTACTTCTGGTATTCACAGAATGAACTTACTACTTTTGCTATTCACAGAATGAACTTAGTACTTTTGCTATTCACAGAATGGATTTACGACTCCTAAACTTACGTCCGCACTCGGGCCGGAAATTCTGGCCCGGAGGCGGAGCTTCCGGCCCGGAGGTGGAGCTTCCGGCCCGGAGGCGGGGCTTCCGGGCCGGAGGCGGAGCTTCCGGCCCGGAGGTGGGGATTCCGGCCGATTTAGCTATGGCTGAAATCTCCACCTCCGGGCCGGAAGCTCCGCCTCCGGCCCGGAAGCCCCGCCTCCGGCCCGGAAGCTCCGCCTCCGGGCCGGAATTTCCGGCCCGAGTGCGGACGTAAGTTTAGGAGTCGTAAATCCATTCTGTGAATAGCAAAAGTACTAAGTTCATTCTGTGAATAGCAAAAGTAGTAAGTTCATTCTGTGAATACCAGAAGTACTAAGTGCATTCTGTGAATACCAGAATGGTACTAAGTTTAGGATTTAGTCTTAAGTTTGTTCTGTGAATCGGGCCCGGAGTATTTTTAGGAAAGACCTTATCAGGACTTTCAGGCAGTTGTGGTTTAACTGGATTCCCTCCCAAACTGTCTCTGCCTAATTCTTCATAGGATTTTTCAATTATTCTGGGTAGTTCTTGTGGTTGTTCTGTTACATCAAATTCCCTTAATTTCTGGCGGATTGCCACTGATTCTGCTTCTCCTTTAATATTAGATAATATTATTGTTGAGACCTGTTCATAATTTTTAAGTAACTTCATACCTAAATTCAGAGCAGGCGATGCCCCGTATTTATTTTGAATCTGTTTCAGGACATGAGGTATTACCACCATAGACGGAACACCATGTGTTTTTGTGTAGATTGCAGCAAACACTGTGCCCCAAGTGGTGCAGTCTTCCAGATGTGGTGTGATCCCCATTGGTAAACAGATTGTTAGAATTCTGTGACTCTTATAAGGGCTAGTATTAGGAAATACTGCTTCGATTTGAGTGATTTTTTGAGCTATCCAGAATATAATTTGTTCATGTTTTGTGGGTATTTTACCCATGACTACGTGTAAAGTCTGTGGAGTGATTTTTAGCGCATTCCCCTGGTGAGAGGTTTGTATTGGAATTGCTATTGTTGGTTGGACTGTGAAAGTCCTCATGACATATTGAACCAATTGTCTATAAATGTTGATCAACTCTTTGAGTTGAGCAAGTAATTCTACATCTGTCATTTCTTCAAAGTCAGGATGAGGTGTGGAGCCGGCTAAAAATCGGCCATGTTGCTCCTGGTCTACCTAGTGGACCGAGCCTGGTGATGTGATTGTAATGTTTTATTGTGCCTTTAATCCAGAATTCATGCTCCTAGTATGTGAGTGGAATTTCAATATCCTCGAAAGGAATATATTCCTCAGGTGGTTCATCTTCTTTGTAGAAGTGAAACGGTTCAGTTACTGAATTTGATTCTGGAAATACTATCCATGAACAGAATACCTCTGCCTGGTGAGATTCATGTGCCTTTATCACAAAAACTGCCCTACCACCTCTTGGTGTTAGGCCATGTGCTATAAGTTTAGAGTGATGACTCTCCTTAAATTTGGAGCGATGATTTTCGCATTTTCATCGGTTTCATCAAAACCTGTATAATCAAAAACTGCTGCGACTTTTTCAGGTACAGCTCCACCAGAATCGGTGTTTGTGCCATTTTCGGTCATTGTTTAATGAAAGTTTCAGAGCAAGTTTCAAGGGAACAAAGATAAGGCGCACAATATTTTGGAACACTGTATCCTTCAACGTTGAACAAACCAAACAGCTACTACATAGGATTTTTGTCCTACTCAGCAATGGCGGATATTATCCCTACCCACTCCAGACGTCTTATGGAGTATTATGAGTAGGGGTCTCTGAGAAAAGCACGACTGAGTTACTTCAGTATCTAGCGTTAAATTAGTGCCTTACCAAACCGTTGGGCGCCATGTTGTGTAGGTCCTATATCCCTGATAGGCTCTGTGCATTGAAATAATATACACTATAGTTGTGACATAGTACTGAGGTCAGTATGTCTCTATCGACTACATTAAGCTTAATTACTTGTGTAACTCAGAGGTCACTATAAACTTCTCGAATATATAAGAAGGGATTAGTTTATGACAACCGCATAAACATGACAACTTTGTTTCCCTTAGAGTTGGAATAATCTCAGAACCGTGGAAACAATAGATAGCCGTTTCACTCATTCAATCGTGCATGCTTTGTTTCTACAGAGTTGCACAGAAATAGAGAGACGGGGGTTTCAATAAAAAGTGGTTTATTGAACACTCCTATTTCTCATGCAAGAGATATGAACTGCTACAATCGTAACACAGGATGCGAAGTACAATACGTACAGGGTTAGCAGTAAGATAAAATAATACTGCAATAGCATGGTTTGTAGCTATGACATATATTCATAAAATACATACATACATAACAAAGGCTAAAATGTGAATACTCATCTGATGCTTCTAAATAGTTCTACCCCAGTGTACCTAACCTAAGTGTAGTACGAGGTAAGAAGTAGGTGCTGTTTTCTAAAGTATAGCTAGCTATAGTTTTCGTTTTGGAAAGAGATGCCAAAAGTTTCTCTAAGTTCTAGTCTGCTCCATACCTTAGAATGTGTGAGGTTGGAATCTCTTTCCGGGACTTGATATCTAACACCCGCAAGGGGAGTCAGAAACACTGGAGCTGGATTCTCTGCGAGGAGGATGACAGCGTCTGGTCAATGCATCAGGCAGGAACTCGATCTTCTTCCGAACTTGTCGTGGCGAACCACAAGTAGGCAGTCGAACTGGACCGTACCGGAACCGTGGTTTGCCGGGCAAATGCAGGTATATTTATACCTTGAAGATGATTAGGAATGTCTGTATTGACGTAAAAGTCGGACATCGGAACCTCATGAATGAACCCCTAAGGAATAGATGTTCATGCATAATAAATAAGTTCTTGGAGAAATCAATATCCAAGCAAGGGAAATTCCTAAAGGCTTAAGAGTCTGGTTTTCCAAGAACTCGTTGTGACGTGGATTGACAGATGTAAGTGACCTTGCCTGTATATGGTTAGCATGAACAATGCATAAATAAGGGCTGGAATTTCTATGCCTAAATATGGGCAATATGAATTGTACCTATATAAGGGCAGAAATCGGGAAACCTATATACGTAATCTAAATCTACACACAACACACCTTCCTCTGCCTTCTTTTTTACCAATTTAAGATCACAGAAAATTTAGAAGGAAAAAAAACGGGAAATATATCAAGGTTTACATATATCAGAGAAATCAAACAACTAATATCAATCTCCCCACTAAACCTGTGCAGAGAAATAGAAGAAAGGGGGCAAATACCAAGAGGGGCTCCTAGCTGATCTCAGGGTTTCGGAAGTAGCACCACAATAGTGACCCCAACTTAATACAGTTCAAGCCTTAGTCTCCTCCTACCAGGACATAGATAAAAAGTACCTTGAAATAAACCAACAAGGATAGCCCAAGGCAAAAGGCCAAGAGGGTGGCCCTGTCCTGGATCTTCCTGCCCTTGGCCAGGGCTTCACCCGGTCGCATCATGCGCTGCAGGGTGAAGCACTCATGCTAAATTGCACCAAAACGGATGCAGAGCAGGTGAGGAATTTCAAAGGGCCACCTCCAGGAGCCCAGAGTCAGTTGGGAGTTGTAGTCCCGTCCTTCTGTGTTGGTGCGTAATTTACAAAACCATAGAGTAGGTCACACACCCAGTGAGAAAGTGACAGAGGCACTTTCACATTCAGTCAGATGCCCACACAGCACTTATGTATCGAACAGTTAAAGAGCAACACAGAGAACCACTAAATAGCCTATAAGCAACGAATATACTGACATACTTTCTCAAATACAGACTCATAGACTTACTTAGATAGATAATCACATAGTAACAAACTAACTTGGACGTCCAGCGACACACTCCCATAGTGTGACTCACATACCTATTTACTAAAGAATAGATTCACTCACAAACGCAAACAGTTACAAAGGCACTTACACATTCACTCTCACACCACTTATGTATTCAGTAGTAGCAGAGACAGCAACTTTGACATACCCCAATACATATTAACTGAACCATTAAGCAACCCATACAGTCACTTACATAGACATTTTCAGACCTATAGAGTAAATGAGAGAGCCAGTCATTTACCCATACAGGCCCCTATTACGATGTTGGTCGGCAGTTCCACAGAATTTGTATGCGACCACCCTCTGGGCATTTGGAAACATCCATTTTTCAGTGACAGCTTGTGCCTCAGGTGGAAAAGGACCGCAGCACAAGCTGCCATTGAAAAATGTATGTTTGTAAACATCCCAGCACTGTGTGGCAGGAACCATGTGGTGCCTGCCACACAGTGCAGTGATGTTTAGGGGGGAATCATAGGTACCCCCCCCCCCCAGGACCCACAGCAGAGGGCCAGGGTGGAAGGGGGCCTTGCTTGGACCCCCGTAGTCACATTCTGACAGCCTTTCCATGTCAGGAAGGCAGACACGGAAAGTCTGTGGGAAAATGACATCATAATTCTGATGGCAGAGCCGAGGCTGGCTCCGCCGCCATTATGGGATTATGTGTCATTCTGAAGCCCCAACTGGCTCCTTGAGCATGCCAGAAGCGTAGTGGAATCCCCCTTGGGTTTCCCTCTGACCGCCGGTGTTGTAATTCAGGAGTCAGAGGTAAACCATCAATGACGGGCAAAAAGCCTCCGACAAGCTGTCGGATAGCTTTTCGCCCACCATGGAAATTGGGCCTGTAGTTACTTATACATCCAGTGTTGCAGCTACAGAGAAAGTCATTAACTCACTCAGATATGTACTGAAGTACTGACAATTGTATTCACCAATCTGGACAAGAAAAGCCTTAAATATGTTGCTATATAACTGGCTCTCTCAGTAACTTTATAGTTCTGTAAATTATATGTGTACTACATATAAATTACCCATAAGGTATGAAGTAGGTAGGCAATAGGACAGGCTGCTATGTTCTTAAAATACCTATATGCCCAGTTAAATATCCAGTCTCCCACCCATACTGCAACTCACATACATATGTACAAAAGCATAGAGCCACTAACACGCCCAGTCAGACAGCTACAGAGGCACTTAAATATTCACTCTAACACCCACATATCCCTTATATATCCAGCAGTAATAGAGACAGTGCAAACAGAGTTACATACTCCAACAGTCACTAAGACAGCCAATAAGCTATCCATACAGCCATTTATATACACGTTTACAGACCCTTAGAATTACTAAGAAAGACATTCATATAGTGACATAGTTACTTAGACATCCAGTTACACACCTATAGAGGAACTCATATACTCACTCAAATATGTACTCAAGCACTGACACTACTAGTCACCCATCCAGGAAAGTACCCTTTGAACATGTTTCAGGTCTGCTACTGAAGAGCCTCTGAGTGGAGTTTTACTACCAGACCAACTTGGCATTTAAAACCCCTTTCCAAGCTGTAAACTCCCTTTCCACTACATATAGGTTACCCACAACGTAGACTGTAGGTAGCCCATTGACCAGGTAGATATCTGCTTAAAAAAAAGACGTGCACTTCAAAGTTTCAGTGAGGTACACTCACATTTACACACCCATATTCTCAGTTATACATCTAGTCTACCACCCATACTGTGAGTTACGTACCTATTTACAAAAGCATTGAGCCACTTATACACCTAGTCAGAATGAGACAAAGGCACTTACACATCTACTCACTCTCTCATACAGCACTTATGCATTCTCCAGTAACAGAATCACTTGCACATACAGTTACTCACTCCAAGAGTCACTAACACAACCAGTGACCAATTTATACAACAAATTATTTACACATTTCAAGATCTATACAGTTTATAAGAAATTAAGTCATATAGTGACATAGTTAGTTACATATCCAGTGACACAAGCACAGAGGAAATTATACACTCATTCAGATACGTACTCAAATTACTGACACAACCAGTCATCCAAACAAGTTGCCCTTTAAACATGTCTCAGGCCTGGTACTGCAGAGCCTGTGTGTGCAGTTTTTCAGCTAGGCTGACTTACCATTTAAAATACCTTTGCCAAGCCTTAAATGCTTCTTCAACTACATATAAGTCACCACAAGGGAGGCTGTAAATAGGCTATATGAAGGGTGCTATGTGCCTAAAAGGTAATGCTTGTACTTTGAAGTTTCAGTGAGTTGCATGCGCATTTATAGACCTATGGGCCAGATGTACGACCCTAAATTACGGTCGCAAATAGGCAATCAACTTGTTTGCAACCGCAATTTAGGGCATGGCCATGTACAAACCTTATTTTGCAAATCGGTAAATTTTACAAAAAAATGAGGTTTGCAACTCACTAATAGGAAGAGGAGTGCCAAGGTGTCCCTTCCAAATTGTGACTCGCATTTGTATGTATGAATATTGTGCAACCTCAATTGCGGTTGCAAAACACTCGCAATTTACCACCTACTCCAAGTAGGTGGTAAACCATTTGCAGGCAGGCAGGCAAAAGTCCCAGAGACCACTGCCTGCTCTTTATTTTAAATGCATCCCGTTTTCCTTTAAGGAAAACGGGCTGCATTAAAAAAAAAAATGCTTTATTTAAAAGCAGTCACAGACATGGTGGTCTACTGACCCCAACAGATCACCATCCCTGTGAGTGCTAGCCATTCCTAATGGGGTCGCAAGTTAGGCCAGCCTAATTAATATTAATGAGGCATGCAATTTGCGACCCCATTAGGAATCGCAAACAGTGTCTGAGACACTGTTGTACATCCCAATTATAGTCAGGTAGCAAATTGGTGGGTCGTACACCTGGCCCCAAATGCCCAGTTAAACATCCAGTCACCCACCCATGGTGCAACTCCTAAACTTTTTTACAAAAGCATAGAGGCAAACGCACACCCAGTCAAACAGAGGTAGTGGCACTTATTCACATGGCACTTAGGAGAGAGGATTTGGCCTAACTGCTACGGTGGTTGACCTCAAATCTGGGGAACTGGGGTTGAGTCTCACCAAGGATGCCAACATCCTGTGATTCTGGGCAAATCACTTGATATCTTTGTGCCTAGCAAAAATGAATGTGTCCTCATGTAAATGCAACTGGTGCTTGTGTAAATCTCTCTGATACCCGATACCTTCAGATCAATTTTGCGCTATATAGAACCCTGTAAAAAAACAAAAAACGTATACATGCACTCATTCACCCATACAGCACTTATGTATTCACCAGTAACAGAGCCACTTGCACACACCGTTACACACCCCAAGAGTCACTACCACAGCAGTAAGCAAAAGCAATCCATACAGCTAATAACATACACATTTAGACACCAATACAGTTTCTAAGAGAGCCAGTCATATAGTGACACTGGGCCAAATTCACAAAAGTAGTCTAAGACAAAATCCTAACTTTACGACTTTTGATATTCACAAAGGGCATTTCAGAGTAGTAGAGTCAGGAATCCTAACTGTACTACTCCTAAATGCCCTTTGTGAATACCAAAAGTCGTAAAGTTAGGATGTTGTCTCAGTTAAACTTAAGTTTTGGTTTTAAGTCAAACTTAAGTTTTAGTCTTAATAGGTGTAATTTAAAGCTTAAAATATGTAATTTAATAGTATATAATGAAAAGCTGAATATATGTATTTGTTTTTTTCTTTCCAAACATCTAGTTGGACTTAAAAATAGACAGCTATAATAAAAACAAAAACAGAAGGAAGAAAGAAACTTAAGAAAGGTTACTATCTCCTTACAATTGAGAGAGAAAAGGGGCATAATGTGGAGAATGTGGCTTAAGAGAAAAGAGCTGCAGATAAGAAAGAAGTTCCTTAAAATAGTATGCAGAAAAATTTAAAGTGAACAAAACCATGCAAATAAAAACAATGTTTCAAATCAGCTAAGAAAGGAGATAAAGTAAGTGACATTAAGGCTAATAACACTTATAGGAAAACTGATATTTTAACAAGAAGACAGAACAATTTAAGGAAATAAGAGTCGGAATGTTTCATAGAGGGGTAATTCAGAATTTGGTCCAAAGTATGAGGCAGTATAAAAGGAGAAGAGAAGCAGTCAAACAAAAACAACATATTGAAACTGTAGTTGAAAAGGCATTTGTCCTGAAGAGGAAGCTATTTATGTAGATACTGAACAGCAGGAGAACACTGGATAAGACAGTGGTGTCTATGAAGAGAAAATGCCAAAAATTAGACTTGTGAATAGAAGTAATTTTTGTGAATGTTTTTGAGGAGAATGGAAGCATACATCCAGTACTGAGGCTCTCTTACATTACTTTCTGAAAACATTTAGGATAAATTAATAGAGCTGTATTGTATGGTAGAGTAGCAGAGTTTGAAAACGTTTGTGAAGATGTTCAGTTTGGTTTCATTGGTCCTGAAATTGAGTCAAGGGAAAATGCGTAGTTTGTATGTGCAGGTGTAGAAGACCAGGACACAGGTATTAGTATTGATAACGTTGCACAAGAGATTGCCTAGTTTAACACAGTTACTTCAGAGATACCAAAGGGGTTTTATATTTTTGCTGTTGCACTCACTACAAAAAACAAACTAGTAATGTTTTGCTCTACAAAACTGAACAAGGGAACAGAGATACGAGGTAAGAATTCGCTGTCTATTTATTTATAGAGGAACTCTATGATTTGTTAACACAGCAAATTACATGCAAGTTTTGCCATCATTAGTTAGAGGACAACAAAATGCCACCTATAGCATTACGTAACAAGTTAGAATCGGTATAAATTCCAGAAGAACTTCAAAAATTAAATGCTTATGAATCAATTCTCATACAATATATACATCCATTTTAGGCACTATTTCAAATAGAAACAAAGACAGGGAAGCTGCCACCAACTGAGTTACAGAAAGACCTTAAAGGAAGAGTTGTCTACTTTTCTTTAGATTTTAAACAGAATATTTAAACTGTTGGTGTAGACATAGATGTTGATGAAGACAGAGATTTTGATGAACCACGTATCATTCTTGCAAATGGTACCCCACCAAAACCAAATAAAATCTGGCAAGAGTTAGAGGATGCTATTAAAGTTCAAAAAAACTATCTTGCACCTCAAACAAAATGATATTTATTATAAAAATGTAAATGTTCTTGGAGATGTAAGTTATATGGATGATGGAATATTGCCATCAAGTGGGCAGATTGAAAAAGTGGATGAATCCAATTCAGAAGAAATATATATGAAGACTATATTATCCATCCATTGCATTCCAAAGGATGAGTGAACAGCTTTTCATCTGCAGTTAGACATACACTGATTCAAAAATCACTGAAAAATGCATGCAACCTCAGAGAAACAGAGACCTCTAAGTATATTAATGACTAAAATCCTGTGATTTTGAAAATGCGGAATGCAAATATGGATATACATTTTCTTACAGACATGTCCATTGCTGTTGCTCATTATATCACTTTGTACATTACAAAAAAGCAGAGATGACAGAGATGAAGCAGATGTGGGAGGAGATTTCTGCAGAAAAGTCTCCCCCATAGACATTGTACAGCTTCAACTTGTAAATGCTTTCCCATAGGGAGATAGGTTCCTATGAATGCTGTGACTGGTTGAGCTCAGCCAGTTTGTACTTGAAGTCAAGGGGAATTGGTTGGGTAAGTCAAGACCTTGCAAGCATATGAAACAGAGACTTGAAGTCTTTCCTAAAAATGTAGTACATAGCAGAGTTTGACCCAGAAAGTAAAGATATTGTGAAAACAAATATGTTAGATGCTTACTATTCAAGAAGGAGTTCCCACCTTGAAAATGTGTGTCTTTACGAAATATTTCATCAATATAGAGACAGAAACAATGTAACAGAAAATATAAATGAAGGTAACTATGCAGTAGTTGGTTGCGACTGTGGTTTGGTTTGACATACAAAAGGAAGTTTAATGAACCACAAAATACTTAGGGGGATATTCACAAGAACGTGCGATAACTAACGCAAAAATAGCGTAACACAACTTCCAATATCGCAGCCCATTGTGGGAAAATAACCCTGTGTCAACATGGAATTCACAACAAGGCGGTACCATGCGATAATCCACCGACACTGCGGACAATGTCCTCGATACAACCACCACGAGGGAGATAAAAACACAAACCACAACACCAAAAAAACGCGATGGGCCAAAGTGCAATGAGGAAATCAGCAATAAGCAGCGCCAGGCCTAAAACACACACCTGGCAGTCCCAAAAAATCACCATAAAAGCAGATAAAACACCCACACCCAAACTGACCTACACCCAAGCACCATGGAGGCACCTGGAGCAGCCGCAGAGGACGTGCGCAACCCCACAAGCACCCCAGACGACCAGCCTGGGACATCGGGGACAGGGAAGGGCAAGGACAAGAAGACAAGTAAGACAAAGTTCAGTCGGCATACGAACAGGATCATATCACGGAGGTGATGGAACACCACCAACAACTCTTCGTCACTCCAACGTGTCATTGGGCACCAAAACTGGAATCATTGACAAGGTGAATGCCATCGGAGAGCACAAGCGGACAATGGGCGAGGTCAAGAGGTGATGGAATGACATCAAGTGGAAGACCAAGGAGAAACTCTCCGCCAACCAGAAGGCAGCAATGCATACCGGAGGTGGGGGCCCAGTGCCACAGCTCGTGCTGGATGACATGGAGGAGCTGGTGTCGACAGTCATCAGTGTGGATACTGTTGCCGGAGTTGGGGGACCCTGCTCTACAGGACACAACACAACTGCAACAGGGTGAGTGACCATCAGGTACTGGGGTAACGGGTGGAGATGGCCACGATGGCACACATGCACAATCAAGCAGGGCACAGTACACACCCACAATGACCCTGGCACCTCTCCCAGACCCACAGGCTGTCACAATGTACAATGCCATGCTGTCAGAATGTCAACCTGTACATGCGGCAACATACATGTGGACACATTGTAATATACCATCTCCCCTTCACATCGCAGGGGCATTGTCAACACCTCCTGCAGAGCAGTCCCAGCCACTCTTCGCTGATGATGAGGACAACACCAGCATTGACACACAAGCCCTCCTAGACATCATTGACCTCATCCGCGACTCACCTCCAGGATCATGGCAGCCAAGCTACATCGAGGAGACCCCATCCACCACACAAACCACCCAGCAAGATGCACCCACAGCCCCGGCACCCTCCCAAGTCCCCCAGGAACAACAAATGGCCTTCCAACATCGTGTGCTGGAGGGCCAGAGGGAGACGGCTGATCAGGTGCGGGTGGAGTTCGAACTCATGGCTGCCAAACTGGACGCCATCCTTGGGTGTCTATGTCCATCCCATAGTCTCCAACGAGCCCTGACTGACATCGCTGGAGTCATGATGCAGAGAATAGAACAGCTGTCTGCTCAGAGTGGCTCCAGCGATACCAGCTGTGAGCTGGCACACATGCAGAGGCTCATGGAGGACATGGTGCATATGGAGGCGGAAAGGATGGCAGCCACCGCTGCACATAATCAGAATGTAGCTGGGATCTATCATGCTCTGCAGACCTCCATCAAGGCATTGCCGCCACAAGGCGTGGTGCTGATGAATGCTGCTGCCCCCACACCATCCACATCCCCACCCCATGGTGTGTCAGTGCCTCACAGTGCAGCAAACATATACACCTAGGCCCCTGATGTGTCAGTGGCACACAGTGCTTCAGCCGGGACTGCAACACCCACAGGGGGGTCAGGGCACATATCCGGGGACAAGTACGTGGATCGGTTTGTGATCAGGAGGTGCTAGCATTCATTTCCGCCACCTGGCCTGTTTCTGCTTGGTGCCACACATGGCCTCATGACCTTCCACTGACTCCTGATACACTCCGATGCTCTCACCTTGGACAACGACATGGACTGCCACATCCTGTTCGATGACCAATGACACAGCGGACAGACTGTGGACTGTACCCTTCCTCTTCCGCAGTACATGTCATCCCCGGATGGACTCTTGCTGGCCCTCCACGGGCACATATTGTGTAGTGTGCTCGGCATTGCCCTGTACATTTCCAGCTGCAGATTTGCACCGGATGTGAAAATAAACATCTAGTGACGCACTGCTGTGTCATGCCTTACATCATTCAGGTATGGATGTGTGGATGAATGTGGGGACAGTGCCTTCCCTAGCGTCAATAATGTTCATCCTGCGGGATGCGAGTCAGAGGGTGTGACATTGCATTTTGTGTACCTGGTCCCGTGAACACTACAACAGGGACACACGCATCAGTCACTTCCTTGTCCAGACATGGACTGGGCCACACCCCAAGCCCACGAGTCATTGTGGCAAGCCCTGCACTGGTCCGGCGTACGGCAGGCCAGACCACTCCGATGACACACCAAGGGGATCCATCATTGCTACCCATCGCAGGCGTACTCGCTGGTGGTGTGCAGGTCACTGGTCTAGTTGTCAGCATGTCACATTCACTCCCTGAGGGAAGGTTTGCACACACACTACACCCATCCGGCACAGGCGTCACTGGCCATGTGACTCCGCCAACATAAGGGGCCGACGACATCACATTCCCCTCTTCCAGTGGTGAATGGATGACAGCCGCCCCACGCTTCTCATTCATAAAGGGCCCATGAGTTGTTGCGCACAGGGTTGGTGGCATCTGAGGCCTGGCGCACGACACGGGCCTACTGCCATGTGGCACTGACTGGGGTCTCACAGGGTTAGTGGCACTCGGAGCATTGCGGCCGGCACAGGCACCCCGCCATAGGACAGTGACTTTGGGTGCACTGAGTCAGTGGCACCTTCAGCTGCTGAGTGGGTGTGCAGCCTGCGATGTTGCCGTGTCCCGATGGTCCGGACAGCTCAGGTTTGTGTGCCCTGCTGGACCACAGTGTAGGCCAGAGCCAGTGGGCAGCACGGGCCTACCGCCACGTGGTGTCACTTCCAGCATACCAGAGTTAGTGGCACCCTTTGGGCTGAGTGGGTGTGCAGCCTGCGATGGTGCCCGGTGTACTGGTATGTCCTCTGCCATGGAGTAATCAAACCCAGCACCAAACGTGAGACCTGTTGGCCTGCGGAGCATGGCTGCATTGTATGGAGGGTGCTATGTCCGCGGGCCCCAGGCTTTTGGCTTGCAGCGGCACATGGTGGAACCTCCCATCTACGCGCCAGTGGCAGAAGGTGAGCAGTGAGGCCTGGGTGTGCATGGGCGGGCATACTCCGATGGGCAGCAGGAGGGGTTGGGGTGCCTCTACCTGGGTGTGCATGGGCGGGCAGGCGATGTTGTCTTGTGCAGGTGTGTGTACAGTGCCAGTCATGTATCTGGACTCTGTTTCAGCTTGTGGCTCTGACTCAGATGTGTGACCTGGTGAACTACAATACATACCTGCACGTGGTTGAAGGCACACCGGTGGCAGCAGGTGAGCAGTGTGGCCTGGGTGTGCAGGGGCAGCACTGTATTTCTCTCCCCCTCTCTTCTTCTCTCTATCCCCTCTTTTCTTCTCTCTGCCCCCTCTTTTCTTCACTCTCTCTCTCCCTCTCCCTCTCCCTCTCTCTTCTCTCTCTCTCCCCCTCTATTCTTCTCTCTCTCTCTCTCCCCCTCTCTTCTTCTCTCTCTCTCTCCCTCTCTTTCTCTCTCTCTCCCCTTTGCTCTCTCTCTGTCCTTTGATGTGTGGAGGACACACCTTCTCATCATGATTTTTGTCTTGCAGGCTGGGACCTACGGATTGTCCCGAGGGGAGTGGCCATGTGTCTTCATTTCATTTCAGTGTTCATTTTAATAAAGTTTAGTTTGTTGCTTCGAAAGTGAATGTGTGCTGCTCTATTCTGTGTAAACACCTGCATGTCACCAGTTGTGATTGTGCGACGACAGGCGGATTATTTTGTGCATGTTTAGGTGTAGCTGATGTGGCATGTCTTTGGTCGGGGGTGCCAAGGAGGGGTGGTCCTGGGGTTGGTGTCAATGGGTGTTGTGGCCCTCTTGGGTATCCAGGCCACATGATGGGTGTCTCCATGGCTTCTGTTGCCCTTCGGGTGTGGGCCTGGGCTGGTCTCTCTTTTGTGGTGCAGCCTGCCGTCCGACTTTACACCAGGTCAGAGCACGTGTAGATTTCCTGGTGCTAACGCCCCTATCACCTGTTTTGTGTTTTTATCACCGATGTGGCTGGTTGTTGAGAATGTTGTGGTGTGCTGTTGTTGTGGATTTTGGCACGGGAACACCCACTCTGCATCTCATTAGCGATAGTTGCGCAGGTCCTCTGTGGCGATGTTTTTTGTGGCTGCTATCTCCGGTAAACTGGTGCTGTGGGCTGTTAACACAAGCTTGTGAATGGGGCGATGGATTTATCGCAACTTTGACTGCGATTAAGTGCCGTTGACTCTGCGATAGTTTCTTGTGAATATGCCCCTTAGTTGGCAAACTTCGAATAAAATAGATTTTCTTTCAATTTGGCACTTTAGCAACTGTTCAAGCCTTGAGTTCTGAATCAGAGTTAATCAGACACTTTGACTGCTACGAACAGTTTTTTCAATGCTGTGAAAGAGAGCATTCAGTGTTTAATCTTACCCAACTACATGAAAATGTTAAATGATGAGATGGAACAGAAGAAGCAATTGCTGAAATAGTTAAAGACAGTTCACAAAGCAGCCAAAGTTCAGGACCTCTAAGTCGAGATCTTGTTGGATAACCATTTATTGAAAATGAAGCTGGCATAGCCATGAAGAGGTGGGAACTGCAATACAACAATCAAAAGAGAAAATAGAGCATGGATTCCTCCATGGGAAGAATGAATTTAAATGCTCCTCATTTAAGCCAATACTACAATACATCATTGGTCAGGCTAGATCTGGGTAAAGTTTTTTAATTTAAGTTATCATCGCTTCCCTACAGAGGACTACATTCTCAAATGTATGTATGGTAACAGCACCCACTGGATTAGCAGCACACAATATTAAAGCAATTACTTTGCATCGACTTCTCATGCTGCCTGTGGAACATGACAACAAACTAGAGCACCAAAAGTTATCCAATGAAGCTTGTCATGGAGTCTCAAGTGTATTGAGGAAATTGAAAGTTTTATTCATTGATGAGGTAAGCATGGTCTCAAACTTAATGCTTGCCTTTGTACACTTAAGAATACATCAGATTCTAAAGAAAGACTATTTATTACGTGCTGTTTCGAGGAAAGCACTTAATTATGATGGCGATCTACTACAACTTATCCCTGTGAAAGGAAAGCCTGTGTTCAGGACACTTCTCCATGATGAAGCTCAAAATTCATTGGGAAGTATTAGAAATGTAAACATTGATTAAACTTACAATGCACAGAACTAATTAGGAATATGCGGCAAGCATCTGACTTTGAATACAGAAACATTCTCAAGGATATTAGAGTAGGAGTTCTCAGCAAAGAGGGAAAATGTCAATTAGAAAGTCGACTTCTTAAGAAACAGTTTCCTAAAACCAAGACAGCAGCAGAGATAATGTTTAGTTTCATTCAAGATCTAAAATTGATTATATGCCTAACGCCTACACTTCAAGGGGCGTATTATCAAGACAGGCGATAACATTATCGCCGCTTTAGTGGCAGAAAACTGCCGCTAAAACGGCGATAATGGGCTTGATAATATGCTCTATGGAATTCCAATTGAAGCCCATATTAGTTGTGAAGGACATCTAACCTGAGATTCAATTGGAATTCCATAGAGCATATTATCAAGCCCATTATCGCCGTATTAGCGGCAGTTTTCTGCCGCTAAAGCGGCGATAATTTTATCGCCTGTCTTGATAATATGCCCCTCACAGTCTTCCTGTTTTAATTAAGAATTACTCAAATTGGAGAAAGAAGACATTTTGCAACTTACCACAATAGACAAAATGGAACACCAGGGTTTGACAGTACTCCTAGAGAAAAATTACCAGTCAAACTGGATTAATTAGAGAAACCTGTATCCAGAACTGCGTGATTAAAGAAATATTAAAAGTGTTTGCAAGAATTGTATAGTAATTTTGCACAGAAATGTATATGTTGAGGAAGGATTAGTAAATGGTGCTATGGATAAAGTGATTGATTTCATTAACTTTCCAAATAGGAATGAGGTTGACTATCTAGCAACATAATTTGATCACATTGTTGGCGTGAAGCAGATTAATATGTGTAAAGTATGGTTTTTTTGCTTGTAAAAGATTTGGATGTTCAGCGGCAGCCGTTCCCAGTTTCTCTGGCATACGCTGTAAATATTAATAAATCTCAAGGTTTAAAGTGTAGATGGTGCTTTTATTAATATTCGAAGTACTTTGTTTATAGAAGGAATGTTATAAGTAGCATTATCTCAAGTTAGAACATTGTCTGGTTTGTTTTTGGTTGAAGTTGATGACAGCAAAGTAAGTGCTGATGCAAGTTGTGTCAAAGAGTAGAAATGGTTAAGAAGTGTATTTGCTCCTCATTTTGGACAGTATCCCAGTTAGGAAAAACGGACAATCTGTTCAAAGTGAAAGCTTACAAAGCCTTTGACGGATATTGCTGATAAGAAGGAAAATGAATCTATTAAGAAGAAAAAAATAGAGAATGAGGGAGATATTTTAGTTACCAGTTCTGGTGTCAACTGCTATACAAATGTTTTTCTCAATGTACTCTTTCAATTGCCACATCTTGTAAATGCAATTGAAAAGAAACCATAGAAGAGATTATGTTCTGCACTCTGTAGTTTGCTCCAACGTTTACATAATGATACAACTGTAATACATTGCGCTTCAGGCATTGGAGATGTAGTAAACATGTGTAGTTGATCAGTACAACTTCCCTGAAACACTCAACAAGAAGCACAGGTATTTATAATGGTCCATTTTAGAAGAAGAGAAATAATTTTTGATGGCTTAGTTGGACTGAGTTACTCATGGAACCATGAGAGTGAAGATTGCTCTTTCACATCAGGTACACAAATAGATTCAAGGCGATTTCTTTATTTAACACTACCAGATTGCAAACCTGTGTCTTTTGACAGATTGATCAAAAAAGCTAACCGAAACAATATCTGCTCAAATTGTTGATCAAATGTTGTGACAACATTACATGTACGAAGACGTGGAAAATATCTTTTATTAATGCTACAAAGATGCAGAGCAGATCGAAGTAAATTCTAAACAGAAATTAAAAACTTTAAAGCTGGACAAATATCTGTTTATGGAAGAATTTATATTACTATGTACATCATCTTTCACAAAGGACTTAGTGTAATATCTGGGCACTATACTGTCTAATTAAAAAGTGAAAATGGATAGACGGTATGTAAATCAGCAACCTTAAATTCAAACAAAAACTGACTTTCAAGCTACCAAATTATTATTTTACTATTTTTATTTTCAACCAAAGGAGCATTACTGTTAAAAACTTACTATGCAGTATTTGTTCTTTGTGAATCGTCAGTGCATATGACATCATTTGGCATACTAGACTGGAGGTCTTTATAAGGGTCTCCATAATTTCAGTGTCCATTATATCTATTAGTAGTATTGTACCAATTTTAATAATAAAGGAGTTATTTTTAAGATATCATTGTTTAGATTAGTTCAGTAACTATGGATAAAACAATTGATTAAATAATTGTAGTGAGTGCAATGCATGGTGTCACTTATTTGTAGTGATATACTGAGCAGTTCTGTTTTTCTACAATCTATATGATTGTTTTTACCCACTATTCAAGGATGAATCCTTATGCAGTAGATTGTTTATGGTGTACACGTATGAAAGCTGAGAACACTAAAAAAGGGAAAATGAAATGATTTAATGTAATAAAAGATTACAAATCTACAGTTTTGTTTATAATATGAAGTTATCCATTGCAAAACTAAGTGTATTGTGTAATTTTGTAAAATGTCATACTAACGTATAATTACTTTTTTCTTCTTTTTGTACAGATGAATTGCACCACCTACTGAAGTAATGTCCTTTACTAATTATTTCTTACTGGGTTCTTGGAAAAATTTACATTCTCGAGGTACACACTGTGGCAGATAGTGATACAGTCATGGAGACATCCACACACACATCAACACAGCCACACACATACTGGTGCATGGACACACACAGCTACAAACTCACCCATTCAGTTACTGACACACTGACTCACTTACCTATACAGATACTAACATAAGTACTTTGTCACCCACACAGCCACTCACTCACCCAGTCACTCACCCATACAACCACTCACACAACCACTGGTTCACCGTACACCCAGTCACTCACCCATACAGCTACTGACACATGCAGTCACTCACCTGTGTATTCACTGAGACACTCACTCACAGATCCACAGAGGCACCCATACAGGTACTCATTTGCCCATTCAGTTGCTCACACACTCACTAACTTACCAATACAGCCCTCACACAGCCAGTCACTCACCCTTACAGTTACAGATACATGCACTCACTCACCCATACAGTCACTCACACACCCACTCACTCATTTGTATAACTTCTAACAGTAGCACTCACTCACCACATAGTCCCTTATTGTTATTGTTAACTTCGGTTTATATAGCGCCAACTCACCTACAGGTCTCTAGGGGCTCAAGACCGACGACAAACAGAAATAATGCAGAGCGTATGAAAGGCGGAAAGAAAGGCATTCAGTGCAGCTAATTGAATGAACCAAAAGCCTCCCTAAATAGAAGCATTTTTAACTGTTTCCTAAAACGCAGGAGATTTACTTCTCTCTGAAGTGGTTCTGGAAGTTTATTCCATATCTGTGGAACCAGAACTGAGAAGGATCTCCCACCTTTGGTTGCTAGCTTATATCGGGGGCAAATCAAAAGCTGAGAATCAGAGGACCTAAGAGTTCGTTCAGGCTTATAAACCTTCAAGCGCTCTTTAATATAGACAGGGGCCTGTCCATAGATTGCTTTATGGACCGTACATAAGCTCTTAAACTCCGCTCTCTGCTCGATAGGAAGCGAATGTAGCTTGAGCAGTAAAGGAGAAGCATGAGATCGTCTAGGACGCCTGAAGATTAATCGCGCCGCATCATTCAGGACAACCTGCAGTCTATTAGTCAAGGTTTTAGGCAGACCTAAATAGAGAGCATTTCCATAATCCAGCCTCGATATAATCGTAGCAGAGACAACCATTCGAAGCATGGAGAGAGAAAGAAGGGGAACTAGTTTACGCAGCAGTCTAATCAACCCAGTACACATCCCTACTACGGAAGCAATCTGACTGGCCATTGACAACTCATTGTCAATCTTGATACCAAGACTTTTTACTTTATCACACGGTGTCGGTGTAGGGCCTAGTTCCTGGGGCCAATATAGGTCACTCCAAGGTGAAGCTAAGGTCGAAACCACCAGAACCTCCGTTTTGTCCGGGTTTATCTTCAGCTGGTTTGCAGTCATCCAGCCCACCGTATGTCTAAGAATGTTCTGGGCATTAGTTTGTGCCCGGGCCGTATTATCAATACTCAGTAGCAACTGGGTATCATCAGCATAATTAAACACACCACAACCCATATTCGCAAGAGATGCAATCAACGGTTGTAGGTAAAGATTGAACAGCAGTGGAGACAATGCAGAGCCTTGAGGGACTCCGCACTCCAAAATGCCTATATCGGAAATACAATCCCCCAGTTGGATCCTCTGCGACCTACTCGTCAAGAAGGAATGGAGTCATTTATAGGCCGGGCCCCTTACCCCAAAAGAGGTCAATCTGTCCAATAACAGGGAATGTCTGACAGTATCAAACGCCGCCGATAGATCTAAAAGTATCAGGGCGCTTGGTTTCTTACTATCAGCCATGCCTCTAAGCTCATCCAGCACCGAGAGCATCACCAACTCGGTGCTGTGATGTGCATGAAATCCTGCCTGGCGCTCCTGGAGTAGATGGTGTGACTCCAGGAATAAAGAAAGGGACTTCAGCACATGTTGCTCCAAAACCTTGGACAAGAAAGGTAATTGGGATATCGGCCTATAATTTTTCAAAATGGTCAAATCGGCTCCTGGTTTTTTTAACAGAGGTTTAACTCGGGCCTCCTTAAGACTCGATGGTAAATAACCAGTCTCCATTGAACTATTGAGAAGGGAGATAATATGATCTTCTAAGATAGGACATGCCAGGCGAATGACCCTGGGGGGGGCACGGGTCCGCCGGGGAACCTGATTTGGTTCTACTCATGAGCTGCTCAAGCTCCAGGGGATCTATCTCAGGGAACCTTGATATGGAAACTTCCACAGAGGTTTGAACTTCCTGTACTGGAAGCGAACCATTCAGAGTACTATGCTCAATTTCGTAAAGAATAGTCTCAACCTTCTCCCAAAAAAAACGTTGAAAAGTATCAACGTTTATTGTGGTTTCAGTCGTTTCTGGTTTTTTACTCAACTCTGTCAGAATTTTAAATGTTTCTTTCTGAATATTCTCCGACTGCTTTATGCGTTTTTTGTAAAAATCTGCTTTTGTAGCTACGATCAACTTTTTATATGAGTTGAGTGAGGTTTTATATGATTCCCGATCCACGCCATCTTTTGTTTTCCTCCAATTCCTTTATAGATGGCGGAGCTTCTTTTTATAGTCCCTCAGCAACGGAGTGAACCAAGGAGCCCCTTTTCCTACTCTTTTTACTTTTTGTAACTTTTCTGGTACTATCTGATCAATCGCCTGGCTCAAAATTCGCATTATGTCCCTATAATCCTGATCTAAATCTCCACTAGAGGCCAGTGATTGGGCCTGATCAGGAAGAGTACTAGTCAAGGATTGTGTATCAACTTTTATCCACTGACGAACTTTCCTCAAATTTAATTGATTTTGAGCCAAGAAGCCTACAATGGGAATCTCACAGTTCACCAGATAATGATCCGACCAGACACAGGGTAGAATGTCCACAAGGATAACCTTTGGGTCTGAGGTCCAAATAAGATCCAAAGTATGCCCCTTGATATGTGTGGGGGCATCTACGAGCTGTTTAATACCAAGTGAAGACATAGTATTCTCCAAGTGTCGAGTTGCCGGATCCTTATGGGCTTTATCCCAATGCATGTTAAAGTCCCCGGTTACCACGATTTTTTTATATCTTGTACATAAATCAGACATAATAGGGGCAAATAAATCATTAAATGCTGGTGTGGAATTTGGAGGACGGTAGACTGTAAGAATCACGAGGCATGAGTTATTCAAAGTAATCTTCACACCAAGAATATCAGATAGATCTACAGATTCGGCCACTATTTTAACGACCTTTAAGTACTTTTTATAGAAGATAGCTACCCCCCCACCACGAGCGTTATCGGAACGGTTGTACCATACCACATCATATTCATTGGGAAGGGTGGCTATAATATCAGGCAAGGAGTCATCGCCCAGCCATGTCTCCGTAAGAGTCAGCACATCAATGTTCTCGTCTTGAAGAAGAGTAAAAATTTCAAGACAGTGCTTATGAAGTGACCTTGTATTCAGACTAGTCAACTTCAAAGAAGGTGGGACAGTCCCTGACTTCCCCCTGGGTGGTCGAAGGATATTCATATCCTCTAGCCTCATTGTAATAATGGGGTCTAGCTTCTGAATACCATTATCTATACAATGTAAATCTCTGGCGGAAAATACCTTTTTCGGAGCAGCCGACCACGCCCCTAAGCCCGGCCGAGCGCGGACGGGCGCAGACGGGCTGAACTCAGGCGGAAATCCGGCGAACCCTCTGCGCGTGCCCGCTGCGCATCAGCATGACCGCCTTAAGTAGCTGTCTATCGTCCTTCTGACGACTAGACCAGCAATAAAGATGGCGCCGCCAGGCGTCCTTCTCTCCCCACCAATATGTCCACCGTGGGAGTGATTATGTAGCAAGGACCCGCTAAAAGAGCAGTGAGTTTTACACGATTAGAGTGCATGTAAGGGGCCAGCAGTTTAAAACAGGGGAACCAAAAAATAAAATTAAAAATAAATACCAAAACGGGAACTTTAAAAATCCTGGACAAACAATTACACTGTTGCCATTAAGAACGCTGCGCGCAATACAGTCACGCTGCCAGTCAGGTCCAGACTTGACCACTGATTTTACCCGCCTTAAGTAGCTGTCTATCGTCCTTCTGACGACTAGACCAGCAACAAAGATGGCGCCGCCAGGCGTCCTTCTCTCCCCACCAATATGTCCACCGTGGGAGTGATTATGTAGCAAGGACCCGCTAAAAGAGCAGTGAGTTTTACACAATTAGAGTGCAGGTAAGGGGCCAGCAGTTTAAAACAGGGGAACCAAAAAATAAAATTAAAAATAAATACCAAAACGGGAACTTTAAAAATCCTGGAAAACAATTACACTGTTGTCATTAAGAACGCTGCGCGCAATACAGTCACGCTGCCAGTCAGGTCAAGAACCTTACACATGTACTAACTCATCCATATAAATACTCACACACCCACTCACTCACACATACACCTAACACATGCAGTCACCGACACATACCTTTACTCACATACCCTCTCACTCACACACTGTAGGAAAATGCATCTTTTGCATGGTTATCCCCCACTTTTTGCCTGATGCGATTTTGAAATGGAAGCACACTGGGTCCTTGCTTACCAGGTTCAAAGTTCCAGCTATCTTCCCACAAAACACTGTACCATGATTGACACAAACGCAGCTACCCTGTAAGTCCCTAGTAAATGGTACCCTTGGTACCTATAGCAGGAATACTGAAGAGGGTCATCTGGGGTGGCAGAACTGGTTTTGTCACCCCAAGGCCCACCCACCAAGACTATGCACTCTGCCATTGATGGCTGCATTTCTTGGTGGAGGAAAATCCAGCGATTTAAACAGGGAAGCCATTAAGAGTACATGGGCTGGACACTTGCCAACACGAGTTTCCTAGCTTATGATGGCTTCACTGATTTTTTTCTTCATAAACCCTCTCTTTTGCCAGTGTTGGATTTATTAAATAGTTCTCAAAGGAGACCCTTTTAGACGATCCCCCTGAAACTAACCAAATAGTAGTGTGGTCTCTGGTTGGTTTTCACCATCCTGCCATCACCAGACATGTTTCTGACTTCATGTAGTGAGACACAGTGCCCTCAGCGGACAGAAAAAATACATTCTCTGGGCGACGGTGATTCACACCTCCTACAGGACAGAATGGCCTTCCCAGGTGGGAAGCTTCAAAAGCAATTCCACCTCTGAAATCCAACCCAGGAGCCTCGAGATAGTGGAGGAGGCCAAGCCCCCTTTCCTGCTCCACTTTTGGCAGGAGGAAAGGTTGAAATATTAGTTAGATGCAGAGGAGGATCCCCCATCAGCCTGTACCATCCCTAGGGCAGGGCAGGTAAGGTGAACCCCTGTCCTGAAATTCCACCATCTTGAGATGGTGAGAAAACCTCCAATCAAGGATAGGGTAGTGCCTCTTTCCACATAAAGTGGTTCCTAGAGGGTGTAGACACCCTAAAGGTAAGTAGCACATTAGCTACTATCTGTTTCTCCTTGTAACACCCCTAAATTCAGTATTTAGGTAGCTCCCCGAGACCTGAAGACAAAACTAATTGGAATAAAGGAAGAAGAATTGCTGCTGATCCGGGAGCTGATACATTGAATGTATGGATACGAGGATAAGTCAATCTGGTTAATTTCGGTTTTGATTATATAATACATACATTTGTAATTATGATGCAGTTGCTCCAATGTGAATATTGGAGCTTTTTTGCCTGGTGGATTGAGTATATGTACAAAATAATTTCAGACAGGTTGTATATGTACTAATTGAAAATATTGTACTTATTATCACCTTTATTTCCAATTTTCCCTTATCTATTCACCAGCACTCCTTCCTATACTTATCTTTATTCACATTGGAGCAACTGCATCATATTAATAGATGTATTTATTATAGAATCAATTTTGAAATCAACCTGTAATGAATTATCCTCAAATCCATACATTCAATGTATTAATTTATATTTAAAACAGTGATCCATTTCACTTTATTGTATGTGTCACAATTTGGATACTTGTTATTATATTCTTGAAATATTCCTGTTGGGACCATTTTATTTTGTGACTATAACTACCCCGGTCCTATAGTCCAGAGTACCCCATTGTTTTGTAATTATCCCAGAACTGCGCTCTGCTGCAGAAGAGACCAGTGGCAAACCCTGCCAACTGCAAAAGGACTCAACAACTGTGGTCTTCCATCCCTACTTGAAACATGTGCAGCCTCTAAAATGCCTGGAGCCCTGCCGGCCTCTGCTAATTGCCAGTGACCTCCCTTTGGATTAGTGGTACTAGTCCCTGGCCAGTAAAGACTGCCACGGGGTGAAGACCAGCATGGACGATGTCAACACAATTCACCATGTCAACAAAAAGTTGCAGCAGCCAAGGCTTGGTGGTCACCAGTCCAGTATCAATCCCTTCAAAGCATCCAAAAGCCAGAGGGATCCTCACTGTACACACTTTCTGGTGTTGTCAACTGTGTGTAAGCAGCAAATTGGGACCTACAAAACTCTGACTCCCCTGGGATAGAACTTTCCATGAACTCTCGGCAACCGTTGTCCCCCAAGATTCTGTGGTGGTGTGTTATTTCCATCGTCCACAATGGTAAATGTGTTTGCGATACTCCATTATCTAATTCAAAATCACACAAGGGATCCAAGGGGGACAATCCCAAAATGGGGAGAAAACGTTCCACTCCCTAACTAAACTGGAAAGTCACGAAAGCTCTGTCCTCTTTGTAACAAGGGTCATGCTCACTGGGATTCCCTACCTAAAACACTTCACCTCCACTCCACCTACCCTTTTCTGGTGGGGAATTGTAGCCCACATGTGGGACCTTGCGGTCCCGATGTGAGGAGGAACCCAATGATGAAGCATGTCACCCTAGGGTGAGTGAGGGTTCTCGTCCTTAAAAAGGATCTATTTTCCTCCACTTGACTTCTCTTTCACATAACCCTTGATACAAAGAAAACTTATCTTTCGTGAGTTTCACTCCATTATCCGACCATATGCTTTTTTCCCCTTGACCGCGAGAGTCTATGCCTGATGGTAGTGATCACTGTTGCTTAAACTCGTAAGCATTTGTGTCTTCAACTGCATTTGGTAAAAAATTGACATGCAAAGCATGTAATCCCTGTTGAACTAAGTGCTTGGTTTCTAAAAATACATATAAAGATATGACTTTACTCATTGGTCTAGGATTTATTCTTGAGTGTGTGTTTCATTTATTGCCTCTGTATGTGACAACAAATGCTTAACACTACCCTTTGAGAAGCCTAACTGCTCACCCACACTACCACAAAAGAACTTTAGAATTATCTTCTTTTACTGTTGCACACCTATTGGGGATCCACTGGACTCTCTGAACAGTGTACTTTCTTTTAGTACACTATAGAGAGAGAGAGCTTCCTACTCAAACCCACTCACTCAGTAACACAGTCCCTGACACACCCACTCACGTATCTACACAGCTACTCTCATATCTACTCACTCACCCATAGCCACTGACACGCCCACTCACATATTTATGCAGCTACTAACATGCACTCATTCACCCATATATTGGCTGATACCACCACTCACAGATTCATACAGGTACTCACACACGCAGTCATTAACCCATGTAGCCACTCTCATACTCACTCACCCATATAGCTACTAACAAACACACTCACTCACCCATACATTTAATGATACATCTGCTCATAGATCTATACAGCCACTCATATATCTACTCACTCTCCCATGTGCCCACTCACACACCCACTCATTCTCCCATGTACCTACTCATACACCCACTCACTCACCCATATAGCCATTCACACAGTCACTCACCCATACAGCTACTGACACATACACTCACTCACTCACCCATACAGTCAGCAACACCCACTCACTCTCCCATGTACCCACTCACACACCCACTCACTCACTCACCCATACAGTTACTGACACACATACTCACTCACCCATACAGTCACTCACACACCAACCCACTCACTCATACAGCTACTAACAGATACACTTACTCACCCATACAGTCATTTACAGATATATTCTTTCTCCCTTACAGTTACTCATACACCCACTCACTCACCTATACAAACATTCAACAGGAACCTTTTTTTAAATTGTGTTTTTTATAACATTTTTATCAATAGCAACTGTAAAAATAAGTGGAAAGATAATGCACACAACTTGTGCCATTAAAATAAAATGCATTTATGATTTCTGGCAGCATTAACATTGGCCATGTTTGAAAGCGGGCCAACTGTTTAAACATTCTTGAAGAATTTGCAATGTGTTCCAATATTTCCCAGCTCAGGAGCTGTTGCCTGGATCATTGGTGCTGCAGGAGCAGCAGGTGGGCAAGTGTCTCCTGGTTGTAGTTGATGCACAGCGAGGATGTTGAAGCAGTGCTTCCATCATGCTACATTTGTTCGTAAGTAAGTTGGTGCAAGTGCATTATTTTCAAATGCTTGAGGATGCTCGCAGTGCCACAGGAGTACGTCTTCGATGTTCTTCGGGAAATTACTTTCTGAAATAAAGTGCACTTTACTTTTTGTGCTGCTACCTTTTTCTCTTCACTTGGAATTGTAAAGAACCCATGAAATGCTCTGGTTTTTCAGAGCAGGCACTTCATCATCAGAGGCACTTCAATGCTGCTGCTGTGGATCTGGAGCAGAAGATGCAATTCAAAAAATAAAATCCCCAAAACACCAACTTTTAAACAATTTTTGGAAAAGATGCAGAGGTGTGATTTCTGGCAGCCACACCTAATGATTTAAAAGACTGGGAGGGGACTTTCTGTGTAAATGATTGAAAGCTGTTTTAACTAGCAAAAACAATTTGTTCCTGTGTCACATGGGATTCACGATTACTTTGCAATGGCATTGCAATATCTTTGCAGAGCACAGAAATGTATTTAAGCAACGTTTTCCATATTAGTATACATGGGTGCTTAACATTTCAGTTGAGCACTTACCCCAAACATTAATTTTGCATTCTCTATATCTGTTTTAAAGTGCTTTAAAAAACATGCAGGTTTTGCAAAGGTCCAGTGGTACAAGAAAATGCGTATTGGGACAGGTCGCAATTGATAAGAGTACCTAGAAACAATTTCAAATAAATCTACAAATATGAAGCAACATGAGCAACAAAATTATATATGTGGCATTATTCACCAGGTGCAGTGACACAGGAATGGAGGGAAGAGTGTAAGCAGCCCACTACAGAGACAATAGAACTGTTCAAAGATAGAGGTGAATACATCATTGCTCTGTCAGACCGCAATCTGCAGTGCCTGTGATGAGTGTGTTTATTCTTGCCTTCTCGTAATGAGACCAAAGTTCATGATTATTCCTTTTTAATGAATACAAGTATGTATATGTGGGAACTCATCTGGGAGATCTGCATGTTTCATCCCACCCCGTCCAAATTAGTAGTATGTAAAAGTCTTCCTGCATTTTGCCAGGATGATGGACGACTTACCCACCGGGCCCCAGCACATTTCCAGCAGATTTTAGTGATGCATTCTTGAGGAGATTTCTACCAAATAAAGAAGTGTTTATTTTATATACTTGAAAGGAAGTACTGTTGTCTGACAGAGATTCACCTCTTTGCAGTGTTGTTAT
Organism: Triturus cristatus; assembly: GCF_964204655.1. Taxonomy (NCBI): domain Eukaryota; kingdom Metazoa; phylum Chordata; class Amphibia; order Caudata; family Salamandridae; genus Triturus; species Triturus cristatus. Next base: position 684,561,148 of record NC_140582.1, on the reverse strand, counting down.
CTTCTCTATGCCAGGATTGATGTTATCACAGATTCCTGCATGAAGACGCATGTGAAATAATCACAATGTCGAAATCAAACACACACAAGGTTGCTCGAGTAACTTTCTCATAGTCCATTATGCTGCTGTAGTTTAGAATAACCACTAGGCATTTGCACAATGAAGTAGCACTCACTGATAAACCAGTAGAAAGAACTCCAGTTGGGTAGACATTTTGTGAAAACAGGGGCTCTTGTTGCATAAAGGAGCAGCTGAGGTGCCATTGTGGCCCAGTCAATCATACAGCTACTGATACACCTACACAGCCACCCAGGCACCCACTCACACACCCCTTCTCACAATCACTCATCCATTCACAGACCCACAGAGCCACTCACACACCCATAGAGTAGTCACTCACATACCCAGTTGCCAACCCACAAAACTGTTTACATACCCACTCACTCACCCTCAAACCTAGACAAACATACAGCAATATAGATAATAACACACCAACCCACAAACTCATATAATTACTCACACACCCAGTGACCGACCCATACAGCTACTCACACACCAGCTCACTGACCTATACAGCCACTCACACACCGACTGTCAAAATGTATAGGTTACAGTTAGGAAATTAAATTAAAATATCCTTAAAAATTCACCAAAACAACACAAAGGTTAAAGGTACATTACAGTTAGGAAATAGTATTAAAAAAACCTTAGAAAGTCACTAAAAATACACAGGTTACAGGTATTTTATAGTTAGGTTCAGATTTCACTCTTACAAAACCATGGAAATTCAGCATTTATAGTTACCTGAACTAACAGTAACTTACACCCCCTTAATGCACAGCTTATGACTTCACATATTACATCACACATGACATGATCACTGATGATATCATCCACAAAAGCACTCACACACCCACTCACATCCCCATAGAAGCTCTTATACATCCACTCCCACACAACCCCTCACATATCCATTCACAGACCCACACCAGTGCTCACACAACCAATCACTCATCCAGAGAGCCACTCATGCATCAACTCACTTATACAGCAACACACAAACCTACTAGCTCACCCATACAGTTACTCATGCACCCACTCACTCACCAAATACAGCCACTCATACATCCAGTCATACAGACATGCAAACACTAACACACCCATTCATACACCCTTATAGCCACCCAATCAATCAATCAATATATTTATAGAGCGCATGACATACCTGCAAGGGTCTCAAGGCGCTGGGGGGGGGGGTAGGTGCTGCTATTGCTTGAAAAGCTAGGTCTTGAGAAGTTTCCTGAAGGCCAGTAGGTCCTGAGTCTGTCGCAGGTGGATGGGGAGGGTGTTCAAGGTCTTGGCAGCGAGGTGGGAGAACGATCTGCCCCCGGTGGTTGTTCTTCGGATGCAGGGGATGGCGGCGAGTGTGGGGTTGGCAGAGCGGAGCTGGCGGTTCAGGGTGTAGAAGGTGAGACGTCTGTTGATGTATGTTGTTCCAGTGTTGTGGAGTGCCTTGTGAGCATGAGAGAGGAGCTTGAAGGTGATCCTCTTGTTGACCGGGAGCCAGTGCAGGTCTCTCAGGTCGGGTGTGATGTGGCTGTAGTGGGGTGTGCCGACGATGAGGCAAGCAGAGGCGTTCTGTATCCGTTGTAGTCGTTTCAGGAGTTTGGTCGATGCTCCTGCGTAGAGGGCGTTGCCGTAGTCCAGTCTGCTGCTGACGAGGGCCTGGGTGACCGTCCTTCTGGTCATAGTGGGGATCCATCTGTAGATCTTGTGGAGCATGAGGAGGGTTTTGAAGCAGGAGGAGGAGTTGGCGTTGACCTGCTTGGACATGGAGAGCAATGCATCGAGGATGAACCCCAGGTTGTGTGCGTGGTCGGTGGGTGTTGGTGCAGTTCCTAGTGTTGTCGGCCACCAGGAGTCATCCCAGGTGGAGGGGGTGGAACCGAGGATGAGGACCTCCATCTTGTCTGAGATCAGGTTCAGTCGGCTGTTTTTTATCCATTCGACAATGGTTTTCATTCCTTCATGGAGGGTGGTTCAGCCGGTGGAGGGGTTCTTGGTGAGGGAGAGGATCAGCTGGGTGTCGTCGGCGTAGGAGATGATGTTGAGGTTGTGTGAGCGGACGATGTTGGCGAGCAGTGCAATGTAGACGGTGAAGAGGGTCGGGCTGAGGGATGATCCTTGGAGTACGCCGCAGATGATCTCGGAGGCTTGGGATCGGAATGGCGGGAGGTGGACACTCTGGGTTCTGCCGAAGAGGAAGGAGGTGGTCCATTCCAGGGCAGACAGTGTCGAAGGCGGCTGAGAGGTCCAGGAGGATGAGGGCTGCGGTTTCCCCGTTGTCCAGGATGGCCTTGATGTCGTCAGTGGCGGCAATGAGGGCAGTTTCTGTGCTGTGTTTTTTGCGGAATCCAGACAGGGATGGGTCCAGGATGTTGTTGTCCTCGAGGTGGTGGGTTAGTTGCTTGTTGACAATCTTCTCGATGACCTATGCCAGGAATGGGAACAAGTGGATGGGCCAGATGTTCTTGAGGTCTCTCGGGTTTGCCTTGTTTTTTTTTAGTAGGGCATTCATCTCGGCGTTCTTTCAGCTCCCTGGGAAGGTTGCGGTCTCAAAGGAGATGTTTATGATCTTGCGGAGATGGGGTGCGATGGTGGAGCTGGCCTTGTTGAAGATGTGGTGCGGGCATGGGTCTGACGGCGAGACGGAGTGGATGGTGTTCATGGTTTTGATGGTATCGTCGTCATTCACGTGGGTCCAGGCAAGCAGGGTGTTGATGCGGATGGTGGGTGGTGATTCTGAGGTGTCAGTGGCTGTCTGGGGGATCTGGTTGTCGAAGCTGACTTGTATGTCGGTGATCTTTCGATGGAAGAAGATGGCTAGGGAGTCACACAGGTCCTGTGATGGCAGAATGTTTTTGGTGTTTGAGCTGGGGTTGGAGAGTTGCTTCACGTTGTTGAAGAGCTTTTTGCTGTCGTGTGCGTTGCAGTCGAGGCGGGCCTTGAAGGAGGTCCTTTTGTTGGTTTGGATGAGGTGATGGTGTCTGCGGATGGCGCTCTTGTGGGCTGCATAGTTGTCTGGGGTTTGGTCATGGCGCCATTTGTTTTCGTGCTTTCGGCAGGTCTGATTGGAGGCTTGGAGTTCGGCGGTGAACCAGGCAGCCTTTCTGTTGGAGCGTCTGTTGGAGGGTTTCTTCATCAGGGCAAGCGTGTTGGCGCAGTCATAGATCCATTGTCTGAGGTTGCGGGTGGCAGTGTTGGAGTTGGTGGGGTCCGTTGGCGGGCTTACGGTGAGGGTGGTGATTAGCTGGTGATCGGTGACTTTGCTCCAGCTGCGGTGGGGGTCTGGTGAGTGTGGTGGTGCCTGGTGGGTTTCTGGAAGGTGAAGTGGATGCAGCGGTGGTCAGTCCAGTGGAGTTTGGTGGTGTGGCTGATGGTGATGTGGTTGCTTGCGGAGAAGATGGGGTCCAGTGTGTGTCTAATAGAGTGGGTGGGCAGCGTGGTGAGCTGTCTGAGTCCGAGGTTGGTGAGGTTGGCGATCAGGGTGGAAGAGTTGCTGTCGTTGTTGTTCTCAAGATGGAAGTTGACGTCTCCGAGGAGGATGTAGTCCGTTAAGGAGAGGTCGTGTGTGCTGATGATGTCGGCGATGGAGTCGCTGAACTGAGGCCTGGGTCCGGGGGGTCTGTAGACGAGTGTTCCTCTGAGGGTGGTGTTGGCGTTAATGTGGATCTGGAAGTGCAGGTGTTCAGCAGTGCTGGTCAAGATCCTGAGGGTGTTCTTGTGAATGATGGCGATTCGTTGGTACGGTCTCTGCGGGTGATCTTGTAGCCGTCCGGGATGGCTATGGAAATGTCAGGGGCGGAGGAGGCGTTCATCCAGGTCTCTGTTAGTAAGGCTACGTCCGGGGAGGATGTGTCGAGCAGGTCCCAGGGTTCGACGGCGTGTTTGCGTACAGAGCGGGTGTTAAGTAGTCTGCATCTGAGGTGGTTGCGTCCTGACTCGGTGGGTTGTTTGGAGGCTGGTGTAGCTGCAGCTCCGGCAGGAGAAGGGTCCTTGGGTATGTCCCAGGGGGCCCAGGAAGCAGGTGTGTGATCGTCCGGAGTTGAGTGCGTGGAGGGTGCTGGCACCATAGTGGCGTCGGTTGTTGTGGCGGTCGCGGGGACCAGGGGGTCTGGCGCTGGGCGCGGTCCAGACGCGGGCAGGCACAGACGGGCTTGCCTTTGGCATGCCATAATAAGGGGAGTTGGGAGGGAGGAGCAGCTGGGAGGTGGGAGTAGGATGAATGGGCGAGCAGGGGGGCGGGGACGCAGCAGCGGGAAAACGGGTGAAAAAACAGGAGCACAGAAGGCAAAATGGCACAAGAGGCAAAAAGGCAAAGGGGCACAGAAGGCAAAGGCAAAAAGGGGCACAGAGGAAAAAAGGGGCACAGAGGGCAAAAACAGTACAACAACAATTTAGCAGTAAAAACACAACCGAGTCAGATGGGCCTTGAACTTATGGCAGCGGCGGTGGTAGCGAGCGCAGGGACACAGGCACAAAGGTGGTGCTGTGTGGCATGGGGGAGCGACCAGCCTGTGACCACAATCCCACTCAATCACCCATACAGAAACTCACACTGCTACTCACTTACCCATATAGGTACTCACACACCAACATACTCAACCATACGGCCACTCACACTGCCATGCACTCACCAAAACAGCTCGTCACACACCCACTGACTTACCTGTACAGCCACTGACACAGCCAGCTACTCAACCACACAACAACTCATACACCCAAAGAACATTTGCATACCCATTCACACATCCATACAATCACTTACAAACCTACTCTCACTCAACCTTACAAACACTCACACAGATATTCACTCTTCAAAACAGCCACTCACACGTACTCCCTCATCCATACAGCCACTCTCAGTCACTCAGTCGCCCATATAGCCACTCAATACACCCACTCAAACACCTATGCAGTCACTCACAGAACCACTAACTTACTGATACAGACAGTCACACAGCCACTCACACACCTATACAGCCACTCAGACATCCACTCACACACTGATACAGACACAGACAGTAACAGAGCCACTCAGGTGAGATATATTAGAAATAGTATGACTAATTACTAGCACAGAAAAAATAGTATTTTAACTTAGCCTGTAGCTTAGTATATATGTTTAAGTCGCAGAAACATTTACAAAACACACTCACTGAATGATGTCATCAGTGATGTCATCAGTGATGCAATTTAAGGTGTCATCAGTGATGTCACTGACCATGTCATCAGTGAATTAATATGAGAGGTCATAAGCAGTGCATTACTGGGCTGTAAGTTATAGTTAGCTTAGGTAACTATAACTTCTGAATAGCTATAGTTTTGTAGGAGTGAAATCTGAGCCTAAATATAATGTCCCTGTAACTTTAGGTTCTTTTGGTAAATGTCTATGTTTTTTAAAATTCTATTTCCTAACTATACTGTCCCTTTAACCTTTGGTTTCTGAGTGATTTTGCCTGAGGCAACCCATTACAAATTAAATATCCCCATGGAGGTGGTATTCCCCCCGGAATGGGGGGCCATGAGGTCCCCCCAATTTATTTTTTGAATGTGGCCCCAGGGAGGTGATATCCCTGGGGCCCAATGGGTCTGAGAGGCCCCCCTTTAAAACTCATAAGCCCCAGGGAGGTTGTGGCCTGAGGGCATTTATAAGCCCCAGGAGGGGGACCCCATGCGCCCACCTCCTTTATGTGCCACATCCCTCTGGGACTAGCCCCACCCAGGGGTCTATTGCTAAAGAAGCTCAAGAGCCCACGCTACTTTTGTTTTTTCATTTTTCGATAGGAGCCATGGCTCTAGTGCGGCTGCTGTTGACATTTTTTAACGAAAAACATTATTTGATTCCTACCCCGCCCCTTCTTTTAAAAAAAAGTTTTTAGCACATTAATTGAATTCATGATTTGTTTTGGGACTACATCTCCCATAATGCTCAGATTTGCAAAACAGGAAATGATGTTGCAATGTATTTTAAAATTATACATTGGCTAAAATGCAAATGCGAGCGTTACGGTGAACAAGGTCTCAGTGAGACTGAAACGCGTTGGTGTTGTCTCTCGGTTTAATGAACTGTGTTGACCGCAAGTAAAATGGTAATCTGACCTACCCACGAGTGCGACCCATTTCTTTGTCTACGGAGACGAGTGTTGGATGTATAACGGCTGGGGTCGGCCGTTGGTTTTCGCACTGCCATGAAGCGAAGCAGAAGTTTGCCGAATTTGCGGCCCCTACATGAATCCCAATGAAAATCTTTTTAAACAATGCTTTTTTTGTCCCTGGGGGCCCTTTGGGACCCCCTGAGCAGGCTTAGTTGAGTCAGGGAGTTTCTGCCCTTCTCCCTTTTCTAATTTTATAATGGTTTTTCATCTTTTTTTTTGTGACTCGATTCAACCGAGCCACAAGATGGCTGCCAACACTTCCTGGTTTGAAGTGTTGGCAGCCAATCGAATCTCAGGCTCGAGATCAGGAGGGTTTGTGGATCCTTCACGTCCATATATAGATATATGTAAATATTTATATTTCTCAGGAACTACTAAATGGATTTACACCATTTAACAAAAAGGTCACTTTTTGAACCAAGAGCTACCTTTTTGCCAAATTTGGTGTAATTCTGTTCTGCAGTGCGGGCTGTAGCGTTGCCTAAATTTCCTATGTAAATTACCTTGGAGAAAACAAGTTTTGGTACCCACCTTTTTCCTCGGCCCCTGCTTGATAAATCACCCCGAAACTTTCAAAACTGGAGCTGACCTAAGCGCCCCATTAGTTTTGAAAATATTGCAAAGATTCGTCAAAAGGCGTCAAAGATATTAGCAAATCAAAACATGTTTTTCTATGGAAACTATGTCCTAACTATAAATACCTACTGGCGACCGCCAGTAGGTAATATAAAATATGTATGTATATAAAAGATAAATATACATACATATATACATATATATGTATATATAAAATATATGTATATGTAAAAAGAATATTTATACATATATATGTGTGTATATACATAAATATATGGATCTGGGACCCCTCCCGATCTTGTACCTGAGATCGGATTGGCTGCCAAAATTTCAAACCAGGAAGTGTTGGCAGCCATCTTGTGACTCGGTTGAACTATGTCACAAGACAAAACATTTAAAAAAAGGAAAGGGGGTGGGGTAGAAACATCCTGACCACCTAGGCCTCTTTGGGGGGGTCCCAATGGCAGGAGTCACATTGGATTTGCGAATATATATATATTATCTACTGCCGGTCGCCAGTAGATAGTTATAGTTAGGACCAATTTTCCATAGGAAATCTGCAACATTCTATTGGGAATATCTTTGGCGCCGATTGATGAATCTTCGCGAAATTCTCCATACTTTTTGGCCAGCTCCGCTCCGCTCCTACCATGAAAGTTTTGCAGTTATCCGTGAAGCGGGGGCCGAGAAAAAAGGGGGGTCCCAAAACGCGTTTTCCCCATGCAATTTCCCATAGAATCTGTTGTCGCAGCTACAGCCAGAACCGCTGAACGGAATGACCCCAAATTTGGCAAAGAGGTAGTCCTCAGTTCGGACTCATGCATATTTGGTGTGAATCTGCTCAGTAGTTCCTGAGAGAATTAGGGTAAAAAAGTTAGTGATATCTATGGTCGCGGAGGATCCGCGGACCGTACCCGCACCGTAAGCGCACCCTCCCTGAACAGAGCGCGCACCCTCCCGATCGCACGCTGAATGCTAATTGGCTGTCGAGCGTCTCTCTACATTCGAAACCAGGAACTGTTGGCGGCCATTTTCTGCCTCGGTAGAAGCGAGGCTGAAGATGGAAGGGGAATAAGTGTGTAAAAGATATAAAGGGGGCAGAGTGCAAATACTCTGACCCTCTAGATCTGCTTAGGGGGTCCCAGAAGGACCCCCTGTGGCCCCCCCTTTAAAAAAAAAGAAAAGCGGCAAAATGCGCGCACGGTGCGCGCATCCTATCGCGTTGGATGCACAGATTCTCTCGCGGTGGGTGCGCGGATCCACAGCAACATTTTTTGAAAAACGACAAGAAATCATTGGTTGTATAACAACTTTCTACACTGAAAGGTAGGGTGTATATTTTTGTTTTTTAAAGGTATGATTGTTATTGGTTAACAAAAACAGATTGTAAGGAACATTACATATGATAAGCTGATATGTTGAAAAGTCAAGCACACTTCCTGTCTTGTGTAGGAACATTGTGTGCTGAACTTGTGACCTGTGAGATCAGTGCAGTGTTTCATGACCTGTTTATATGGTAACAGGCAGAAGGCAGATTGAGGGAAGGGTTGAAATGTATTTCAGTTGGAAAGGGTTGAAATGTTTAACCAATAGAAATGTGTGTTTGCTTTTGAGTTTATGTGCGAAGGATTGTGATTTGATGTTTACATGTATATGTGTGGAAAATGAAAGGGAAACTTTTCCATTCTTTGCTTTTGCTGAGAGGTGCACAGTGCAGAGATTCTGAAAAGAAAATATGGTGAGTGATTGATATACTCCTTAATCTACAAAAGAACTTGAAAGATGAGTTATTTAATTGTGAGGGGATGTATGTAGACTATTTTGATTTTAATCAGACTAATGTATTTTTCCTGCTAAAGTGTAGGGAGTACTTTTTTTCTCTACAATGTGTGTGCATGTAGAAACCATTCTGTGATAGGCATTTGTGTTTTTCATGTGTTTGTAGACAGATAACTGTGCAGTTTTTATATTTTGGTAGAATTAGAAACCAGTCATTGTTTATGAATTTGTGAAATGAGTTATGTTATGTTTCTTTACTAAAATGTAGTACTACTTCTAGATGAAGAAATATGTTTTGGTATAGTGCAAGGGATAGTGTTTTTGTCTAGAATCACACAGTGAGTCTGTGTGCATTTGGGAACCACTGTGAGAGAAGCATTTGGAAATATCGTGTATTTGCTGACAGATAACTGTTTTAAAACCAGTCAGGTTGTCAAGTTTTAGTAGCATTAGAAGACAGTTATGGCTTATGCTTTCATTAAATGAGTGAGGCATTGACAGTAAATTGCAGTCGTGAAATATGTAGATTGTGTGCAGTTCCCTTACCACTTGCACTGTAGTGAATGAGTTTTGGTAAGCTCATAGGGATAGTGGTGCTTGTCTAGATTCACACTGTGAGTTAGTGTGTATTTGGGATCAGTGTGAGAGAATCATTTGGTAACATCATGTATTTGCTGACAGATAACTGTTTTAAAATCTGTCATGTTGTGAAGTTTTAGTAGCATTAGAATCCAGTCTTTGCTTATGCGTTGATTAAATGAGTCATGCTTTGACACTGATGTGCTGTACTTAAATATGTAGATTGTGTGCAGTACCATTAACTCTTCCAGACTAGTGAATGAGTTTTGGTAAACTCCTAGGATAGTGTTGCTTGTCTAAAATCACACTGTGAGTCTGTGTGCATTTGGGTAAGGATTGTGAGAGAAGCAATTGGTAACATCGTGTATTTGCTGACAGAGAACTGTTTTAAAACCTGTCATGTTGTCAAGTTTTAGTAGCATTAGAAGACAGTTATGGCTTATGCTTTCATTATATGAGTCAGGCATTGACAGTAAATTGCAGTCGTGAAATATGTAGATTGTGTGCAGTTCACTTATCATTTCCAGTGTAGTGAATGAGTTTGGGTAAACTCCTAGGGATACTGGTACTTGTCTAGAATCACACTGTGAGTCTTTGTGCATTTAGGAACCACTGTGAAAGAAGCGTTTGGTAACATCGTGTATTTGCTGACAGAAAACTGTTTTAAAACTTGTCATGTTGTCAAGTTTTAGTAGTATTAGAAGCCATTCATTGCTTATGCGTTGATTAAATGAGTCAGGCATTGCCATTAAATTGCAGTCGTGAAATATGTAGATTGTGTGCAGTTCCCTTATCACTTCCAGTGTAGTGAATGAGTTTTGGTAAACTCCTAGGGATACTGGTGCTTGTCTAGAATCACACTGTGAGTCTTTGTGCATTTGGGAACCACTGTGAAAGAAGCGTTTGGTAACATTGTGTATTTGCTGACAGAAAACTGTTTTAAAACCTGTCATGTTGTCAAGTTTTAGTAGCATTAGAAGCCAGTCCTTGCTTATGCGTTGATTAAATTAGTCAGGCATTGACACTAAAGTGCAGTCGTGAAAAATGTAGATTGTGTGCAGTTCCCTCACCACTTTCACTGTAGTGAATGAGTTTTGGTAAGCTGCTAGGGATAGTGTTGTTTGTCTAGAATCACACTGTGAGTCTGTGTGTATTTGGGAACCACTGTGAGAGAAGTGTTTGGTAACATCTTGTATTTGCTGACAGATAAGTGTTGTAAAACATGTCATGTTGTCAAGTTTTAGTAGCATTAGAAGACAGTTATGGCTTATGCTTCCATTATATGAGTCAGGCATTGACAGTAAATTGCAGTTGTGAAATATGTAGATTGTGTGCAGTTCCCTTACCACTTGCACTGTAGTGAATGAGTTTTGGTAAACTCATAGGGATAGTGGTGCTTGTCTAGAATCACACTGTGAGTTAGTGTGTATTTGGGATCACTGCGAGAGAAGCATTTGGTAACATCATGTATTTGCTGACAGATAACTGGTTTAAAACCTGTCATGTTGTGAAGTTTTAGTAGGATTAGAATCCAGTCTTTGCTTATGCGTTGATTAAATGAGTCATGCTTTGACACTGATGTGGTGTACTTAAATATGTAGATTGTGTGCAGTACCATTAACTCTTCCAGAGTAGTGAATCAGTTTTGGTAAACTCCGAGTAGAGTGTTGCTTGTCTAAAATCACACTGTGAGTCTGTGTGCATTTGGGTAAGGATTGTGAGAGAAGCATTTGGTAACATTGTGTATTTTCTGACAAATATCTGTTTTAAAACCGGTCATGTTGTGAAGTTTTAGTAGCATTAGAAGCCTGTCTTTGCTTACGCTTTGATTATATGAGTCAAGCTTTGACATAAAAGTGCAGTACTGAAATATGAAGATTGTGTGCAGTTCGCTTACCACTTCCACAGTAGTGAATGATTTTTGGTAAACTCCTAGGTATAGTGGTTGTTGTCTAGAATCACACTGTGAGTCTGTGTGCATTTGAGAACCACTGTGAGAGAAGCATTTGGTAACATCGTGTATTTGCTGACAGATAACTAATTTAAAACCTCTCATGTTGTCAAGTTTTAGTAGCATTAGAAGCTAGTCTTTGCTTATGCATTGATAAAATGAGTCATGCTTTGACACTAAGGTGCAGTACCATGTACTATTCTGTTCACTGTGGCAGAACTGAAAATTTTAAAGTTTTACCTCAGCACTGTCCTAGAAGTAGTCTGATTATTTAGTCAGTTTCTAAGTACCAAATAGATTGCTTCAAATAAAAGTGTTCTGACATACTATACACTTGTCTTTTACACCTTCAATTCCTTAGTCAGTATCCAAAAAACTTCCAGGAAACATCCTGTCACTTCCTGTGCAGTCCTCTAGAGACCCATTCAACAGCATGTACTAATCCGTTGACTGTGCCAAAACTCAAACACTTATAAATTCACTTAGACACTCTCTTTCCAGTACTCTAATGATTCAGTCACTGCCTAAGTATTCATGCACTGAGCCAGGTCTTAGCACATGGACTACGTCAAACCCATATCCACTATGCATGCAGTCCTCTAACTACCTACACACTTGTCTTTCACACCTTCAATTACCCGGTCAGTATCCGTTCACTTCCAGCAAACACCCTGTCACTGCCGTTGTACTCTTCTAGTGACCCATTCAGCATTATGCACTAATCCATTCACAGCGCCAAACCCTAATAAATTCACCCAGGCACTCTCCTTGCAGTACTCTAATCATTCAGTCAGTACCCAAGTACTCATCCAGTGACCCAGGCCTTAGTATATGGACTGCTTCAAACTCTTATCCACTATGCATGCAGTCCTCTAACCACCTATACAATTGTCTTTCTCACATTCAATTCCCTAATCAGTATCCATACACTTCCAGGAAATACCCTGTCACTCCCTTTGCAGTCCTCTAGTGACCCATTCAGCACCATGTACTAATCCATTCACTGTGCTAAAACCCAAACACTTATAAATTCACTGAGATGCTATCTTTGCAGTACTCTAATCATTCAGTCAGTGCCTAAGTATTCATATACTGAGCCAGGCCTTAGCACATGGACTACTTCAAACCCCTATGCACTATGCATGCAGTCTTCTAGTCACCTAGACACTTGTCTTTCACACTTTCAATTTCCTAGTCAGTATCCATACAGTCCAGCACTTGACACTGCCTTTGCACTCCTCTAGTGACCCATTCAGTACCAAGTACTAATCCATTCCCAGTGCGAAAAGCCTAGCACTTATAAATTCACCTAGGCACTCTCCTTGCTGTACTCTAATCATTCAGTCAGTACCCAAGTAGTCATGCAGTGAGCCAGGCCTTAGCACATGGACTGCTTTAAATGCCTATGCAGTATGGATGCAGTCCGCTAATCACCTACACAGTTGTGTTTCACACCTTCAATTCCCTAGTTAGTATTCATACTCTTCTAGCAAACACCCTGTCACTCACCCTGTGTGTCTCCTTATAGTACTGTAATCATTTAGTCAGTTAGCATGTAGTCTTTTAGTGAGGTAGGCTTTAGGGCATGAACTGCTTCGAAGTAGTATGCACTATGCATGTAGTGTTTTAACGATCGTCACACTTGTGGTTCAGGGCTATAGTTTCTTAGTCAGTTTTTATATAAAATGTGTTTGTACAGTAATGGAATAGTATAAATTTGAAAGTTAATAATATACGTTTATTTGTGATTCTTTTTTACAGATACAGAACAGGATTGTTTCTCATCTGTTTGCACTCTTCTCGTGCAAGATTGTTTGGATGAAGGGTCCTTAGGTGCTTCATCATACTTGCTGTGCCGCACGAGTATTTTTTGTTACGATCCCCTCGTAACAGAACTCTTTGGCAAATCTTGCGAGTGAAGAAGGTGGCATTGGTCTTTGTTTGCTCCTTGGAAAAAGTAAAACATTTCCTCACCACTGAAGAAAAACGTTGTTGGTGTGGTGACTTCTGCAAAACATTTTCTTCAGAATCGGTAAATATTTTAAAGCGGCAACATTTACAGTTTTTGTAAGTTAAACGTATAAAATTTTGTTAGCTGTATGCATTTTATATATCTGTGACTTGTTTCTATGGTATTTTGTTGAGAATACCATGTTGTTGTTTTTTTTTAACAATCTTTCTTATTTTCGAGGTCTGTCGTCGACATCCATTGTCCCCACAGTAGTGTTCCGCCTTGGTGTTTTTTGTTATTGTTGTCACATTTTGTTTATTAGTTTATTGTTCATATATATGTTAATAAAAAAACGTTTGAAAATAGATTTTGTTTATATATTTATTATTAGAAAAAATAAAGTTTGGAAAAAAAATTAATAACATTTTTGGTTGTTCTCTTAACTGCTGTGTGACTCTTTCTTGTTCTTATTACTGTTATTTGATGGAGTCCACCATGGTGACTTATCTCAACTTTACTGCCGTTAAAGTGCTGATAATGAAATGGAGAGTAGCCGTTCCCGTGCAAAAAGACACGAGGTGCACCTTTGCGATTTATTCTAAATACTAAAATCCTGTATTGTATTGCAGTGAGGTATTGGCTGCACTTACAGTGTACACACAAAATCTATTAAGATATCTCATTGTATTTATATTGATTGGCAATAGTGCGTCAGGTGCTGGATCTTGATGAGATACACTGCTCGGTTCGTATATTGTTGTGCACACGAAAAAAATCACATCACAACTTTCACACCAATTGCAATGCGAAACAAATTCCGGCGATAAGACACGTTAGCATCAGGGATTTTACACCTGCTTTCTGCTGGTGTTAAGCAGGACAACTACCTGCACCATGAAAGGGAACACAGCCAAGAGCGACACCAGAACACCCACAGGTGCCATAGAGTCAATGAGCATGACACAGGGATACCCATGAGGGCCAGAAGACTCATCTCAACAACTCCAGGACCGCCAATGCCCCCCAAACCCACATCTTAGTAAATGTGTCCCTGTGGTCATTGACTTAGCATGATAGGCACGAGCCCTGCAACATCACAGTGTGCTGTCACCTCAGCGTTGGCAGTGAGCCTGGATGTGTAGCTACGTACGCATCCTCCTGCATGCCCAACTGGCGTGTGCTGGTCTGTTGTTCACTGGTCAGTGCAGGGGTGTGCCTATCTGGCAAGGGGAACGGGGTGTCTCGGACATGTCCGTGGGTTAAGCAAAAGGTCTCCCTAGTTCAACTGAGGCCCTAGAGGAGGGAGAGGACACAGCAAAATGAAGTATAAACCTCTAAACCGGCCTATACACTTCTTTGATATTGATCTATTCAGATTCTGCATTCACCGATCATAATGTCAAGGATAAATTACATTACGTTTTTACCAAAACACAGTCCATCTATTTAGATTTTTAAACAAAAGACAATTTTTATTATTTCTTTTGATGTGTTTTATGATTTACACATAACTTAAGACAAAAAGAAACATTTTTTTGTTTTACATTTGTAAATTTTAATACAAACAATTTACACATTTAATATAGAAAGAAAAGAAGAGACATCCTAGACATCTGTGGTATGCAAAAACATTTACTAATCACTCATACTTACAGTCATACAGTAAAGATGAGAAAAGAAATGAGAAGGAGAAAGAGAAAAAGAACTCTTAGATTGGTCAGATTTTTTCAATATACAGAGTAAGAAGGTTGTCGGTTTTCAGTATCTCTGTGTTGGAAATTATTGTCGCGGTCAACGCGCGTTTCAGTGGGAAAGCCACCTTCTTCAGGACCAACTGCAAAGTATTAGAGGGTGAAATACACATAAGTGATGTCTGGGTGTCTGTGAAATAAACACATTGAAGCATGATGAGCACGCTCTTAAATTAATAGGAAGTAATCTCCTTTGAAAGTATATGCATTCCTGACCATTTGTCATTTCAATTTTTTGTTTATTTCACAGACACCCAGACATCACTTATGTGTATTTCACCCTCTAATACTTTGCAGTTGGTCCTGAAGAAGGTGGCTTTCCCACTGAAACGCGCGTTGACCGCGACAATAATTTCCAACACAGAGATACTGAAAACCGACAACCTTCTTACTCTGTATATTCAAAAAATCTGACCAATCTAAGAGTTCTATTTATCTTTCTCCTTCTCATTTCTTTCCTCATCTTTACTGTATGAATGTAAGTATGAGTGATTAGTAAATGTTTTTGCATACCACAGATGTCTAGGATGTCTCTTCTTTTCTTTCTATATTAAATGTGTAAATTGTTTGTATCAAAATGTACAAATGTAAAACAAAAAAATGTTTCTTTTTGTCTTAAGTTATGTGTAAATCATAAAACACATCAAAAGAAATAATAACAATTGTCTTTTGTTTAAAAATCTAAATAGATGGACTGTGTTTTGGTAAAAACGTAATGTAATTTATCCTTGACATTATGATCGGTGAATGCAGAATCTGAATAGATCAATATCAAAGAAGTGTATAGGCCGGTTTAGAGGTTTAAACTTCATTTTGCTGTGTCGGACATGTCCGTGTACAGGAAGTGCGGTAAGTATGTCTCTGTGTTCTGGTGTGTCCTGTTACAAGAGCCGCAGCAGTCGATGTTGTAAAGTGGCATGCAACACCTCCAAACGGCACTCTGATGTTGTAGTTGGAATGTAGCAGGACATGCGCAAATAGGCATTAAAATGGCGTGCCATACGAGTGCACGAGATACAACAGCTCACCGTACAAAAGTGTGGGGGCTCATGGCAGGGAGGAGCAGCCGTTTGGCAACATAACACACAGTGAACTCGACCATGTGCCACATGCTGGGCATCTCATCCATGATGACCACGGTCGTAGACATCCCACAACACCAACGACTGGCCTTTGTACACATCCTGTATGAATGCAGCGTGGTTTTCACTTCTATGCTCGTTCAGTGGTGTGATGTTGGCAGGTTGTGTGACTTGTGCTCCTTGTTGGTGTGTTTCATTTTGGCCATTGTTAGTCTATATGTGTGTTGTACTTAATTGTGCATGTGTGTTCTATTCTGCCCATCTCCCCCCTCCCCCACTCCCTGCTTCTTCCTCTTCCTAGTGCTGCTGTGTCTATAATTTTGTTGCTGCACACATAAATACATGTAAAGAATAAATTAGAATAGTTCCTTGATTCTTTTAGGTTTCAAAACTTCTCTATTGGTTTCTTTTTAATTTTCCATATGAACTGTTTTTTTTAATATTCAACAACACATAGAAGTCAGAAGTGCAACGTATTCTATCAACACACTTTCTAGAACATTCTACAATACGTGCAGGTTAAAAGTTCATCAATTTTTTACAACTGTACGATTTTTTTTTGTAAAATTTTCTTGAACATTTAACGACACGTGTGGTTGAGCTGAGCAAATTTTATCCTATGATATATACTCCACGTTGAAACTGCTTTTTCTTAACCAATTACAAAGATGCTTTTCCACAAAACTAATATGCACCCTACTTTTAAAAAAGAATGGTTTTCATGATATCTTCAGAGATAAGTTATAGATAGGAATTAGCATTTAAAAAACCTTTGAAATTCACTGAAAAAAACATAGGTTTCATGCACGTTATAGTTAGGAATTGGCATTTAAAAAACCTTTGAAATTCACTGAAAAACCAAAAGGTTTCAGGGGCGTTATAGTTAGGAATTGGCATTTAAGAAACCTTAGAAATTCACTGAAAAAAACATAGGTTTCAGGGGCGTTATAGTTAGCTGGACATTTCCCTTGTACAAAACCCTAGAAATTCCCCTGTTATAGTTAGTTCAGCTAACTATAACTCGCGCCCCCGCAGTGCACTGCTGATGACGTCACATATTACATCACTCATGACATGGCCAGTGACATCACTGAGGACATCACTGATGACATCTCAAATGACATCACTGATGACATCACTGATGACGTCATCCATGTGATAAATTAGTGCATCTTCTCACACCCTAATATAACCTTTGTTACACCGACTCAAAATTTCAGACGGCCATTTTGACAACCAAAGATACTCCAATACCAATAACTACTCACCCACTCATTGACTTTTAGGTCTACATACATGTCCACTCACTCACCTCTACAGTCACTCATACTTACAGTCACTCTGTGCATTTATACACCTATATAGACACTCACACACCGCCAATCATCCATTGAGGTACTGACACATCTAGTCAGTCATGCAAATAATTAATCACAGTCCAATTTACTCACCTATACAGTTAAACACACTCAAGTTCACTTACTCATAAAAATACTAACAAATTCTGTGTCTTCCTGCAGAAAAAACAAACAGCACATGACACAGATATCCTTGCACTATGGCGTATACAGCCACTCCCAAAATCTCACACACTCAGATATAGATAGTTATTTACTCTTACACACATATACAATGCGTTTCACATATGTAGTTACTGACACATGTAAAACTGAGATATACATTCAATCACTAACACACCCATACATACACTCACCCAACCATACAGTCCATCACAGATGCACTCTTAAAACCATGCACCCAGTAAATCACCTACTCACACTAGTCACAGAGTCACACACACCCTACCAACACAAACACTCAGGCACCCATACAGATACTCAGACAACTAATCAATAACCCATATAGACACTCATATAGCTATTTACAGAACCATGCAGCCACTTATCCACCAACACACAGACACATACAGACATTCACACAGTTTAGTCACTAGTCTGCAGTAAGATACATTTAATGACTCACTTATAGAGTCAGTTACGCACCTAGAAAATCATCCATTCACACACTTGTACACCCACTTATTCTTCAACAGGCCTTTCCCTATATATATTAAACATAATAAAACTGTTCAGAAACACATACTCAATGGATGATGTCATCAGTGATGTCATCAGTGATGTAATTTGAGATGTCATCAGTGATGTCACTGATCATGTCATGAGTGATGTAATATGTGACGTCATCAGCAGTGCATTGCGGGGGCGCGAGTTATAGTTAGCTGAACTAACTATAACAGGGGAATTTCTAGGGTTTTGCACGAGGGAAATGTCCAGCTAAGTATAACGCACCTGAAACCTATGATTTTTTCAGTGAATATCTATATATATATATATATATCCAAAGAAAGATTCACTCCAACAGGAAGGAACCGGAGGGACACAAACGGGGAGCCAAGAAGAAAACCTTTATTCCAGGACAGGCGTCAAGACGCGTTTCGGGTTAAGTCCCTTTCTCAAATGCCATACACTGAATACTACTTCCTGTTACTTTTCTATGATCCATCTCGCTGCCATTGGTTGAGCAGCCCAGCTGAGCCGATTCGTCTCCTGAACACTTAGACGCCGCCTCATCCAGAAGACTGCGTTTACCAGCATGAACCATCTTGGCTGCCAGGTAAGTGTTTTGCTGCCGGCTCATGGAAACTGTTGAATAGTTTGCTGGCGATCTCGACGAAGTATGTGTAGGTGCAGTTCCCATCACACAGTGTCCCTGCTGCAAAGAGGTTTCTCCCTGGCCCCCTTGACGTCTCACCACTTGTATCAAAGTCCCACAGTGGTTTGAGACTAACTTAAGTAAGTTTGTCCCTCCATGAAATCACGGGCTGCGCAGGCAACAACGCTGCTGTGTCCTTTGGTTAGCGGGGGCCTGGGCTCACCAATATCTTGGAAACAAAGAGGAGACTGCATATACATATGAGACACACATATATATCAGCAAACCCGTCACTACAATCTCCAAAAGAACCGGGCACAGACTCCAATTGTATGTTCTCTGCTTTTATTTCACCATATCTGCCATTACATGTTTCAGCCACACACACATGCAGCGTTAATGGCATTCCAACTATATAGCAGTCACATGATCAATGGAATCTTGTGGAGGGACCGGTATAAATGTAGACTTCAGTTTGAAAGGGGTTTCTGCCTCCCAATACACATTTAAGGAAAACATATCAATTATTTCTTGCATTGTTACTGGGTCAGTGGTCTCAGAGGTTTCATTCTCCATCTCTCTTAAGTCCCGCATGAGCCGCAAGTCTTCAATCTGTAATTGATTTTTGCCACATTAGAATGAATCGCTCTACACTTGAGTTTTTGTGGATGGAATTTTACCAATTTTAACTTGCCTATCCATTCAAAAATATCGACTCTCGTTTGGCTGCAGTTAAGAGAGCTCACAGGACCGAAAGTTAAGCCAAGCAACAGAATTTGAACTTCTGCTTTGTTTAATTCTACATCTGAGTGGTTGACGACTGTATTGCTGTTGTAAAGATTTATTTTCACCTCAGTTTCATTTGTTGTTGTTTTGTTCCTCCTGTTGTGTTTCTCCACTCTTGCTGTGGTTTTGTTTCTCCTTTGTCTGCCCAGAATTTTTGACCTCTCATTGGAGTGTCAGGCTGTGATCTAAGTGTAAAAAGTCTAATTCCTCAATAAGTGATAATTTTGTTTACACGCTTTTCTGGCCTCTTGCAGCTCTTCCATCCTCAGAATCGATTTCACTTTCAGCAGCTGAGCTGAATACCAATACCGTTCCACTCAGTTTATCATCTTGCATGGTCCTTTTGCTATCCATAAGCCTGTTTGGGGAGAGGATGTGGCACAGCGGACAGAACTGCTTGACTCAGGATCTGGGGATCCGGGCTTGAGTCTTGGCATCAGCACAACATCCTGTGATTCTAGGCAAATAACTTAATCTCCCTGTGCCCATGGACAGCACCTGGATACCCTCATGGGTGAAAAGCTGTGCTATAGAAATCTACACATTTTAGGAACTTTGGGGAACATTATCAAGCCAGTTATTGCTGTGTTAGCGGCATTTTCTTGCCGCTAACGCATTTTTATCGCCCTATCACCAAGATGTTGTTAACAAGCGTTAGCGACAGCTTTTTGGCTGTAGAAATCGTTTTTACTATCGCCGTGCATGGCAACGATAGTTACCGCTAATGATATGCAAAGTAGGCGTACCCTCTCAGAATTTCATGAAAAAAGTTGCTAACACACCATCGCACTATTACCAATGATGTCCTGGACCCACAAATTGATAAAAAAAAGTTCCGCTCAGGCCCCTTAGCTGCGGGAAAATAAGACCTGGAAAAAACAGGTCTAAAAAATGAAAAGTGGTGATAAATGGAGGCATATAAGGGAGACCAGCACAGACCCACACCTGAAGACCCACAGACACCATGACATTGCTAATCACTCAGATCAGAGTCCCAGGAAGGCAGCAACCACCACAGCCACTGCCATCTCCCCCAGGACCACAACCAAGGCAGCGCCAAAGACGACAGCGGGCCCTGCGCAGACGTCTCAGCCTCGCAGACCTGATGCCAGAGGATGTCATTGCCCAGGCTCAAAAAGACATCCATTCAACACATCCTGAACCAGATAACCCACAGGCTGACGCCACAAACATAGTGGAGAACCAACATCCCTCCGCAGACAAAGCTGCTGGCCGTGCTGCATATGTTGGCCTCTGGGACCTTTCAACCAACAGCGGCCAGAGTAGGATGAGTCTCACAGGCAGCCTTCTCAATCTTCCTCCCAACTGTCTTGGATGGCATACTCAGCCTGATACCCCAGCAACTTCACTTCCCCAACACTGTGCAGGAACAGATTGAGACCAAGCAAGGATTCTGCACCATAGATCGGATTCCCACAGGTGTTGGGCCCAATTGACTGCACTAATGCCCTATGTGTGCCCCCTGCAGACAGTGCACACATATACCACAACAGAAAGCAAACCCATTCCATGAATGTGCAGGCAATAGTGGACCACCGGGGACTGTTGACCAATGTCATAGCCAAGTTCCCAGGGAGTGTGCATGATTCCTACATCTTCCGACAGTCCATCAAAAACCAGTGCTTCCAGGATGGCACATATGGAAATGCAGTACTTGTTGGTAAGTACTAACTGAACACACCACACGCATCATCCCCACATTCACGCAACTCACAATTTTGAGAATGGACATGTTACAATCACACATACAACATGTCAATCAACATGCCCACAAACCAGACCCAACAACACCAAGAACAGTTCGAACTGTGGCTAGATATGTAGACAAACCATCCTCCAATGCCCAGGCCCTGTGCCACCGATAAACAAATGTGGTGAGTGGTGGGAACCATGCATGGAGCGATGGAGGCACAAGATCCATAATGAAAGTAGGAACACAAGGGCCAGTGCGTAGGTGTTGTGCTGGGCAGTTGGGAGTAAGCTGACTGCAGATGTGCCCATGTTGGTAGCCCAGCCTGATGGCATTGACTGTGTGAGTCACTGTTACACCCGACAATGTATGGATCTATGTGAAGGCTGAATGTAGGATGCAGAGGCTGGCGAAGCAGCTGCAGGCCACTGTGTACACCTGTAGGTACATGGAGATGGAGGAGTCTAAAATGGGGCACAGGTACTTAGATTTGGTTTGGGGGCATCCGAAAGCGTTGAAACACCAGGTGATGCCACATGCTTATAGTTCTGTTACGAGGATGAAGACTCATGTCTCCCCTGCATATAGCACACCCCACCTGTTGATCATACAAGTTGGAAATCACAGCAACCCCACCCGGAAGAGCAGTCTGGTGTGAGGCAGTATTGTTGATGTTGATTATGGGCATTTTGTAGGTGTCACTGGTGCTGTTTTCTGGTAACCCGAAGCTTGCCCTAGCTCCACTCCATGTGTCAGCAGCTACATCGGCCAAGTCTGAGGTTGGTGCTGACCGAGTTGGCATTCATTGCCTGACATATTTTGCAGTTGCAAAGTGGGACAAGGGTGCTTGAGCAGTTGGAGATACATTTATCTGGAAAATGTGGCCTAGCGCCATTGTTGACGACTGAAGTGTTGTGGTTGTTGCTATCGATGGTATTGTGTAGCATCTCATTGGTGACTGATCTACACCAACTTTGTGGGGGCCTGCATGTGGTCAATGGTGGTTTGGGGTACATCAACAAGGTAGAGCATGTGTAAGTGGTCACATGGACATGTGCGTTTAGTGGGCCCAAGGAACTGGACTAAATCCACACATGCAAAGAAACCGCCAAAAGTGTGCTCTGCCTTGTGGATCAGTGTGCTGAAGATCGGGACAGTCTGATGTCAGCTAATATTTCCCTGAGTCAAATGTGAGTTGGAGGCTACACTCACAAATGAGTACGTAGTCCACGTAGTGGACAGTGTTGCGTCTGATGATGCAGATGGTGTGGGTGAAGCGTACCTGACTGAAATGTGCCCTGCATGCGAGGGGGCTGATGACTGTAGATATGTGGCTGCTCGGGGCAGGAAGCAGCATGTGTTGTGCATTGGGGCATATCTGGCAGCAGCAACAGCAGCACAACTGAACATGAACACTGTCTGTTGTGGCCTATTGCCATTTCAACGTTCACATGGCATTGACAGTGAGGAGGGTGGATGAGTGTCATCTATAGATGGGAGAAGAGCCAGTCATGCAACCACACAGCACACATAATTGAAGATGCCTGGGGGAGGGAGTGTCAACAGTGAGTCAATTCAATTTTCATTGATGCCTGTAATCATTCAGAAGCAACACATGGCTAACATGAAATCCAACATAATACAAATGACACACCACAAAATCGTCTACACCATCAACACAGCCGGCACAAACAATAATGTAAACATCTTGCTATTACATGTTACAGGTGACCAAGGATATGCACTATGCCCGTGGATGATGACACCCCTACGAAACCCCACCACCGAGGCCCAGAGACGGGAAACATCGTTTACATCGCATTCAGTACACCGCGATGCTGTTACATCGCGGTCGTTACAACGAACGCGATGTAACCAAGCGATGCTATTACAACGCAAGTCTTTACATCGACTTTTGCTAGATGGCGTGCTAACATTTCAAATAGTGTAGCTTACTATCCCAACACCTTCCCTACTGTTAAGTGGACTGGAGTTGGAATAGTAAATTACGCTTTTCTAATGTTAGCACGCCATCGAGCGCAAGTCGATGTAAAGACTTGCGTTGTAATGGCATAGCGTAGTAACATCGCAGTCGTTGTAACAACCGCGATGTAACTGCACGTGTTGTAATGACTCGCGTTGTTACGTCATACATCCCCCAGAGACAGTATAATGCGTCCCACAGACGCACCCGGTGTATTGTGGCACGCACATCACATGTGGCAGACTGCTGTACAGCCCTGAAATTGTCAACAAAATCATCCTTGCATGTTCTGTATTGCACAACATATGTGTATGTACAAATGCTCCATGGATCCAAGTGCCTGCTGCACCGGACGATGACCAGGATGATGCTGAAGATGAGGCAGGTGGCGCACACCCCACAGTAAATGCAGCAGGAACTGCCCGAAGGGATAGAATAATAAACAATTTCTTCAATTGAACAAATCACATTGTGACAGTCCCCCTACAATGTATCTCATAGCAAAGTGACCGCAATCATGGTGTGTGCCAGTAACATAATATACACACAAAACCTGTCTGCTTGTTGTTGTCTAGCATGGGTACATCACTCTGAAAAGGGTAAGTTGCACAAAACGTGCAATGAAAATAACAATACTTCCTCAATGCTGGGAATGTGTCCTCAGTACAGAGCTGCTTTTCAGTGTGTCTAATGTGTAAGATTAGAGTCTACATGGGCCAAATTGTGCTACCCAATACATAATTTTTGGCGTGTCCTTTGTGCATATAAGTCAATATATGTTGTCGTCTGTGAATAAATGCACAATTGTAGTCTGTTGGCAGTGGTCAATAATTCATTAGAGTGTGTACCTTCAATCAATCAATCAATCAGGGGGTTCATATAGTGCGTTGCTCTCCCGTGACGGGCTCTAGGTGCTGGGGGGGAGGAGGTGTTAAGCCGAAAAGCCAGGTCTGGAGGTTCTTCATGATGGTGTGCAGGGTCGGGGAGCATCTGATGTTAGCTGGGAGCTTGTTCCAGGTCTTGCCTGCGATGTAGGAGAAAGTTCTACTGCCAGCTCTGTCTCTGCGGATGCGTGGGCTCTCTGCCAGGGCAAGGTCGGCGTAGCGCAGGTTACTTTTGGGTGCGTGGAAGGATACTCCCTTGTTGAGGTATTTGGTTCTGATGTTGTGGAGGGATTTGTAGGTGTGTGTGAGGAGTTTTAAGCTTACTCACTTCTCGACAGGGAGCCAGTGGAGGTCTCTTAGGTGTTGGTTCATGTGCTTGTGCCGTGGGGTCCTGAGGACGAGTCTGGCTGTGGCGTTCTGGATGGTGTGGAGCTTGTGCAGAAAAGTTCTGTTGATTCCGGCGTTGAAGGCGTTGCCGTAGTGGAGTCTGCTGGTAATGAGTGTGTGGGTGAAGTTCTTTCTGCATTTGGGGGGATCCATTTGAAGGTCTTAGGAAGAATGCGAAGGCAGTTGAAACTGGTGTAGTTGACGGAATTGATATGGTGGGTCATGGTGAGGGAGGAGTCAAGGCTGATGCTGAGGTTCTGTGCATGGTCTTTAGGGGTGGGTAGCGCCCTGAGGGTGGAGGGCCACCAGGTATTGTCCCAGGCCTGAGATGGAGGGTCAGAGGATGAGGCCCTCAGTCTTCTCAGAGTTGAGCTTCAGGCAGCTATCTTTCGTCCTTCATTCCTTCCTGGAAGCAGCATCTGGTGCCTTTGGGGTTCTTTGTGAGGGAGAACATGAGCTGGGTGTTGTCGGCGTAAGCCCATGCTGTATGACGATGGTGGCGACGGGGGCCATGTAGATGTTGAAGAACGTGGGGCTGAGCGAGGATCCTTGGTGTACTCCGCAGTTGGTGTCCATGGGTTTGGAGAGGAAAGGAGGGAGTCTGACCCTCTGGGTTCTGCCTGGAGAGAAAGGATTGGATCCAGTTGAGGGCGGTTCTTCGTATCCCTGAGTTGTGAAGTCTGGCCGTGAGAGTACAACATGAGGCGGTGTCAAAAGCTGCAGAAAGGTCTAGTAGGATGAGGGCTGCAGTGTGTCCCTGGTCGAGTAGCATGCAGATGCCATCCGTGGCGGTGAGGAGGGTGGTGCTGGTGTTGTGGTTGCAGCGGAATAAAGACTGGGAGTAGTCTAGGGTGGAGTTCCCTTCGATGAAGGAGGTCAGCTGAGCATTCACGAGTCTCTCAGCAACTTTGGCAGCGTAGGGTAGTAGAGAGATGGCCCGGTAGATTTTCAGGTCCGTCAGGTTGGGCGTGGGTTTCTTGAGGAGGGGTGTGATCTCTACCCACTTCTATTCATCTGGGAAGATTCCTGTATTGAACAAGGCCCTGATGGTCCGTCCTAGTTTGGGTTCGATGGTGGCAGCGGCCCTGGGGTGGATGTGCGCTGGGCAGGGATCTGTGGTGGGTCCTGAGCGGGTGTTCTTCATGGTTGCGGTGATGTGTCCAACGGTGGCGTGGTTCCAGGTGTTGATGATTGGCTTGTTGTCGGTGGTGGTGAGGGGGGTGGGGTCCGGCGTCTGTTTGCTGAAGTTGTCATACAGGGCCTTGATTTTCCCATGGAAGTGGGAGCTGAGCTTGTTTTCCGAGTTCCTGGGATGTTGTGACATCTGTGGCTTCGCTGGGGGGTATGGTGAATTGCGTATGCCATTGAAAAGTTCTTTGGCGTTGGTTGCGTTGGTGTGGATTGTGTTCTTGATGAAGAACCGCTTGGTGTCTCGTATGCGCAGGCGGTATACCTTCAGGGTGCTACTGTGGCTGGTCAGGTCTTCCGGGGGTGTCGTTTGGCGGGGTGGCGGAGGGGTGCGAGCTTGTCGGCACAGTTGGAGATCCAGCGGTGAAGTTCTTTGGCTGCGGAGTTTGCGTCGGTTGTGGCGGAGGGGGGCAGTGGAGCAGGGTGGTGTTGTGGTGTTACTCTGTTTCACTCTTATGCACTGCATCACACACGATATCTGTTCACATCTGTAGTATCCTATAGAGCTCCACACGTATATCATATTGTATTGAAAACATCCGCACGCTCCCCTCTCTCAGAGAGAGGGTTGTGGCCCTTGGTTGCACTACAGTGCACGGAAGACAGCGTCAGCACAAGTCGTGGCTGCAACGGAACCGCGCAATATCGCAATCCTGTTTGCCCTCACGGAGTTCCAAATCGGAACCTCGAAGGTATTATCCTTGACATAGTTCACATGAGTAGTACTTGAACTTCCACCTGATTTTGGACATTATCCATATTTCTCACTTTATTCTCACCTGAGGTCGGGAAGAAAGCCCCCCGACCCGACAGGGCTAACTAGGGGCTGAAACATGTCGACCGACTACTCAGACTAAAACTGCAGCAGATTCTTTATATGTCCTTTCTGCAACTAGCTGTTTTTTACTTTTTTCCCTGCACCTAACGGAATAAAAATTGAATAAAGGAAACCAACATGCCCAGGCTCATTGGAGCCCCTTACCAACACCCAGGAGCACCGGCAGCAGCAAGAAGAAAGCCCAACCACCGCCAGGGACCAGTGTGAATGCGACTTAGTAGTGAATCTAAGTAGGTGGATTCTGATGTCTGATGAGCAGATGGTACTCAATAGAGGTTTGGGTTTTGTCTCCACCTTCAGTGGGGACCCCTTTCAGACCCAGTGTGAACTTGCCAAATTCTTTTGTAAAATATGTCTGCATTATTTCTTCAAAGACAAAACAGCAATGTCTTCAGAAATGGAAGATGTAAATACTGGGCTGAAATTTTTTTCCACTTTTAACCCACCGGCGCATACTGTACCGTCTCAAATTTTGACTTTTGAGAAGGCAGTAGTTGAAGATGTGACCACAATGAGCATGACGGAGAGGAGATCTTACAGCAACCTTCCAAGAAAAGAACAACAGGCACTGAGCACTTTGACAATGGACGACCAAATAACCATCAAACCGGCGGATAAAGGCAGTGCTATAGTCATTCTAGACACCAACGTGTACCACGCAGAATGTCTATGACAACTAGAAGGCAGAAGGTTCTACCACCCTTGAAATCTGACCCTACTGAGATGATTAAGAGGGTTATCACTGATATGGTGGAGGAAGCAACCAATGAAGGTTAGATTACTACCCATGAAGCCGCATTTTTACAAATTGAACATCCAGTGATACCATATTTTTATACACTACAGAAAGTGCATAAACAACAGAGACCACCACCTGGTCGACTGATTATATCTAGCTTGGGCACCATTCTCGAACCACTATCCACTTTTGTGGACTATTTTCTTAGACCCCTGGTTAAAGAGATGCCCACGTATCTTCAAGATAAAAATGACATCCTACATCTGTTGCCTCAAGTTGAATTCGATATGGACACTGATTTCTTTATCTTGTTTGATGTCGATTCTCTTTACACCTCCATCCCCCAAGATGAGACCTTGAACGCCATCGCACAACTGTTATCAATAGAGACTTAGATTCCATCACTCCTGTACAATTCATCATGGCCTGCGCCCAGTTGACCATGAAAGAAAACTTTTTTCAGATTTGAGGAGACCATCTACCTCCAAATCTCGGGGACCAGCATGCGCAGCGTTTTGCGCCGAGCCTGGCTAATCTGTACGTTCACGTATTTGAACAGGAGCATATCCTGTCTGAAGCCAATCCCTTCCATGACTCCATTCGTCTATGGAAGCGAAACATCGACGATAAGTTGGTTGTCTGGCAAGGGAACACTGAATCCACCCTTCAGTTGCAAACTTGGCTGAATACTAGGAACAATTTCCTTAGATTTACGGTGGAGTTCAACAAGCACAGGTTACCGTTCCTTGATCTCTCTATATTCTCTACACCAACAGGCTTGGAGAGCGAACTGTACAGGAAGCCTATGGAATTCTCTCCTCTGCTATGACAGTCATCATCCCAAGTCACTTCGGGACAACCTACCATACGGTCAATTTCTTTGGTTACGGAGGAATTGCTCTACTATAGAGATATATAATGACCATGCAAAAATATTATCTAGACAACTACAAGCTAGAAAGTATCTGAAGAGATTGGTGCGGCGCTCTCTCAAACGAGCAACAAATAATAATCGAGAGGCGCTTTTGGATCTACCCACACCGAAACCACCTATGACTAGATTAACATTCGTCAATACTTTCAGCACACTGTCTAATGCAGAGGTCTTCAAACTTTTTTGCTTTCTGCCCCCCCTAAGCAAGTTGTTTTGAAGTCGGGCCCCCCTCCAAAACCTTATGAGAAGGATTGGGGGAGCGGTAGAAACGGGCTGAGCACAAGGGGCAAGACTTAAGAGATCATTTCAGTGGTACTGTAGATCACAGTCCACACTGCATGTGAGACATATAAAACAGCAAATACATCGAACAAAACCACTAATTGACCCAAAAATACTGTTCCCCATAATTGGGTTGTTGTGAGCCCCTCACACTACTGGGCCCCAATGCAACTACGCCTGCAGCACCAATGATAACTGAAGCTCTGCATAGCAGGATATCACCTCTGCTGCTTTCACCTCTTCCCCACTTTGCTTAACCATCATGCGAACTTTGCAGCAGGCTCTCTGTCCCTTTCAAGAAGAAACAGAGGCTACCACATAATATCCCTCTTTTTTCTGCAAGGGTGCCCTAAAGTAACATATGACAAAAAGTCCTCTTGACCCCTTTTTAAAGTGATAATTGTGTTGCAGTGTGCCCCTCGGAAACCTAGACTGCTGCACCTACTTCACAAATGATAGCCCGCTTTGCATGGCAGAAGCTATCTCCTCTGCCATTTGTTAAAAACTGGGCTCCCATTTTGCCACACCCCCTCCCTGCTATCTCTCTGTGGCTAAACTAAGGTGCCTTCTCTGCTTCAATGTTCCCATCCCTTGAGCCATTGCTCTGAGGCTGAAAGCAACTCTGACATACAAGTGTGTATTGGGCCCTAATGCAAGCCAAGGAGGGTGGAAAAACTGCCATGATTGCAGTTTACTTGGCTCCTCATGCCATGGGGCCCTGGTGCCACTCTACCTGCAGCACCAATCATACTTTCTGGCCTCGAGTGTGGAAAAGAAAAGCAGTAAGGGTGATCCGGGCTCTAATGCTGGCAAGGACCATGGGCCCCCAGAGCACCTTGTTCACAGTAAGGAAGAAATAATTGAGGGACTGTGGTCACTTACACCCTTGCCTTAGTATGTTACACTAATGATTGTGATGACCCTTTTAAAAATAAAAGAATAAAAAGCCCATATATACCGCACCCTTCCTAGGGGCCATCTCTCTGAGGAAGTCATCTCTGTTAATTTGTAAATGAAAAAATTAGCCCACACATAGTGCCCCTTGTCATGAGCCATATCTTTGTCACTACCCATGGATCTTGTTCCTTTTGTGTTTCTCCTCTGTCGTTACTAATTAATAATGACATATATTCACAGTGCTTTCTGTCGCAGGCTGGGACTTCATAGCACTATAAATACATAAGTCAGTATTCCACACTGCGCCAACTAGGATACGATTCTGTACCTGTCTGGTCTCACACACAAACCCACAGACATCTACAGTGATCACATTTTAACCAACTGAGATGTCACATTTGGCACAATAAGATTACTTTTCTTTTTTGGTAGTTTTATATAGTGCAAATTTGACCTGAGATGTTGCAGCACTTTATATGAGCACATATTACATTACACAAGGTCACGTTCATTTGTAGGCACGGGAGAATAAATGATTTGCCCAGAAAAACAGGACCTTTAACTTGCGTTTATTTTTTTTTCATTGTGTGTGGGTTACTTGTTTGCCTTTCTAATTGCGTATAAAAAAACAAAATCCTTGCAGAATTGTTTGTTCTTCTTAGCCACCTCGTTGACCCTGCCACCACACTCAATGACCCCAGCCCCCATATGGAGGGGTTTCTATACTTTCACTTCAAGCCTGTTTGTAAATGAAAACGGCATGGAAATGCACCAAATAAAGAAGGCCACACTTCCAGGCGATCTTCATTTACAATTCTTTGCTGAGGCATTTGCGCCCCCCTCGGAATGCAGTCACGGACCCCCAGGGGGGCGCGCCCCACAATTTGAAGACCTCTGGTCTAATGGGATCCAACGCAGCGCACGCAAGCATTGGTGCATACTAAACATTGGCAAGCAAAAGATCCCTTTACCATTATCTCTTTCAAGAGAAGTACCAATCTGCGTGATAAATTGGTCCACAGAAGACCCAAAACACAACTATCTCATACATTGGGAACTATGTGGGACCTTCCAGTGGTTCACGGACATTTCCACTCTGGGTCCTGCACAGCATGGCCACAGACTCCACAGTCTAAGACAGTGGACATAGGCACAAATATACCTTGGGTGCAAAATAAATTCACTAGTTGCAACAGCGACAAATTGATTTATTTGATTACATGTCCCTGTAAATATATCGTTATGTGGGCATGACCACCCGCAAAGTGAAATCAAGATTTCTGGAACACAAGAGCAAAATTAGGTGCAAAAAACAATCCACAAGACTGATGAAACACTTTATTGACCTCAAGCACAACAATGAAGAATTTACATGGACTGTGCTAGAGCAACCGTTCATCCCCAGCCACATTACTGATGTGCCTAGGTTTCTGTTCATGAAAGAACAGAGGTGGGGCTTCAAACTGCAGTGTGACAAGCTAGGGCTCAACGATGAGATACCGTGGACCTCTTTGTAACCCTGCTTGACCTCCGAACTGTGACCAGTTTTTTGTGTAGCTACCTTATACATACATAAACAGTGAGATATGCTTCTCATCCATACCACCGAGGGTTTTGCTTCTTCTTTTTTCTGACGTTTTTTCTGACGTTTTTCTGGCCTTTTTCTGACGTTACTTTGGTTAAAGAAACACGCTATAACCATGTTGTTGAACTACATTTCCCATGAAGCTCATGCCTTCATGTAGTCTTTGCAAAAACTAGGTTTTCCTTACATCATACTCCTTAAGAAATAGTCCTGCATCAACACTATAAAACTCACTTGTCACCATGTACTGGTCTCAATTGTTAGAATTACGCCATTATTTTGGCGCTTTATCTTTGCATTTTTATTTACTAGAGAGACATATTGGTGTTGAACTATATTTCCCATGAAGCTCATGACTTCAAGTAGCTCTAGCAAATTCGAGGTTTTCCTTATATTTTACTCATTAAGAGCTAATTCTGCATCAGTACTATAAACTTACTTGCCATGCATTGGTCTAGATCACAAGAATTACGCTGTAATTTGAGTGTATTTTTGACCGCATTCCTAGTTAACAGAGAGAGACATGCAATGATTAGAATACAGAACTATGTTTCCCATGATGCCCCGTCATCCTGTAGTTCTAGGAATATGCACGACATCACAGCGTGCAAACTTGAGAAAATGCGATACAGCTGTGTAAATTTCACATATTTAAATAGGGCACGTTGCTGACGTCGATACCTCAGTTTACGACTCAGAAGTTGTGAGAAGTTGGCCACTAGTTATAGTGGTTACCTTGCACCAGTCCAAACAATCCCTTATTGATGATAGGTTAAAGACAACCTTGTTTGAAAGCTATCCTAGTGGTAGCTATGGAGAGCAGCGTTCAGGCTAAGTCTTGAAGGAGGGTAAAGCAGCTTGTTTTACCAGTCTATAATCTCTTGAATGGCTAAATGAAAGGAGACCGCACCAGGTATATATATAAAATATATGTATTTATTTCTAAATACACCCTACAAGTCTCTTTATGAGGCTAGAGGTCAAAGCACATATGTTACACTTCAAATATCACAGTAATTTAGCACAATATATGATAGGCCCTAGGGGCGAACCAAACCATATATTAAGAAAGTGGTATAAGAACCACGACTTGACTAGACACAAGGGCTAGAGCCTGTAGAATCACTGGGACCCCAAGGAACCACCCAAGGTAGTGACACAGGGGACCCATGGGGGACGTGTGCAGTGTGAGAACACAGCCGCAAGCTCTGTTAGCTTCTATGGGGAAAGTCGCGGTTGGGAATTTAAAGTTTAAGGACACTTAGGAGTGGACTAGGAACAAACCCTTTTGGACTTAGATGGTTTAGGGCCAACACCCATGGGAGCACCGGAGAACTCGCGCTACCTCACCCAGAGAAGCCGGGTGCATAGGTGTCAACTGGTGTTGGGTCGTGTAGTAGTTTTCAATGGCAGTTTGCTGAAAAGTGCAGCTGCCGGGAAGATGAGAAGTGTTCAAAGTGATCCAAGCCTGGATTAAAGATGGGAAGAACCTGAAAGCAGAGGGGACAGAGTCTGGGTCACTTACCAGTGACCAGAAGCACGATAGTCGAATGCCCGCCGATGTCGGGTGCTTCAGGTGCGAGGAGGGGAAGCTTGACTTTCCAGCCACGGGGACCAGGAGGTGTCTAGGACAACCAGGAGCTGGATTCGAGCTGTCCCACAAAGGATGTTGAGTGATGCAGCATCAGTGCTCGGATTAGGCACAACAAGCCTTGGCAACAGCAACCCATGCAGGAAGAGGAAAGATGCTTCGGTGTGGACCAGCAAGGTCCTGGGGACTCCCCAAGCAAAGAAAAGTCAGGGCATGTCTGGAGCAACCAGGGAAGCCCAATTAAAGTTAAAGTTACCTTCACAGGGACACACCAGTCAACGGACCAGAGATCGCAAAGGAGCCTCGAGCAAAAACACAAAGGGCGGGCTCACGGAACACTCGTGGAGTGAAGGCCAGCAATCTTCAGTGTAAAAGGTGCTTGGGGTCTGGGCTACAAGTAACCCAATGCACAGCCTCAAAGAACGTCGAGAAGCGGATGCACTTGCAAATGTGCACCGTGTCCAGGGGTTCCGGTTTCACAGTACCCACGAGGGCTACTGGTCTCAGCTTTTCTGGGGACTCAGGTCAGCCTCTGGGAAGTCTGGAAACCCACCTCCTGTGTTGCAAATTCTTCGGCATCAGGCAGGAGCTACGGAGATGCGTCTTTGGTGCCTGCCAAGCACGGGAGTAACTCCTTTACTCCAAGGGAGATTCTTCAGTCATCTAGTTGTGTAGATCGTCGAAATTCCAGGATTCCTGTATCAGAGTTTCGTCCTGGTGTAATCTAAAGTCCTGTAGCCAGGGGTTCCTTTCTTATACCCAAGGAAGGGGTTGGACATACTCTGGGGACCCACCTACGGGAGGGTCAGGAAAGAGGGTGGCTACACCCATTTCATTTGTCCAGTTTCGTGCCAGAGCAGGGGCTGGTAGCCCCTGCAACCGGTTTGAACTGGACTATGCACAGGGACACCAAATGTGCCCCCAGTGCAGACTTCAAAGCACTCTTGGAGTGCTGCCACCCAGCCCTAATCCACTAAGGCCTGTCTGGGA
Source organism: Triturus cristatus (assembly GCF_964204655.1). Classification (NCBI taxonomy): domain Eukaryota; kingdom Metazoa; phylum Chordata; class Amphibia; order Caudata; family Salamandridae; genus Triturus; species Triturus cristatus. Next base: position 684,527,792 of record NC_140582.1, on the reverse strand, counting down.
GGTGGTAACACCTCCCTGTGACAGGAAACCTATTGCCCAGGCCTCCCCTGCCAGAGTTTGGCCTCCTGCTGCTGACCAAGACTCGAGTCTGTGGCTAGCAGCATCCATTTTGTGATGCCAGGGCTCTGTTAATGGTACCGGGTATACCGGTGCTGTCATGTCTCTCCCTCTAGAAGGGTGGGATCATACTCCCACACCAGTTACTGGTGTGGGGGTATGATTCCAAGGTGTTTGACACCAAACACGACATGTTTCCGTGCAGTGTTCCCAAAGTTAGCATTTACCGTTTGGTTATAATGCACTTAAGAGTATATGTTCAGGCTGCATCACAGACAACCCTGGAGAAGAGAGTCTGAAGGCTGCAGAGGGGCTTGCTCATGCGTGGGCTCCCTCTCACACAAAACCAGGCACCTTGCCTTCAGGATTGATAAGGCCTGAAACAGGGCCAATTGATAGGTTTATGCCTGCAGTGATAGGGTGAGATATAGTGTACCTATATCTCAGCAAGGGGTGCATGCACCACCTCACCCAGGCTGCAGTAGCAGACCTGTGGTGCAATTTTGTAGGGCTTCCCAGGGGTAGCATATTTCATGCTGCAGCCCCTGGTAGGCCTCTGGGGTACCTATGCCCTGGGTACATAGTATACCATATACTAGGGACTTATAAGGGCACTCCAGAATCCAATCTGTGGTGTACCTTGAGGTTCAGTGAAAACTGAACCCGTGTTTTGGAACTAATGGTACCGTGACGATTTTGGTATTAGTGAATCACAAGTGATGAGTTTAGTATGGGCAACGCTGCACTGAAGGATTTGTCATATATTGCTGGTTTTCGTGTTCAAACCTACGGGTTTCATTTTGTGCACATTTTGTATCATTGCCCTCACATAGTCAGTGAATGGGCGATGTCCGAGCGATGACCCTGTTTGGGTAACCTCACGAGGACACGTATTCCTTAGTGCACGTTCTGCTGAATTCCGCATGACTTGGCGAAAGCTGACTCTGCCGCCCGAAGCTGACCCTGCCACACCGGTTTTCTGTCTTGTCCTGCTTGAGCAAGATTGCTGACCCTGATACAATAGACCACGCTTCTTTTATTTGCCTACGAATATGTCTTATCTGACTCTCCCATTTTCTGCATCTGTCCCTGTATTTCCCTCTAGCCTTTTATGATGAGGAGGTGACCAATTTTATTATGGGGCGGTCCGGCCTTTCAATAGAGGGATGTCAGAATTGTGTGATTGAAGGCCGGACACCTGGAGATGGGAATGTGATGTTGTGTGATCTTATTGTTTGGAATACAGAAACGGGAATAATTGTAAAATTGTAGGAATGTTTGCCCGAGGCATAATATTCAGTATTTAAGGAGCGACCTGCTTTGTACAAATCGAGCAGTCTCCGTAGAATCTATCTCGTATGATACTTCTGTGACTAATGTTCCTGACTGCAGTCATTAAAAAGATCTTTCGACGCCAGAGGATTAATCCGGTGTCTCTGTTTGTTTAGTACGCCAAAACAGGTGAACCCCGAAGGTCTCAGGTGTTGTCCCCTGGCACCGCTGGGTCTTAAAAATTGCCCAGTCCTTCAGTTGGCGCCCAATGTGGGGCGACATCGAGCGGTCCCGGTCCTAGCCTGAAGATTGTGAGGAGCTTCGTGTGAAATTTCCGAGGGAGGTGCACCCCACTTCATCGATCCATGTATGTCGCATAAGTGGTCCGAAGGTCTTTCCCCGCGAAGGTTCCCGCTTCCAGACGGCTGCAAAGGACTGGCGCCCTGACTGTTGACCTGTTTTGGAGCCTGGCGTAGTCCTTAGTACGGCGAGACGATAGACGGGTCTTCCTGGTGACGTCATTGATCTTTCAGTTAAGTATAAGTGGGTCGCTCCCAGTCCTCAGGTTTGTTCCTTAGTTTTGTTTGGTAACTTGAGTTCTTTGGTCCTTAGTTTTGGTTTGCATGGTTCCTTTGCATTTGGTTTAGTTTCGTCCTTAGGATTATTTGGTAGCTGCAGTTCCCAAAAACCGAGGGTCTCGTACATTTACGAGTGTATCGGTAGAGATAGCCCCTTGAAGTTTGAAACTCGGTTAGTGAGCGAAGATGCCTAACCGTAGTCTTGGTTTCTTGTCTTGTCTTGGATGTTGCAACAAGGATTCCCGATTGGAGGACTCTTGTCCGATACCTCCGGTTGTAACTCCGACTTACGAGCTCTATTCGAAGCATGGTGTGGGTCCTATCACGTATAATGCGGTATGGGTCCACTATACGAGGAAAGATGGTGTTCTCAGATGGCCACAACATGGTAACTTTGAAACTTCAATTTTGGATAATTTGGAAGCGAAATTATTTAAGAAGAAAGCCCGGCCGGCGATGTTTGACTCCTTTCGTCTATGGCGCAAAGAAGCCAAGCAGAAAGAAATCAAACAGGCTAAAAAGAATAAACGAGAAAAAGGTGTCACGATTATGCAAGCTGCTAGGCAGTTTAAGGAAGATGAGGAAGAGAAAGCGATCAAGATTTCCACTAGACAACATAGCATGGCAATTGATAAGTGCTACCCTGTTTTACCATCATGTCCCAATAAACCGATAGAGGACCCCGAAAAGGATCCTCTGATGTCTTATTTATTGAAGTTGCCACCTCCTTATGTACAAAGTCCTACAGCTCTTTTGGTTCCCCCTGCTGTACAACCGGCTGCTGGTCAGCCTTTGGTAGTTCCTCCTCCACCACCTGTTCCTGCTCCTGTCCCTGCCCCTGTTCCTCAGTTGGGGTATGTTCCTCCGGCACCCCCTCTTCCTGGGTTGCCTCTTTCGTCTTTAACTACTACACCTCACCTTACTACGTCTGTTACTCCTGTTTCTGTTACTCCTTTTGCTCCTTTGCTTTCATTGAACGCTGTCTCTCCTGCTCTTATGTCTATTTCACCTTCCGTTCGTCGGCGAGTAACCGACACCGCCCCTAGTTTTCTGACTCCTCTTTTTGGGTCGGTAATTGCGCCCGTCGTTTCTGATTCCACGCAGAGACGTAGCCAGCTCCCTGACCCTGGGGAAGGAGCCTTATTAGATTCGATGGCTAATAGGTGGATTTTGAAACCCAATAGGTATAGTTCTCGTATAGTTTACGATACATTTTCTCAATGGAATGAACCGACTCAGAGGTATGTATTTGAGGAGATGTGTAAGTTGTTGCGAGATGAATGGGATAATGACGAATTAGACTCAGCCCCTACTGAAATGCTCGAACTCCAGAGTCAATTTGCGAAAGGTATGATAGTGGGTTCTGAAGCTAGACATGCGTTAGAATGGCTTCTTGCCTATAGGTCTGTATTGCCCTCTAGAGCTTTGTTTGCGAGTGATTCTTCAGCAACGAAGACGTTAGGACAGTATCCTATGAGAGAGGTCCCGCCAGTATGGCGTGATGCGGTACAGGCTGATGCAGGGAGAGGTATTCAGGCCACTCCAGCACATTTTCAGAGAGTTTGGATACATGTCCCATGGAAAAGGTCTGAAGTGTTAGCATTAAAACAGACTTTACCAGACCCACGTAAGAATCCTGCTGGTTACTATAAGAAATTGTCCCAGACAGTGGACGCTTGTATTATGAACATTGCAGATATTGAGATGTTGTTTGGCAATGTAGTGCCACAACTGATATGGGCAAAGATCCGCCATGAGGATCATCCGAACGAGTTAGGTGGTACCTGGACAGCTATTTTAGCTGCGGATGCTCTCCAAGTAGGAGGTGCAAAACCTGAGCCCCTAGTAGCAGAGTTACCGAATAGGATAGTTAATTTGATGAAGACTTTGATGCCAGCGTTGAGAGTTAACTGGGATAAATTGTCGGCTTGTAAGCAGAAGAAGGATGAAAGTGTGTCCGACTTTTTCACGCGATTTGAAGAGACTTTTGTGGACCACAGTGGTCAAGACATGAGTTCGGAGGGAGGCCAGAGACTATTTGTCGATAAATTCGTGTTTAACTTGTTGCCTGACTTGTGCAACAAATTGAAAGACTCAGAAAGTGCTTGGGCTGTTTCTTCAACGGCTCAGATTCTAGCTACAGCCCAATATTACGAGAACAGAGATAAGGAAGAAAAGGAACGAGTAGAAAAGAAAATGAAGGACTTGAAGACTAAGGTGTTGTTGCAGCAGGCGTATCCGCCTCGCTCGAATCAGAACGATTCGCAGCAACATTCGCAATTTCAGCAACAGACACAGTTCCCGAAAGTACCACTGAGATCGGAGTATTTCGCTTCTCGGCCCTTGTTAGGATTGAATCAATGTGCATACTGCAAGGAAGAGGGTCATTATAAGAACGAGTGCCCTGTTTTGCGACAACGTATGAATGGTGTGCCAGTTCAGAGAGGTCGTGGTGGTTTTCAACAAGTCTCTAGAGGTAGAGGACGTGGTGTTGCGTTTTCTCAGAATGAGCGTTCTCTTCCGTCACAGAGTTCTCTTAATTGTTTTGATCAATCGAAGGTGCAATCTGGTAGATCTCCACAGTACAATGTAGATGATTACTATGTCGAGGGCGAGAGTGCTACGTATAATGATTGCTAGGATAGCCATGGACAGAGAGAGGGAGTAGTGTCAGTTCCAGTCGATCAGAGTGGGCCTTACGTTTCAGTAGCTATATCAAGTGTGGTTGAGCCTTTTCTGTTGGATACTGGTGCGGCAAAAAGTTCAATCATACATTCTAAACTCCCTGGCGCACCTTTGTCTGGCTTAACGAATGTCTCAGTAGGATTTTCTGGCGCCCCTGTTCGTAATCCAGTCTCTAGTCCTTTGTCCCTTTCAATTGGACCATGTGAGTTAGAAGCACCGTTAATTTTGACTACTGGTTGTGGTGAGAACTTGTTGGGTTTGGACCTGTTGAAACGATTGTATGCGACGTTGCATTGTTCCCCTTCGGGAGTACAACTTACATTGGGTAGGAAAGTGATCTCTCCTATGTATGTGTCGACAGATAGACTTCCACCAGAATTGCGTTCACTCCCTGAATCTCTTTGGGCTACGGGTCCTAATGATGTGGGTCTTTTGGAAATTCCTCCATATGTTGTTCAGCTTAGACCGAATGTCAGATTACCGCGAATTCCGCAATATCGAATTTCGAGTGATGGTGAACGAGCACTCTTAGCGATCATCCATGATTTGATCCAGAAGGGTGTGATTGAAGAAACACGAGGTAACGTGTGTAATAGTCCTGTTTTGCCGATTTTGAAACGTACCGATTCTTATCAACCTCCTGTGTTTCGGTTTGTAATTGATCTTAGAGAAGTGAACAAGATTGTGGTTCCACAGTTTCCTGTGGTTCCCGACATTACAGCTTTATTGACATTGATTCCTGCTTCAGCTGCCTGGTTCTCGGTGATTGACTTGAAGAATGCCTTCTGTAGCATCCCGATAGCAGAAGAGAGTAGGGACATTTTTGGTTTCTCCTTGGGTGGTCGTAGCTTTAGATTCAAGCGCGCACCTCAAGGTTATTGTGAGAGTCCTTCGATATATAGTCAGGCTCTGAAAAGCCAGCTTGATACCTTTGTGTTACCTGTTGGTGCTGCTCTGATCCAGTACTTAGATGATCTTTTAGTAGCTGCTGATGACAAGGCAACTTGCAAAGCGGCTACGATTTCCTTGCTACAGCATTTGTCTGATTTACATCATAAGGTGTCACCCTCTAAGTTACAATATTGTTGCCAAGAAGTAACCTACTTAGGTCATCTCTTTTCAAAGGAGGGAAGAAGGTTGACCCCGGAACGAATTAGAGCAATTGCTCAAATGACTGTTCCAAGCACTCAAAGAGAAGTACGTGCCTTTTAGGTATCACATCATACTGCAGACAATGGATCCCAAATTTTTCCTTGTTAGCAAAGCCTTTGTTAGCTCTCACGTGCAAAGATGTTTCGAATCCTCTGCCTTGGTCTGATGACTGTCAGAAGAGTTTTTCTGAGTTACGCGATGCGTTGTGTTCAGCTCCTGTGTTGGGTACTCCCGACTACAGTAAGCCGTTTACACTATACGTTCATGAAAGAGAGGGTTGTGCGTTGAGTGTGTTGACGCAACAATTTGGTGATAAACAGCGCCCGTGCGTGTATTTTTCTTCGACTTTAGATCCAGTAGCAAGAGCATTGCCGAGTTGTCTTAGAGCGACAGCAGCAGCTGCTGTGTCTATTCGACAGTCTGCTGGTCTGGTCATGGATAATATGTTAGTGGTAATGGTTCCACATGCAGTAGATACTCTATTGAACAGGACGAAAACTCAACATCTTATGAGTGCTAGGTTGTCAGGCTATGAGCTGACACTCTTGGCAAGCCATATCCAGATTAAAAGATGTAGTGTGTTGAATCCAGCCACATTGTTGCCGACTACTGTAGAGTCGAGTGATTCAGAACCACATGATTGTTGTTTTAGTACTGAAGAAGAAACAAAGGGTCGGATCGATTTGAAAGATACCCCGTTGTCAGAACCGGATGGTACTTTGTATGTGGATGGTTCGTGCTTTAAGTTGTCGAATGGTGATGTGACTGCTGCGTATGCTGTGACGACATTGATTACGATTGTTCAGACTGCGAGAGTAAGTCAGAAGTCTGCACAAGCTGCAGAGTTGATTGCGTTGACGAGAGCATGTGTCTTGGCCGAGGGAAAGAGAGTGAATGTGTTCACCGACAGTCAGTATGCGTTTGGTGTTGCACACAGTTTTGGACGAATATGGAAAGAGAGAGGATTTTTGACGTCCCACGGGACAAAAATACAGCATGGACAATTGGTGAATGAGCTTCTGGAATCACTTACTTTGCCAAAGCAAGTTGCGATTGTGAAGTGTAGTGCGCATCGGAAGGTTACGGATGATGTTGGTCGTGGTAATGCGTTTGCAGATGAGGTTGCGAAAGAGACGGCAAAGAACATGATGAGTCGAATGTATGTTGCAAGTTCTGCAAGATGGGTTACTGATGCTGGAATGTGTGAAAATACGATTGAGAGTGTGAAGTCAATTCAGAAGGAGGCTACTGAGAGTGAGAAGAATGTGTGGAAAGAAAGTATGGGTAAATTGGATTCGACTAGTTGTTGGATTGATCTGTCTGAACATCAGAGATGGATGTTACCCAATGCGTATGTGCTTACAGTAGTTACAATGGCACATGGAATGGCACACATAAGTGCGAAGGGAATTTGCAAGTTGTTGGCCCCAGTACGGAAGAATGATGGGATTTCTAAGTGTGCGGAGAGGGTGGTTAAGAATTGCATGGTGTGCCTGATGCATAATCCTGGCAAGGGAACTCCAACTCCAGCTGGTCATTTTGCTCCCGCGACTTGTCCCTTTGAGATTATTCAATTAGATTTCATTCATATGGAAAGGTGTAACAACCTTAAGTATGTCCTTGTTGTAGTTTGTGCATTTTCACAATGGATCGAAGCCTACCCCTTGAAAGATAATACAGCCCTGTCTACAGCCAAAGTCCTTCTCAAAGAGTTCTTCCCTAGGTTCGGCATGCCACGGATTGTATGGTCGGATAATGGAAGTGAGTTTGTGGGAAAGGTTATGAAGAGTGTGTGTATGGGTTTGGGGATTAGGCAGAAGTTCCATAGTGCTAATCATCCACAGTCCGCAGGTCTTGTTGAGGGTTATAACGGGACTCTGAAATTGAAGTTAGCTAAGATCCAAACAACTACTGGATTGTCATGGCCAGATGCATTGCCTTTGGCTCTTCTGTCCACTAGGGCGACTGTTCACTCTCGAGTAAGGCTTAGCCCGTATGAAATTGTGTTTGGTCATCCCGCGAACGTTTGGGGAGTCCCTAGACCTAAGGAATTTACCCGGCTCGAATATCCCATGTTGATCGATTACCTTTATGACTTGACTGTTAAACTAAGTGCCATTCATCAACAGGTTTTTGAGGCTCTGCCAAAACCAACAGAGGGACCAGGACACAAGTTACAGCCTGGCGATTTCGTTGTCGTAAAGAACTTTGGGAAATCCAGAAACTTGGAGCCAAGATATATTGGACCGTTCCAGGTCCTGTTGTCAACACGGACTGCTGTTCGATTGGCTGGAAGAAAGCATTGGGTGCACGCTGCCCATACGAAGCGTGTACCGCTACCTTTACCGTATGACAAGTGGATTAGACAGGGAATTGGCAGTTCTGAGACAGAGTGTGTTCCTAGGCTTGTCCCGTTCAGCGATGCACGATTCAAAAGTCTTGAGTCAGCTAAACTGAAGAGCACTGCTGCTCCACCTGGAACTGTGCCTTTGCCCCTGGATCCGAACATTACTCCATTCAAACATTCACCTGAACAATTGAACACTGTTTTGTCATCTGGTCCTTTGTTCAAAGAGCAGACACAACCTGGAAGACATTGTTACTCTTTACGCTCCCATTTCAAGGACTAATAAAGTGAATACCCCTTTTTTTTGTTTTCTTTTGCCTCCTCTGCCCTGACAACTCGTTTTTGGACAATTGTATTCTCCTCAGCCAGGAAGTTTGCTGTATGTGTGTTCTTGAACCGGCCATCCGGGTTCGCCGTAGGGCAGTGACGTGTGCCTAGTTTTGATTTGCAGGTTACCAGACACTAGGTCGGTTTCCCCGGTTGGTTTTTGGGAACTCCCAAGGCTAACGGACGCATTTTTGAACAGGTACGGCTCGAGTAGAGGATGGAGCTTCCTGAGCTGCGAGGTGTTAATAATGTGATTGAGCGTAAAGCGAAATTTCATGAAATATTGCGCAACAAATGTTTCCTGATCCAGTGTGCCCTAATGTTTTTAATTTTCTTGATAACTTTGGTGGGTGGAATTGTTTTAATTTTTGTACCTGCTATGTCTACGGTGCCTCCTCACGTTTCTTTTTCCGCTACTACTGCTTCTTCGCATTCCTTCCACCCTTTGCCTGAACACGAACAAGCTAGACGTTCTGAGTTTGTAAACAATTTGTTTATTCAACTTCTGCACCAACACCAACTAGTGATGAATACGACTAATTGCTGGGTGTGTGGTTTGATGCCGCATACCACTGATAAGGGTATCCCGTATCTAGTTCTGCCTTTTAGCTATAATGGGTCATCGTGGGCATTCCAGACTATTTTCCTATTTGCAATTGAGACCTATCCCCCCCGACCACCGCGCTCCACAAAATTTAGCTCCAGCAATAAAGCCTTGGTAAGAGGAGTTGCCGATATGAGTAGAGATATCGATGCATATTCATCCATTCCCAAGGATGAGTTGCGAGCTTATGTGGGTTGGAATGCGACTGGGTATAGCATTAGTCTGGGCGAGAAACAGCGCAAGAGTTCGTCTCCGATTTGGGTCATACCCCACTTAGGTCGTTTTTGTTTGCAAGGCATTGGTCAGAATCCGAGAGCTCAGCTAGGGAAGAGTGACTGTACTGAAACGTACGTTTTCCCATCACAGTCTTCCCCTGCGTTTTTGGCTGCCAAGGGTACATACTTTGTCTGTTATGATCGAGCATACACATGGTTGCCCCCTGATTTTTCAGGAACATGTTATGTTGCTAACTTACTACCGCCGACATTTAATGCTGCCTCTGATTATCACAAGACTAGAGTTGTGAGAGGTGTTGTTAGTCAGGAGGATACTGCTGGTCAGGAAGCGGGAGACTTCTTCATGGGTTTCCTGCCGTTTTGGGGACCTATGGTCAATAGTAGGAACCTGAGACAACTGACTCGTGTAGTTGAATCCACTGTTAATGTAACGGCTGGTGCCCTTGGTAACTTGACAGCTGAGCTTCAAGCGGATCGCCTTATGACGTTGCAGAATCGTATGGTTCTAGACGTTGTACTTGCAGATCGAGGTGGAGTATGTAAAGTGATCCGATCGAGTTGCTGTGTTTTCATTCTGGATAATGCTCTGACAGTTTATGAGGCCATTTCCAAATTGCATAAGATCTCTGATTCTATACATGTGGATGAAGGAGAGTGGTCGCTAACTGGATGGGTTTGGAATCTATTATCTGCGTGGGGATGGAAGATTCTCATGGTCATTGGGGTTGTTTTAGTTCTCCTTTTTTCGTGCTGTCTCTGTGTCCAGTGTGGTCCTGCCTTATGTGGCCTTTGTGCTGCGACATGTATAAGAAGACCGCCTGTTACTAGAGAGGTACTGATGGAAAGGATGATGCTTCAGCAACACCTCAGTGATTTGATGAAAATAGGTATCAACTCCGATATCGATTAGTGCTTGCCTATGTAAGGGCAAAAGGAGGGTCTGAGGTTCCGTGAGAGCTGAACCCGTGTTTTGGAACTAATGGTACCGTGACGATTTTGGTATTAGTGAATCACAAGTGATGAGTTTAGTATGGACGAGTGTTTTCGCAACGCTGCACTGAAGGATTTGTCACATATTGCTGGTTTTCCTGTTCAAACCTACGGGTTTCATTTTGTGCACAACGTCCATTTTGTATCATTGGCCTCACATAGTCAGTGAATGGGCGATGTCCGAGCGATGACCCTGTTTGGGTAACCTCAAGAGGACACGTATTCCTTAGTGCACGTTCTGCTGAATTCCGCATGACTTGGCGAAAGCTGACTCTGCCGCCCGAAGCTGACCCTGCCACACCGGTTTTCTGTCTTGTCCTGCTTGAGCAAGATTGCTGACCCTGATACAATAGACCACGCTTCTTTTATTTGCCTACGAATATGTCTTATCTGACTCTCCCATTTTCTGCATCTGTCCCTGTATTTCCCTCTAGCCTTTTATGATGAGGAGGTGACCAATTTTATTATGGGGCGGTCCGGCCTTTCAATAGAGGGATGTCAGAATTGTGTGATTGAAGGCCGGACACCTGGAGATGGGACTGTGATGTTGTGTGATCTTATTGTTTGGAATACAGAAACAGGAATAATTGTAAACTTGTAGGAATGTTTGCCCGAGGCATAATATCCAGTATTTAAGGAGCGACCTGCTTTGTACAAATCGAGCAGTCTCCGTAGAATCTATCTCGTATGATACTTCTGTGACTTCTGTTCTTGATTGCAGTCATTAAAAAGATCTTTCGACGCCAGAGGATGAATCCCGTGTCTCTGTTTGTTTAGTACGCCAAAACAGGTGAACCCCGAAGGTCTCAGGTGTTGTCCCCTGGCACCTCTGGGTCTTACAAATTGCCCAGTCCTTCAACCTAAGGTACTAGGAATCAATTTAGAGAGGAAGCAGCTAGGCTGGGGTCCTGAATAGCAGGGCCCCAGCCGACTAAAGTCGAAAAACTGTGAAACATCAGTAAAAAGTGGGGGTAACCATAATAAGCAGATCCTACTTTCCTACACAACCCCGCCAAACGCAGGGACGTTAAATTAACCTTGACCAGTTGAGTCCTAATGTTCTAAGTGAAAATATATGGAGAGTGCATCTGCATTGGCATGGTTACTACCAGGTCTATGTTCCACTGTATAGTCCATCCCCTTTAGGGAAATGGACCACCTTAAAAGTTTGGGTTTCTCACCGTTCATCTATTTTAGCCATAAGAGGGGCTTATGTTCTGTCTGAACAATGAAGTGAGTCCCATACAAGTATGGCCTCAACGTCTTCAGAGCCCAAACCACAGCAAAGGCCTCCCTCTCAATGGCTGACCAACGTTTCTCTCTAGGTTTCAGCCTTCTGCTAATAAAAGCTACTGGCTAATGCTGACCTTCATCATTCAACTGTGACACTACCCCCAACTCAGATGCATCTGTTTGCACAATGAACTTTTTGGAGTAATCAGGACTTTGCAGAATGGGAACAGTGCACATGGCCTGATTCAGGTCATCAAATGCCTTTTGACAGCTAACTGTCCACTGAACTTTCTTGGGCATTTTCTGAGACGTAAAGGTCATTCAATGGGATCACAATGGATCCATAACCTTTTACAAATCTTCTGTAATTCCCAGTCAGGCCCAAGAAAGCTCTGACCTGAGTCTGGGTAGTTGGAGCAACCCAGTCCATTTTGGTCTGGATTTTTCTCTGCAATGGTTGAACCTGGCCTCCACCCACAAGGTGGCCCAGGTACACAACCTGACCCCACCCTATCTGGCCCTTAGTAGCCTTGATAGTTAGGCCTGATTTTTGCAGGGCCTCCAAAACATTCCTCAGGTGGACCAGGTGATCCTCCCTGGTGGAGCTAAAGACAGCAATATCATCTAGATATGCTGCACTATAGGCTTCCATGCCTGCAAGGACTTTATTCACCAACCTTTGGAAAGTGGCAGGTGCATTCTTCAAACCAAAGGGCATCGCCACAAATTGATAATGCCCACTAGGGGTAGAAAATGTTGACTTTGGCTTTGCATCATCAGCTAGTCTGATCTGCCAGTAGCCAGCTGTCAAGTCAAATGTGCTTAGAAACTTGGCTGAGGCCAAAGTATCTATAAGCTCATCTGCCCTTGGGATGGGATGGGCATCGGTCCCCATGACTGTATTGAGACCCCTGTAGTCCACAAAAAACCTCATTTCTCTCTTGCCATCTTTGGTGTGAGGTTTAGGCACAAGGGCAACTGGACTAGCCCAAGGGCTATCTGAGGGTTTAATAACTCCTAAATCCAACATCTTTTGGACTTCTGTCCTGACAAAGTCCCTGACATTATCAGGTTGCCTGTAAATCTTATATTTACCAGGCAGACTGTCCCTAGTGTCCACTTCATGAGTACACCAGGTGGTCTGACTTGGAGTAAGAGAAAACATATGTCTGAACTGTCTGAGAACCTTTCTGCAGTCAGTTTGCTGCTGGGCAGTGAGGCTGCCTGCCAAAGCTACTCCATCTACTGATCTATCATCAGGGTTCAGACAGAGCAGGTCAGGGAGAGGGTCACTCTCTTCCTTCTCTCCCTCATCAGTAGCCATGAGCAAGATCGTGTCTGTCCTGTCAACATATGGTTTCAGTCTGTTAACATGAAGTATCCTATGGGGACTCCTGGGAGTTTCAAGGTCTACCAAGTAGATAACCTCTCCCTTCTGTTCAACAATGGTATAGGGGTCACTCCACTTATCTTGGAGGGCTGCTGGGGCCACAGGTTCCAACACCTAAACTTTCTGACCTGGCTGGTGAACAGTCAGCACAGCCTTTTGGTCATGCCAGGCCTTTTGTAATTCCTGGCTAGCCTCAAGGTTTTTAGTTGCCTTTTCATATACTCTGCCATCCTAGAGCGGCGACCCAAGTACATAGTCCCCTATGTCCTGTTTAGGGGGTTTGAGAGGTAACTCCCATCCCTCCTTCACCAGACACAAAGGACCCCTAACAGGATGGCCAAACAAAAGGGCTGTAACCAACCCCCTTTTGAGGCACCTCCCTGTAGGCAAATAATAGGCAGGGCAAAATGATGTCCCATTTGTGCCTAAGCTTTTCTGGGAGACCTTTGATCATGCCCTTTAACGTTTTGTTGAACCTTTCAACTAAACCATTGCATTGTGTGTGATAGGGTGTGGTGAATTTATAATTCACTCCACGCTCCTTCCACATTGCAGTAAAGTAACTAGACATGAAGTTTGCATCCCTGTCTGATACTACCTCCTTAGAAAACCCACCCTTGAGAATACTCCCAGGAGGGCCCTTGCTTCCACAGGTGCTGTGGTGGTCCTAAGTGCAATTGCTTCTGGGTACCTAGTGGCATGGTCCACCACCACCAGGATACATCTGTTCCCAGATGCTGTCTGAGGATCCATTGGACCAACTATGTCAATCCCCACCCTCTCAAAGGGAACCCACACCACAGGTAGTGGTATCAGGGGGGCCTTTGTGGTTCCACCTGCCTTCCCACTGGCTTGGCAGGTTGCACAGGAGTGACAAAACTCCTTGGCGTCTTCAGACATGTGGGGCCAAAGAAAGTGAGGAACAATTCTGTCCCAAGTCCTATTTTGGCCCAGGTGTCCTGCTAGGGGAGTATCATGGGCTAGTGTTAATGGGAAGCCCCTAAACTTCAGAGGTATTACTAATCTCCTGGTGGCACCAGGCTTGGAGTCTCTACTCTCTGAATATAGGAGTCAATCATCCCAATAGACCTTATGGGACCCACTAGCATTCCCAGCAGCCTCATCAGCAGCTTGCTTTCTGAGGGGTGCAAGAGAAGGGAAACTTTGCTGCTCCTGGCTCAGATCTGCCCTGGAAGGGCCCCTGTCCCAAGAACTCAACCTGATCAGGTTCAAGCTCCTCTGGGACAGTTCCTTCTTCAGGACTAAGATCATCTCCCTCAGGAGGCTCATCTGTACTCTGAGTCAAGGGGGAAGGCACTCCCTTAACCCTACTGCTCCTCCTTTTGAGAGGCACATGGTCCATTCTTCCTGGATTCAGGGCCTGTTCAGTGTTTGACATTTTGGCCTGTGACCTGGTCACAGCAAATACATGTGCAGGGATCTCTAGCATTTCTTCATGTGTCCTGAGCTCACTTCTGCCCAAGCTGAAGTTTCTAGATCATTTTCAAGCAAGCATTCGACAGGGAGGTCTGCACTTGCCACAACTTTCTTGAGGCCAGTTACCCCTCCCCAGGAGAAATTAACAGCTGCCAAGGAATGGTCTGTTCTGACATTGCTAACATTGGTCACTTGGTACATTTTACCAAGTATAATCTTCTCAGGAGCCACAAGATCTTTTGTCACCAGTGTGACAATTGTTCCCGTGTCCCTGAAGGCCAAAGCCTCTTTTCCATTTATCAAAGGCTGCTGTCTGTATTTGCCCAAGTTACTGGGACTCACAAAGGAGGACATGTCCATGCCTCCATCACAGATCAGGACAGCCTGAGTTGGAACTCTGACTAGGTCAGAGTCCATCTCAGAACCCAGGGTTAACCCTACTATACCCTTATTCTGAGTACCACCAATTGTAGCTGCACTAGGGGGAACAGTTGTCTTAGGGGCAATGGTGGCTGGAGTTGAGTCTTTGGACTTTGTACAGTCACTTGTCCAATGGTTTTTTTTCTGTTTACAGATTTTACACCATGGTTTCTTTTGGCCTTTACCTTTGTTAGATTGGGACTTCCCCACAGATGCATATTTTTGGGGACCTTGAGAAGACTTTTGGTCTTTCCCCTTTTCCCCATCCTTGTCAGAGTTCTTAGAATCTTGCTTCTTTGGGTCACCACCTTGGTTCTGAACCTTCTGCCTCACCCTGGTTCTGACTAATTTGTCTGCCTTCTTTCCCAATTCTTGGGGAGAGGTCAGATCAGAGTACACCAGGTACTGATGCAACAGCTGATTTTGACAATTATTAAGGATCTGTTCCCTCATAATTAAGTTGTACAATCATTTGAAATCACACACCTTGCTGCCAAGCAACCAGCCCTCCAGAACCTTAGTAGCACAATCTACAAAGTCCACCGAGTCTTGATTCTGTGCCTTTTGGGTATCTCTGAACTTTAACCTACATTGTTCAGTGGTTAGGCTGAACCCTTCAGTCAGTGGACTTTTCAAGATTTGGTAATCATCAACATCCTCTTCTCTTACAGTGAGGAGCTTATCTCTGCCTTTGTCTGCAAAGGAGAGCCACTAGATTGCTGCCGCTGCTCCTGGGGGGCCCTCTGAACTTTAAAGGCCCTTTCCAGTACAGTAATTCATTTGTGGATGTCATCCCCACTCTGGTAGGGAGGGACAATCTTGCTTAGGTTTCTATGGTCATGAGACCTTTCCCTACCACTATGGATATTGCTGCCACCATGGGACTCTAGTCCCAATTTTATTCTAGCTTTCTGAAGCTCTAGGGACTCCCTTGCTAAGGCTATCTGCTCTCTTCTGATTCTCAGCTGAGCTACCTCATACTTGAGCGTTCTCTCTTTCCTCTCCTGAGAGGACTCCCTCCTATGAGAGGAAACAGAGGTCGCTATGGAGGTGTCATAATGGTTAGACTCTTGAGAAGGAGATCTTGACCTTCTAGGCACACTCCCAACTCTCCCATGTGGAGAAAAGAAAGGGCCATCGTGGCCATCTTCCTCATCTTCTGGAGGAGTGGTATTGTCCAGGTTAAGATCATTGTCATCTTTCTGGTCAGCTTCAGAGTTCAGGTCATGAGTATCTTCACCCCTGGGCCTTTCCTCATCTGCTGCCCCACCCACTCTGCCTACCCCTTCAGACCCTGAGTTCTTTCTGAGATCATCCAATAGCAGTAACTCTATGAGGCGTTGGGTTTTTGCACTTTTTTCTGTCTTCAACTTCCTAGTACTAAACAATGCTCTCGATTCCAAGAATGGGAGTTTGTAATACTTGGAGGCTAGAAGTCCACTGGCTTCTGGCAGGGACCCACTGGTTCCTGGTCGGGAAGATATCATTTGTGAGGTGTGGTGTATGCCCTTACCTACTCTAGTGTGGCCTACTAAACTCTCGTGAGTTGTAGAAAGGGTGTGCTAAGCCCTTAACACACAACTCTAAGTTCAGTAGAACTTACTGTAATTTATGCTTGATTTATATGTACTTCAGGTACATTTAGTTGTTTTGAGTTACTCACTCACTTGAGATTATCTGGTAAAACAATGACAAGCTTGAAGCCCACCACTGCACGCAAATGTGAGAAGTTGGCCTGGTATATGTAGTCCACTAGTTATAGTGGACACCTTGCACCAGTCCAAACAATCCCTTTTTTATGATAGGTTAAAGACAACCTTGTTTGAAAGCTATCCTAGTGGTAGCTATGGAGAGCAGCCTTCAGGCTAAGTCTTGAAGGAGTGTAAAGCAGCTTGTTTTACCAGTCTATAATCTCTTGAATGGCTTAATGAAAGGAGACCACACCAGGTATATATATGAAATATATGTATTTATTTCTAAACACACCATACTAGTCTCTTTATGAGGCTAGAGGTCAAAGCACATATGTTACACTTCAAATATCACAGTAAATTAGCACAATATACGATATGCCCTACGGGCGAACCAAACCATATATTAAGAAAGTGGTATGAGAACCACGACTTGACTAGACACAAGGCCTAGAGCCTGTAAAATCACTGGGACCCCAAGGAACCACCCAAGGTAGTGACACGGGGGACCCACGGGGGACTTGTGCAGTGTAAGAACACAGCCGCAAGATGGGAATTTAAAGTTTAAGGACACTTAGGAGTGGACTAGGAACAAACCCTTTTGGACTTAGATGGTTCTAGGGCCAACACCCATGGGAGCACCGGAGTTCTCGTGTTACCTCACCCAGGGAAGCCGGGTACATAGGTGTCAAATGGTGTTGGGTCGCATCTTAGTTTTCAAAGGTAGCTTGCTGAAAAGTGCTGCTGCTGGGAAGATGAGAAGTGTCCGAAGAGATCCAAGCCTGGATCGAAGATGGGAAGATCCTGAAAGCAGAGGGGACAGAGTCTGGGTCACTTACCAGTGACCAGGGGCACGATAGTCGAATGCCCACCGATGTTGGGTGCTTCAGGTGCTAGGAAGGGAAGCTTGACTCTTCAGCCACGAGGACCAGGAGGCGTCTAGGACAACCAGGAGCTGGATTCGAGCTGCTGCACGAACGATGTTGAGTGCTGCAGCGTTGGTGCCCGGATTGGACACAACAAAGCTTGGCAACAGCAACCCACGCAGGAAGAGGAAAGATGCTTCGGTGCGGACCAACAAGGTCCTGGGGGCTCCCCAAGCAATGGAGAGTCAAGGCACATCTGGAGCAACCAGAGAAGCCCAATTAAAGTTAAAGTTGCCTTCACAGAGACCCACCAGTCAACGGACCAGTGATCCCAAAGGAGCCTCGAGCGAAAACACAAAGGGCGGGCTCACGGAACACTCGTGGAGTGTAGGCCAGCAATCTTCGGTGTAAAAGGTGCTCAGGTTCTGGGCTACAAGTAACCCAATGCACAGCCTCAAAGGACGTCAAGAAGTGGATGCACTTGCAAATGTGCATGGTGTCCAGGGGTTCCGGGTCCACTGTACCCACAAGGGCTACATACGGGTCTCAGCTTTGCTGGGGACTCGGGTCAGCCTCTGGGAAGTCCGGAAACCCACCTCCTGTATTGCAAATTCTTCGGCGTCCGGCGGGAGTTTTGGAGATGCAGACCAGACTGATGCATCTTTGGTGCCTGCCAAGCACAGGAGTAACTCCTTTACTCCAAGGGGGATTCTTCAGTCATCTAGTCGTGTAGATCGTTGAAGTTCTGGGATTTCTGTATCAGAGTTCCGTCCTGGTGTAATCTAAAGTCCTGTAGCCGGGGGTTCCTTTCTTATACACAAGGAAGGGGTTGGACATACTCTGGGGATCCACCTATGGGAGGGTCAGGAAAGAGGGGTGGCCCCACCCATTTCTTTTGTCCAGTTTTGCACCAGAGCAGGGGATGGTAGCCCCTGCAACCGGTTTGAACTGGACTATGCAGAGGGACACCAAATGTGCCCCCAGTGCAGACTTCAAAGCACTCTTGGAGTGCTCCCACCCAGCCCTAATCCACTAAGGCCTGTCTGGGAGTTGGTAACACCTCCCTGTGACAGGACACCTATTGTCCAGGCCTCCCCTGCCAGAGTTTTGGTCAGCAGCAGGAGGCCAGACTTGTGTCTGTGGCTAGTAGCATCCATTTTGTGATGCCAGGGTTCTGTTAGGTGGTACCGGGTATACTGGTGCTGTCATGTCTCTCCCTCTATAAGGGTGGGATCATACTCCCACACCAGTTACTGGTGTGGGGGTATGATTCCAAGGTGTTTGGCACCAAACACGACATGTTTCCGTGCAGCCATCCCAAAGTTAGCATTTACCGTTTGGTTATAATGCACTTAAGAGTATATGATCAGGCTGCATCACAGACAACCCAGGAGAAAAGATTCCGAAGGCTGCAGAGGGGCTCTGCTCATGCATGGGCACCCTCTCACACAAAATCAAGCACCCGGCCTTCAGGATTGATAAGGCCTGCCATAGGGGTGACTGATAGGTTTATATGTGCAGTGATGGGGTGAGATAGAGTGAACCTATATCTCAGTAAGGGGTGCATGCAGTAGCAGACCTGTGGTGTCATTTTGGAGGGCTTCCCAGGGGTGGCATAATACATGCTGCAGCCCCTGGTAGGCCTTTTGGGGTACCTATGCCCTGGGTACATGTTATACCATATACTAGGGACTTATAAGGGCATCCCAGAATCCAATCTGTTGTGTACCTAAGGTACTAGGAATCAATTTAAAGAGGAAGCAGCTATGCTGGGGTCCTGAATAGCAGGGCCCCAGCCAGACTAAAATTGAAAAACAGTGAAACATCAGCAAAAAGTGGGGGTAACCATAAGAAGTAGATCCTACTCTCTTACAGAAGTGGTCTGGGGCACCGACTGACAGGTTAGTACTGCTTGACAGCCCTACATTCAAATGCATCGATGTAGTACAGAGGTGTAGGCTTAACTCGTACTGCAGCCTTTGTACATACCGAAATGTGGTGGAATCCGATACTGTGGTTCGGTAGTTTAAGTGCCGTTTCCTGTATCTAGACAATCGATCGTTGAGATAGCAGGCTATTGTGCAAACCGCTTGTGATGTTTGTTTTTTGACTAAGTGACCTAGCGTTTTGTGTGATTAATTCTTTCCATGTGGTTGACACATCGATAAGGGTGGCATTAGAGCACGTGTAAAATAAGTGGAATATGTTACCAGCAGGCATGCCATGCTGTTTTAATCTATTTCATTACAATTACTCGGTTGTTTCAACTTTTGACAGAGCGGTATTGGGGAACCTGCATCTATGCAGTGTCACAAATGCTCGCTCTGCTGTATCTTTTTTCTTTTTTCTTAGTAATGACAAACATGATAGACCACATTACCAGTTAATTTATAGTTTTGTGTTTTAATTAATAATGAGACACCTAGATGCTTGTTATCTTCATATTCATATTGACAATTAAGGGATATAAGTCTGCTCATGTACACGGATATGAACATATCATAGACAGTTATACCTAAATGCGAGCTCTGTTTCTCATTTTTATTGTTTTAATTTAGCTGTTTTACAGTTCTGTTTAGAGTCACACAATGCAGGTTTTTATAATTTAGAGGGTCATGATAGGACAGACTAGGGTAGATGTTCTTTGTCTGTTCTTTGTCAGTCCTTTTCCTCTTGTCCATAGAGTGGAGCCTCAATTTTTGAGCTGTCGCCAGGTGAGGTGAGGTCCATTCCTTGAAAGATACGGGTAAGCACAATTTTGAAATATATAATTGAATCACACATAACATTGGATATATGCAAATAGATGGTTACTGTTTCAGCCACGTTTTGCACTGTTAATACAATATAAGTATTAGACCTACTGTTCTGTCTTCTTAACACCATTCTTTTTTTGCAGGTGCCAACAGCATCCTGTAAATTACGGAGGATCTTATTACCTTAGCCTCACGTTACTTGGTTGTATTCGTACCAACCTTGTTTGCATTTGTATTTTTGTTCCCTTTTTTTGCATTATTATCTTCTCTACGCAGTAGCAATACTTTATTGTGGCCCTGAGGAAGGCCAAGGATTACTTATAATGCCAGTGGCTGAAACATGTAGACCCAGTTACATCTTTGCAGTTATTTTGTTAAAACTGCCTTTGCACTGTTTTTAATTTGGATAACAGAAGATACTTATTCAATCTTTTTCTTCTGCTACTGAGTTTAATTTTCACTTTTCACTCTTATGCACTGCGTCCATTACTCTCACACACAATATCTGTTAACATCTGTAGGATCCTATAGAACTCCCTACATATATCCTATTGTATTGAAAACATCCGCGAGCTCCCCTCTCTCAGAGAGAGGGTGGTAGCCCTTGGTTGCACTAGAGTGCAACCAGGAGGAGATGCCAGATGATGAAACATGTCACTTCGGGGAGTGATGGGATCCGTCCTTTTTAAGGATTTTCCTTTTTTAAGGAGTGTCCTCTGAGAATGGGAACACAGTTCTTTAGGTCTTTGCTTATTGTATGGTCTGTTTAGACCCATTAGACCCGTGGATAGTCTGTTTGTTTTTTTATACCTGATTTTTCACCAATGTATCTTTACTGTGTGCTGCACTATGCGACACATATGATAGTCACAACATGGTCCTCTATGATGGAACATGTGCATGAAGGGGCACCATCATGTACATACACAAAACTCACATGCACACACATAAGCTTGCAGTCTGGTGCAAGGGTGCCTGCGTATGCTCTAAGGTGTGAGACGTAACGCCATTGCTGGATGAACTCTAGTATGCACAACAGCCTTGGAAATAGGGTTCATATTTGCATTAGCAAAGTTGCGGAGGTAGCCGTTAATCATAGGAGGTGAACGCCTGTCTCTCCTACTCACTTGTCAATATGCCCCTAGGTTCATGGCTTCGCTCACCACAGCACATGCCTGTGTATTGCAGCTAACACAGATGGGATAGGAGACATGTAAGTGGCTTTCCAGATGACTATCCAATGACATTGACTGCATGTACATACTTGCATGAGATGACTGTGCAAGTGTGCATGATGATGCACAAGCAGACTGTGAATTTCTGCACGTAAGTGCACAGATACCGTTAACAATTATCATATTTTAGGTATGCTGCATGCCGGATTCAGAGTTGTGGCAGGGTGTGACTGTGAGCCAAGCATATCAATGGCACCTTCCACAAACACACAGCAGATTTGCCCAAATCATTATCATTGGCATGTATGGCCACTGCAGTGGTGTTGACGAGCTGCCTCCTTGTGTACATTCCCTGATTGACTCAGGATCATGTGTGCAAACTCCTCAGTCATAATTGTTGTCAGTTCTGTGCACACATATTCCACGCATGCTTTAGCTCTACCTTAAGTGCTTTGCCAACTATCTTACTATGCATGGGTTCCCAAAGCTATCTGTGAAGAAGCGTTACCAGTAACGACATCATGATCATGATGACTCCAGGGTGCAATTGTAGGAGAGTAGGATCTGCTTCCCATGGGTACCCCCACTTTTTGCTGGTGTTTCACTGTTTTTTTACCTTAGTCTGGCTATGGCCCTGCTAATCAGGACCACGGCCTAGCTGCTTCCTCTCTAAAATGGTTTCCATGTACAATAGGTACATATCTAATTGGATTCTGGAGTGCCTTATAAGCCCCTAGTATATGGTATACTATGTACCTAGGGCATAGGTACCTCAGAGGCCTACCAGGGGCTGAAGCATGTATTATGCCACCCCTGGGAATGAAGTACTGGGTATTTTAGACCCAGCGGTGCAGGGGCACACACCCTATGACTTCTGGGTTCACCCTGTTCCAGACCTACAGAAACACAGAGTCTTCTGGTTGAAGTCAAAGATCGTTTATTGGCTGCAGACCAATTACAGGTATCCTAGAAGTACAACAGCGTGTATGTTCTCAGGAGACTGCTGAAAATCATAGAAACGGACTTCATCTTAAATACAGTTTTCCCTGCCTCAAGCATACATTCCTAGGTTTTATGATACGGCAATATACAAGTGTACATTACAAAGAAAAGGCAGAGTCATGATGACCATCCCACATTCCAGTTCGGCCAGCCCACAATGATTTACACAGTAAGGTTCAGATCCCACATCGGATATCAATAGACCCCCCAATAAACATGAGCATCTCCTGTTTTGGGAAACAAGTCATAAAGCAGGAACAAGCAGGTGTGAAAGAGATTAGCCGGAGGTTCGTGTAGAATGAAAGGGTTTTATGATGGGTCAAGCCCTGATGCTAATCACAGGTGGACGGAGGAAGGGGAGCTCGTGAGACCAGTTTGACCCGGGGCAGCAAAGCCAGCTGCCCAGGTCACAGAGAAGTCAAAGGAAAAGCACATGTACTGTGAGGCCCGTATTTGTTCCATTAGAGCCTATGTGAGGGCAATGACAAGATGGCCACCGCTCTCAAAATGGAACCCGCGTAGTGAAGCAAAATAACGTGTACACAGTGCATTCATAGCTAGAACGATATATAAAGCACTCGTACATACCGCATCTACCATTTGCGGTTTGCTAATACCAAGATAGACAGGGGTAGGGCCCTGTCCCCTACGCGGTGGCAGAGATTAAAGTACGACAGACCCTCCTTTTGCCCTTACATAGGCAATCACTATACTCATCTTAATCTGAGTCCAGGTCAATGTTCACAAAGTCATGGAGATGTTGCTGTAGCATCATCCTATTACTTAGTTCGTCCCTCGATACAGGTTTCCTTACACATAAGGTAGCACAGAGGCCACATATCGCAGGAGCACACTGTATGCACAGACAGAACAGGAAAAGAATGGCTAAGATCATTCCAATGACCATCAGAACTTTCCAACCCCAGGCAGATATCAATTCCCAGAACCACCCCACCAGTGACCAGTCTCCCTTATCCACGTGTATGGATTCAGATATTTTATGGAGTTTGGAGATGGCTTGATATACTGTTGGAGCGTTATCTGGTATGAAAATGCAGCAACTAGATTGAATAACCTTACATACCCCACCGCGGTCTGCAAGAATAACGTCTAGAACCATGCGGTTCTGCAAAGTCATAAGGCGATCCGCTTGGAGCTCAGCGGTCAGATTACCAAGGGCACCAGCCGTTACATTAACAGTGGATTCAACCACACGAGTCAGTTGTCTCAGGTTCCTACTATTCACCATAGGTCCCCAAAACGGCAGGAAAGCCAAAAAGAAGTCTCCCGCTTCCTGACCGGCAGTATCCTCCTTACTAATCATACCTCTCACAACTCTGGTCTTGTGATAATCAGAGGCAGCAGTAAATGTAGGCGGTAGCAAATTCGCAATATAACATGTGCCCGAGAAATCAGGGGGCAACCATGTATATGCTCGGTCATTACAGATGAAATATGTGCCCTTGGCAGCCAAAAATGCAGGGGAGAACTGTGACGGGAAGGTGTACGTTTCAGTACAGTCACTTCTTCCCAGTTGAGCTCTAGGATTCTGACCATTACCCTGTAAGCAGAACCGACCCATGTGGGGTACGACCCAGATTGGAGATGAGATTTTTCGCTGTCTTTCACCCAAACTAATACTATACCCCGTCGCGTTCCATCCTACATAAGGTCTCAATTCTTCTTTGGGAATGGATGAGTATGCATCGATATCCCTACTCATATCGGCAACTCCTTTCATCAAAGCCTTATTATTGGTGATAGGTCTGATGGAACGCGGTTGGCGAGGGGAGTACATATCTAGAGCATAGAGAAACATGGTCTGGAATGCCCATGACGATCCATTATAACTAAAGGGCAGCACCAAATAGGGAATACCCTTGTTAATGGTATGTGGCATTAACCCACACACCCAGCAATTGGTCGTATTCATTACTAGTTGGTGCTGGTGCAGAAGCTGGATAAACGAGTTATTTACAAACTCTGATCGTCTGGTCTGTTCGTGCTCAGGCAAAGGGTGAAAAGAGTGAGAGGAGGCAGTAGAAAGAGGTATAGGCTGTACGGTGGACGCAATGGTCTTTTGAGAAGAGAAAAACACAAATCCTACGATGAACATTATTATACTACACAGTGTAAATAGGCACAGAAATACAAAACATTTACTTTTTACAATTCTACACATCCTTGCTTTAGAGTTCATTTCCTCAACGGGTCTCTCCATCTTAAAAAACTCCATCCTCTAATCGGGCCGCTCGCAGCGGATGAGTTTCTTCTGCTAAGGAGTACGCCTGTCAGTCCAGGGAAATGCCCTAGACCAACCAGAACCGTTGACCTAATGTCTTCGGCCTGTACCCCAAAGTCTTGGCACCGCGACCCTGCGGCTGAACCCGGATGGTGGTTCGAAAAACAAAAATCAAGAAAGTCCTTCAGATGGGAGAGCCAAAAATGTCAAAAAGGGAATAGTAAAGAAATCTTTATTTGTCCATGGGCCTTGGTCTCAAATTATAGCGGAGACGGCCAGGTGCTGTTTGGTCTTGGAACAAAAGTTCAGGCTCAGTGGTGTCCAGTCGATTTGATGGTGGCACAGCTTCTTGCAGAATATTGTCACTCTCTTGGTCTGAAGCTGTGTCTCTTATGCGTGCGTTACTGAATGGTACAAAACGAGGTACAATGTCTGCCTCAGAGTTGGCGATACCCTCCTGGACCCACCGGTCATATGGCAAGGGCAAGGGGACTACTTTGCAGTGGGTGCCATGGATCCAGTGCTTCTTCCCTTTTACTCGCACCGCTGATCTCGTTGATAAAAGCACAAGTTGAGGGCCGATCCAGCGAGGCTCGTCGTTGCTCTTGCGCTGGAAGTTTCGGATCAGGACCCACGAGCCAGGGTTGATAGGGTGTCCAGGAGGTTCAGAAGCTTGGGGAAGAGTATCATGTACCTGTTGGTGCAAAACACGCAGTTTAACAGTCAAATCATACAGGTAATCGAGTAGTACTGGATGCTCAATCTCACTAAATTTCGTAGGCCTCGGTACACCCCATACGTTGGCCGGGCGGCCAAAAACCACTTCGTAAGGACTAAGTCCCACTCGTGAGTGTATGGTCATTCTGGTGGACAGGAGTGCTAAAGGCAAAGCATTAGGCCATTTAAGACCGGTGCTCGCCTGAATTTTGGCCAGCTTGAGCTTTAAGGTTCCATTGTAGCGCTCTACTAGTCCAGCTGATTGGGGGTGATTTGCAGCGTGGAACTTTTGCTTTATGCCTAAACCTTCACATACATTCTTCATTACTTTACCCACGAACTCACTTCCATTATCACACCACACCATTCTTGGCATTCCAAACCTGGGGAAAAATTCTTTCACAAGGGCTTTGGCTGTGGATAGGGCAGTGTTATCTTTCAGAGGATAAGCCTCTATCCATTTTGAGAAAGCACAAACAACCACCAGTGCATATTTCAGGTTGTTGCATCTTTCCATGTGAATAAAGTCCAGCTGCAAGACTTCGAATGGACATGATGGGGGTGCAAAGTGACCAGCTGGAGTTGGGGTTCCCCTACCAGGGTTGTATTTCAAGCATACCATGCAATTCTTGACCACATTCTCTGCACACTTGGGAATTCCAGCATTCTGCCATACTGGGGCCAACAACTTACAAATTCCTTTCGTACTGATATGTGCCATTCCATGTGCCATAGTAACCACTGGGAGCACATATGCGTCAGGTAGCAACCATCGCCTATGTTCTGTCAGATCAATCCAACAACCATTCTCATCCAACTTACCCATACTTTCTCTCCACTTGCTTCGCTCTTCCTCTGTAGCTTCAGCTTGAAGCGACTTCACACTCTCTATTGTGTTCTCACACATTCCAACATCATCAACCCATCTTGCGGGGCCTGCAACATACATTCTAGTCTTCACATTCTGGGCTGTTTCTTTCGCGGTCTCATCAGCAAACGCATTCCCACGTCCAACATCATCTGTAACTTTCCTGTGCGCACTGCATTTCATGATCGCAACTTGCAACGGTAGGGTCAGTGACTCAAGGAGATCATTCACCAACTTGCCATTCTGAATTTTAGCTCCATGCGACGTCAGAAACCCACGCTCTTTCCACAGTCGCCCAAAATTATGAGCCACGCCAAAGGCGTACTGGCTATCTGTGTAAATATTCACTCTCATTCCTTCAGACAATACGCATGCTCTTGTGAGGGCGATTAATTCTGCTGCTTGGGCCGAATTATGTGGCACTCGTGCAGTTTCCACGACCGTGTGTAAAGTTGTGATAGCATATGCAGCAGTCGTGTCACCATTAGGGAGCTTGAAACACGAACCATCCACCCATAAAGTGCCATCACACTCAGTCAGGGGAGTATCTTTTAGATCTACTCTCCCTTTCGTCTCTTCTTCTGTTCTGAACAGACAGTCATGTTGCTCAATCTCATCTGAGTCTGTTGGAATTGGCAATAACGTAGCTAGATTCAGCGTACTGCATCTCTTTATGTGTATGTGATTTGCTAACAGTGTAAGCTCATAGCCTGATAATCGCGCACTAGTCAAGTGTTGTGTCTTGGTCCTATTTAATAATGTGTCTACAGCATGCGGAACCATAACAATCAATGTGTTGTCCATTACCAAACCAGCAGATTGTCGGATAGACATCGCTGCAGCAGCTGTCGCTCTCAGACAGCTTGGCAATGCCCTCGCTACAGGGTCCAAGGTTGATGAAAAATATGCGCATGGGCGCGGTCTGTCGCCAAAGGGCTGTGTTAACACTGACAACGCACATCCATCTTTCTCGTGAACATACAACGTAAAAGGTTTGCTGTAGTCAGGAGTACCCAACACAGGAGCTGAGCACAATGCATTGCGCAATTCCACAAAACTTTTCTGGCACTCTTCAGACCATGGGATAGGATTCGGTGTGTCTTTGCATGTTAAGGCTAACAAAGGTTTTGCCAACAAGGAAAAATTAGGAATCCAATGCCTACAGTATGAGGTAATGCCCAAGAAAGCACGTACTTCTCTCTGTGTTTTTGGCACACTCAACTGTGCAATGGCTTGAATTCTTTCTGGGGTCAGTTTCCTTCCCTCCTTCGATAAGAGATGACCTAAGTAGGTCACTTCTTGTCGACAATATTGCAGCTTAGAGAGAGAAACTTTGTGATGGAAAGCAGATAAATGGCGCAACAATGACAATGTGGCTTCTTTACAGATGTTTTCAGTATCGGCGGCGATTAGTAAATCGTCCACGTATTGAATCAGAATAGTGCCACTAGGTAAAACAAGTGCATCAAGCTGCGCTTTCAAAGCTTGACTGTATATGGATGGACTCTCACAGTAGCCCTGGGGAGCGCGTTTGAAGCGGAAGCTTCGGCCTCCCAGACTAAAACCAAAAATATCTCTGCTCTCCTTTGCAATTGGGATGCTAAAGAAAGCATTCTTTAAATCGATCACTGAAAACCATGCAGCAGAGGCTGGAATCATCGTTAACAAGGCAGTTATATCAGGGACAACCGGAAACTGTGGCACAACAATCTTATTAACCTCTCTAAGATCAATCACAAATCTGTAAACAGGTGGCTGTGAGGGGTCCGTTCGTTTTAGGACAGGTAAAATCGGACTATTGCAAACGTTGCCTCTTGTTTCTTCAATCACACCCTTATTAATCAAGTCGCTGACAATGTCTAACAATGCTTTCTGGCCTTCATTAGAGATCTTGTACTGGGGAATACGTGGCAGTCTGACATTATTTTTTAAAGTCACCACGTATGGCGGTATCTCCAAGAGGCCCACATCATTGGGACCAGTAGCCCAAAGGGCATCCGGAAGGGATGACAATTCAGGTGGCATTGTATTTTTAGACAAGTACATTGGGGAAATCACTTTCTTGCCTAATGTAAGTTGTACTCCTGAAGGAGAACAATACAGTGTAGCGTGCAATCTTTTCAACAAATCTAATCCTAGCAAATTCTCACCACAACCTGTCGTCAGAATCAGGGATGCTTTCAGCTCGCAAGGCCCAATAGAAAGTGACATGGGACTAGAAATCGGGTTCCTAACCGGGGCGCCAGAAAAACCTACTGAAACATTTATATCGCCAGACAAAGGTGCGCCAGGGAGTTTTGAATGCATGATTGAACTCTTTGCAGCACCAGTGTCTAGCAGAAAGGGCTCCGTTACATTTGCTGTAGTTACCTTAACATACGGTCCACTCTGATCCACTGGCACTGAAACAACTCCCTCTCTCTGTCTACGACTATCCTAGTAGTCATTACTTTCTGCATCACCGTCCTCTGCATAATAATCATTATTATAATACTGAGCCGTATTACTAGTCGCGTTAGCTTGCTGGTCAAAACTATTGATGGTATTTTGAGGCGGCAGAGGGCGCGTGTTCTGGGGAGCATTTCCACGCCCTCTGCCTCTAGGAGCTTGCTGAGCACCCCTACCTCTTGCGCCATACGCATTACCGTTCCGCTGCATTAATTTAGGGCAACTATATTTGAAATGACCTTCCTCTTTACAGTATGAACATTGGTTGGGACCTACAGGGACACGTGGTTGATAATACCCATTCATTTGCTGATTGTTCTGAAATTGTTGGGGTTGGTGATAGACACCTTGGGGTTGCCTATAATTATTCTGACCTCCACGTGGCGGATAGGCCTGCTGCAAAAGGACCTTCGTCTTTAGTTCCTTCGTTTTCTTTTCTGTTCTATCCTTTTCATCTTTATCTCTGTTCTCGTAATACTGTGCAGTAGCCAGTATTTGCGCTGAAGAGGAAACAGCCCAAGAAATTTCTGAATCTTTTAACTTTTTACACAGGTCAGGAAGTAGATTCTGCACAAACTTATCCACAAATAACCGTTGGCCACCCTCAGTACTCATATCTTGCCCACTGTGGTCAACAAACGTTTCTTCAAACCTAGTAAAGAAGTCTGACACTGTCTCATCTTTCTTCTGCTTGCATGCAGATAACTTGTCCCAATTTACGCGCATCGCGGGCATTATTGTCTTCATATATGTGATGATTCTACCAGGCAGTTCTGCCACTAAAGGCTCAGGTTTCGCACCACCCGTTTGTCTAGCATCAGCGGCGATGATGTTAGCCCATGTGTCTCCTAGTTCTGCAGCATGATCCGTATTACGTATGGATCCCCACAAGGGCTGTGGAACCACATTCCCAAACAGCATATCTACATCAGCCAGATTCATTACACAAGATTCTGCAGTCTGTGACAACTCCTTATAATAACCAGTAGGGTTTTTACGGGGATCAGGCAATGACTGCTTGAGTGCTAACACCTCAGATCTTTTCCATGGAACATGTACCCAAATACGCTGGAAATGTGCTACGACAGGTGGATTAGCATTTGCATCAGCGGGTCTCCAAACTGGGGGAACCTCACGCATCGGATATTGGCGTGCTTTTACCCTCTTTCCCACAGAGACATCAGGTTCAAACAACGACTGTTGACAATCATCATTCCTGAAGGATAATACAACCGCAACTGCTTTCTCTACCTCGCGATCCACAATTATACCAGTTCCAAAGTCAAACCTCACTCTACACAACTCCTGCGGGCTCGGGTCTTTACCACTATCCTCCAATTCTTCACAGAGAATTTCGCACATTTTCTCAAACACATATCTCTGTTTTGGGGCATCCCACTGATGGAAAACGTTGACAACTGATTCCACATCATACAGTGAAGGGAAAACAATCCATCTACGCGCCATGCTATCTATTACCTTTTTCTCATCAGGGTTAGGCAATTGACTACGCAGTTGCTTACGCTGTAAACCAGGAGTCGCACCAGATGACTCAAAAAGAGGCGACATTAATGTAGTAACCACATTAGCTAAGCGCTGTCGCGCTGAAGGAGAAGCTGAAGCGAAAACAGGGGGAAAAACAGAGGGAAGAAAAGAGGATGCAGAAACAGGTACTGGAATGGTGGAAGGAAGAGTGTCAGGGGAGGCAGCTGCTGAATTAGGCAAAGTCGCAGGAAGCACGGGGGCAGTCGGGAACACAACTGGCAGCCCTTGAGAGGGCTGCGCTATATGGACAAGAGCCGGCTGCGCAGCAGCTGGCGGTAGCGGCAAGGCTTGCTGTATATTAACTGGAGGTGGCATATTCACAAGCTGGGGAGGTGCCGTGACATTTTGAGCATACGGGGGTGGTGAACTCAACAAATGCGACATCAGGGGATCTTTCTCCTTTTCTTCTAACTCATTCTGCTTAGAGTGTGGTAAGGCTGGGTAACATTTGTCGATCCCTAACTTACGCTGCCTGTGCAATTGCTCATTCATCTGCTCCTCCTCATTATCTTTAAATTGTACAGCTGCTTGCATTACTGTTATACCTCTCTCCCTTTTATTCTTTTTCGCTAGCTTAATTTCCTTCTGTTTGGCTTCTTTTCGCCATAAGCGGAAAGAGTCAAACATCGCCGGCCGGGCTTTCTTTTTGAACAATTTAATTTCTAAATTATCTAAAATATCGGTATCGAAACTACCATTTTGGGGCCATTTTAAAACACCGTCTTTCCTGGTGTAGTGGATCCACACTTCGTTATATGCAATGGGGCCTACGCCATGCTTTACATAGAGCTCATAAGTTGGAGTTCCAACCGGAGGGACCGGGCATGATTCCTCCAGCTGGAAATCTTTTCCACAACCCAAACAAAATATTCTACCAAATATTCTAGAACCAGGCATCTTTGCTCACTAGTCTAGATCCAAACGTCAAAGGATTATCAATTACGATAGTCTCGTGAATACACGAGTCCTCTGGCTTTGGCGTTTGCAAACTCCAAATTACCAAATCAAACGATCCCGAGGGATACCAAAACAAATGGGAGACGCTCCACTTATACTTAACTGAATATTGCTGATCGATGGCGTCACCAGAAGACTCTCTCGATTGTTTCGCTCTCTCAAAACTCGTCAAGGGTCCAAAACAGGTCGATTAATCAGGGCAGCAGTCCTTCGTAGCCGTCGGGACGCGGAGAACCTCGCAGAAAAGACTTTCGGACCACGTCGACATGCAGGGGTCGATGAAGTGGCGGCCTTCCTCCGGAATTTCCACACGAAGCTCCTCACGAACCTCTGGCTTGGACTGGTACCGTTGAAATCGTCCCGAGTTGGGCGCCAAACTGAAGTACTGGGTATTTTAGACCCAGCGGTGCAGGGGCACACACCCTATGACTTCTGGGTTCACCCTGTTCCAGACCTACAGAAACACAGAGTCTTCTGGTTGAAGTCAAAGATCGTTTATTGGCTGCAGACCAATTACAGGTATCCTAGAAGTACAACAGCGTGTATGTTCTCAGGAGACTGCTGAAAATCATAGAAACGGACTTCATCTTAAATACAGTTTTCCCTGCCTCAAGCATACATTCCTAGGTTTTATGATACGGCAATATACAAGTGTACATTACAAAGAAAAGGCAGAGTCATGATGACCATCCCACATTCCAGTTCGGCCAGCCCACAATGATTTACACAGTAAGGTTCAGATCCCACATCGGATATCAATAGACCCCCCAATAAACATGAGCATCTCCTGTTTTGGGAAACAAGTCATAAAGCAGGAACAAGCAGGTGTGAAAGAGATTAGCCGGAGGTTCGTGTAGAATGAAAGGGTTTTATGATGGGTCAAGCCCTGATGCTAATCACAGGTGGACGGAGGAAGGGGAGCTCGTGAGACCAGTTTGACCCGGGGCAGCAAAGCCAGCTGCCCAGGTCACAGAGAAGTCAAAGGAAAAGCACATGTACTGTGAGGCCCGTATTTGTTCCATTAGAGCCTATGTGAGGGCAATGACAAGATGGCCACCGCTCTCAAAATGAAACCCGCGTAGTGAAGCAAAATAACGTGTACACAGTGCATTCATAGCTAGAACGATATATAAAGCACTCGTACATACCGCATCTACCATTTGCGGTTTGCTAATACCAAGATAGACAGGGGTAGGGCCCTGTTCCCTACGCGGTGGCAGAGATTAAAGTACGACAGGAAGCACTCCACAATGGCACCACAGGTCTGCTACTGCAGCCTGGCTATGGGTGTGCTTGCACCCCTTACAGTGGTATAGGCTACCTATATCCACATATACATACAGACACATATAAACCTATAAGTAACTCCTATGGCAGGCCTTGACAATCCTGAAGGCAGAGTGCTTGGTTTTGTGTGAGAGGGTGCCGAAGCATGAGCTGAGCCCCTCTGCAGCTTTTGGAAATACTTCCTTATGGCTGTTCTGTGATACAGCCATACCATATACTCTTAAGTGCATTATAACCTCGCGGTAAATGCTAACTTTGGAATGGATACATCAAAACATGTTGTGTTTGGTGTCAAACACTTTGGAATACTACCCCCCCACCAGTTCTGGCGGCAGGGGTAGCATTCCACCCTTCTAGAGGGAGAGACATGTTCACACTGGTCAAACCCGGTAGGACTTTCCTGAGCCCTGGCATCACAAAATGGATGTCTCTGCCACAGACACTGGTCTGGCCTTCTGCTGCTGACCGAAACTCCGGCAGGGGAGGACTGGACAATAGGTTTCCTGTCGAAGGGGGGTGTAACCACCTACCCAGACAGGCAGATTTGTATTGGGGCTGGGCGGGAGCACTCTCTGGTGCTTTGAAGTCCTGCAGTGGGGGCACGTTTTCTATCCCTGTGCATAGTCCAGTTCAAACCGGTTGCAGGGGCTACCTGCCCCTGCTCTGGCATGAAAATGGACAAAGGAAATGGATGTAACCACCCCTCTTTCCAGGCCCACCCATAGGTGGGGCCTTAGAGTTAGTCCATCGCCTAAACTTACTATAAGTATAGGAATCCAGTCCCTAGGAATTTAGATTACCCTGGACGAAACTCTTCAACGTACATCCTTCAACTTCGACGTTCTATCCTGACTAGAAGACTGAAGAAATCTCCCTTGGCATCAAGTAGTGACTCCCCTGCTTGGCAGGCACCAAAGAAGCAACTGACCGGTCTGCATCGCTGAAGCTCCCACCGGACGCCGAAGTCTTTGCATCGCCAGAGATGGATTTCCAGACTTCCCTGAGGCTACCCTGAGTCCACAGCAAAGCTGAGACCCGTGGCTATCGTGGGTGATGTGGAACCTTGACCCCTGGACACCGTGAACTTTTGCAGCAACACTATCTTCCTGGTCCTCCTTGAAGTTGTGCTTTGGGCTCCGAGTAACGCCAGCCTTGAGCACCTCTTGAACCGAAGATTGCTGGCCTCCACTCCACGAGTGACCCATGGGCCAGTTATAAGTGTGACCACTTGAGGCTCCTTCGCGATCACAAGCCCATTGGCTAGAAGGTCCAAACGAAGGCATCTCCTCTTTTTCTTTGTTGCTCCAGACGTGCCCTGACTTACCTTTGCTGGGTGAGTCCCTCAGATCTTGCTGGTCTGCACCGCAGTCCTTTCTCTGAATTCCAGTGACTTGCCATTGCCAAGGCTTGTTGGGTCCATTCTGGTCGCTGACACTGCAGCACTCGACAGACTTCATGGGACAGCTAGAATACGGCTCATGGACTTTGTCGACACCTCCTGGACCTCGTGGCTGAAGAGTCAAGACACCCATCAACTCACCTGAAGCACCTGACATCTGTGGGCATTGGTCCATCTTGCCCTCGGTCACTGTCAAGTGACCCAGACTCTGTCCCCTCTGCTTTCAGGCTCCTTCCATCCTAGATCCAGGCTTGGATCTCTTCGGACACTTCTCCTCTTCACGGCAGCAGCAGCTCTTTGCCAGCTTCGATTGCAATCGACGACGCAACCCGACACCAAAAGACACCGGCTTCCCTGGGTGAGGTAACTCGAGTACTCCGGTGCTCCCGTGGGTGCTAGTCCTAGAACTTCTTAAATCCAAAAGGGTTTGGTCCTGACTCGATTAGAAGTGTCCCTAATCTTTAAATTTCCAACCGGGACATTGCCCATAGAAGATAACGGGAACCCGCGGTTGGGTTCACACACTGCATACAGTCCCCGTGGGTCCCCTGTGTCATTACCTTGGGTGGTTCCTTGGGGTCCCAGCGATTCCACAGGCTCTAGGCCTTGTGTCTAGTTCAGTTGTGGTTCTTATACAACTTTATTGTTATATGGTTTGGTACGCCCCTAGGGCCCAAACGTGTATTTGTGCTATTACTGATGCTTGCTCACTTGTAAATTAAGTACTTCGAACTCCAGTCTCATAAAGGGACTAGAGGCGTGTGTTTTAACCTAAATACATATATTTTAAATATATACCTGGTGTTAGAATGGCGCCCTCCGGGAGCCAGATGGTGTCGGACTGACCACCCCGAGGGCCACCGTTCCGTAGGCGAGTAGCCGAGCACCGCTGAGAAGCCTCCTTGGCGAGGTCCTTCTCCTATGATCGTATCAGCCAGGCAACCCCACCACCACAAAGGGACACAACCAGGGTATCACTTATCATGAGT
The DNA here is from genome assembly GCF_964204655.1 of Triturus cristatus. Lineage (NCBI taxonomy): Eukaryota > Metazoa > Chordata > Amphibia > Caudata > Salamandridae > Triturus > Triturus cristatus. The sequence goes on along the minus strand of NC_140582.1, from coordinate 684,493,122 downwards.
CTTTATCGGTAATCAAGGCAGATTTCTGTGGTAATATTTACAGGTGGATCGAGGGATCCAAAAGAGTCTCAAAGTCTTGTAGGGAGGGGGTAGCGGGACAGTCTCAGTATTAGCCTGGTACTGGAACACCCTGCGCCAAGCTCTCAATCCTCGAGCCGAGGGGTTCCGGGAGCCGGGGCGTCGTCCGCAGGGCTCGGTGGATTGCTGCAGTGAGGTCGAGCCGCGACGAGGTCAGCAGGGCTCCGATGGTTTACCTCTGCGAGGTCAAGCCGCGATGAGGTCAGCAGGGCTCCGATGGTTTACTTCTGCGAGGTCGAGCCGCGACGAGGTCAGCAGGGCTCCGATGTTCCGTGAGGGTCTTTTTCTCAGCAAAGGGGGGGAGCCGCGACGCAGTCAGCAGGGCTCAGAGGTCCAAGTTCCAAGTAATGAGTCTTTCTCCGTAGGGTCAGCCGCAATCCGATAAGCAGAGCTCTCGACTCCAGGATACAACTGCCGTCCTGGTTTGAGGCTGCCCCAGATATAGGTCTGGAACCCTTTGATGTCCGGACCCTTGCGCCTGGGGGGCGGAGGGGCCGGAATGGGAGAGGCCAGACACCCAGCGGGAGAGGCGCCAGCGCCCAGGAAGGCCGGAGGGCGATCGAAACCAGGCGATGGGGGACGGTTGGGGGTCCCATCGAAACTCCCCTCCTCCGGGATCGGTGGAGTGGCCACTTGGTGCCCCCCTGGCCGGATCTTGGTGCCTCGATGTCGGGGCTTCGCTGGGGCTGAGGCCGGGGCGGGCCGTGTCGCGTAGGCTGGTGCGGGGAGCAAAGTACAATCCGGAGGGACCCCGAAGGGTGGGGGCTGCCCCCGTCGGGTCGGGTAGGAGGGTTCGGGACCACGCCACGAGGCCGGGTCCACAGGCGTCCCCCCAGCAGAATGCGGGGAGAGACACCCATCGTCTTGGGGGTTCTCCTCGCCGAGGCGGAAGAAGCGGGACAGGCCGTCGGCGTTGGCGTGGTCATTGCCGGGCCGATGGTCTACAGTGTAGTCCATCCCCTGCAGAGAGATGGACCATCGCAACAACTTCGGGTTCTCGCCTCTCATCTGCATTAACCCCCGCAAGGGTCGGTGGTCGGTTTGGACCCGAAAGTGGGTGCCAAAGAGGTAGGGCCGGAGCTTCTTGAGGGCCCACACCACGGCGAAGGCCTCCCGTTCAATGGTGCTCCATCTCTGCTCCCGGGGCAGCAGGCGCTGGCTGATGAAGGCCACCGGCTGGTCAACCCCCTCAGAGTTCACTTGGGACAAGACAGCCCGATTCCGTACTCCGAGGCATCCGTCTGCACCACAAACTCCTTGCTGTAGTCAGGGGCTTGTAGCACGGGAGCGGTACACATCGCTGTCTTGAGGGTCTTGAAGGCCGCCTGACAGCGGGGCGTCCAGTGCACCCTCTTGGGCTGTTTCTTTGATGTGAGCTCCGTGAGGGGGCCCACAATGCTTCCATAGTTCTGAATGAACCGCCTTGAATAGCCCGTGAGTCCCAGGAAGGCCCTCACAGCGGTTTGGGTGGTTGGGGGCTCCCAGGCCACAATGGCGTCGATCTTTGGTTGGAGGGGAGCCACATGGCCGCTCCCCACTTGATGTCCCAGATAGGTTACTGATCCTTGGCCTATCTGACACTTGCTGGCTTTTACGGTAAGTCCGGCCCTTTGGAGGGCGGTCAGGACCTCCCCGAGGTGCTTCAGGTGCTCGGCCCAGTGGCTGCTGAACACCGCAATATCGTCCAGGTAGGCGGCGCTGAACACCTCTAGGCCAGCCAGTACCTTATTTACCAGCCTCTGGAAGGTCGCCAGGGCATTCGTCATGCCGAAGGGCATCACGCAGAAGTGGTAATGGCCATCGGGGGTGGAGAAAGCGGAACGCTCTTGGGCGCCGGGGGTGAGTCCGATCTGCCAGTATCCGGCGGTGAGGTCGAAGGTGCTAAGGTAGCGGGCTGCTCCTAGGCGGTCGATCAGTTCATCTGCCCGAGGAATGGGATGGGCATCGGTTTTGGTGACGGCATTCAATCCCCGATAGTCCACGCAAAACCGGAGCTCCGGGGTGGTGCCAGGGGCGGCAGCTTTCGGCACCAGGACCACAGGGCTGGCCCAGGGACTGTCGGAGGGTTCGATGACCCCCAGGGCCAACATCTTGGAGACCTCGGCGTGGATGCAGGCCCGCACTCGCTCGGGGACCCGGTAGGCTCGGTGTCGCACTGGGGGGCTGTCCCCGGTGTCGACGTCGTGGACGCACCATCAGGTGACTCCGGGAGTGAGGGAGAAGAGAGCAGCGAAGCGATGCAGTAGTCCTTGACAGTCTCGGTGCTGATCGGGAGTCAGGGTGGCGGAGAGGATGACTCCCTCCACGGAGCCGTCCTTTTCAGAGGTTTTCAGGAGGTCGGGTAGGGGCTCGGAGTCGTCCTCGGCCCCATCGTCCGTAGCCATCAGCAGGCTAAGTTCTGTTCGGGCAAAGTGGGGTTTGACCCCGTTGGCGTGGAGGACCCGGAGGGGGTTCCTGGGGGACTCCAGGTCGACCAGATAGGTGACGGGGCTCTTCTTCTCGACCACCTTGAAGGGCCCGGTCCACTTGTCTTAGAGGGCACAGGGGTCGACGGGCGACATGACCCAGACCTGCTGGCCTGGCTCGAACTCGAGGGAGGAGGCGTTCTGGTCATACCAGCGTTTCATTTCCACCTGGCTGGCCTCGAGGTTGGCTTCGGCCAGTTCCCTGAATTTCCGTGTTGGGTTTCGCAGGGTCAGGAGGTACCGGTGGACGTCGGGGGGAGCATCTTGGATGGTGGTCTCCCAGCCTTCCTTGACCAGGCTGAGAGGGCCTCGGACAGGGTGTCCGTACAAGAGTTCGAAGGGGCTGAACCCCAGAGACTTTTGCGGGACCTCCCGATAGGCAAACAGGAGGCAGGGCAGCAGGACGTCCCACTTGCATCTCAGGGGCTCCTCCAGGTCCTTGATCATTCCTTTCAATGTCCGGTTAAATCGTTCGACTAGACCGTTCCCCTGGGGGTGGTACGGGGTGGTGAATTTGTAGGTGGCCCCGCACTGTTGCCACAGGGACCGCATATACTTCGAGATAAAGTTGGTGCCTCGGTCACTCACAACCTCCCGGGGGAAACCTACTCTGGAGAAGATTCCCATCAAGGCCCGGCCCACCACGGGGGCCGTCACTGTTCGGAGAGGGATGGCCTCGGGGTATCGGTGGCATGGTTGACCAGGACGAGGATGAAGCGATGTCCTTGGGAGGTCCGGGGGTCCAGGGGCCCCACGATGTCGATCCCCACTCGCTTGAATGGGGTGTTGACTATTGGAAAGGGCTGGAGAGGGGCTTTGACCCTTCCCCCGCTCTTCCCGCTGGCTTGGCAGGTCGGGCAGGTCCGGCAACGATTGTCCACGTCCTTCCGCATTCGGGGCCAGTAGAAGTGAGTCACCAGGCGGCTGTATGTTTTGTCCTGCCCCAGGTGCCCGGCGAGGGGCACATCATGTGCCAGATTGAGGAGGAAGTCCCGGAATCTGAGGGGGACCACCAGCACGCGGCTGGCCCCCAATTCTGCGGTTTTCTGCTCGCTGTAGAGGAGGTCATTGTCCCAATAGACCCTGTGGGTCCCCGTCTGGTCTCCGGCGGCCTGGGCGGCTGCTTGCTGTCGGGTCCCTTCGAGGGAGGGGCAGGTCTTCTGTTCTTGGCGGAACTGCTCCCTTGTGGGGCCACCTTCTTGGCGCCATTGGGCGAGTTCGGGGAGGTCACCGAGCGCGGCGACCTCGTCCGGGGCGAGTTCTGGCGGCCCGGCCTCGGTGTCGGCTTCTTCTTCGACGGAGGGAGGTGGGGGTTCGGGCCACTCCGGCTCTTCGGGGAGAGCCTCTACGCTCGGTCGGATGGCCCGGGTGGTCGTGGACCGGGTGGTTGCACAGACCCATTCGGGCAGTCCCAGCATCCCCAGATGCTCTAGGCGCTCGACGTGGGCCCAGGGGGAACTTTCCAGGTCGTTCCCGAGGAGGCAGTCCACGGGGGCGTCGTCGCGGATGGTTACCTTCAGCATACTCGACACTCCCCCCCACTCGAAGGGGATCCGGGCCATCTGGCACAAGCTCTCGGTGTTGTCCGCAGACCGGACGGGGCACAGCACATTAGGCAAGATCTGCTCGGGGGTCACCATGTAGCAGCGGACGGCTGTTACGCTGGCTCCGGTGTCTCAGAGGGCCTCGGCCCGGCGTCCATTAATGGTGACCCACTGTTGGTACTTCTGGGTGTTGCTTGGGATGGGAGCCCGGGGTACCATTTCCCAGCTGCCCAGGCATACCAATGTCATGGCGGCGGGTTCCCACTCGGTTGGCCCGGCGTCGTAGTTCTCTTCCTCTTCTCCCCCTTCCCCCAGGGCAGCGGCCACCAACTGGCGGGGGGGTGGCCCGGTGGTCCCCGCCCGTCGGTTCACGGGGCAGGTAGGGTCACTGGCATAGTGCCCTGGTTGTTGGCAGTTGTAGCACGTCACCGGCGGTCGAGGCCCTGGTCGGGCTGGGTGGGCCCCTCTTCGGGCGAGGGACGGGGACGTGCGGTTCGAGGGCGGTCCCCGGGGAGGACTCCGGGGTGGCCCCGATGGAAAGTCTCTGTTCCTATTCGATCCCCCTCCTCCGCCCCGCTGGCAGGGGGGCCCTGTGGTGTTCCGTTGGTACTCCCCCATCGAGTTCCGAGGGACCCGGGTGTTCACTAGGGGTGGGCGGAATTTGCAGAATTGCGTTACGCAAATCTCCGCGAAACGGTAAAAAATCTCCGCGAACACGCAGAAATTCCGCGAACACGCGGAATTGCTTGTTCGCGATGCTTTTTTCCTGTTCACAATTGCTGTTTGCGTGCTCGGGGAGAAATATCTCGCGAACACGCATTTTGAGATCGCGAACAAGCAAAAATTTCGCGAAATCGCGGAAAGCAGACTTTTTAGCAATTTCGCGTTCTCCGCGGAACGCGAAATTACGCAAATTCCGCAAATTCCGCGAGCGGAACGGAATTTACCGCCCAGGCCTAGTGTTCACCCATCGATCGGCCTCGGCGGCGAGCTTCCGCGGCTCGGTCAGCTTGCTGTCGAGGAGGTGCTGTCTTAGCTCGATGAAGCAATTGTTGGAGAGGTGCTCCCATACAATTAGGTCGAACAGTTGTTCGTAGGAGGTGACCTTTCTGCCCTTGATCCAACCTTCCAGGGCTCTGCTAAAAAAGTCTACGTATTCCACCCAGGTGGTACCGGCAAGTTTCTTGCAGTCCCGGAAGCGTTGGCGGTACATCTCTGGGGTGAGCCCATAGCGGGTGAGCAGGGCCTCCTTCATATGGTCATAAGAGGTCATCACTGCGTCTGGGAGCTGTAGCAGGGTGTCTCTGCCTCCGCTGAGGAACCGTCCCCATAGGCCGGCACCCCAATCCTTCCGGGGCACCCGATGGGCGGTCATGGCTACCTCGTAGGCCTTGAACCATTGTTGGATGTCGTCGTTCTTGTAGTACTCTTTGACGACATCCTTGGGGATATGTACTTTCGCCTCGGCCGGCGGAGGGGTGTCTCGGTTTCCGGGGGTGCCGGTCTCTCCATTTCTGGACTTGATTTCAAGTTCTTTAAGGCCCCGCTCATGCTCGAGGGTTAGCCTCCTTTCTTCCAGTTCTCGGTGCCGCTTTTTCTCCTCTATTTCTTCTTGCAGCCGCAGTTGCTCTAGGGCCAATTTCTTTTTGGCTAGTAGGAGTTCTCCCGTTCTCGTATCTCTTCCGGGGAGAGGCCGGTCTCTGTGCTGGTTGTTCTCCCCTCTGCCGGGGCTGCGGTTGGTTGCCGGTGTACGTTTGGCACCGGGTTTTCTTCGGTTTGGGGGGAGGCCGCTTCGGACTCTACCCAGGTCTTTAGGGCTTTTTGCAGGTCCTCTTTTGTGTTTAGTCCGGTGGTCGCGATGCCTTTGTCTTTACAAAACTGTTTTAGTTCCTTATGGGTATATTCCTCTAACCGTTCTTGTTAGAACTCCGCGGTTGGGGTGGTCTGTTGGTCGTTCATGGTTACCCTGTGTCTAGGTAGGTAGTGGGTGAGTTACTCGCTGTACGATCTGCGTCGGGCTCGGATCGCACCGCTGGCCACCAATGTAAGAAGGGCGCCCTCCGGGAGCCAGATGGTGTCGGACTGACCAACCCGAGGGCCACCGTTCCGTAGGCGAGTAGCCGAGCACCGCTGAGAAGCCTCCTGGGCGAGGTCCTTCTCCTATGATCGTATCAGCCAGGCATCCCCACCACCACAAAGGGACACAACCAGGGTATCACTTATCATAATTATTTATCGGTAATCAAGGCAGATTTCTGTGGTAATATTTACAGGAGGATCGAGGGATCCAAAAGAGTCTCAAAGTCTTGTAGGGAGGGGGTAGCGGGACAGTCTCAGTATTAGCCTGGTACTGGAACACCCTGCGCCAAGCTCTCAATCCTCGAGCCGGGGGGTTCCGGGAGCCGGGGCGTCGTCCGCAGGGCTCAGTGGATTGCTGCAGTGAGGTCGAGCCGCGACGAGGTCAGCAGGGCTCCGATGGTTTACCTCTGCGAGGTCGAGCCGCGACGAGGTCAGCAGGGCTCCGATGGTTTACTTCTGCGAGGTCGAGCCGCAACGAGGTCAGCAGGGCTCCGATGTTCCGTGAGGGTCTTTTTCTCAGTAAAGGGGGGGGAGCCGCGAAGCAGTCAGCAGGGCTCAGAGGTCCAAGTTCCAAGTAATGAGTCTTTCTCCGTAGGGTCAGCCGCGATCCGATCAGCAGGGCTCTCGACTCCAGGATACAACTGCCGTCCTGGTTTGAGGCTGCCCCAGATATAGGTCTGGAACCCTTTGATGTCCGGACCCTTGCGCCTGGGCGGCGGAGGGGCCGGAATGGGAGAGGCCAGACGCCCAGCGGGAGAGGCGCCAGCGCCCAGGAAGGCCGGAGGGCGATCGAAACCAGGCGATGGGGGACGGTTGGGGGTCCCATCGAAACTCCCCTCCTCCGGGATCGGTGGAGTGGCCACTTGGTGCCCCCCTGGCCGGATCTTGGTGCCTCGATGTCAGGGCTTCGCTGGAGCCGAGGCCGGGGCGGGCCGTGTCGCGTAGGCTGGTGTGGGGAGCAAAGTACAATCCGGAGGCTGCCCCCGTCGGGTCGGGTAGGAGGGTTCGGGACCACGCCACGAGGCCGGGTCCAACACCTGGTGTGGTTGTCCTTTCATTTGATCATTCAAGAGATTATAGAGTGGTAAAACAAGCTGCTTTACATTCCTTCAAGACTTAGCCTGAAGGCTGCTCTCCATAGCTACCACTAGGATAGCTTTCAATAAAGGTTGTCTTTAACCTATCACCATAAGGGGTTGTTTGGACTGATACAAGGTGCCCACTAGAACTAGTGGACAGCATATATCAGGCCACCTTCTCACAGCCATCACAAATGGAAATGCATAGTGAATGTTTGTGTAGTTACGGCCAGCATTCCTTGATACACTACTGAGTGATCCTGGCGTCGACCAGCAATGCATTATTGAGTGTGAATTACGAGAAATTGATGTTCCACCCTCTCTGCGGCAAGACTTCATATGTTGGGGCATATTATCAAGCGACTACCTCCACCACAATTTCAGTTATGGTGATGGTGTGTTGGTGACAGTCTCAGCGCACTATCATGAAGGCAACGTAAATCTACTCAATGTGGCTGATAGCTATGTTAAGTGTCTTAATGTTGCCTTCATGATAGGTCAGCTTGGGTGCTAAACTTAGCGTGCCAGGGGGCTTGCAGTGGGTGTTGCTCTGTACCTTCCGCTGCAAACCCATTGAAGTTGGCGCAGCCACCTATTGTCAAGTCTGGCGATTAAAGGTGGGTGCGGAAAAGTTACACCCAGAAAAATCCTGGTCTCAAGGTGGTGATGCAAGGGGTAATGCTTCCTTTTGCAACGATTTTGCTCATTCCTTGTGTGCTGCCTTGTGCATCACACAAGGAAAAAGCTAAATGCCATGTTTGAATCATGTACACAAAGGTGTCTATACCCATAAATGAACAAACTGTAATCAACAAGCCATTTTCAAACTTCAATGGGCTGCACAACGCTGCACACATGATAGTTACGTAATGGCATTTTAGGATTGTTCATGTTCCGGGAGTAAGTCATTCCTACACATGTACAAACATCCCTGCTCGCAGACACACTTGCACTCGGGTCCATGATTGCCTGTGTTTGCGCAGTCGTGATGAACTGCATGCATGTGCTGTGGGACACACATGCCTGCACATGGACATTATACCTTTCATGCAGCCCTGTGTCACTGGTGAGGATGAGGGTGGTGCTACACACAGGGTGCTACACACAGGGGGGCAATGCTTTCCTCCTCTGCCCGTGTATGTTATGGTAACATCTTTTGGCACTGTCACACAAATTAATTAGTGACAGTGCATGTACCATGCCATGCCCTGTTGTGTGAGTCTCCCAAGCAAGTAGTTACTGATCCATGCTTCAACATGTCGTTGTCTAGGTCACTTGCTGACTTCACATAGTTACACTGTAGTGTATGCTCCCATGTTAAAGTGAAATTGTCTTACAGATGTGTATGGAGGAAATTGGAATTGGCATTGGCCAAGGGACTCTAATTAGCCTTTGTGTATGTTTTACAGACAACATGACGCCTGACCAAATAAATGCCTTCAAGGTGCGGAGGGACCGTTACCGCCATGAGAAGAAGGTTGCAAAGGGGTACCGCAATATCTCCAAGAGGTACCATGAGGAACGTAGGAAGGGCACATGGAAGGAGGTGCCTGAGCTTGCCCAGGATGTCACACAGCCTCCTCCAGCCCCTCAGGCATCAGTGGTGTGTCACAGCCAGGACAGGTGGCAAATCCCCCTACGACCCACCCAAAGGCACTGTACCACCTGCAACTGGGGATCAAGTGGTCTCGTTCAAATTGCGGGACAGGAGGCTGCTTCAGGACATTGTGGTCTCGCTGGCAGAGCTCAGGGGTGAATTGTCTGATATCAACAGACGAGAAACGGACATACAAAATCACTTGGGACTGCCATGATGTGTGGACCTGGTAGAAACCATCTCACTCTTCTGCCTTCCACCAAAGTTTGAGTTTTCTTATTATGTGGTTTTAATTTGTCATCTGTATTTGGGTAGAAGTTTCCATTTCCTTTGGTTGGGGGGTTGATGTGTTTTTTCTTTAAAAATTAATAAGAAAATGAAAAAATCCTCAAACATATTTATTTGTGTAGGTTACATGTTTAATCAGTTTATGTATAGCTTAGGTGTCCTTGTCCTGTCTCGTGGTGTGCCTTAAGGGTGGGAGGAGGGTTGATGTCTATAATGTGTTGTTGCATATTTAGGCTTAGTTAGGGTAGATAGTTTAGGTAAGAAAGATTGTTTAATAGTTATTTTAGATTTAATAGTAGTTATGGTGATAAATGTTAGTTAGGTCGCTTGCATATTAATACTGTTCTAATAAAAAGTTTTGATACTTAAGATGTCAGCTTGCACTTATGTCAGGGATGAGGTTGTGGAGTGTGGGTCATTCCATTGTATGCAACTTCTGCCATTACTAGATTATCCATTTTAATCACAAAGTCTGCTCATGACATGTAAGTTAGCAGGATGTTTTGGGTCAGGATCCCTTAGATGTGAGCACACCAGACTTGCATTGCTGACAGGGTGTCAATTTGGATTGACGCCTTAGTCTAGGGACAGCCGTCTGTGACATTCTACATCTTCTGTGTGACTCACGGATTTGGACAGCATACTGTTGCTCATTGTACACATGACCTAGTAAGATGGCATGGAAGGTAAATACAGTTTGCTAGTGTTATCCATCATGGAGATGGATGTATGCGCCAGGTTCAACGGATTTCATCACACACCTGCATGTCAGATGCTCCTGCAGCAGAGTCCATCTACAGTGCACAGACCTAGCCACACTTGCTGCATAGTACCAGTGTGTCCGTTTCCTTTGGAAGATATGTTCCGGTACATGTACGCTCAGTCTCCAGACCATGCATGATTTTTTAGAAATCTGTGTGCATTGTGTACTGGACATGAGACTACAGTGTTCCTGATTTACACATGTAATGTGAGAGTAAGTGATGACTTCACATTTTACGTTACTCATAAATTTATTTTGGGAGTAGTGCATTTTGCTTTACAGAGTTGACATGTCCTAGATGCCAACCATGACTCACGGGACTAGTCAAGTTTTTAATTCTGTCACAGCTAATGTTGTGGGGGGTGGCACACTGTCCTGCTGCACACAAGGGTAATCTGTTGCGTTGCTCCCTATAGGGACTGTGTCATGGAGACTTGTCCCAGCTGTTACTTCTGCCATTGGCTAATGTTGATGAGGCACTTGAAATGTTGTTGGTGAATCTGACTATATGCGCTGTGCAATGCCACACACATCACTGCACACATTGCCCGATACGCTCGCAGTGGTCACAGTATAGGAGGGTGCATATCTTAGGTTACATTGTTTGTCGACAGGGAGGGGCTGACTTACGGCTTGCACTTTGTGCTGAGCCCCTATTTACCAATCTACTTCACTAAGGCAGACATTGTGGTACCATATGTGGTATGGTGGACATGTGCCCTTCCGTATCTTCATCAATGTGAATATCCTGTCCAGTATTTTGGGATGTGACATGCAATGTGCACCATCACAACAGGCTTTGTCCACCACGTAGTGTGTGAGTTGATATGCCAAGAGATACTTGTTTACAATTGTTAAGGAGGACACTTGTGGCCTGAAACAGAGTAGGAAATTTTAGCACACATGCATTTTTATGGAAGGACGTGAGCATAGGTTGGTATGTTGCTAGATGGTTGTTTTGGAGCAATGGGGGCACGGCTAGTTCACACATATACTGCCATCTCACTGCCTATCTGTATCAGGTGAAACAGGTACATTGCTCGTATTTCGCTTGGTGTACCTTCTTGGTGAATCAGTGTCCTAATGCTTTTCACATACTTCTATACTCGATTGGTCAAGAACCACACACATCTGTGTGAGTTAAATGATTTTATTTACATTCAGAGGATAAAGACTGGACCAGTGCTTGGACATACATGCCCACATTGCATGGATGCCCGTTGGAGGGTCAAACAACGTCATTTGGTGGTAACAGGTCCAAGGGAAGAAGCATAGTTCAGTCCACAGGCTGATAGCAGTGGCATTGGCAGAAGAAAGAGTGATATGGCAGTCCATGTGGTGGTCCAAGGTGATTGTCGGGGGACAGTTGAGGACAGTGCAAGAAGATTTTCCATGGCATGATACTAAGCCCAGCACCAAGGGGGAAACTGGGCTTTTGGAGCAGATGGATACTACAGCTTCCTCCTTATCACAATGGCAGGTTCACCCTCCTCCTCGTCCTTTAATGTGTGATGTGCCTCACATGTGGGTAGTGGTATGATGGATGCAGCACTGTGAGGCACGGACACATCAGGTGGCGGAGCTGAAGATGTGGAGGCAGCAGCAGCATTCCTCTGCGCCAGTCATTGTGGCAGCAATGAAGTGATGAGCAGGTGCAGGGCATGATAGATCCCAGCAACCTCGCTCTGGTGTGCGGCTCTGGCAGCTATATCTTGTGCCTGCATATGCCTTGTGCTCTCCATTATCCGACAGATGTTGGCAAAATGCTGGCTGACATTGCTAGAGCCACTCTGAGCAGACAGTTGGTCTTGTCTATGAATCATGACTCCAGCAATGTCAGACATGGACCATTGGAGTGCATCGAGCAGGCTGTAGGTGTCCGTGATCTTCTGCATGTGGTCCCGACTGGAACTCAGACACCCACGTATGGCCTCAAGTGTGTCCACCTGGCTCACGAACCTCAACCGCACCTGTTCTACCATCTCACGCTGGACCTCTAGCACATGGCGTTGGAAGGCCAGTTGTGTGTTCTCGGGGTCCGTGGAGGCAGCTGTGTTGGGAGGTGCTTGCTGCTAGTTGGTCTGTACAGGAGTTGTGGTTGGGACTGAGTTGCTGGGTTGCCCTGCTCATGGAGGTGGGGTGCTGAAGGAGTCTATTAGATGTTGCAGTGCTTCCTGATCGATGGTGGGGTATTCCTCCTCGTCATCAGTGAAGGTTCGGCCAGTGTGCTGTCCAGGAGGTGATGTCCCTCCCTCTGCAATGTGATGGTGGAGATACAGTTAAACAGTGTTTGTCATGTACAATCATGCATTGGATGTGTTTACAAGCAGACAGCAGGACAGTGTCCATTCATACAGTTTTTGAGGAGATGCCTATTTGTTTCTGGATATTGATGGTTTTGCGGAAATTGAGGATGTGATGTTGTAGTTGTACATTGTCATCTCACTGTTTCCAGCTATGACAAATGTGATTGTACAATATCTACACACAGGTGTCACAAGTTGTATACTCTGTTCATTTTTGTGAGTAATGCTATTTGTGCCACATAGTAGTCAATGTTGATGGGCTCAGATTTGTCTGTGTGTGCACTGCATTATGTGCTGGTGTCACCTGCAGCTTTGGTTTAGCTCTCATTATACCTTTCAGGTAGTGTGCCTTTGGGTTCTGTGCATTTACAATGCTGTGCTGAGGCAAACTGGGTGGAATATGGGTCTTGGTCAGAGTTGTGCATTGTTTGACTTCAGAGGTCTTGTTTGCGCCAGGGGTTGTATTTACACGGGGATGTGTCAGAGTGTGACTTACTTGTTTAAGGATGTTGTCCAAACTCAGCCACCTCAGTGAGGTGGTCTTAACCATGTTAATAGTTTGGGCCTGCAGGCATGCTAGTCATCATGCACTGTCACTTGCCTTGTCAATGTGGCTCACGGACACGCAGCATTGCAGGGTCTTGCACATGTGCATGTTTTTTGTGCAAGTATGATTATGTGTGAGTAGGCCAAACCTTATGCCAGTCAGTCAAAGCTTTTATTTCGGTAGAATACCATAAAAAGACATAAATAATTATATACAATAAAACATGATTAAATAGACATTGCATAGAGTATAATCCATCGAAACATTAACATTTTTATAATAAAAGAATTACACAAACGGATAAGAACAAAATTATTCCACAAAAAAACATATTATTGAAACTATATCCAAGGCCCAGAATGTACTCACTACACCACAGGCTTCTATGGTAGCAATGATAAAAATACTAGGATCAAGGGATTTGTGTGGCAGAAATCATATTTTTGGACCTGGTGAACCACATAGAAAGAAGATATTTGGCCATTGCAAACACTATCAATGGGGTGGTATCGTACTTCAAAATTCTAAACACCTCCTGGTAGTCCCTAAGACCCCTAGACTTGCAGAGCTGAATGATCCACTTTTTCCTTGCCTTCTTATATAAGGGGCAGAAGAGAACAACATGCAGCTCTGTTTCACAAGTATCAGTACATACAGGACACGTGCTTAAGGGGTCCGAAACATTAGACCATCTATGAACAAAATCGCCTCAGCGGTAACGAACCGTGTCTGAACTGGATGTAAAGTTTCTTTGCCAGAGGTGGTTGGATGGCATCCAAAAAAACTTCGAACTGGGGACTAATCTTAATATCCAGGAAGGTGTCGGTAAGCCTACCCAGAGAGGAGTGCAGTAGCATTTCCTTCCGATACAATTGCAAAACCTCTCGCAATGATTTCTTAGAAAGTGCACAGCTTGTCTCTTCCGGAGCGGACCATAGGTTCCCCATCCCTATGGAGTAACAGAGGTTCTTTACATAGGTTAACCAAGGAATTTTATCCAATTTTCCCCTTGACAGTATATCGCCAAGATCATACCTATAGCTTGCCAGCTCGGGCGTTGACCAAAGTCGTCTCCAGAACTGGAGAGGGCGATTCAGGGCAATCTCTTCTATGGGAACTAAGCCTAAATCCCATCTCAAGGGAATTAAGGGGGTACTTACAGGTAATTTCAGCAGTCTCCTAATAAAAGAAAATTTAAAAATCCGATTGGCCGCACTCTGCTAGTCCTACCAGCGTGTTACCCCAAAGAATTGTGGTCCATGAAGTAGCGTCGGCGGGTACGCCTATGCCAAAAGTTTAAAATGAAAATAAGTGTCGCGTTAGCCATCCCTCGACACGTGTTTCGAGGTAGTTGCCTCTCGTCAGCAGGGAGTAGGTATGTGTGTAGGGTTGCTGCGTAGGCTGCCAAAAAATATTCTCAGGTAAAGTACCGCTCAAGGCGCGCAGGTGCGTAGCCATGGGCTCGTCAGCCCCACCGGCTCAAGGGAGCCTGAATGTAAACAAAAATCCGATTGGCCGCACTCTGCTAGTCCTACCAGCGTGTTACCCCAAAGAATTGCGGTCCATGAAGTAGCGTCGGCGGGTACGCCTATGCCAAAAGTTTAAAATGAAAATAAGTGTCGCGTTAGCCATTCCTGGACACGTGTTTCGAGGTAGTTGCCTCTCGTCAGCAGGGAGTAGGTATGTGTGTAGGGTTGCTGCGTAGGCTGCCAAAAAATATTCTCAGGTAAAGTACCGCTCAAGGCGCGCAGGTGTGTAGCCATGGGCTCGTCAGCCCCACCGGCTCAAGGGAGCCTGAATGTAAACAAAAATCCGATTGGCCGCACTCTGCTAGTCCTACCAGCGTGTTACCCCAAAGAATTGTGGTCCATGAAGTAGCCTCGGCGGGTACGCCTATGCCAAAAGTTTAAAATGAAAATAAGTGTCGCGTTAGCCATCCCTGGACACGTGTTTCGAGGTAGTTGCCTCTCGTCAGCAGGGAGTAGGTATGTGTGTAGGGTTGCTGCGCAGGCTGCCAAAAAATATTCTCAGGTAAAGTACCGCTCAAGGCGCGCAGGTGCGTAGCCATGGGCTCGTCAGCCCCACCGGCTCAAGGGAGCCTGAATGTAAACAAAAATCCGATTGGCCGCACTCTGCTAGTCCTACCAGCGTGTTACCCCAAAGAATAGTGGTCCATGAAGTAGCGTCGGCGGGTACGCCTATGCCAAAAGTTTAAAATGAAAATAAGTGTCGCGTTAGCCATCCCTGGACACGTGTTTCGAGGTAGTTGCCTCTCGTCAGCAGGGAGTAGGTATGTGTGTAGGGTTGCTGTGTAGGCTGCCAAAAAATATTCTCAGGTAAAGTACCGCTCAAGGCGCGCAGGTGCGTAGCCATGGGCTCGTCAGCCCCACCGGCTCAAGGGAGCCTGAATGTCAACAAAAATCCGATTGGCCGCACTCTGCTAGTCCTACCAGCGTGTTACCCCAAAGAATTGTGGTCCATGAAGTAGCGTCGGCGGGTACGCCTATGCCAAAAGTTTAAAATGAAAATAAGTGTCGCGTTAGCCATCCCTGGACACGTGTTTCGAGGTAGTTGCCTCTCGTCAGCAGGGAGTAGGTATGTGTGTAGGGTTGCTGCGTAGGCTGCCAAAAAATATTCTCAGGTAAAGTACCGCTCAAGGCGCGCAGGTGCGTAGCCATGGGCTCGTCAGCCCCACCGGCTCAAGGGAGCCTGAATGTAAACAAAAATCCGATTGGCCGCACTCTGCTAGTCCTACCAGCGTGTTACCCCAAAGAATTGTGGTCCATGAAGTAGCGTCGGTGGGTACGCCTATGCCAAAAGTTTAAAATGAAAATAAGTGTCGCGTTAGCCATCCCTGGACACGTGTTTCGAGGTAGTTGCCTCTCGTCAGCAGGGAGTAGGTATGTGTGTAGGGTTGCTGTTTAGGCTGCCAAAAAATATTCTCAGGTAAAGTACCGCTCAAGGCACGCAGGTGCGTAGCCATGGGCTCGTCAGCCCCACCGGCTCAAGGGAGCCTGAATGTAAACAAAAATCCGATTGGCCGCACTCTGCTAGTCCTACCAGCGTGTTACCCCAAAGAATTGTGGTCCATGAAGTAGCGTCGGCGGGTACGCCTATGCCAAAAGTTTAAAATGAACATAAGTGTCGCGTTAGCCATCCCTGGACACGTGTTTCGAGGTAGTTGCCTCTCGTCAGCAGGGAGTAGGTATGTGTGTAGGGTTGCTGTGTAGGCTGCCAAAAAATATTCTCAGGTAAAGTACCGCTCAAGGCGCGCAGGTGCGTAGCCATGGGCTCGTCAGCCCCACCGGCTCAAGGGAGCCTGAATGTAAACAAAAATCCGATTGGCCGCACTCTGCTAGTCCTACCAGCGTGTTACCCCAAAGAATTGTGGTCCATGAAGTAGCGTCGGCGGGTACGCCTATGCCAAAAGTTTAAAATGAAAATAAGTGTCGCGTTAGCCATCCCTGGACACGTGTTTCGAGGTAGTTGCCTCTCGTCAGCAGGGAGTAGGTATGTGTGTAGGGTTGCTGCGTAGGCTGCCAAAAAATATTCTCAGGTAAAGTACCGCTCAAGGCGCGCAGGTGCGTAGCCATGGGCTCGTCAGCCCCACCGGCTCAAGGGAGCCTGAATGTAAACAAAAATCCGATTGGCCGCACTCTGCTAGTCCTACCAGCGTGTTACCCCAAAGAATTGTGGTCCATGAAGTAGCGTCGGTGGGTACGCCTATGCCAAAAGTTTAAAATGAAAATAAGTGTCGCGTTAGCCATCCCTGGACACGTGTTTCGAGGTAGTTGCCTCTCGTCAGCAGGGAGTAGGTATGTGTGTAGGGTTGCTGTTTAGGCTGCCAAAAAATATTCTCAGGTAAAGTACCGCTCAAGGCACGCAGGTGCGTAGCCATGGGCTCGTCAGCCCCACCGGCTCAAGGGAGCCTGAATGTAAACAAAAATCCGATTGGCCGCACTCTGCTAGTCCTACCAGCGTGTTACCCCAAAGAATTGTGGTCCATGAAGTAGCGTCGGCGGGTACGCCTATGCCAAAAGTTTAAAATGAACATAAGTGTCGCGTTAGCCATCCCTGGACACGTGTTTCGAGGTAGTTGCCTCTCGTCAGCAGGGAGTAGGTATGTGTGTAGGGTTGCTGCGTAGGCTGCCAAAAAATATTCTCAGGTAAAGTACCGCTCAAGGCGCGCAGGTGCGTAGCCATGGGCTCGTCAGCCCCACCGGCTCAAGGGAGCCTGAATGTAAACAAAAATCCGATTGGCCGCACTCTGCTAGTCCTACCAGCGTGTTACCCCAAAGAATTGTGGTCCATGAAGTAGCGTCGGCGGGTACGCCTATGCCAAAAGTTTAAAATGAAAATAAGTGTCGCGTTAGCCATCCCTGGACACGTGTTTCGAGGTAGTTGCCTCTCGTCAGCAGGGAGTAGGTATGTGTGTAGGGTTGCTGCGTAGGCTGCCAAAAAATATTCTCAGGTAAAGTACCGCTCAAGGCGTGCAGGTGCGTAGCCATGGGCTCGTCAGCCCCACCGGCTCAAGGGAGCCTGAATGTAAACAAAAATCCGATTGGCCACACTCTGCTAGTCCTACCAGCGTGTTACCCCAAAGAATTGTGGTCCATGAAGTAGCGTCGGCGGGTACGCCTATGCCAAAAGTTTAAAATGAAAATAAGTGTCGCGTTAGCCATCCCTGGACACGTGTTTCGAGGTAGTTGCCTCTCGTCAGCAGGGAGTAGGTATGTGTGTAGGGTTGCTGCGTAGGCTGCCAAAAAATATTCTCAGGTAAAGTACCGCTCAAGGCGCGCAGGTGCGTAGCCATGGGCTCGTCAGCCCCACCGGCTCAAGGGAGCCTGAATGTAAACAAAAATACGATTGGCCGCACTCTGCTAGTCCTACCAGCGTGTTACCCCAAAGAATTGTGGTCCATGAAGTAGCGTCGGCGGGTACGCCTATGCCAAAAGTTTAAAATGAAAATAAGTGTCGCGTTAGCCATCCCTGGAAATGTGTTTCGAGGTAGTTGCCTCTCGTCAGCAGGGAGTAGGTATGTGTGTAGGGTTGCTGCGTAGGCTGCCAAAAAATATTCTCAGGTAAAGTACCGCTCAAGGTGAGCAGGTGCGTAGCCATGGGCTCGTCAGCCCCACCGGCTCAAGGGAGCCTGAATGTAAACAAAAATCCGATTGGCCGCACTCTGCTAGTCCTACCAGCGTGTTACCCCAAAGAATTGTGGTCCATGAAGTAGCGTCGGCGGGTACGCCTATGCCAAAAGTTTAAAATGAAAATAAGTGTCGCGTTAGCCATCCCTGGACACGTGTTTCGAGGTAGTTGCCTCTCGTCAGCAGGGAGTAGGTATGTGTGTAGGGTTGCTGCGTAGGCTGCCCAAAAATATTCTCAGGTAAAGTACCGCTCAAGGCGCGCAGGTGCGTAGCCATGGGCTCGTCAGCCCCACCGGCTCAAGGGAGCCTGAATGTAAACAAAAATCCGATTGGCCGCACTCTGCTAGTCCTACCAGCGTGTTACCCCAAAGAATTGTGGTCCATGAAGTAGCGTCGGCGGGTACGCCTATGCCAAAAGTTTAAAATGAAAATAAGTGTCGCGTTAGCCATCCCTGGACACGTGTTTCGAGGTAGTTGCCTCTCGTCAGCAGGGAGTAGGTATGTGTGTAGGGTTGCTGCGTAGGCTGCCAAAAAATATTCTCAGGCAAAGTACCGCTCAAGGCGCGCAGGTGCGTAGCCATGGGCTCGTCAGCCCCACCGGCTCAAGGGAGCCTGAATGTAAACAAAAATCCGATTGGCCGCACTCTGCTAGTCCTACCAGCGTGTTACCCCAAAGAATTGTGGTCCATGAAGTAGCGTCGGCGGGTACGCCTATGCCAAAAGTTTAAAATGAAAATAAGTGTCGCGTTAGCCATCCCTGGACACGTGTTTCGAGGTAGTTGCCTCTCGTCAGCAGGGAGTAGGTATGTGTGTAGGGTTGCTGCGTAGGCTGCCAAAAAATATTCTCAGGTAAAGTACCGCTCAAGGCGCGCAGGTGCGTAGCCATGGGCTCGTCAGCCCCACCGGCTCAAGGGAGCCTGAATGTAAACAAAAATCCGATTGGCCGCACTCTGCTAGTCCTACCAGCGTGTTACCCCAAAGAATTGTGGTCCATGAAGTAGCGTCGGCGGGTACGCCTATGCCAAAAGTTTAAAATGAAAATAAGTGTTGCGTTAGCCATCCCTGGACACGTGTTTCGAGGTAGTTGCCTCTCGTCAGCAGGGAGTAGGTATGTGTGTAGGGTTGCTGCGTAGGCTGCCAAAAAATATTCTCAGGTAAAGTACCGCTCAAGGCGCGCAGGTGCGTAGCCATGGGCTCGTCAGCCCCACCGGCTCAAGGGAGCCTGAATGTAAACAAAAATCCGATTGGCCGCACTCTGCTAGTCCTACCAGCGTGTTACAACAAAGAATTGTGGTCCATGAAGTAGCGTCGGCGGGTACGCCTATGCCAAAAGTTTAAAATGAAAATAAGTGTTGCGTTAGCCATCCCTGGACACGTGTTTCGAGGTAGTTGCCTCTCGTCAGCAGGGAGTAGGTATGTGTGTAGGGTTGCTGCGTAGGCTGCCAAAAAATATTCTCAGGTAAAGTACCGCTCAAGGCGCGCAGGTGCGTAGCCATGGGCTCGTCATCCCCACCGGCTCAAGGGAGCCTGAATGTAAACAAAAATCCGATTGGCCACACTCTGCTAGTCCTACCAGCGTGTTACCCCAAAGAATTGTGGTCCATGAAGTAGCGTCGGCGGGTACGCCTATGCCAAAAGTTTAAAATGAAAATAAGTGTCGCGTTAGCCATCCCTGGACACGTGTTTCGAGGTAGTTGCCTCTCGTCAGCAGGGAGTAGGTATGTGTGTAGGGTTGCTGCGTAGGCTGCCAAAAAATATTCTCAGGTAAAGTACCGCTCAAGGCGCGCAGGTGCGTAGCCATGGGCTCGTCAGCCCCACCGGCTCAAGGGAGCCTGAATGTAAACAAAAATCCGATTGGCCGCACTCCGCTAGTCCTACCAGCGTGTTACCCCAAAGAATTGTGGTCCATGAAGTAGCGTCGGCGGGTACGCCTATGCCAAAAGTTTAAAATGAAAATAAGTGTTGCGTTAGCCATCCCTGGACACGTGTTTCGAGGTAGTTGCCTCTCGTCAGCAGGGAGTAGGTATGTGTGTAGGGTTGCTGCGTAGGCTGCCAAAAAATATTCTCAGGTAAAGTACCGCTCAAGGCGCGCAGGTGCGTAGCCATGGGCTCGTCAGCCCCACCGGCTCAAGGGAGCCTGAATGTAAACAAAAATCTGATTGGCCGCACTCTGCTAGTCCTACCAGCGTGTTACCCCAAAGAATTGTGGTCCATGAAGTAGCGTCGGCGGGTACGCCTATGCCAAAAGTTTAAAATGAAAATAAGTGTCGCGTTAGCCATCCCTGGACACGTGTTTCGAGGTAGTTGCCTCTCGTCAGCAGGGAGTAGGTATGTGTGTAGGGTTGCTGCGTAGGCTGCCAAAAAATATTCTCAGGTAAAGTACCGCTCAAGGCGCGCAGGTGCGTAGCCATGGGCTCGTCAGCCCCACCGGCTCAAGGGAACCTGAATGTAAACAAAAATCCGATTGGCCGCACTCTGCTAGTCCTACCAGCGTGTTACCCCAAAGAATTGTGGTCCATGAAGTAGCGTCGGCGGGTACGCCTATGCCAAAAGTTTAAAATGAAAATAAGTGTCGCGTTAGCCATCCCTGGACACGTGTTTCGAGGTAGTTGCCTCTCGTCAGCAGGGAGTAGGTATGTGTGTAGGGTTGCTGCGTAGGCTGCCCAAAAATATTCTCAGGTAAAGTACCGCTCAAGGCGCGCAGGTGCGTAGCCATGGGCTCGTCAGCCCCACCGGCTCAAGGGAGCCTGAATGTAAACAAAAATCCGATTGGCCGCACTCTGCTAGTCCTACCAGCGTGTTACCCCAAAGAATTGTGGTCCATGAAGTAGCGTCGGCGGGTACGCCTATGCCAAAAGTTTAAAATGAAAATAAGTGTCGCGTTAGCCATCCCTGGACACGTGTTTCGAGGTAGTTGCCTCTCGTCAGCAGGGAGTAGGTATGTGTGTAGGGTTGCTGCGTAGGCTGCCAAAAAATATTCTCAGGTAAAGTACCGCTCAAGGCGCGCAGGTGCATAGCCATGGGCTCGTCAGCCCCACCGGCTCAAGGGAGCCTGAATGTAAACAAAAATCTGATTGGCCGCACTCTGCTAGTCCTACCAGCGTGTTACCCCAAAGAATTGTGGTCCATGAAGTAGCGTCGGCGGGTACGCCTATGCCAAAAGTTTAAAATGAAAATAAGTGTCGCGTTAGCCATCCCTGGACACGTGTTTCGAGGTAGTTGCCTCTCGTCAGCAGGGAGTAGGTATGTGTGTAGGGTTGCTGCGTAGGCTGCCAAAAAATATTCTCAGGTAAAGTACCGCTCAAGGCGCGCAGGTGCGTAGCCATGGGCTCGTCAGCCCCACCGGCTCAAGGGAGCCTGAATGTAAACAAAAATCCGATTGGCCGCACTCTGCTAGTCCTACCAGCGTGTTACCCCAAAGAATTGTGGTCCATGAAGTAGCGTCGGCGGGTACGCCTATGCCAAAAGTTTAAAATGAAAATAAGTGTCGCGTTAGCCATCCCTGGACACGTGTTTCGAGGTAGTTGCCTCTCGTCAGCAGGGAGTAGGTATGTGTGTAGGGTTGCTGCGTAGGCTGCCAAAAAATATTCTCAGGTAAAGTACCGCTCAAGGCGCGCAGGTGCGTAGCCATGGGCTCGTCAGCCCCACCGGCTCAAGGGAGCCTGAATGTAAACAAAAATCCGATTGGCCGCACTCTGCTAGTCCTACCAGCGTGTTACCCCAAAGAATTGTGGTCCATGAAGTAGCGTCGGCGGGTACGCCTATGCCAAAAGTTTAAAATGAAAATAAGTGTCGCGTTAGCCATCCCTGGACACGTGTTTCGAGGTAGTTGCCTCTCGTCAGCAGAGAGTAGGTATGTGTGTAGGGTTGCTGCGTAGGCTGCCAAAAAATATTCTCAGGTAAAGTACCGCTCAAGGCGCGCAGGTGCGTAGCCATGGGCTCGTCAGCCCCACCGGCTCAAGGGAGCCTGAATGTAAACAAAAATCCGATTGGCCGCACTCTGCTAGTCCTACCAGCGTGTTACCCCAAAGAATTGTGGTCCATGAAGTAGCGTCGGCGGATACGCCTATGCCAAAAGTTTAAAATGAAAATAAGTGTCGCGTTAGCCATCCCTGGACACGTGTTTTGAGGTAGTTGCCTCTCGTCAGCAGGGAGTAGGTATGTGTGTAGGGTTGCTGCGTAGGCTGCCAAAAAATATTCTCAGGTAAAGTACCGCTCAAGGCGCGCAGGTGCGTAGCCATGGGCTCGTCAGCCCCACCGGCTCAAGGGAGCCTGAATGTAAACAAAAATCCGATTGGCCGCACTCTGCTAGTCCTACCAGCGTGTTACCCCAAAGAATCGTGGTCCATGAAGTAGCGTCGGCGGGTACGCCTATGCCAAAAGTTTAAAATGAAAATAAGTGTTGCATTAGCCATCCCTGGACACGTGTTTCGAGGTAGTTGCCTCTCGTCAGCAGGGAGTAGGTATGTGTGTAGGGTTGCTGCGTAGGCTGCCAAAAAATATTCTCAGGTAAAGTACCGCTCAAGGCGCGCAGGTGCGTAGCCATGGGCTCGTCAGCCCCACCGGCTCAAGGGAGCCTGAATGTAAACAAAAATCCGATTGGCCGCACTCTGCTAGTCCTACCAGCGTGTTACCCCAAAGAATTGTGGTCCATGAAGTAGCGTCGGCGGGTACGCCTATGCCAAAAGTTTAAAATGAAAATAAGTGTCGCGTTAGCCATCCCTGGACACGTGTTTCGAGGTAGTTGCCTCTCGTCAGCAGGGAGTAGGTATGTGTGTAGGGTTGCTGCGTAGGCTGCCCAAAAATATTCTCAGGTAAAGTACCGCTCAAGGCGCGCAGGTGCGTAGCCATGGGCTCGTCAGCCCCACCGGCTCAAGGGAGCCTGAATGTAAACAAAAATCCGATTGGCCGCACTCTGCTAGTCCTACCAGCGTGTTACCCCAAAGAATTGTGGTCCATGAAGTAGCGTCGGCGGGTACGCCTATGCCAAAAGTTTAAAATGAAAATAAGTGTCGCGTTAGCCATCCCTGGACACGTGTTTCGAGGTAGTTGCCTCTCGTCAGCAGGGAGTAGGTATGTGTGTAGGGTTGCTGCGTAGGCTGCCAAAAAATATTCTCAGGCAAAGTACCGCTCAAGGCGCGCAGGTGCGTAGCCATGGGCTCGTCAGCCCCACCGGCTCAAGGGAGCCTGAATGTAAACAAAAATCCGATTGGCCGCACTCTGCTAGTCCTACCAGCGTGTTACCCCAAAGAATTGTGGTCCATGAAGTAGCGTCGGCGGGTACGCCTATGCCAAAAGTTTAAAATGAAAATAAGTGTCGCGTTAGCCATCCCTGGACACGTGTTTCGAGGTAGTTGCCTCTCGTCAGCAGGGAGTAGGTATGTGTGTAGGGTTGCTGCGTAGGCTGCCAAAAAATATTCTCAGGTAAAGTACCGCTCAAGGCGCGCAGGTGCGTAGCCATGGGCTCGTCAGCCCCACCGGCTCAAGGGAGCCTGAATGTAAACAAAAATCCGATTGGCCGCACTCTGCTAGTCCTACCAGCGTGTTACCCCAAAGAATTGTGGTCCATGAAGTAGCGTCGGCGGGTACGCCTATGCCAAAAGTTTAAAATGAAAATAAGTGTTGCGTTAGCCATCCCTGGACACGTGTTTCGAGGTAGTTGCCTCTCGTCAGCAGGGAGTAGGTATGTGTGTAGGGTTGCTGCGTAGGCTGCCAAAAAATATTCTCAGGTAAAGTACCGCTCAAGGCGCGCAGGTGCGTAGCCATGGGCTCGTCAGCCCCACCGGCTCAAGGGAGCCTGAATGTAAACAAAAATCCGATTGGCCGCACTCTGCTAGTCCTACCAGCGTGTTACAACAAAGAATTGTGGTCCATGAAGTAGCGTCGGCGGGTACGCCTATGCCAAAAGTTTAAAATGAAAATAAGTGTTGCGTTAGCCATCCCTGGACACGTGTTTCGAGGTAGTTGCCTCTCGTCAGCAGGGAGTAGGTATGTGTGTAGGGTTGCTGCGTAGGCTGCCAAAAAATATTCTCAGGTAAAGTACCGCTCAAGGCGCGCAGGTGCGTAGCCATGGGCTCGTCATCCCCACCGGCTCAAGGGAGCCTGAATGTAAACAAAAATCCGATTGGCCACACTCTGCTAGTCCTACCAGCGTGTTACCCCAAAGAATTGTGGTCCATGAAGTAGCGTCGGCGGGTACGCCTATGCCAAAAGTTTAAAATGAAAATAAGTGTCGCGTTAGCCATCCCTGGACACGTGTTTCGAGGTAGTTGCCTCTCGTCAGCAGGGAGTAGGTATGTGTGTAGGGTTGCTGCGTAGGCTGCCAAAAAATATTCTCAGGTAAAGTACCGCTCAAGGCGCGCAGGTGCGTAGCCATGGGCTCGTCAGCCCCACTGGCTCAAGGGAGCCTGAATGTAAACAAAGATCCGATTGGCCGCACTCCGCTAGTCCTACCAGCGTGTTACCCCAAAGAATTGTGGTCCATGAAGTAGCGTCGGCGGGTACGCCTATGCCAAAAGTTTAAAATGAAAATAAGTGTTGCGTTAGCCATCCCTGGACACGTGTTTCGAGGTAGTTGCCTCTCGTCAGCAGGGAGTAGGTATGTGTGTAGGGTTGCTGCGTAGGCTGCCAAAAAATATTCTCAGGTAAAGTACCGCTCAAGGCGCGCAGGTGCGTAGCCATGGGCTCGTCAGCCCCACCGGCTCAAGGGAGCCTGAATGTAAACAAAAATCTGATTGGCCGCACTCTGCTAGTCCTACCAGCGTGTTACCCCAAAGAATTGTGGTCCATGAAGTAGCGTCGGCGGGTACGCCTATGCCAAAAGTTTAAAATGAAAATAAGTGTCGCGTTAGCCATCCCTGGACACGTGTTTCGAGGTAGTTGCCTCTCGTCAGCAGGGAGTAGGTATGTGTGTAGGGTTGCTGCGTAGGCTGCCAAAAAATATTCTCAGGTAAAGTACCGCTCAAGGCGCGCAGGTGCGTAGCCATGGGCTCGTCAGCCCCACCGGCTCAAGGGAGCCTGAATGTAAACAAAAATCCGATTGGCCGCACTCTGCTAGTCCTACCAGCGTGTTACCCCAAAGAATTGTGGTCCATGAAGTAGCGTCGGCGGGTACGCCTATGCCAAAAGTTTAAAATAAAAATAAGTGTCGCGTTAGCCATCCCTGGACACGTGTTTCGAGGTAGTTGCCTCTCGTCAGCAGGGAGTAGGTATGTGTGTAGGGTTGCTGCGTAGGCTGCCCAAAAATATTCTCAGGTAAAGTACCGCTCAAGGCGCGCAGGTGCGTAGCCATGGGCTCGTCAGCCCCACCGGCTCAAGGGAGCCTGAATGTAAACAAAAATCCGATTGGCCGCACTCTGCTAGTCCTACCAGCGTGTTACCCCAAAGAATTGTGGTCCATGAAGTAGCGTCGGCGGGTACGCCTATGCCAAAAGTTTAAAATGAAAATAAGTGTCGCGTTAGCCATCCCTGGACACGTGTTTCGAGGTAGTTGCCTCTCGTCAGCAGGGAGTAGGTATGTGTGTAGGGTTGCTGCGTAGGCTGCCAAAAAATATTCTCAGGTAAAGTACCGCTCAAGGCGCGCAGGTGCATTGCCATGGGCTCGTCAGCCCCACCGGCTCAAGGGAGCCTGAATGTAAACAAAAATCTGATTGGCCGCACTCTGCTAGTCCTACCAGCGTGTTACCCCAAAGAATTGTGGTCCATGAAGTAGCGTCGGCGGGTACGCCTATGCCAAAAGTTTAAAATGAAAATAAGTGTTGCGTTAGCCATCCCTGGACACGTGTTTCGAGGTACTTGCCTCTCGTCAGCAGGGAGTAGGTATGTGTGTAGGGTTGCTGCGTAGGCTGCCAAAAAATATTCTCAGGTAAAGTACCGCTCAAGGCGCGCAGGTGCGTAGCCATGGGCTCGTCAGCCCCACCGGCTCAAGGGAGCCTGAATGTAAACAAAAATCCGATTGGCCGCACTCTGCTAGTCCTACCAGCGTGTTACCCCAAAGAATTGTGGTCCATGAAGTAGCGTCGGCGGGTACGCCTATGCCAAAAGTTTAAAATGAAAATAAGTGTCGCGTTAGCCATCCCTGGACACGTGTTTCGAGGTAGTTGCCTCTCGTCAGCAGGGAGTAGGTATGTGTGTAGGGTTGCTGCGTAGGCTGCCAAAAAATATTCTCAGGTAAAGTACCGCTCAAGGCGCGCAGGTGCGTAGCCATGGGCTCGTCAGCCCCACCGGCTCAAGGGAGCCTGAATGTAAACAAAAATCCGATTGGCCGCACTCTGCTAGTCCTACCAGCGTGTTACCCCAAAGAATTGTGGTCCATGAAGTAGCGTCGGCGGGTACGCCTATGCCAAAAGTTTAAAATGAAAATAAGTGTCGCGTTAGCCATCCCTGGACACGTGTTTCGAGGTAGTTGCCTCTCGTCAGCAGAGAGTAGGTATGTGTGTAGGGTTGCTGCGTAGGCTGCCAAAAAATATTCTCAGGTAAAGTACCGCTCAAGGCGCGCAGGTGCGTAGCCATGGGCTCGTCAGCCCCACCGGCTCAAGGGAGCCTGAATGTAAACAAAAATCCGATTGGCCGCACTCTGCTAGTCCTACCAGCGTGTTACCCCAAAGAATTGTGGTCCATGAAGTAGCGTCGGCGGATACGCCTATGCCAAAAGTTTAAAATGAAAATAAGTGTCGCGTTAGCCATCCCTGGACACGTGTTTTGAGGTAGTTGCCTCTCGTCAGCAGGGAGTAGGTATGTGTGTAGGGTTGCTGCGTAGGCTGCCAAAAAATATTCTCAGGTAAAGTACCGCTCAAGGCGCGCAGGTGCGTAGCCATGGGCTCGTCAGCCCCACCGGCTCAAGGGAGCCTGAATGTAAACAAAAATCCGATTGGCCGCACTCTGCTAGTCCTACCAGCGTGTTACCCCAAAGAATCGTGGTCCATGAAGTAGCGTCGGCGGGTACGCCTATGCCAAAAGTTTAAAATGAAAATAAGTGTTGCATTAGCCATCCCTGGACACGTGTTTCGAGGTAGTTGCCTCTCGTCAGCAGGGAGTAGGTATGTGTGTAGGGTTGCTGCGTAGGCTGCCAAAAAATATTCTCAGGTAAAGTACCGCTCAAGGCGCGCAGGTGCGTAGCCATGGGCTCGTCAGCCCCACCGGCTCAAGGGAGCCTGAATGTAAACAAAAATCCGATTGGCCGCACTCTGCTAGTCCTACCAGCGTGTTACCCCAAAGAATTGTGGTCCATGAAGTAGCGTCGGCGGGTACGCCTATGCCAAAAGTTTAAAATGAAAATAAGTGTCGCGTTAGCCATCCCTGGACACGTGTTTCGAGGTAGTTGCCTCTCGTCAGCAGGGAGTAGGTATGTGTGTAGGGTTGCTGCGTAGGCTGCCAAAAAATATTCTCAGGTAAAGTACCGCTCAAGGCGCGCAGGTGCGTAGCCATGGGCTCGTCAGCCCCACCGGCTCAAGGGAGCCTGAATGTAAACAAAAATCCGATTGGCCGCACTCTGCTAGTCCTACCAGCGTGTTACCCCAAAGAATTGTGGTCCATGAAGTAGCGTCGGCGGGTACGCCTATGCCAAAAGTTTAAAATGAAAATAAGTGTCGCGTTAGCCATCCCTGGACACGTGTTTCGAGGTAGTTGCCTCTCGTCAGCAGGGAGTAGGTATGTGTGTAGGGTTGCTGCGTAGGCTGCCAAAAAATATTCTCAGGCAAAGTACCGCTCAAGGCGCGCAGGTGCGTAGCCATGGGCTCGTCAGCCCCACCGGCTCAAGGGAGCCTGAATGTAAACAAAAATCCGATTGGCCGCACTCTGCTAGTCCTACCAGCGTGTTACCCCAAAGAATTGTGGTCCATGAAGTAGCGTCGGCGGGTACGCCTATGCCAAAAGTTTAAAATGAAAATAAGTGTCGCGTTAGCCATCCCTGGACACGTGTTTCGAGGTAGTTGCCTCTCGTCAGCAGGGAGTAGGTATGTGTGTAGGGTTGCTGCGTAGGCTGCCAAAAAATATTCTCAGGTAAAGTACCGCTCAAGGCGCGCAGGTGCGTAGCCATGGGCTCGTCAGCCCCACCGGCTCAAGGGAGCCTGAATGTAAACAAAAATCCGATTGGCCGCACTCTGCTAGTCCTACCAGCGTGTTACCCCAAAGAATTGTGGTCCATGAAGTAGCGTCGGCGGGTACGCCTATGCCAAAAGTTTAAAATGAAAATAAGTGTCGCGTTAGCCATCCCTGGACACGTGTTTCGAGGTAGTTGCCTCTCGTCAGCAGAGAGTAGGTATGTGTGTAGGGTTGCTGCGTAGGCTGCCAAAAAATATTCTCAGGTAAAGTACCGCTCAAGGCGCGCAGGTGCGTAGCCATGGGCTCGTCAGCCCCACCGGCTCAAGGGAGCCTGAATGTAAACAAAAATCCGATTGGCCGCACACTCTGCTAGTCCTACCAGCGTGTTACCCCAAAGAATTGTGGTCCATGAAGTAGCGTCGGCGGATACGCCTATGCCAAAAGTTTAAAATGAAAATAAGTGTCGCGTTAGCCATCCCTGGACACGTGTTTCGAGGTAGTTGCCTCTCGTCAGCAGGGAGTAGGTATGTGTGTAGGGTTGCTGCGTAGGCTGCCAAAAAATATTCTCAGGTAAAGTACCGCTCAAGGCGCACAGGTGCGTAGCCATGGGCTCGTCAGCCCCACCGGCTCAAGGGAGCCTGAATGTAAACAAAAATCCGATTGGCCGCACTCTGCTAGTCCTACCAGCGTGTTACCCCAAAGAATTGTGGTCCATGAAGTAGCGTCGGCGGGTACG
This sequence comes from Triturus cristatus, assembly GCF_964204655.1. NCBI lineage: Eukaryota > Metazoa > Chordata > Amphibia > Caudata > Salamandridae > Triturus > Triturus cristatus. Next base: position 684,464,452 of record NC_140582.1, on the reverse strand, counting down.
CCTATGCCAAAAGTTTAAAATGAAAATAAGTGTCGCGTTAGCCATCCCTGGACACGTGTTTCGAGGTAGTTGCCTCTCGTCAGCAGGGAGTAGGTATGTGTGTAGGGTTGCTGCGTAGGCTGCCAAAAAATATTCTCAGGTAAAGTACCGCTCAAGGCGTGCAGGTGCGTAGCCATGGGCTCGTCAGCCCCACCGGCTCAAGGGAGCCTGAATGTAAACAAAAATCCGATTGGCCACACTCTGCTAGTCCTACCAGCGTGTTACCCCAAAGAATTGTGGTCCATGAAGTAGCGTCGGCGGGTACGCCTATGCCAAAAGTTTAAAATGAAAATAAGTGTCGCGTTAGCCATCCCTGGACACGTGTTTCGAGGTAGTTGCCTCTCGTCAGCAGGGAGTAGGTATGTGTGTAGGGTTGCTGCGTAGGCTGCCAAAAAATATTCTCAGGTAAAGTACCGCTCAAGGCGCGCAGGTGCGTAGCCATGGGCTCGTCAGCCCCACCGGCTCAAGGGAGCCTGAATGTAAACAAAAATACGATTGGCCGCACTCTGCTAGTCCTACCAGCGTGTTACCCCAAAGAATTGTGGTCCATGAAGTAGCGTCGGCGGGTACGCCTATGCCAAAAGTTTAAATTGAAAATAAGTGTCGCGTTAGCCATCCCTGGAAATGTGTTTCGAGGTAGTTGCCTCTCGTCAGCAGGGAGTAGGTATGTGTGTAGGGTTGCTGCGTAGGCTGCCAAAAAATATTCTCAGGTAAAGTACCGCTCAAGGCGCGCAGGTGCGTAGCCATGGGCTCGTCAGCCCCACCGGCTCAAGGGAGCCTGAATGTAAACAAAAATCCGATTGGCCGCACTCTGCTAGTCCTACCAGCGTGTTACCCCAAAGAATCGTGGTCCATGAAGTAGCGTCGGCGGGTACGCCTATGCCAAAAGTTTAAAATGAAAATAAGTGTTGCATTAGCCATCCCTGGACACGTGTTTCGAGGTAGTTGCCTCTCGTCAGCAGGGAGTAGGTATGTGTGTAGGGTTGCTGCGTAGGCTGCCCAAAAATATTCTCAGGTAAAGTACCGCTCAAGGCGCGCAGGTGCGTAGCCATGGGCTCGTCAGCCCCACCGGCTCAAGGGAGCCTGAATGTAAACAAAAATCCGATTGGCCGCACTCTGCTAGTCCTACCAGCGTGTTACCCCAAAGAATTGTGGTCCATGAAGTAGCGTCGGCGGGTACGCCTATGCCAAAAGTTTAAAATGAAAATAAGTGTCGCGTTAGCCATCCCTGGACACGTGTTTCGAGGTAGTTGCCTCTCGTCAGCAGGGAGTAGGTATGTGTGTAGGGTTGCTGCGTAGGCTGCCAAAAAATATTCTCAGGTAAAGTACCGCTCAAGGCGCGCAGGTGCGTAGCCATGGGCTCGTCAGCCCCACCGGCTCAAGGGAGCCTGAATGTAAACAAAAATCCGATTGGCCGCACTCTGCTAGTCCTACCAGCGTGTTACCCCAAAGAATTGTGGTCCATGAAGTAGCGTCGGCGGGTACGCCTATGCCAAAAGTTTAAAATGAAAATAAGTGTTGCGTTAGCCATCCCTGGACACGTGTTTCGAGGTAGTTGCCTCTCGTCAGCAGGGAGTAGGTATGTGTGTAGGGTTGCTGCGTAGGCTGCCAAAAAATATTCTCAGGTAAAGTACCGCTCAAGGCGCGCAGGTGCGTAGCCATGGGCTCGTAAGCCCCACCGGCTCAAGGGAGCCTGAATGTAAACAAAAATCCGATTGGCCGCACTCTGCTAGTCCTACCAGCGTGTTACAACAAAGAATTGTGGTCCATGAAGTAGCGTCGGCGGGTACGCCTATGCCAAAAGTTTAAAATGAAAATAAGTGTTGCGTTAGCCATCCCTGGACACGTGTTTCGAGGTAGTTGCCTCTCGTCAGCAGGGAGTAGGTATGTGTGTAGGGTTGCTGCGTAGGCTGCCAAAAAATATTCTCAGGTAAAGTACCGCTCAAGGCGCGCAGGTGCGTAGCCATGGGCTCGTCATCCCCACCGGCTCAAGGGAGCCTGAATGTAAACAAAAATCCGATTGGCCACACTCTGCTAGTCCTACCAGCGTGTTACCCCAAAGAATTGTGGTCCATGAAGTAGCGTCGGCGGGTACGCCTATGCCAAAAGTTTAAAATGAAAATAAGTGTCGCGTTAGCCATCCCTGGACACGTGTTTCGAGGTAGTTGCCTCTCGTCAGCAGGGAGTAGGTATGTGTGTAGGGTTGCTGCGTAGGCTGCCAAAAAATATTCTCAGGCAAAGTACCGCTCAAGGCGCGCAGGTGCGTAGCCATGGGCTCGTCAGCCCCACCGGCTCAAGGGAGCCTGAATGTAAACAAAAATCCGATTGGCCGCACTCTGCTAGTCCTACCAGCGTGTTACCCCAAAGAATTGTGGTCCATGAAGTAGCGTCGGCGGGTACGCCTATGCCAAAAGTTTAAAATGAAAATAAGTGTCGCGTTAGCCATCCCTGGACACGTGTTTCGAGGTAGTTGCCTCTCGTCAGCAGGGAGTAGGTATGTGTGTAGGGTTGCTGCGTAGGCTGCCAAAAAATATTCTCAGGTAAAGTACCGCTCAAGGCGCGCAGGTGCGTAGCCATGGGCTCGTCAGCCCCACCGGCTCAAGGGAGCCTGAATGTAAACAAAAATCCGATTGGCCGCACTCTGCTAGTCCTACCAGCGTGTTACCCCAAAGAATTGTGGTCCATGAAGTAGCGTCGGCGGGTACGCCTATGCCAAAAGTTTAAAATGAAAATAAGTGTTGCGTTAGCCATCCCTGGACACGTGTTTCGAGGTAGTTGCCTCTCGTCAGCAGGGAGTAGGTATGTGTGTAGGGTTGCTGCGTAGGCTGCCAAAAAATATTCTCAGGTAAAGTACCGCTCAAGGCGCGCAGGTGCGTAGCCATGGGCTCGTCAGCCCCACCGGCTCAAGGGAGCCTGAATGTAAACAAAAATCCGATTGGCCGCACTCTGCTAGTCCTACCAGCGTGTTACAACAAAGAATTGTGGTCCATGAAGTAGCGTCGGCGGGTACGCCTATGCCAAAAGTTTAAAATGAAAATAAGTGTTGCGTTAGCCATCCCTGGACACGTGTTTCGAGGTAGTTGCCTCTCGTCAGCAGGGAGTAGGTATGTGTGTAGGGTTGCTGCGTAGGCTGCCAAAAAATATTCTCAGGTAAAGTACCGCTCAAGGCGCGCAGGTGCGTAGCCATGGGCTCGTCATCCCCACCGGCTCAAGGGAGCCTGAATGTAAACAAAAATCCGATTGGCCACACTCTGCTAGTCCTACCAGCGTGTTACCCCAAAGAATTGTGGTCCATGAAGTAGCGTCGGCGGGTACGCCTATGCCAAAAGTTTAAAATGAAAATAAGTGTCGCGTTAGCCATCCCTGGACACGTGTTTCGAGGTAGTTGCCTCTCGTCAGCAGGGAGTAGGTATGTGTGTAGGGTTGCTGCGTAGGCTGCCAAAAAATATTCTCAGGTAAAGTACCGCTCAAGGCGCGCAGGTGCGTAGCCATGGGCTCGTCAGCCCCACCGGCTCAAGGGAGCCTGAATGTAAACAAAAATCCGATTGGCCGCACTCCGCTAGTCCTACCAGCGTGTTACCCCAAAGAATTGTGGTCCATGAAGTAGCGTCGGCGGGTACGCCTATGCCAAAAGTTTAAAATGAAAATAAGTGTTGCGTTAGCCATCCCTGGACACGTGTTTCGAGGTAGTTGCCTCTCGTCAGCAGGGAGTAGGTATGTGTGTAGGGTTGCTGCGTAGGCTGCCAAAAAATATTCTCAGGTAAAGTACCGCTCAAGGCGCGCAGGTGCGTAGCCATGGGCTCGTCAGCCCCACCGGCTCAAGGGAGCCTGAATGTAAACAAAAATCTGATTGGCCGCACTCTGCTAGTCCTACCAGCGTGTTACCCCAAAGAATTGTGGTCCATGAAGTAGCGTCGGCGGGTACGCCTATGCCAAAAGTTTAAAATGAAAATAAGTGTCGCGTTAGCCATCCCTGGACACGTGTTTCGAGGTAGTTGCCTCTCGTCAGCAGGGAGTAGGTATGTGTGTAGGGTTGCTGCGTAGGCTGCCAAAAAATATTCTCAGGTAAAGTACCGCTCAAGGCGCGCAGGTGCGTAGCCATGGGCTCGTCAGCCCCACCGGCTCAAGGGAGCCTGAATGTAAACAAAAATCCGATTGGCCGCACTCTGCTAGTCCTACCAGCGTGTTACCCCAAAGAATTGTGGTCCATGAAGTAGCGTCGGCGGGTACGCCTATGCCAAAAGTTTAAAATGAAAATAAGTGTCGCGTTAGCCATCCCTGGACACGTGTTTCGAGGTAGTTGCCTCTCGTCAGCAGGGAGTAGGTATGTGTGTAGGGTTGCTGCGTAGGCTGCCCAAAAATATTCTCAGGTAAAGTACCGCTCAAGGCGCGCAGGTGCGTAGCCATGGGCTCGTCAGCCCCACCGGCTCAAGGGAGCCTGAATGTAAACAAAAATCCGATTGGCCGCACTCTGCTAGTCCTACCAGCGTGTTACCCCAAAGAATTGTGGTCCATGAAGTAGCGTCGGCGGGTACGCCTATGCCAAAAGTTTAAAATGAAAATAAGTGTCGCGTTAGCCATCCCTGGACACGTGTTTCGAGGTAGTTGCCTCTCGTCAGCAGGGAGTAGGTATGTGTGTAGGGTTGCTGCGTAGGCTGCCAAAAAATATTCTCAGGTAAAGTACCGCTCAAGGCGCGCAGGTGCATAGCCATGGGCTCGTCAGCCCCACCGGCTCAAGGGAGCCTGAATGTAAACAAAAATCTGATTGGCCGCACTCTGCTAGTCCTACCAGCGTGTTACCCCAAAGAATTGTGGTCCATGAAGTAGCGTCGGCGGGTACGCCTATGCCAAAAGTTTAAAATGAAAATAAGTGTCGCGTTAGCCATCCCTGGACACGTGTTTCGAGGTAGTTGCCTCTCGTCAGCAGGGAGTAGGTATGTGTGTAGGGTTGCTGCGTAGGCTGCCAAAAAATATTCTCAGGTAAAGTACCGCTCAAGGCGCGCAGGTGCGTAGCCATGGGCTCGTCAGCCCCACCGGCTCAAGGGAGCCTGAATGTAAACAAAAATCCGATTGGCCGCACTCTGCTAGTCCTACCAGCGTGTTACCCCAAAGAATTGTGGTCCATGAAGTAGCGTCGGCGGGTACGCCTATGCCAAAAGTTTAAAATGAAAATAAGTGTCGCGTTAGCCATCCCTGGACACGTGTTTCGAGGTAGTTGCCTCTCGTCAGCAGGGAGTAGGTATGTGTGTAGGGTTGCTGCGTAGGCTGCCAAAAAATATTCTCAGGTAAAGTACCGCTCAAGGCGCGCAGGTGCGTAGCCATGGGCTCGTCAGCCCCACCGGCTCAAGGGAGCCTGAATGTAAACAAAAATCCGATTGGCCGCACTCTGCTAGTCCTACCAGCGTGTTACCCCAAAGAATTGTGGTCCATGAAGTAGCGTCGGCGGGTACGCCTATGCCAAAAGTTTAAAATGAAAATAAGTGTTGCGTTAGCCATCCCTGGACACGTGTTTCGAGGTAGTTGCCTCTCGTCAGCAGAGAGTAGGTATGTGTGTAGGGTTGCTGCGTAGGCTGCCAAAAAATATTCTCAGGTAAAGTACCGCTCAAGGCGCGCAGGTGCGTAGCCATGGGCTCGTCAGCCCCACCGGCTCAAGGGAGCCTGAATGTAAACAAAAATCCGATTGGCCGCACTCTGCTAGTCCTACCAGCGTGTTACCCCAAAGAATTGTGGTCCATGAAGTAGCGTCGGCGGATACGCCTATGCCAAAAGTTTAAAATGAAAATAAGTGTCGCGTTAGCCATCCCTGGACACGTGTTTTGAGGTAGTTGCCTCTCGTCAGCAGGGAGTAGGTATGTGTGTAGGGTTGCTGCGTAGGCTGCCAAAAAATATTCTCAGGTAAAGTACCGCTCAAGGCGCGCAGGTGCGTAGCCATGGGCTCGTCAGCCCCACCGGCTCAAGGGAGCCTGAATGTAAACAAAAATCCGATTGGCCGCACTCTGCTAGTCCTACCAGCGTGTTACCCCAAAGAATCGTGGTCCATGAAGTAGCGTCGGCGGGTACGCCTATGCCAAAAGTTTAAAATGAAAATAAGTGTTGCATTAGCCATCCCTGGACATGTGTTTCGAGGTAGTTGCCTCTCGTCAGCAGGGAGTAGGTATGTGTGTAGGGTTGCTGCGTAGGCTGCCAAAAAATATTCTCAGGTAAAGTACCGCTCAAGGCGCGCAGGTGCGTAGCCATGGGCTCGTCAGCCCCACCGGCTCAAGGGAGCCTGAATGTAAACAAAAATCCGATTGGCCGCACTCTGCTAGTCCTACCAGCGTGTTACCCCAAAGAATTGTGGTCCATGAAGTAGCGTCGGCGGGTACGCCTATGCCAAAAGTTTAAAATGAAAATAAGTGTCGCGTTAGCCATCCCTGGACACGTGTTTCGAGGTAGTTGCCTCTCGTCAGCAGGGAGTAGGTATGTGTGTAGGGTTGCTGCGTAGGCTGCCAAAAAATATTCTCAGGTAAAGTACCGCTCAAGGCGCGCAGGTGCGTAGCCATGGGCTCGTCAGCCCCACCGGCTCAAGGGAGCCTGAATGTAAACAAAAATCCGATTGGCCGCACTCTGCTAGTCCTACCAGCGTGTTACCCCAAAGAATTGTGGTCCATGAAGTAGCGTCGGCGGGTACGCCTATGCCAAAAGTTTAAAATGAAAATAAGTGTCGCGTTAGCCATCCCTGGACACGTGTTTCGAGGTAGATGCCTCTCGTCAGCAGGGAGTAGGTATGTGTGTAGGGTTGCTGCGTAGGCTGCCAAAAAATATTCTCAGGCAAAGTACCGCTCAAGGCGCGCAGGTGCGTAGCCATGGGCTCGTCAGCCCCACCGGCTCAAGGGAGCCTGAATGTAAACAAAAATCTGATTGGCCGCACTCTGCTAGTCCTACCAGCGTGTTACCCCAAAGAATTGTGGTCCATGAAGTAGCGTCGGCGGGTACGCCTATGCCAAAAGTTTAAAATGAAAATAAGTGTCGCGTTAGCCATCCCTGGACACGTGTTTCGAGGTAGTTGCCTCTCGTCAGCAGGGAGTAGGTATGTGTGTAGGGTTGCTGCGTAGGCTGCCAAAAAATATTCTCAGGTAAAGTACCGCTCAAGGCGCGCAGGTGCGTAGCCATGGGCTCGTCAGCCCCACCGGCTCAAGGGAGCCTGAATGTAAACAAAAATCCGATTGGCCGCACTCTGCTAGTCCTACCAGCGTGTTACCCCAAAGAATTGTGGTCCATGAAGTAGCGTCGGCGGGTACGCCTATGCCAAAAGTTTAAAATGAAAATAAGTGTCGCGTTAGCCATCCCTGGACACGTGTTTCGAGGTAGTTGCCTCTCGTCAGCAGAGAGTAGGTATGTGTGTAGGGTTGCTGCGTAGGCTGCCAAAAAATATTCTCAGGTAAAGTACCGCTCAAGGCGCGCAGGTGCGTAGCCATGGGCTCGTCAGCCCCACCGGCTCAAGGGAGCCTGAATGTAAACAAAAATCCGATTGGCCGCACTCTGCTAGTCCTACCAGCGTGTTACCCCAAAGAATTGTGGTCCATGAAGTAGCGTCGGCGGATACGCCTATGCCAAAAGTTTAAAATGAAAATAAGTGTCGCGTTAGCCATCCCTGGACACGTGTTTCGAGGTAGTTGCCTCTCGTCAGCAGGGAGTAGGTATGTGTGTAGGGTTGCTGCGTAGGCTGCCAAAAAATATTCTCAGGTAAAGTACCGCTCAAGGCGCGCAGGTGCGTAGCCATGGGCTCGTCAGCCCCACCGGCTCAAGGGAGCCTGAATGTAAACAAAAATCCGATTGGCCGCACTCTGCTAGTCCTACCAGCGTGTTACCCCAAAGAATTGTGGTCCATGAAGTAGCGTCGGCGGGTACGCCTATGCCAAAAGTTTAAAATGAAAATAAGTGTTGCATTAGCCATCCCTGGACACGTGTTTCGAGGTAGTTGCCTCTCGTCAGCAGGGAGTAGGTATGTGTGTAGGGTTGCTGCGTAGGCTGCCAAAAAATATTCTCAGGTAAAGTACCGCTCAAGGCGCGCAGGTGCGTAGCCATGGGCTCGTCAGCCCCACCGGCTCAAGGGAGCCTGAATGTAAACAAAAATCCGATTGGCCGCACTCTGCTAGTCCTACCAGCGTGTTACCCCAAAGAATTGTGGTCCATGAAGTAGCGTCGGCGGGTACGCCTATGCCAAAAGTTTAAAATGAAAATAAGTGTCGCGTTAGCCATCCCTGGACACGTGTTTCGAGGTAGTTGCCTCTCGTCAGCAGGGAGTAGGTATGTGTGTAGGGTTGCTGCGTAGGCTGCCAAAAAATATTCTCAGGTAAAGTACCGCTCAAGGCGCGCAGGTGCGTAGCCATGGGCTCGTCAGCCCCACCGGCTCAAGGGAGCCTGAATGTAAACAAAAATCCGATTGGCCGCACTCTGCTAGTCCTACCAGCGTGTTACCCCAAAGAATTGTGGTCCATGAAGTAGCGTCGGCGGGTACGCCTATGCCAAAAGTTTAAAATGAAAATAAGTGTCGCGTTAGCCATCCCTGGACACGTGTTTCGAGGTAGTTGCCTCTCGTCAGCAGGGAGTAGGTATGTGTGTAGGGTTGCTGCGTAGGCTGCCAAAAAATATTCTCAGGTAAAGTACCGCTCAAGGCGCGCAGGTGCGTAGCCATGGGCTCGTCAGCCCCACCGGCTCAAGGGAGCCTGAATGTAAACAAAAATCCGATTGGCCGCACTCTGCTAGTCCTACCAGCGTGTTACCCCAAAGAATTGTGGTCCATGAAGTAGCGTCGGCGGGTACGCCTATGCCAAAAGTTTAAAATGAAAATAAGTGTTGCGTTAGCCATCCCTGGACACGTGTTTCGAGGTAGTTGCCTCTCGTCAGCAGGGAGTAGGTATGTGTGTAGGGTTGCTGCGTAGGCTGCCAAAAAATATTCTCAGGTAAAGTACCGCTCAAGGCGCGCAGGTGCGTAGCCATGGGCTCGTCAGCCCCACCGGCTCAAGGGAGCCTGAATGTAAACAAAAATCCGATTGGCCGCACTCTGCTAGTCCTACCAGCGTGATACAACAAAGAATTGTGGTCCATGAAGTAGCGTCGGCGGGTACGCCTATGCCAAAAGTTTAAAATGAAAATAAGTGTTGCGTTAGCCATCCCTGGACACGTGTTTCGAGGTAGTTGCCTCTCGTCAGCAGGGAGTAGGTATGTGTGTAGGGTTGCTGCGTAGGCTGCCAAAAAATATTCTCAGGTAAAGTACCGCTCAAGGCGCGCAGGTGCGTAGCCATGGGCTCGTCATCCCCACCGGCTCAAGGGAGCCTGAATGTAAACAAAAATCCGATTGGCCACACTCTGCTAGTCCTACCAGCGTGTTACCCCAAAGAATTGTGGTCCATGAAGTAGCGTCGGCGGGTACGCCTATGCCAAAAGTTTAAAATGAAAATAAGTGTCGCGTTAGCCATCCCTGGACACGTGTTTCGAGGTAGTTGCCTCTCGTCAGCAGGGAGTAGGTATGTGTGTAGGGTTGCTGCGTAGGCTGCCAAAAAATATTCTCAGGTAAAGTACCGCTCAAGGCGCGCAGGTGCGTAGCCATGGGCTCGTCAGCCCCACCGGCTCAAGGGAGCCTGAATGTAAACAAAAATCCGATTGGCCGCACTCCGCTAGTCCTACCAGCGTGTTACCCCAAAGAATTGTGGTCCATGAAGTAGCGTCGGCGGGTACGCCTATGCCAAAAGTTTAAAATGAAAATAAGTGTTGCGTTAGCCATCCCTGGACACGTGTTTCGAGGTAGTTGCCTCTCGTCAGCAGGGAGTAGGTATGTGTGTAGGGTTGCTGCGTAGGCTGCCAAAAAATATTCTCAGGTAAAGTACCGCTCAAGGCACGCAGGTGCGTAGCCATGGGCTCGTCAGCCCCACCGGCTCAAGGGAGCCTGAATGTAAACAAAAATCCGATTGGCCGCACTCTGCTAGTCCTACCAGCGTGTTACCCCAAAGAATTGTGGTCCATGAAGTAGCGTCGGCGGGTACGCCTATGCCAAAATTTTAAAATGAAAATAAGTGTCGCGTTAGCCATCCTTGGACACGTGTTTCGAGGTAGTTGCCTCTCGTCAGCAGGGAGTAGGTATGTGTGTAGGGTTGCTGCGTAGGCTGGCAAAAAATATTCTCAGGTAAAGTACCGCTCAAGGCGCGCAGGTGCGTAGCCATGGGCTCGTCAGCCCCACCGGCTCAAGGGAGCCTGAATGTAAACAAAAATCTGATTGGCCGCACTCTGCTAGTCCTACCAGCGTGTTACCCCAAAGGATTGTGGTCCATGAAATAGCGTCGGCGGGTACGCCTATGCCAAAAGTTTAAAATGAAAATAAGTGTAGAGTTAGCCATCCCTGGACACGTGTTTCGAGGTAGTTGCCTCTCGTCAGCAGGGAGTAGGTATGTGTGTAGGGTTGCTGCGTAGGCTGCCAAAAAATATTCTCAGGTAAAGTACCGCTCAAGGCGCGCAGGTGCGTAGCCATGGGCTCGTCAGCCCCACCGGCTCAAGGGAGCCTGAATGTAAACAAAAATCCGATTGGCCGCACTCTGCTAGTCCTACCAGCGTGTTACCCCAAAGAATTGTGGTCCATGAAGTAGCGTCGGCGGGTACGCCTATGCCAAAAGTTTAAAATGAAAATAAGTGTCGCGTTAGCCATCCCTGGACACGTGTTTCGAGGTAGTTGCCTCTCGTCAGCAGGGAGTAGGTATGTGTGTAGGGTTGCTGCGTAGGCTGCCCAAAAATATTCTCAGGTAAAGTACCGCTCAAGGCGCGCAGGTGCGTAGCCATGGGCTCGTCAGCCCCACCGGCTCAAGGGAGCCTAAATGTAAACAAAAATCCGATTGGCCGCACTCTGCTAGTCCTACCAGCGTGTTACCCCAAAGAATTGTGGTCCATGAAGTAGCGTCGGCGGGTACGCCTATGCCAAAAGTTTAAAATGAAAATAAGTGTCGCGTTAGCCATCCCTGGACACGTGTTTCGAGGTAGTTGCCTCTCGTCAGCAGGGAGTAGGTATGTGTGTAGGGTTGCTGCGTAGGCTGCCAAAAAATATTCTCAGGTAAAGTACCGCTCAAGGCGCGCAGGTGCATAGCCATGGGCTCGTCAGCCCCACCGGCTCAAGGGAGCCTGAATGTAAACAAAAATCCGATTGGCCGCACTCTGCTAGTCCTACCAGTGTGTTACCCCAAAGAATTGTGGTCCATGAAGTAGCGTCGGCGGGTACGCCTATGCCAAAAGTTTAAAATGAAAATAAGTGTCGCGTTAGCCATCCCTGGACACGTGTTTCGAGGTAGTTGCCTCTCGTCAGCAGGGAGTAGGTATGTGTGTAGGGTTGCTGCGTAGGCTGCCAAAAAATATTCTCAGGTAAAGTACCGCTCAAGGCGCGCAGGTGCGTAGCCATGGGCTCGTCAGCCCCACCGGCTCAAGGGAGCCTGAATGTAAACAAAAATCCGATTGGCCGCACTCTGCTAGTCCTACCAGCGTGTTACCCCAAAGAATTGTGGTCCATGAAGTAGCGTCGGCGGGTACGCCTATGCCAAAAGTTTAAAATGAAAATAAGTGTCGCGTTAGCCATCCCTGGACACGTGTTTCGAGGTAGTTGCCTCTCGTCAGCAGGGAGTAGGTATGTGTGTAGGGTTGCTGCGTAGGCTGCCAAAAAATATTCTCAGGTAAAGTACCGCTCAAGGCGCGCAGGTGCGTAGCCATGGGCTCGTCAGCCCCACCGGCTCAAGGGAGCCTGAATGTAAACAAAAATCCGATTGGCCGCACTCTGCTAGTCCTACCAGCGTGTTACCCCAAAGAATTGTGGTCCATGAAGTAGCGTCGGCGGGTACGCCTATGCCAAAAGTTTAAAATGAAAATAAGTGTTGCATTAGCCATCCCTGGACACGTGTTTCGAGGTAGTTGCCTCTCGTCAGCAGGGAGTAGGTATGTGTGTAGGGTTGCTGCGTAGGCTGCCAAAAAATATTCTCAGGTAAAGTACCGCTCAAGGCGCGCAGGTGCGTAGCCATGGGCTCGTCAGCCCCACCGGCTCAAGGGAGCCTGAATGTAAACAAAAATCCGATTGGCCGCACTCTGCTAGTCCTACCAGCGTGTTACCCCAAAGAATTGTGGTCCATGAAGTAGCGTCGGCGGGTACGCCTATGCCAAAATTTTAAAATGAAAATAAGTGTCGCGTTAGCCATCCCTGGACACGTGTTTCGAGGTAGTTGCCTCTCGTCAGCAGGGAGTAGGTATGTGTGTAGGGTTGCTGCGTAGGCTGGCAAAAAATATTCTCAGGTAAAGTACCGCTCAAGGCGCGCAGGTGCGTAGCCATGGGCTCGTCAGCCCCACCGGCTCAAGGGAGCCTGAATGTAAACAAAAATCTGATTGGCCGCACTCTGCTAGTCCTACCAGCGTGTTACCCCAAAGGATTGTGGTCCATGAAATAGTGTCGGCGGGTACGCCTATGCCAAAAGTTTAAAATGAAAATAAGTGTAGAGTTAGCCATCCCTGGACACGTGTTTCGAGGTAGTTGCCTCTCGTCAGCAGGGAGTAGGTATGTGTGTAGGGTTGCTGCGTAGGCTGCCAAAAAATATTCTCAGGTAAAGTACCGCTCAAGGCGCGCAGGTGCGTAGCCATGGGCTCGTCAGCCCCACCGGCTCAAGGGAGCCTGAATGTAAACAAAAATCCGATTGGCCGCACTCTGCTAGTCCTACCAGCGTGTTACCCCAAAGAATTGTGGTCCATGAAGTAGCGTCGGCGGGTACGCCTATGCCAAAAGTTTAAAATGAAAATAAGTGTCGCGTTAGCCATCCCTGGACACGTGTTTCGAGGTAGTTGCCTCTCGTCAGCAGGGAGTAGGTATGTGTGTAGGGTTGCTGCGTAGGCTGCCCAAAAATATTCTCAGGTAAAGTACCGCTCAAGGCGCGCAGGTGCGGAGCCATGGGCTCGTCAGCCCCACCGGCTCAAGGGAGCCTAAATGTAAACAAAAATCCGATTGGCCGCACTCTGCTAGTCCTACCAGCGTGTTACCCCAAAGAATTGTGGTCCATGAAGTAGCGTCGGCGGGTACGCCTATGCCAAAAGTTTAAAATGAAAATAAGTGTCGCGTTAGCCATCCCTGGACACGTGTTTCGAGGTAGTTGCCTCTCGTCAGCAGGGAGTAGGTATGTGTGTAGGGTTGCTGCGTAGGCTGCCAAAAAATATTCTCAGGTAAAGTACCGCTCAAGGCGCGCAGGTGCATAGCCATGGGCTCGTCAGCCCCACCGGCTCAAGGGAGCCTGAATGTAAACAAAAATCCGATTGGCCGCACTCTGCTAGTCCTACCAGTGTGTTACCCCAAAGAATTGTGGTCCATGAAGTAGCGTCGGCGGGTACGCCTATGCCAAAAGTTTAAAATGAAAATAAGTGTCGCGTTAGCCATCCCTGGACACGTGTTTCGAGGTAGTTGCCTCTCGTCAGCAGGGAGTAGGTATGTGTGTAGGGTTGCTGCGTAGGCTGCCAAAAAATATTCTCAGGTAAAGTACCGCTCAAGGCGCGCAGGTGCGTAGCCATGGGCTCGTCAGCCCCACCGGCTCAAGGGAGCCTGAATGTAAACAAAAATCCGATTGGCCGCACTCTGCTAGTCCTACCAGCGTGTTACCCCAAAGAATTGTGGTCCATGAAGTAGCGTCGGCGGGTACGCCTATGCCAAAAGTTTAAAATGAAAATAAGTGTCGCGTTAGCCATCCCTGGACACGTGTTTCGAGGTAGTTGCCTCTCGTCAGCAGGGAGTAGGTATGTGTGTAGGGTTGCTGCGTAGGCTGCCAAAAAATATTCTCAGGTAAAGTACCGCTCAAGGCGCGCAGGTGCGTAGCCATGGGCTCGTCAGCCCCACCGGCTCAAGGGAGCCTGAATGTAAACAAAAATCAGATTGGCCGCACTCTGCTAGTCCTACCAGCGTGTTACCCCAAAGAATTGTGGTCCATGAAGTAGCGTCGGCGGGTACGCCTATGCCAAAAGTTTAAAATGAAAATAAGTGTCGCGTTAGCCATCCCTGGACACGTGTTTCGAGGTAGTTGCCTCTCGTCAGCAGAGAGTAGGTATGTGTGTAGGGTTGCTGCGTAGGCTGCCAAAAAATATTCTCAGGTAAAGTACCGCTCAAGGCGCGCAGGTGCGTAGCCATGGGCTCGTCAGCCCCACCGGCTCAAGGGAGCCTGAATGTAAACAAAAATCCGATTGGCCGCACTCTGCTAGTCCTACCAGCGTGTTACCCCAAAGAATTGTGGTCCATGAAGTAGCGTCGGCGGATACGCCTATGCCAAAAGTTTAAAATGAAAATAAGTGTCGCGTTAGCCATCCCTGGACACGTGTTTCGAGGTAGTTGCCTCTCGTCAGCAGGGAGTAGGTATGTGTGTAGGGTTGCTGCGTAGGCTGCCAAAAAATATTCTCAGGTAAAGTACCGCTCAAGGCGCGCAGGTGCGTAGCCATGGGCTCGTCAGCCCCACCGGCTCAAGGGAGCCTGAATGTAAACAAAAATCCGATTGGCCGCACTCTGCTAGTCCTACCAGCGTGTTACCCCAAAGAATTGTGGTCCATGAAGTAGCGTCGGCGGGTACGCCTATGCCAAAAGTTTAAAATGAAAATAAGTGTTGCATTAGCCATCCCTGGACACGTGTTTCGAGGTAGTTGCCTCTCGTCAGCAGGGAGTAGGTATGTGTGTAGGGTTGCTGCGTAGGCTGCCAAAAAATATTCTCAGGTAAAGTACCGCTCAAGGCGCGCAGGTGCGTAGCCATGGGCTCCTCAGCCCCACCGGCTCAAGGGAGCCTGAATGTAAACAAAAATCCGATTGGCCGCACTCTGCTAGTCCTACCAGCGTGTTACCCCAAAGAATTGTGGTCCATGAAGTAGCGTCGGCGGGTACGCCTATGCCAAAAGTTTAAAATGAAAATAAGTGTCGCGTTAGCCATCCCTGGACACGTGTTTCGAGGTAGTTGCCTCTCGTCAGCAGGGAGTAGGTATGTGTGTAGGGTTGCTGCGTAGGCTGCCAAAAAATATTCTCAGGTAAAGTACCGCTCAAGGCGCGCAGGTGCGTAGCCATGGGCTCGTCAGCCCCACCGGCTCAAGGGAGCCTGAATGTAAACAAAAATCCGATTGGCCGCACTCTGCTAGTCCTACCAGCGTGTTACCCCAAAGAATCGTGGTCCATGAAGTAGCGTCGGCGGGTACGCCTATGCCAAAAGTTTAAAATGAAAATAAGTGTTGCATTAGCCATCCCTGGACATGTGTTTCGAGGTAGTTGCCTCTCGTCAGCAGGGAGTAGGTATGTGTGTAGGGTTGCTGCGTAGGCTGCCAAAAAATATTCTCAGGTAAAGTACCGCTCAAGGCGCGCAGGTGCGTAGCCATGGGCTCGTCAGCCCCACCGGCTCAAGGGAGCCTGAATGTAAACAAAAATCCGATTGGCCGCACTCTGCTAGTCCTACCAGCGTGTTACCCCAAAGAATTGTGGTCCATGAAGTAGCGTCGGCGGGTACGCCTATGCCAAAAGTTTAAAATGAAAATAAGTGTCGCGTTAGCCATCCCTGGACACGTGTTTCGAGGTAGTTGCCTCTCGTCAGCAGGGAGTAGGTATGTGTGTAGGGTTGCTGCGTAGGCTGCCAAAAAATATTCTCAGGTAAAGTAAAGCTCAAGGCGCGCAGGTGCGTAGCCATGGGCTCGTCAGCCCCACCGGCTCAAGGGAGCCTGAATGTAAACAAAAATCCGATTGGCCGCACTC
Organism: Triturus cristatus; assembly: GCF_964204655.1. NCBI lineage: Eukaryota > Metazoa > Chordata > Amphibia > Caudata > Salamandridae > Triturus > Triturus cristatus. The sequence goes on along the minus strand of NC_140582.1, from coordinate 684,448,656 downwards.
TGCTAGTCCTACCAGCGTGTTACCCCAAAGAATTGTGGTCCATGAAGTAGCGTCGGCGGGTACGCCTATGCCAAAAGTTTAAAATGAAAATAAGTGTCGCGTTAGCCATCCCTGGACACGTGTTTCGAGGTAGATGCCTCTCGTCAGCAGGGAGTAGGTATGTGTGTAGGGTTGCTGCGTAGGCTGCCAAAAAATATTCTCAGGCAAAGTACCGCTCAAGGCGCGCAGGTGCGTAGCCATGGGCTCGTCAGCCCCACCGGCTCAAGGGAGCCTGAATGTAAACAAAAATCCGATTGGCCGCACTCTGCTAGTCCTACCAGCGTGTTACCCCAAAGAATTGTGGTCCATGAAGTAGCGTCGGCGGGTACGCCTATGCCAAAAGTTTAAAATGAAAATAAGTGTCGCGTTAGCCATCCCTGGACACGTGTTCGAGGTAGTTGCCTCTCGTCAGCAGGGAGTAGGTATGTGTGTAGGGTTGCTGCGTAGGCTGCCAAAAAATATTCTCAGGTAAAGTACCGCTCAAGGGCGCGCAGGTGCGTAGCCATGGGCTCGTCAGCCCCACCGGCTCAAGGGAGCCTGAATGTAAACAAAAATCCGATTGGCCGCACTCTGCTAGTCCTACCAGCGTGTTACCCCAAAGAATTGTGGTCCCATGAAGTAGCGTCGGCGGGTACGCCTATGCCAAAAGTTTAAAATGAAAATAAGTGTCGCGTTAGCCATCCCTGGACACGTGTTTCGAGGTAGTTGCCTCTCGTCAGCAGAGAGTAGGTATGTGTGTAGGGTTGCTGCGTAGGCTGCCAAAAAATATTCTCAGGTAAAGTACCGCTCAAGGCGCGCAGGTGCGTAGCCATGGGCTCGTCAGCCCCACCGGCTCAAGGGAGCCTGAATGTAAACAAAAATCCGATTGGCCGCACTCTGCTAGTCCTACCAGCGTGTTACCCCAAAGAATTGTGGTCCATGAAGTAGCGTCGGCGGATACGCCTATGCCAAAAGTTTTAAAATGAAAATAAGTGTCGCGTTAGCCATCCCTGGACACGTGTTTCGAGGTAGTTGCCTCTCGTCAGCAGGGAGTAGGTATGTGTTGTAGGGTTGCTGCGTAGGCTGCCAAAAAATATTCTCAGGTAAAGTACCGCTCAAGGCGCGCAGGTGCGTAGCCATGGGCTCGTCAGCCCCACCGGCTCAAGGGAGCCTGAATGTAAACAAAAATCCGATTGGCCGCACTCTGCTAGTCCTACCAGCGTGTTACCCCAAAGAATTGTGGTCCATGAAGTAGCGTCGGCGGGTACGCCTATGCCAAAAGTTTAAAATGAAAATAAGTGTTGCATTAGCCATCCCTGGACACGTGTTTCGAGGTAGTTGCCTCTCGTCAGCAGGGAGTAGGTATGTGTGTAGGGTTGCTGCGTAGGCTGCCAAAAAATATTCTCAGGTAAAGTACCGCTCAAGGCGCGCAGGTGCGTAGCCATGGGCTCGTCAGCCCCACCGGCTCAAGGGAGCCTGAATGTAAACAAAAATCCGATTGGCCGCACTCTGCTAGTCCTACCAGCGTGTTACCCCAAAGAATTGTGGTCCATGAAGTAGCGTCGGCGGGTACGCCTATGCCAAAAGTTTAAAATGAAAATAAGTGTCGCGTTAGCCATCCCTGGACACGTGTTTCGAGGTAGTTGCCTCTCGTCAGCAGGGAGTAGGTATGTGTGTAGGGTTGCTGCATAGGCTGCCAAAAAATATTCTCAGGTAAAGTACCGCTCAAGGCGCGCAGGTGCGTAGCCATGGGCTCGTCAGCCCCACCGGCTCAAGGGAGCCTGAATGTAAACAAAAATCCGATTGGCCGCACTCTGCTAGTCCTACCAGCGTGTTACCCCAAAGAATTGTGGTCCATGAAGTAGCGTCGGCGGGTACGCCTATGCCAAAAGTTTAAAATGAAAATAAGTGTCGCGTTAGCCATCCCTGGACACGTGTTTCGAGGTAGTTGCCTCTCGTCAGCAGGGAGTAGGTATGTGTGTAGGGTTGCTGCGTAGGCTGCCAAAAAATATTTTCAGGTAAAGTACCGCTCAAGGCGCGCAGGTGCGTAGCCATGGGCTCGTCAGCCCCACCGGCTCAAGGGAGCCTGAATGTAAACAAAAATCCGATTGGCCGCACTCTGCTAGTCCTACCAGCGTGTTACCCCAAAGAATTGTGGTCCATGAAGTAGCGTCGGCGGGTACGCCTATGCCAAAAGTTTAAAATGAAAATAAGTGTTGCGTTAGCCATCCCTGGACACGTGTTTCGAGGTAGTTGCCTCTCGTCAGCAGGGAGTAGGTATGTGTGTAGGGTTGCTGCGTAGGCTGCCAAAAAATATTCTCAGGTAAAGTACCGCTCAAGGCGCGCAGGTGCGTAGCCATGGGCTCGTCAGCCCCACCGGCTCAAGGGAGCCTGAATGTAAACAAAAATCCGATTGGCCGCACTCTGCTAGTCCTACCAGCGTGATACAACAAAGAATTGTGGTCCATGAAGTAGCGTCGGCGGGTACGCCTATGCCAAAAGTTTAAAATGAAAATAAGTGTTGCGTTAGCCATCCCTGGACACGTGTTTCGAGGTAGTTGCCTCTCGTCAGCAGGGAGTAGGTATGTGTGTAGGGTTGCTGCGTAGGCTGCCAAAAAAATATTCTCAGGTAAAGTACCGCTCAAGGCGCGCAGGTGCGTAGCCATGGGCTCGTCATCCCCACCGGCTCAAGGGAGCCTGAATGTAAACAAAAATCCGATTGGCCACACTCTGCTAGTCCTACCAGCGTGTTACCCCAAAGAATTGTGGTCCATGAAGTAGCGTCGGCGGGTACGCCTATGCCAAAAGTTTAAAATGAAAATAAGTGTCGCGTTAGCCATCCCTGGACACGTGTTTCGAGGTAGTTGCCTCTCGTCAGCAGGGAGTAGGTATGTGTGTAGGGTTGCTGCGTAGGCTGCCAAAAAATATTCTCAGGTAAAGTACCGCTCAAGGCGCGCAGGTGCGTAGCCATGGGCTCGTCAGCCCCACCGGCTCAAGGGAGCCTGAATGTAAACAAAAATCCGATTGGCCGCACTCCGCTAGTCCTACCAGCGTGTTACCCCAAAGAATTGTGGTCCATGAAGTAGCGTCGGCGGGTACGCCTATGCCAAAAGTTTAAAATGAAAATAAGTGTTGCGTTAGCCATCCCTGGACACGTGTTTCGAGGTAGTTGCCTCTCGTCAGCAGGGAGTAGGTATGTGTGTAGGGTTGCTGCGTAGGCTGCCAAAAAATATTCTCAGGTAAAGTACCGCTCAAGGCACGCAGGTGCGTAGCCATGGGCTCGTCAGCCCCACCGGCTCAAGGGAGCCTGAATACAAAAATCCGATTGGCCGCACTCTGCTAGTCCTACCAGCGTGTTACCCCAAAGAATTGTGGTCCATGAAGTAGCGTCGGCGGGTACGCCTATGCCAAAATTTTAAAATGAAAATAAGTGTCGCGTTAGCCATCCCTGGACACGTGTTTCGAGGTAGTTGCCTCTCGTCAGCAGGGAGTAGGTATGTGTGTAGGGTTGCTGCGTAGGCTGGCAAAAAATATTCTCAGGTAAAGTACCGCTCAAGGCGCGCAGGTGCGTAGCCATGGGCTCGTCAGCCCCACCGGCTCAAGGGAGCCTGAATGTAAACAAAAATCTGATTGGCCGCACTCTGCTAGTCCTACCAGCGTGTTACCCCAAAGGATTGTGGTCCATGAAATAGCGTCGGCGGGTACGCCTATGCCAAAAGTTTAAAATGAAAATAAGTGTAGAGTTAGCCATCCCTGGACACGTGTTTCGAGGTAGTTGCCTCTCGTCAGCAGGGAGTAGGTATGTGTGTAGGGTTGCTGCGTAGGCTGCCAAAAAATATTCTCAGGCAAAGTACCGCTCAAGGCGCGCAGGTGCGTAGCCATGGGCTCGTCAGCCCCACCGGCTCAAGGGAGCCTGAATGTAAACAAAAATCCGATTGGCCGCACTCTGCTAGTCCTACCAGCGTGTTACCCCAAAGAATTGTGGTCCATGAAGTAGCGTCGGCGGGTACGCCTATGCCAAAAGTTTAAAATGAAAATAAGTGTCGCGTTAGCCATCCCTGGACACGTGTTTCGAGGTAGTTGCCTCTCGTCAGCAGGGAGTAGGTATGTGTGTAGGGTTGCTGCGTAGGCTGCCAAAAAATATTCTCAGGTAAAGTACCGCTCAAGGCGCGCAGGTGCGTAGCCATGGGCTCGTCAGCCCCACCGGCTCAAGGGAGCCTGAATGTAAACAAAAATCCGATTGGCCGCACTCTGCTAGTCCTACCAGCGTGTTACCCCAAAGAATTGTGGTCCATGAAGTAGCGTCGGCGGGTACGCCTATGCCAAAAGTTTAAAATGAAAATAAGTGTCGCGTTAGCCATCCCTGGACACGTGTTTCGAGGTAGTTGCCTCTCGTCAGCAGAGAGTAGGTATGTGTGTAGGGTTGCTGCGTAGGCTGCCAAAAAATATTCTCAGGTAAAGTACCGCTCAAGGCGCGCAGGTGCGTAGCCATGGGCTCGTCAGCCCCACCGGCTCAAGGGAGCCTGAATGTAAACAAAAATCCGATTGGCCGCACTCTGCTAGTCCTACCAGCGTGTTACCCCAAAGAATTGTGGTCCATGAAGTAGCGTCGGCGGATACGCCTATGCCAAAAGTTTAAAATGAAAATAAGTGTCGCGTTAGCCATCCCTGGACACGTGTTTCGAGGTAGTTGCCTCTCGTCAGCAGGGAGTAGGTATGTGTGTAGGGTTGCTGCGTAGGCTGCCAAAAAATATTCTCAGGTAAAGTACCGCTCAAGGCGCGCAGGTGCGTAGCCATGGGCTCGTCAGCCCCACCGGCTCAAGGGAGCCTGAATGTAAACAAAAATCCGATTGGCCGCACTCTGCTAGTCCTACCAGCGTGTTACCCCAAAGAATTGTGGTCCATGAAGTAGCGTCGGCGGGTACGCCTATGCCAAAAGTTTAAAATGAAAATAAGTGTTGCATTAGCCATCCCTGGACACGTGTTTCGAGGTAGTTGCCTCTCGTCAGCAGGGAGTAGGTATGTGTGTAGGGTTGCTGCGTAGGCTGCCAAAAAATATTCTCAGGTAAAGTACCGCTCAAGGCGCGCAGGTGCGTAGCCATGGGCTCGTCAGCCCCACCGGCTCAAGGGAGCCTGAATGTAAACAAAAATCCGATTGGCCGCACTCTGCTAGTCCTACCAGCGTGTTACCCCAAAGAATTGTGGTCCATGAAGTAGCGTCGGCGGGTACGCCTATGCCAAAAGTTTAAAATGAAAATAAGTGTCGCGTTAGCCATCCCTGGACACGTGTTTCGAGGTAGTTGCCTCTCGTCAGCAGGGAGTAGGTATGTGTGTAGGGTTGCTGCGTAGGCTGCCAAAAAATATTCTCAGGTAAAGTACCGCTCAAGGCGCGCAGGTGCGTAGCCATGGGCTCGTCAGCCCCACCGGCTCAAGGGAGCCTGAATGTAAACAAAAATCCGATTGGCCGCACTCTGCTAGTCCTACCAGCGTGTTACCCCAAAGAATTGTGGTCCATGAAGTAGCGTCGGCGGGTACGCCTATGCCAAAAGTTTAAAATGAAAATAAGTGTCGCGTTAGCCATCCCTGGACACGTGTTTCGAGGTAGTTGCCTCTCGTCAGCAGGGAGTAGGTATGTGTGTAGGGTTGCTGCGTAGGCTGCCAAAAAATATTCTCAGGTAAAGTACCGCTCAAGGCGCGCAGGTGCGTAGCCATGGGCTCGTCAGCCCCACCGGCTCAAGGGAGCCTGAATGTAAACAAAAATCCGATTGGCCGCACTCTGCTAGTCCTACCAGCGTGTTACCCCAAAGAATTGTGGTCCATGAAGTAGCGTCGGCGGGTACGCCTATGCCAAAAGTTTAAAATGAAAATAAGTGTTGCGTTAGCCATCCCTGGACACGTGTTTCGAGGTAGTTGCCTCTCGTCAGCAGGGAGTAGGTATGTGTGTAGGGTTGCTGCGTAGGCTGCCAAAAAATATTCTCAGGTAAAGTACCGCTCAAGGCGCGCAGGTGCGTAGCCATGGGCTCGTCAGCCCCACCGGCTCAAGGGAGCCTGAATGTAAACAAAAATCCGATTGGCCGCACTCTGCTAGTCCTACCAGCGTGATACAACAAAGAATTGTGGTCCATGAAGTAGCGTCGGCGGGTACGCCTATGCCAAAAGTTTAAAATGAAAATAAGTGTTGCGTTAGCCATCCCTGGACACGTGTTTCGAGGTAGTTGCCTCTCGTCAGCAGGGAGTAGGTATGTGTGTAGGGTTGCTGCGTAGGCTGCCAAAAAATATTCTCAGGTAAAGTACCGCTCAAGGCGCGCAGGTGCGTAGCCATGGGCTCGTCATCCCCACCGGCTCAAGGGAGCCTGAATGTAAACAAAAATCCGATTGGCCACACTCTGCTAGTCCTACCAGCGTGTTACCCCAAAGAATTGTGGTCCATGAAGTAGCGTCGGCGGGTACGCCTATGCCAAAAGTTTAAAATGAAAATAAGTGTCGCGTTAGCCATCCCTGGACACGTGTTTCGAGGTAGTTGCCTCTCGTCAGCAGGGAGTAGGTATGTGTGTAGGGTTGCTGCGTAGGCTGCCAAAAAATATTCTCAGGTAAAGTACCGCTCAAGGCGCGCAGGTGCGTAGCCATGGGCTCGTCAGCCCCACCGGCTCAAGGGAGCCTGAATGTAAACAAAAATCCGATTGGCCGCACTCCGCTAGTCCTACCAGCGTGTTACCCCAAAGAATTGTGGTCCATGAAGTAGCGTCGGCGGGTACGCCTATGCCAAAAGTTTAAAATGAAAATAAGTGTTGCGTTAGCCATCCCTGGACACGTGTTTCGAGGTAGTTGCCTCTCGTCAGCAGGGAGTAGGTATGTGTGTAGGGTTGCTGCGTAGGCTGCCAAAAAATATTCTCAGGTAAAGTACCGCTCAAGGCACGCAGGTGCGTAGCCATGGGCTCGTCAGCCCCACCGGCTCAAGGGAGCCTGAATGTAAACAAAAATCCGATTGGCCGCACTCTGCTAGTCCTACCAGCGTGTTACCCCAAAGAATTGTGGTCCATGAAGTAGCGTCGGCGGGTACGCCTATGCCAAAATTTTAAAATGAAAATAAGTGTCGCGTTAGCCATCCCTGGACACGTGTTTCGAGGTAGTTGCCTCTCGTCAGCAGGCAGTAGGTATGTGTGTAGGGTTGCTGCGTAGGCTGGCAAAAAATATTCTCAGGTAAAGTACCGCTCAAGGCGCGCAGGTGCGTAGCCATGGGCTCGTCAGCCCCACCGGCTCAAGGGAGCCTGAATGTAAACAAAAATCTGATTGGCCGCACTCTGCTAGTCCTACCAGCGTGTTACCCCAAAGGATTGTGGTCCATGAAATAGCGTCGGCGGGTACGCCTATGCCAAAAGTTTAAAATGAAAATAAGTGTAGAGTTAGCCATCCCTGGACACGTGTTTCGAGGTAGTTGCCTCTCGTCAGCAGGGAGTAGGTATGTGTGTAGGGTTGCTGCGTAGGCTGCCAAAAAATATTCTCAGGTAAAGTACCGCTCAAGGCGCGCAGGTGCGTAGCCATGGGCTCGTCAGCCCCACCGGCTCAAGGGAGCCTGAATGTAAACAAAAATCCGATTGGCCGCACTCTGCTAGTCCTACCAGCGTGTTACCCCAAAGAATTGTGGTCCATGAAGTAGCGTCGGCGGGTACGCCTATGCCAAAAGTTTAAAATGAAAATAAGTGTCGCGTTAGCCATCCCTGGACACGTGTTTCGAGGTAGTTGCCTCTCGTCAGCAGGGAGTAGGTATGTGTGTAGGGTTGCTGCGTAGGCTGCCCAAAAATATTCTCAGGTAAAGTACCGCTCAAGGCGCGCAGGTGCGTAGCCATGGGCTCGTCAGCCCCACCGGCTCAAGGGAGCCTAAATGTAAACAAAAATCCGATTGGCCGCACTCTGCTAGTCCTACCAGCGTGTTACCCCAAAGAATTGTGGTCCATGAAGTAGCGTCGGCGGGTACGCCTATGCCAAAAGTTTAAAATGAAAATAAGTGTCGCGTTAGCCATCCCTGGACACGTGTTTCGAGGTAGTTGCCTCTCGTCAGCAGGGAGTAGGTATGTGTGTAGGGTTGCTGCGTAGGCTGCCAAAAAATATTCTCAGGTAAAGTACCGCTCAAGGCGCGCAGGTGCATAGCCATGGGCTCGTCAGCCCCACCGGCTCAAGGGAGCCTGAATGTAAACAAAAATCCGATTGGCCGCACTCTGCTAGTCCTACCAGTGTGTTACCCCAAAGAATTGTGGTCCATGAAGTAGCGTCGGCGGGTACGCCTATGCCAAAAGTTTAAAATGAAAATAAGTGTCGCGTTAGCCATCCCTGGACACGTGTTTCGAGGTAGTTGCCTCTCGTCAGCAGGGAGTAGGTATGTGTGTAGGGTTGCTGCGTAGGCTGCCAAAAAATATTCTCAGGTAAAGTACCGCTCAAGGCGCGCAGGTGCGTAGCCATGGGCTCGTCAGCCCCACCGGCTCAAGGGAGCCTGAATGTAAACAAAAATCCGATTGGCCGCACTCTGCTAGTCCTACCAGCGTGTTACCCCAAAGAATTGTGGTCCATGAAGTAGCGTCGGCGGGTACGCCTATGCCAAAAGTTTAAAATGAAAATAAGTGTCGCGTTAGCCATCCCTGGACACGTGTTTCGAGGTAGTTGCCTCTCGTCAGCAGGGAGTAGGTATGTGTGTAGGGTTGCTGCGTAGGCTGCCAAAAAATATTCTCAGGTAAAGTACCGCTCAAGGCGCGCAGGTGCGTAGCCATGGGCTCGTCAGCCCCACCGGCTCAAGGGAGCCTGAATGTAAACAAAAATCCGATTGGCCGCACTCTGCTAGTCCTACCAGCGTGTTACCCCAAAGAATTGTGGTCCATGAAGTAGCGTCGGCGGGTACGCCTATGCCAAAAGTTTAAAATGAAAATAAGTGTTGCATTAGCCATCCCTGGACACGTGTTTCGAGGTAGTTGCCTCTCGTCAGCAGGGAGTAGGTATGTGTGTAGGGTTGCTGCGTAGGCTGCCAAAAAATATTCTCAGGTAAAGTACCGCTCAAGGCGCGCAGGTGCGTAGCCATGGGCTCGTCAGCCCCACCGGCTCAAGGGAGCCTGAATGTAAACAAAAATCCGATTGGCCGCACTCTGCTAGTCCTACCAGCGTGTTACCCCAAAGAATTGTGGTCCATGAAGTAGCGTCGGCGGGTACGCCTATGCCAAAATTTTAAAATGAAAATAAGTGTCGCGTTAGCCATCCCTGGACACGTGTTTCGAGGTAGTTGCCTCTCGTCAGCAGGGAGTAGGTATGTGTGTAGGGTTGCTGCGTAGGCTGGCAAAAAATATTCTCAGGTAAAGTACCGCTCAAGGCGCGCAGGTGCGTAGCCATGGGCTCGTCAGCCCCACCGGCTCAAGGGAGCCTGAATGTAAACAAAAATCTGATTGGCCGCACTCTGCTAGTCCTACCAGCGTGTTACCCCAAAGGATTGTGGTCCATGAAATAGCGTCGGCGGGTACGCCTATGCCAAAAGTTTAAAATGAAAATAAGTGTAGAGTTAGCCATCCCTGGACACGTGTTTCGAGGTAGTTGCCTCTCGTCAGCAGGGAGTAGGTATGTGTGTAGGGTTGCTGCGTAGGCTGCCAAAAAATATTCTCAGGTAAAGTACCGCTCAAGGCGCGCAGGTGCGTAGCCATGGGCTCGTCAGCCCCACCGGCTCAAGGGAGCCTGAATGTAAACAAAAATCCGATTGGCCGCACTCTGCTAGTCCTACCAGCGTGTTACCCCAAAGAATTGTGGTCCATGAAGTAGCGTCGGCGGGTACGCCTATGCCAAAAGTTTAAAATGAAAATAAGTGTCGCGTTAGCCATCCCTGGACACGTGTTTCGAGGTAGTTGCCTCTCGTCAGCAGGGAGTAGGTATGTGTGTAGGGTTGCTGCGTAGGCTGCCCAAAAATATTCTCAGGTAAAGTACCGCTCAAGGCGCGCAGGTGCGTAGCCATGGGCTCGTCAGCCCCACCGGCTCAAGGGAGCCTAAATGTAAACAAAAATCCGATTGGCCGCACTCTGCTAGTCCTACCAGCGTGTTACCCCAAAGAATTGTGGTCCATGAAGTAGCGTCGGCGGGTACGCCTATGCCAAAAGTTTAAAATGAAAATAAGTGTCGCGTTAGCCATCCCTGGACACGTGTTTCGAGGTAGTTGCCTCTCGTCAGCAGGGAGTAGGTATGTGTGTAGGGTTGCTGCGTAGGCTGCCAAAAAATATTCTCAGGTAAAGTACCGCTCAAGGCGCGCAGGTGCATAGCCATGGGCTCGTCAGCCCCACCGGCTCAAGGGAGCCTGAATGTAAACAAAAATCCGATTGGCCGCACTCTGCTAGTCCTACCAGTGTGTTACCCCAAAGAATTGTGGTCCATGAAGTAGCGTCGGCGGGTACGCCTATGCCAAAAGTTTAAAATGAAAATAAGTGTCGCGTTAGCCATCCCTGGACACGTGTTTCGAGGTAGTTGCCTCTCGTCAGCAGGGAGTAGGTATGTGTGTAGGGTTGCTGCGTAGGCTGCCAAAAAATATTCTCAGGTAAAGTACCGCTCAAGGCGCGCAGGTGCGTAGCCATGGGCTCGTCAGCCCCACCGGCTCAAGGGAGCCTGAATGTAAACAAAAATCCGATTGGCCGCACTCTGCTAGTCCTACCAGCGTGTTACCCCAAAGAATTGTGGTCCATGAAGTAGCGTCGGCGGGTACGCCTATGCCAAAAGTTTAAAATGAAAATAAGTGTCGCGTTAGCCATCCCTGGACACGTGTTTCGAGGTAGTTGCCTCTCGTCAGCAGGGAGTAGGTATGTGTGTAGGGTTGCTGCGTAGGCTGCCAAAAAATATTCTCAGGTAAAGTACCGCTCAAGGCGCGCAGGTGCGTAGCCATGGGCTCGTCAGCCCCACCGGCTCAAGGGAGCCTGAATGTAAACAAAAATCAGATTGGCCGCACTCTGCTAGTCCTACCAGCGTGTTACCCCAAAGAATTGTGGTCCATGAAGTAGCGTCGGCGGGTACGCCTATGCCAAAAGTTTAAAATGAAAATAAGTGTCGCGTTAGCCATCCCTGGACACGTGTTTCGAGGTAGTTGCCTCTCGTCAGCAGAGAGTAGGTATGTGTGTAGGGTTGCTGCGTAGGCTGCCAAAAAATATTCTCAGGTAAAGTACCGCTCAAGGCGCGCAGGTGCGTAGCCATGGGCTCGTCAGCCCCACCGGCTCAAGGGAGCCTGAATGTAAACAAAAATCCGATTGGCCGCACTCTGCTAGTCCTACCAGCGTGTTACCCCAAAGAATTGTGGTCCATGAAGTAGCGTCGGCGGATACGCCTATGCCAAAAGTTTAAAATGAAAATAAGTGTCGCGTTAGCCATCCCTGGACACGTGTTTCGAGGTAGTTGCCTCTCGTCAGCAGGGAGTAGGTATGTGTGTAGGGTTGCTGCGTAGGCTGCCAAAAAATATTCTCAGGTAAAGTACCGCTCAAGGCGCGCAGGTGCGTAGCCATGGGCTCGTCAGCCCCACCGGCTCAAGGGAGCCTGAATGTAAACAAAAATCCGATTGGCCGCACTCTGCTAGTCCTACCAGCGTGTTACCCCAAAGAATTGTGGTCCATGAAGTAGCGTCGGCGGGTACGCCTATGCCAAAAGTTTAAAATGAAAATAAGTGTTGCATTAGCCATCCCTGGACACGTGTTTCGAGGTAGTTGCCTCTCGTCAGCAGGGAGTAGGTATGTGTGTAGGGTTGCTGCGTAGGCTGCCAAAAAATATTCTCAGGTAAAGTACCGCTCAAGGCGCGCAGGTGCGTAGCCATGGGCTCCTCAGCCCCACCGGCTCAAGGGAGCCTGAATGTAAACAAAAATCCGATTGGCCGCACTCTGCTAGTCCTACCAGCGTGTTACCCCAAAGAATTGTGGTCCATGAAGTAGCGTCGGCGGGTACGCCTATGCCAAAAGTTTAAAATGAAAATAAGTGTCGCGTTAGCCATCCCTGGACACGTGTTTCGAGGTAGTTGCCTCTCGTCAGCAGGGAGTAGGTATGTGTGTAGGGTTGCTGCGTAGGCTGCCAAAAAATATTCTCAGGTAAAGTACCGCTCAAGGCGCGCAGGTGCGTAGCCATGGGCTCGTCAGCCCCACCGGCTCAAGGGAGCCTGAATGTAAACAAAAATCCGATTGGCCGCACTCTGCTAGTCCTACCAGCGTGTTACCCCAAAGAATTGTGGTCCATGAAGTAGCGTCGGCGGGTACGCCTATGCCAAAAGTTTAAAATGAAAATAAGTGTCGCGTTAGCCATCCCTGGACACGTGTTTCGAGGTAGTTGCCTCTCGTCAGCAGGGAGTAGGTATGTGTGTAGGGTTGCTGCGTAGGCTGCCAAAAAATATTCTCAGGTAAAGTACCGCTCAAGGCGCGCAGGTGCGTAGCCATGGGCTCGTCAGCCCCACCGGCTCAAGGGAGCCTGAATGTAAACAAAAATCCGATTGGAAGCACTCTGCTAGTCCTACCAGCGTGTTACCCCAAAGAATTGTGGTCCATGAAGTAGCGTCGGCGGGTACGCCTATGCCAAAAGTTTAAAATGAAAATAAGTGTTGCGTTAGCCATCCCTGGACACGTGTTTCGAGGTAGTTGCCTCTCGTCAGCAGGGAGTAGGTATGTGTGTAGGGTTGCTGCGTAGGCTGCCAAAAAATATTCTCAGGTAAAGTACCGCTCAAGGCGCGCAGGTGCGTAGCCATGGGCTCGTCAGCCCCACCGGCTCAAGGGAGCCTGAATGTAAACAAAAATCCGATTGGCCGCACTCTGCTAGTCCTACCAGCGTGATACAACAAAGAATTGTGGTCCATGAAGTAGCGTCGGCGGGTACGCCTATGCCAAAAGTTTAAAATGAAAATAAGTGTTGCGTTAGCCATCCCTGGACACGTGTTTCGAGGTAGTTGCCTCTCGTCAGCAGGGAGTAGGTATGTGTGTAGGGTTGCTGCGTAGGCTGCCAAAAAATATTCTCAGGTAAAGTACCGCTCAAGGCGCGCAGGTGCGTAGCCATGGGCTCGTCATCCCCACCGGCTCAAGGGAGCCTGAATGTAAACAAAAATCCGATTGGCCACACTCTGCTAGTCCTACCAGCGTGTTACCCCAAAGAATTGTGGTCCATGAAGTAGCGTCGGCGGGTACGCCTATGCCAAAAGTTTAAAATGAAAATAAGTGTCGCGTTAGCCATCCCTGGACACGTGTTTCGAGGTAGTTGCCTCTCGTCAGCAGGGAGTAGGTATGTGTGTAGGGTTGCTGCGTAGGCTGCCAAAAAATATTCTCAGGTAAAGTACCGCTCAAGGCGCGCAGGTGCGTAGCCATGGGCTCGTCAGCCCCACCGGCTCAAGGGAGCCTGAATGTAAACAAAAATCCGATTGGCCGCACTCCGCTAGTCCTACCAGCGTGTTACCCCAAAGAATTGTGGTCCATGAAGTAGCGTCGGCGGGTACGCCTATGCCAAAAGTTTAAAATGAAAATAAGTGTTGCGTTAGCCATCCCTGGACACGTGTTTCGAGGTAGTTGCCTCTCGTCAGCAGGGAGTAGGTATGTGTGTAGGGTTGCTGCGTAGGCTGCCAAAAAATATTCTCAGGTAAAGTACCGCTCAAGGCGCGCAGGTGCGTAGCCATGGGCTCGTCAGCCCCACCGGCTCAAGGGAGCCTGAATGTAAACAAAAATCCGATTGGCCGCACTCTGCTAGTCCTACCAGCGTGTTACCCCAAAGAATTGTGGTCCATGAAGTAGCGTCGGCGGGTACGCCTATGCCAAAAGTTTAAAATGAAAATAAGTGTCGCGTTAGCCATCCCTGGACACGTGTTTCGAGGTAGTTGCCTCTCGTCAGCAGGGAGTAGGTATGTGTGTAGGGTTGCTGCGTAGGCTGCCAAAAAATATTCTCAGGTAAAGTACCGCTCAAGGCGCGCAGGTGCGTAGCCATGGGCTCGTCAGCCCCACCGGCTCAAGGGAGCCTGAATGTAAACAAAAATCAGATTGGCCGCACTCTGCTAGTCCTACCAGCGTGTTACCCCAAAGAATTGTGGTCCATGAAGTAGCGTCGGCGGGTACGCCTATGCCAAAAGTTTAAAATGAAAATAAGTGTCGCGTTAGCCATCCCTGGACACGTGTTTCGAGGTAGTTGCCTCTCGTCAGCAGAGAGTAGGTATGTGTGTAGGGTTGCTGCGTAGGCTGCCAAAAAATATTCTCAGGTAAAGTACCGCTCAAGGCGCGCAGGTGCGTAGCCATGGGCTCGTCAGCCCCACCGGCTCAAGGGAGCCTGAATGTAAACAAAAATCCGATTGGCCGCACTCTGCTAGTCCTACCAGCGTGTTACCCCAAAGAATTGTGGTCCATGAAGTAGCGTCGGCGGATACGCCTATGCCAAAAGTTTAAAATGAAAATAAGTGTCGCGTTAGCCATCCCTGGACACGTGTTTCGAGGTAGTTGCCTCTCGTCAGCAGGGAGTAGGTATGTGTGTAGGGTTGCTGCGTAGGCTGCCAAAAAATATTCTCAGGTAAAGTACCGCTCAAGGCGCGCAGGTGCGTAGCCATGGGCTCGTCAGCCCCACCGGCTCAAGGGAGCCTGAATGTAAACAAAAATCCGATTGGCCGCACTCTGCTAGTCCTACCAGCGTGTTACCCCAAAGAATTGTGGTCCATGAAGTAGCGTCGGCGGGTACGCCTATGCCAAAAGTTTAAAATGAAAATAAGTGTTGCATTAGCCATCCCTGGACACGTGTTTCGAGGTAGTTGCCTCTCGTCAGCAGGGAGTAGGTATGTGTGTAGGGTTGCTGCGTAGGCTGCCAAAAAATATTCTCAGGTAAAGTACCGCTCAAGGCGCGCAGGTGCGTAGCCATGGGCTCCTCAGCCCCACCGGCTCAAGGGAGCCTGAATGTAAACAAAAATCCGATTGGCCGCACTCTGCTAGTCCTACCAGCGTGTTACCCCAAAGAATTGTGGTCCATGAAGTAGCGTCGGCGGGTACGCCTATGCCAAAAGTTTAAAATGAAAATAAGTGTCGCGTTAGCCATCCCTGGACACGTGTTTCGAGGTAGTTGCCTCTCGTCAGCAGGGAGTAGGTATGTGTGTAGGGTTGCTGCGTAGGCTGCCAAAAAATATTCTCAGGTAAAGTACCGCTCAAGGCGCGCAGGTGCGTAGCCATGGGCTCGTCAGCCCCACCGGCTCAAGGGAGCCTGAATGTAAACAAAAATCCGATTGGCCGCACTCTGCTAGTCCTACCAGCGTGTTACCCCAAAGAATTGTGGTCCATGAAGTAGCGTCGGCGGGTACGCCTATGCCAAAAGTTTAAAATGAAAATAAGTGTCGCGTTAGCCATCCCTGGACACGTGTTTCGAGGTAGTTGCCTCTCGTCAGCAGGGAGTAGGTATGTGTGTAGGGTTGCTGCGTAGGCTGCCAAAAAATATTCTCAGGTAAAGTACCGCTCAAGGCGCGCAGGTGCGTAGCCATGGGCTCGTCAGCCCCACCGGCTCAAGGGAGCCTGAATGTAAACAAAAATCCGATTGGAAGCACTCTGCTAGTCCTACCAGCGTGTTACCCCAAAGAATTGTGGTCCATGAAGTAGCGTCGGCGGGTACGCCTATGCCAAAAGTTTAAAATGAAAATAAGTGTTGCGTTAGCCATCCCTGGACACGTGTTTCGAGGTAGTTGCCTCTCGTCAGCAGGGAGTAGGTATGTGTGTAGGGTTGCTGCGTAGGCTGCCAAAAAATATTCTCAGGTAAAGTACCGCTCAAGGCGCGCAGGTGCGTAGCCATGGGCTCGTCAGCCCCACCGGCTCAAGGGAGCCTGAATGTAAACAAAAATCCGATTGGCCGCACTCTGCTAGTCCTACCAGCGTGATACAACAAAGAATTGTGGTCCATGAAGTAGCGTCGGCGGGTACGCCTATGCCAAAAGTTTAAAATGAAAATAAGTGTTGCGTTAGCCATCCCTGGACACGTGTTTCGAGGTAGTTGCCTCTCGTCAGCAGGGAGTAGGTATGTGTGTAGGGTTGCTGCGTAGGCTGCCAAAAAATATTCTCAGGTAAAGTACCGCTCAAGGCGCGCAGGTGCGTAGCCATGGGCTCGTCATCCCCACCGGCTCAAGGGAGCCTGAATGTAAACAAAAATCCGATTGGCCACACTCTGCTAGTCCTACCAGCGTGTTACCCCAAAGAATTGTGGTCCATGAAGTAGCGTCGGCGGGTACGCCTATGCCAAAAGTTTAAAATGAAAATAAGTGTCGCGTTAGCCATCCCTGGACACGTGTTTCGAGGTAGTTGCCTCTCGTCAGCAGGGAGTAGGTATGTGTGTAGGGTTGCTGCGTAGGCTGCCAAAAAATATTCTCAGGTAAAGTACCGCTCAAGGCGCGCAGGTGCGTAGCCATGGGCTCGTCAGCCCCACCGGCTCAAGGGAGCCTGAATGTAAACAAAAATCCGATTGGCCGCACTCCGCTAGTCCTACCAGCGTGTTACCCCAAAGAATTGTGGTCCATGAAGTAGCGTCGGCGGGTACGCCTATGCCAAAAGTTTAAAATGAAAATAAGTGTTGCGTTAGCCATCCCTGGACACGTGTTTCGAGGTAGTTGCCTCTCGTCAGCAGGGAGTAGGTATGTGTGTAGGGTTGCTGCGTAGGCTGCCAAAAAATATTCTCAGGTAAAGTACCGCTCAAGGCACGCAGGTGCGTAGCCATCGGCTCGTCAGCCCCACCGGCTCAAGGGAGCCTGAATGTAAACAAAAATCCGATTGGCCGCACTCTGCTAGTCCTACCAGCGTGTTACCCCAAAGAATTGTGGTCCATGAAGTAGCGTCGGCGGGTACGCCTATGCCAAAATTTTAAAATGAAAATAAGTGTCGCGTTAGCCATCCCTGGACACGTGTTTCGAGGTAGTTGCCTCTCGTCAGCAGGGAGTAGGTATGTGTGTAGGGTTGCTGCGTAGGCTGGCAAAAAATATTCTCAGGTAAAGTACCGCTCAAGGCGCGCAGGTGCGTAGCCATGGGCTCGTCAGCCCCACCGGCTCAAGGGAGCCTGAATGTAAACAAAAATCTGATTGGCCGCACTCTGCTAGTCCTACCAGCGTGTTACCCCAAAGGATTGTGGTCCATGAAATAGCGTCGGCGGGTACGCCTATGCCAAAAGTTTAAAATGAAAATAAGTGTAGAGTTAGCCATCCCTGGACACGTGTTTCGAGGTAGTTGCCTCTCGTCAGCAGGGAGTAGGTATGTGTGTAGGGTTGCTGCGTAGGCTGCCAAAAAATATTCTCAGGTAAAGTACCGCTCAAGGCGCGCAGGTGCGTAGCCATGGGCTCGTCAGCCCCACCGGCTCAAGGGAGCCTGAATGTAAACAAAAATCCGATTGGCCGCACTCTGCTAGTCCTACCAGCGTGTTACCCCAAAGAATTGTGGTCCATGAAGTAGCGTCGGCGGGTACGCCTATGCCAAAAGTTTAAAATGAAAATAAGTGTCGCGTTAGCCATCCCTGGACACGTGTTTCGAGGTAGTTGCCTCTCGTCAGCAGGGAGTAGGTATGTGTGTAGGGTTGCTGCGTAGGCTGCCCAAAAATATTCTCAGGTAAAGTACCGCTCAAGGCGCGCAGGTGCGTAGCCATGGGCTCGTCAGCCCCACCGGCTCAAGGGAGCCTAAATGTAAACAAAAATCCGATTGGCCGCACTCTGCTAGTCCTACCAGCGTGTTACCCCAAAGAATTGTGGTCCATGAAGTAGCGTCGGCGGGTACGCCTATGCCAAAAGTTTAAAATGAAAATAAGTGTCGCGTTAGCCATCCCTGGACACGTGTTTCGAGGTAGTTGCCTCTCGTCAGCAGGGAGTAGGTATGTGTGTAGGGTTGCTGCGTAGGCTGCCAAAAAATATTCTCAGGTAAAGTACCGCTCAAGGCGCGCAGGTGCATAGCCATGGGCTCGTCAGCCCCACCGGCTCAAGGGAGCCTGAATGTAAACAAAAATCCGATTGGCCGCACTCTGCTAGTCCTACCAGCGTGTTACCCCAAAGAATTGTGGTCCATGAAGTAGCGTCGGCGGGTACGCCTATGCCAAAAGTTTAAAATGAAAATAAGTGTCGCGTTAGCCATCCCTGGACACGTGTTTCGAGGTAGTTGCCTCTCGTCAGCAGGGAGTAGGTATGTGTGTAGGGTTGCTGCGTAGGCTGCCAAAAAATATTCTCAGGTAAAGTACCGCTCAAGGCGCGCAGGTGCGTAGCCATGGGCTCGTCAGCCCCACCGGCTCAAGGGAGCCTGAATGTAAACAAAAATCCGATTGGCCGCACTCTGCTAGTCCTACCAGCGTGTTACCCCAAAGAATTGTGGTCCATGAAGTAGCGTCGGCGGGTACGCCTATGCCAAAAGTTTAAAATGAAAATAAGTGTCGCGTTAGCCATCCCTGGACACGTGTTTCGAGGTAGTTGCCTCTCGTCAGCAGGGAGTAGGTATGTGTGTAGGGTTGCTGCGTAGGCTGCCAAAAAATATTCTCAGGTAAAGTACCGCTCAAGGCGCGCAGGTGCGTAGCCATGGGCTCGTCAGCCCCACCGGCTCAAGGGAGCCTGAATGTAAACAAAAATCCGATTGGCCGCACTCTGCTAGTCCTACCAGCGTGTTACCCCCAAAGAATTGTGGTCCATGAAGTAGCGTCGGCGGGTACGCCTATGCCAAAAGTTTAAAATGAAAATAAGTGTCGCGTTAGCCATCCCTGGACACGTGTTTCGAGGTAGTTGCCTCTCGTCAGCAGAGAGTAGGTATGTGTGTAGGGTTGCTGCGTAGGCTGCCAAAAAATATTCTCAGGTAAAGTACCGCTCAAGGCGCGCAGGTGCGTAGCCATGGGCTCGTCAGCCCCACCGGCTCAAGGGAGCCTGAATGTAAACAAAAATCCGATTGGCCGCACTCTGCTAGTCCTACCAGCGTGTTACCCCAAAGAATTGTGGTCCATGAAATAGCGTCGGCGGATACGCCTATGCCAAAAGTTTAAAATGAAAATAAGTGTCGCGTTAGCCATCCCTGGACACGTGTTTCGAGGTAGTTGCCTCTCGTCAGCAGGGAGTAGGTATGTGTGTAGGGTTGCTGCGTAGGCTGCCAAAAAATATTCTCAGGTAAAGTACCGCTCAAGGCGCGCAGGTGCGTAGCCATGGGCTCGTCAGCCCCACCGGCTCAAGGGAGCCTGAATGTAAACAAAAATCCGATTGGCCGCACTCTGCTAGTCCTACCAGCGTGTTACCCCAAAGAATTGTGGTCCATGAAGTAGCGTCGGCGGGTACGCCTATGCCAAAAGTTTAAAATGAAAATAAGTGTTGCATTAGCCATCCCTGGACACGTGTTTCGAGGTAGTTGCCTCTCGTCAGCAGGGAGTAGGTATGTGTGTAGGGTTGCTGCGTAGGCTGCCAAAAAATATTCTCAGGTAAAGTACCGCTCAAGGCGCGCAGGTGCGTAGCCATGGGCTCGTCAGCCCCACCGGCTCAAGGGAGCCTGAATGTAAACAAAAATCCGATTGGCCGCACTCTGCTAGTCCTACCAGCGTGTTACCCCAAAGAATTGTGGTCCATGAAGTAGCGTCGACGCTGACCTTCAGGGACCATTTTCATTGGGGGAACACGCCTGGTAGGTGTAGCAGTGTGCGACCAATCTGTTTTAACTTTATATTCAGGCTCCCTTGAGCCGGTGGAGTCGACGGACTCATGGTTACGCACCTGCACGCTACAAGAGGTACTAGACCTGATAACGTTTTTAGCAGCTTACACAGCAACCCCACACATTTTCCTACTCCCTGCTGACGAGAGGCAACTACCTCGAAACACGTGTCCAGGGATGGCACACGTCACGCATACTTGCATTCACACTCGAGCATAGGTGTATCCGCCGACGCTGACCTTCAGGGACCATTTTCATTGGGGGAACACGCCTGGTAGGTGTAGCAGTGTGCGACCAATCTGGTTTAACTTTATATTCAGGCTCCCTTGAGCCGGTGGAGTCGACGGACTCATGGTTACGCACCTGCGCGCTACGAGAGGTACTAGACCTGATAACGTTTTTAGCAGCTTACACAGCAACCCCACACATTTTCCTACTCCCTGCTGACGAGAGGCAACTACCTCGAAACACGTGTCCAGGGATGGCACACGTCACGCATACTTGCATTCACACTCGAGCATAGGTGTATCCGCCGACGCTGACCTTCAGGGACCATTTTCATTGGGGGAACACACCTGGTAGGTGTAGCAGTGTGCGACCAATCTGGTTTAACTTTATATTCAGGCTCCCTTGAGCCGGTGGAGTCGACGGACTCATGGTTACGCACCTGCGCGCTACGAGAGGTACTAGACCTGATAACGTTTTTAGCAGCTTACACAGCAACCCCACACATTTTCCAACTCCCTGCTGACGAGAGGCAACTACCTCGAAACACGTGTCCAGGGATGGCACACGTCACGCATACTTGCATTCACACTCGAGCATAGGTGTATCCGCCGACGCTGACCTTCAGGGACCATTTTCATTGGGGGAACACGCCTGGTAGGTGTAGCAGTGTGCGACCAATCTGGTTTAACTTTATATTCAGGCTCCCTTGAGCCGGTGGAGTCGACGGACTCATGGTTACGCACCTGCGCGCTACGAGAGGTACTAGACCTGATAACGTTTTTAGCAGATTACACAGCAACCCCACACATTTTCCTACTCCCTGCTGACGAGAGGCAACTACCTCGAAACACGTGTCCAGGGATGGCACACGTCACGCATACTTGCATTCACACTCGAGCATAGGTGTATCCGCCGACGCTGACCTTCAGGGACCATTTTCATTGGGGGAACACGCCTGGTAGGTGTAGCAGTGTGCAACCAATCTGGTTTAACTTTATATTCAGGCTCCCTTGAGCCGGTGGAGTCGACGGACTCATGGTTACGCACCTGCGCGCTACGAGAGGTACTAGACCTGATAACGTTTTTAGCAGCTTACACAGCAACCCCACACATTTTCCTACTCCCTGCTGACGAGAGGCAACTACCTCGAAACACGTGTCCAGGGATGGCATACGTCACGCATACTTGCATTCACACTCGAGCATAGGTGTATCCGCCGACGCTGACCTTCAGGGACCATTTTCATTGGGGGAACACGCCTGGTAGGTGTAGCAGTGTGCGACCAATCTGGTTTAACTTTATATTCAGGCTCCCTTGAGCCGGTGGAGTCGACGGACTCATGGTTACGCACCTGCGCGCTACGAGAGGTACTAGACCTGATAACGTTTTTAGCAGCTTACACAGCAACCCCACACATTTTCCTACTCTCTGCTGACGAGAGGCAACTACCTCGAAACACGTGAACAGGGATGGCACACGTCACGCATACTTGCATTCACACTCGAGCATAGGTGTATCCGCCGACGCTGACCTTCAGGGACCATTTTCATTGGGGGAACACGCCTGGTAGGTGTAGCAGTGTGCGACCAATCTGGTTTAACTTTATATTCAGGCTCCCTTGAGCCGGTGGAGTCGACGGACTCATGGTTACGCACCTGCGCGCTACGAGAGGTACTAGACCTGATAACGTTTTTAGCAGCTTACACAGCAACCCCACACATTTTCCTACTCCCTGCTGACGAGAGGCAACTACCTCGAAACACGTGTCCAGGGATGGCACACGTCACGCATACTTGCATTCACACTCGAGCATAGGTGTATCCGCCGACGCTGACCTTCAGGGACCATTTTCATTGGGGGAACACGCCTGGTAGGTGTAGCAGTGTGCGACCAATCTGGTTTAACTTTATATTCAGGCTTCCTTGAGCCGGTGGAGTCGACGGACTCATGGTTACGCACCTGCGCGCTACGAGAGGTACTAGACCTGATAACGTTTTTAGCAGCTTACACAGCAACACCACACATTTTCCTACTCCCTGCTGACGAGAGGCAACTACCTCGAAACACGTGTCCAGGGATGGCACACGTCACGCATACTTGCATTCACACTCGAGCATAGGTGTATCCGCCGACGCTGACCTTCAGGGACCATTTTCATTGGGGGAACACGCCTGGTAGGTGTAGCAGTGTGCGACCAATCTGGTTTAACTTTATATTCAGGCTCCCTTGAGCCGGTGGAGTCGACGGACTCATGGTTACGCACCTGCGCGCTACGAGAGGTACTAGACCTGATAATGTTTTTAGCAGCTTACACAGCAACCCCACACATTTTCCTACTCCCTGCTGACGAAAGGCAACTACCTCGAAACACGTGTCCAGGGATGGCACACGTCACGCATACTTGCATTCACACTCGAGCATAGGTGTATCCGCCGACGCTGACCTTCAGGGACCATTTTCATTGGGGGATCACGCCTGGTAGGTGTAGCAGTGTGCGACCAATCTGGTTTAACTTTATATTCAGGCTCCCTTGAGCCGGTGGAGTCGACGGACTCATGGTTACGCACCTGCACGCTACGAGAGGTACTAGACCTGATAACGTTTTTAGCAGCTTACACAGCAACCCCACACATTTTCCTACTCCCTGCTGACGAGAGGCAACTACCTCGAAACACGTGTCCAGGGATGGCACACGTCACGCATACTTGCATTCACACTCGAGCATAGGTGTATCCGCCGACGCTGACCTTCAGGGACCATTTTCATTGGGGGAACACGCCTGGTAGGTGTAGCAGTGTGCGACCAATCTGGTTTAACTTTATATTCAGGCTCCCTTGAGCCGGTGGAGTCGACGGACTCATGGTTACGCACCTGCGCGCTACGAGAGGTACTAGACCTGATAACGTTTTTAGCAGCTTACACAGCAACCCCACACATTTTCCTACTCCCTGCTGACGAGAGGCAACTACCTCGAAACACGTGTCCAGGGATGGCACACGTCACGCATACTTGCATTCACACTCGAGCATAGGTGTATCCGCCGACGCTGACCTTCAGGGACCATTTTCATTGGGGGAACACGCCTGGTAGGTGTAGCAGTGTGCGACCAATCTGGTTTAACTTTATATTCAGGCTCCCTTGAGCCGGTGGAGTCGACGGACTCATGGTTACGCACCTGCGCGCTACGAGAGGTACTAGACCTGATAACGTTTTTAGCAGCTTACACAGCAACCCCACACATTTTCCTACTCCCTGCTGACGAGAGGCAACTACCTCGAAACACGTGTCCAGGGATGGCACACGTCACGCATACTTGCATTCACACTCGAGCATAGGTGTATCCGCCGACGCTGACCTTCAGGGACCATTTTCATTGGGGGAACACGCCTGGTAGGTGTAGCAGTGTGCGACCAATCTGGTTTAACTTTATATTCAGGCTCCCTTGAGCCGGTGGAGTCGACGGACTCATGGTTACGCACCTGCGCGCTACGAGAGGTACTAGACCTGATAACGTTTTAGCAGCTTACACAGCAACCCCACACATTTTCCTACTCCCTGCTGACGAGAGGCAACTACCTCGAAACACGTGTCCAGGGATGGCACACGTCACGCATACTTGCATTCACACTCGAGCATAGGTGTATCCACCGACGCTGACTTTCAGGGACCATTTTCATTGGGGGAACACGCCTGGTAGGTGTAGCATTGTGCGACCAATCTGGTTTAACTTTATATTCAGGCTCCCTTGAGCCGGTGGAGTCGACGGACTCATGGTTACGCACCTGCGCGCTACGAGAGGTACTAGACCTGATAACGTTTTTAGCAGCTTACACAGCAACCCCACACATTTTCCTACTCCCTGCTGACGAGAGGCAACTACCTCGAAACACGTGTCCAGGGATGGCACACGTCATGCATACTTGCATTCACCCTCGAGCATAGGTGTATCCGCCGACGCTGACCTTCAGGGACCATTTTCATTGGGGGAACACACCTGGTAGGTGTAGCAGTGTGCGACCAATCTGGTTTAATCCTAATAAAAGAATTCTCAATTGAGGATAGGGAAGCAGGAATGCAATATCCCCAGAGTTTGGCGCCATAAAGCGCACCCCCTCTAGCTTGGGATTTGTAGATTTCCATGGGGGGGCCCAGAGGTTTAAAAGAGGTGTTATTAAACACCTTCAGGATACCCCCCACTGATTGTGCTAGCTTCATATTTGCTTTCGCCAAATGGGACCCCCATTTCATTTTGTCATTGAGGGTCACCCCCAAATAATCAAAAGTGGAGACCCTATCCAGCTCTACATCTCCCATCTTAGGGTGGGGACAGTTGAATGAATTAGAGCCGAAAACCATAAATTTTGTTTTAGATAGATTCAGCTCCATATCCCTTTTTTTGCAGAAAGAGCAAAAGGCCTCTAATGTACGCTGGATGCCCATGTAAGATTTAGACAACAGGAGCGTGTCATCCGCGAACATTAGGGCTGGTACCTTCCGCCCCGCCAGGATAGGGGAATCCAGATTATCGGTGCACAAGAGATGCTCAATCAACCCATTGATAAAAAGGGAGAAAAGAGTGGGGGCCAGGACGCAGCCCTGCCTCACACCCTTTTCAACCGGAAATGGCCCTGAAATTTCCCCGCATCTCCCATATCTCACACTTGCATAAGTGCCTGCGTGGAGACGTTTGAATAAATGGCAAAGGTAGGGGGGAACACCCATCTCTAATAAAAGAACCCATAATTTTTCCCTTTGAACCATATCAAATGCGGACCGAAGGTCCACAAAAATCAGATAAAGATTGCCTGCACCCATGCTGACTGACTTCCAATAGATCAACTGTAATCTAAACAATTGGTCAATGGTAGAAATCTTTGCACGAAACCCCGCCTGGAGGGAGGTTAGAATTTGGTGATCCTCCATCCAGGTCTGCAGTCTGGTTAAAAGGACTCGGGCAAACAGCTTCTGTAGGACATCAATCAAACATATGGGGCGGTAATTGGCTGGATCCAAAGGGGAAGATTTTTTATGAATGGGTATAATTTCTGCTCCCAACCAGGTATCCGGAATTCTAAGGCCCTGCAGAATGGCGTTAAAGTATACACAAATATAAGGGGCCCAAATTTTTGGATCGCTTCTGTACAGGTCACCGAGGATCCTGTCGAGCCCCGGGGCTTTCCCTACTGATAGGGTGTTGAGGGCCAATTCTATT
The DNA here is from genome assembly GCF_964204655.1 of Triturus cristatus. NCBI lineage: Eukaryota > Metazoa > Chordata > Amphibia > Caudata > Salamandridae > Triturus > Triturus cristatus. Next base: position 684,423,567 of record NC_140582.1, on the reverse strand, counting down.
TCTGGGAGGGAGAAGGATCGACTCGCTAATTCTTCCTGGCCCAACTGATTCATTACAGTATCATTAGGCGGGGTACCCGGATCGGATCCTCCCCTGGGTTTACTGACAGAAAAGAGGGGTTTAAAGTGGGCAAGCCAGACCTCCTCACTGAGATTAGGAATAATAGCGGGGCTGCAGGCTACCGTACCAGTTCGAACAATATTCCAAAAAGCCCTCGAGTCACGGTCTGCTAATGCTTGCATCATATTTTGCCACCTTTGATCCTCCCACTTGGATTTTGCCTCCTTAATCAGATTTTTATAAAAGGCCCTCGCAGCCTGGATACTAGACTGTGTTCCCTTTTTTACCTCTTTAATCAGGGCAGTCTTAGCCAGCCTACAAGAGCCATTAAACCAGTGCTCAGGCCTTAAAGGCCTTGGCCTTGAGGCAGTAGAACTGTAGAAGAAGCCAGCCAGGCTGCCGAGGAGTTCCTTATGGATGTTCTGGAAATCTAGGAGACGGTTCTGCGAGATGACCCCATTGGGGCTCAGAAGGTAGAAAACTGCCTCCAAGGAGCGAGTAACACTACTATATAATGCTGCAAGCTTTAGTTCGTCGGTCACAACCCTTGCCCACCTAATCCGTCTACCTCCTGCAGCTAGCACCAAGTTCTCGCTACTTAATGGTATTAGGCGCTGAAGGACTCCACTGCCACCAATATTGTTTACCAATTCCAGTGACAGTAGGTTGTGATCACTATCGACCCGCGGAATAACAGAGAAGGCTGCTAAATAGCCCCAAAATTCCACGTTCACCAGGAAGTAGTCGATGGTCGAACAACTCCCGGGTCTATTAAAAGTGAAAGACCCCGGCACGTCCGGACAAAGTCTACCATTGCAAGCCCTCAAGGAATGTGCAATGGCAAGCTTGTTAATCTCAAGGGCTAATGGGAGGAGACGTTTGGCAGGATAGATAATAGGATCTGGGATTTTATAATTTTCGTCCTCTTCACAAGTAGGGGAGGGGATCCCAAGGAGGGGTTCAAAATGACAGTTAAAATCGGCGCCTATTAATTTATGAGACGCAGGAGGAAGGGAATGTAATACATCATCTAGGGCGCCCAAAATCGACAGGCCCAACTGTACCGGGTAGGGACGCAGGTAGACATTTAGTACTACCAGCGAATAACTAGCAGGGAAAGTAAGTATCAGACACAAGATGTCGGAGGACTTTGAATCTATGGGCTTTACAGAGCAACCTAAATGGGTTGCAACCCAAACAACTAACCCCCCCGATGGTCTGCCCCTGGCCCCTTGGACCGCAGGGACCGAAAAAGATGCGTAGCCCACCCTCCGTGGGATGTGCCGTAGCCATGTTTCTTGGAATATGCAAATATCGTAATTGTCCATTAACTCTCCCCACTCAGGGTCAGAGAGTTTGGACTCCAATCCAGCCACATTCCAAGACCCTACTAGAGGTCTTCGAGTGAGTGTGCGGGGAGGACTTACCGCCAGGGGTAGAGAGGTGGGGGAGCAGTGGGAAGCAAAATGCTCAAGGGGGTCCAGCTCGAGGCGCCCTTCCATGGAGCTGGAGTTCAAAGGCAAAGAAGGGGTGGACCCGAGTCCTCTTCCCGTACCAAGTACGGCCAGGGGGAGACCCATCTCCGCACCATGGTCATCCCTACCCAAGCTCCCCCCCATATGCATGTGCCTTCCCTTGATAAGCCTCAGGGGTGATGGTCAATCCACAGAGCTGAGCACATCAAAGCGGTTTTCGACCGGAATATTATAGTAGGAGTTATGAGAGGCTTGATGGAAGTAGGGTAGTTCCACCGGGTTCAGAACATTGGGAAGGGAGTAAAAATACCCCAAATGAGAAGTGTCAATAGATCCTGGTTTAAACTTCCCGCCCAGATCCAATATATGTCCGACTACTCTGGGGTCCCTAAAATTAATCAGGACACAATCCCCACCAATATCCTTTGGTCGAGTCCCTAGCCAGCTAACCCTGCGAACAAAGAGGATCTCCCCTCTCCCTACTCCATCCAATGGTCTATTTTTAGACAACCAGTGGATGACTTTATTTTTTAATTCAAAGTAAGATTCCCCCTTAGCATTTGTTAGTGGAGGAACTCCAGTGAGCACAATCACGTAGGGTGCTGCCTCGGGGGGGAGCTGTACAAGAGGAAGGGAATCGGCCGGGCTCCTTAGGGCTTTGTTCCCACCCACAGAAGAGAGAAGCCTACCCCCACCAGGGCTCCGTAGAACTAAGTCCTTGCTGCTATGGGGCTGATCCCGTGATGATGAAACAATAGAAACTCGGGGAAAGGTCGAGGGCATAGGGAGACCAGCAGGGAGAGAAGGGGCAGTTAGCAGCACCGGGGGTGGCTGGGCTAGAACAGAAAGAGTAGGGTGCAAGGTTAAATTAGACTGACCTTGTAGGGTAGGATTGTTAATCGTGGCTTGGGTACCAACACCCTCCATACTACCAGAGTTGTGCAGTGGATCGTGATTTAACTGCTTCTTCCCAATACCTTTGGTATTGATTAAAGATACCAGCCTGTCGATTTTAGATGACAGGGTTTTTAAAAGGAGGTTTAGGGAATTATCTATATGTGACTGTAGGTCTATTAGTAGATTAGAAGCCCAGGTCGGTGGGTTGGAAATGAGAGGGTGTTGGGCCAAGACTGAAGGGACAGGGCCAGCTGCAGGGGGGGCAGGAAGTAAACTCATTTTTCTAGATTTCTGTTTTTTTTTCCTTGGCTTTACCTGCTTCTTGGGGGCCACTATAGAAACAAAAGAAGATGATAATGGGCCAACTTCCACTTGCTCAGACTCGTCTAGTAACGCCTGTGCACAAGGTAAATGGGTAAAGGAGGGCAACATAGATGACATAGCTTCCATATCCACCTGATATGAAGACGAATCAGCCAATCCATCAGAAGGGGGTGCCATAGTAAATGCCGGGGTGATGGACAACCGTCTTTCCGTATTTTCGATGGCTGTAGCAACCACCCCAATTGTTTTCTGCAGCATTTTATCTATCGCTGTAAGACTAGGGATCGGCGGATTGGAATTGGCTAGTTGTCTAGTCATAGGGCGACTCGCTGTAGGTTTAGAGTGTTTCTCCATAGTTCAAGTGCAACCTAACAGCTAATGTATTACAGGAGGGAACCCCTATACAACAAATAGCTAAAAACTAAACAGTATATATTAAAAAAATACACACTCTATGCACAGCTTATGGCTGAATGCTACATAAAAAATGTCAATAACCAATGAAGATTAGTCCAAACTGACCCGATGTCCACGACTAAGAGATGCGGCCCAGCCCGGCCTCCTGCGGCCCCGGACGGCCACAGACGGTCCCGCCCTTGTCCCGGGCTTGTCCCGGCGACGCCCGTGCGCGTCCCGCGACGCGGGAAGACCAGCGTCCTTTTGAGCGCCTCCGGGCACGTAGGTAGCGTCACGGGTCGCTCGGGCCGCTGGAAGCTGTAGTTTACTCCACTTTCCAGGCCGCGAAGATGGTGTTGCGGCGATGGCGGCGATGTCAGCGTTTCGTCCCAGGAGAGGGACTGCAGGGTTGCACAAAGGTAGGGAGAGCACCAGTAATGACCCCCAACCAGGCAGCAAGTCTCAGGTATTCAACAGGGCTCCGCGTTCAGACTTCCCCTTATGCACATTAGCAATTTGAGCTTACTTGCTGTTTCAACATGTGCTGCACTATGTAGTACACACATACATCCATTTTGCTTGGTCTATTGTGATTTGTCTGGTGTGCATGTCGTCCTTAAATTTTTTGGTTGCATGCATTGCTGAGTGCCCTCCGTTTGGCTGACCCGTTGTGAGTATGGTTCTGCGTGAGTTTGGATTGTTGTTGTGGTCTGAACAGACAGGGGCATGTGAACAAGGAAGTGGCAGGGTGAGAGGTTAGTCATTTTGTCTTCACGGCTCTCAGCTCCACTTTGTTAACGCCAGGCTCATACATGTTGTGAAGGATATTGCGCAGCCTGGCGTTTCACCCTCCAATGGAAGTAAAGTACAGTGCTTAGAGCCACCGCTGGCTCACTTGCACCATAGTGCAAGGGTGTCTGTGGGCAGGGAGGTTTGTTCATGTGTAAGAAGTAGTTGCTTAATGCACATGGACAAAGCTAAGACTGCATTTTTTAGGTTTCCTGTGTGCTGCTTCGTGCAGCACACATGGAAGTTACGAAATGATATTTATAAGTACAGTTTGATCATGTACAGGAAGGGAAACCTTCCTGTACATGAACATACCATGGAATTTGTATTTAACATGTGTGATGCACAGGGCAGCACACATGATGCAAGCAATGACAAGGGGATTAATGCATTTCTCCTAATTTTGCAACCTTAGGCCCATGATTTAGCTGGTGTTTAGATCAGCATTGCCCCCTCTTCTCGCCTAACTTGATAATGTATGGCAGCGGAGTCTTCAATGGGTGTTGTTGTGGGATGACCACCACGACACCCACTGCACGCCCCCGTTTGACACAAGGTTTAGCTTGTAAGGGGCCCTTTTCTCAAGTCAGCATAGATCAACTTAACGTGTCTTTAAGCCACATTGAGTGACTTTACGCTGCCTTGACAATGGTGCGCTGAGCCTATCGCCACACCAATGTGAACAGATAAGTGACGTTGTGGTGGCGATAGAGGCTTGGCAATATGCCCCATAGTGTCAACACCCATTACCCTCAAGGTTAAGCCCACGAGTGGTGTGTAAGTGGTCAGTTTTCTAATGTATGTGCATTTCATTATACCTATTTGTGGTGCTGAGGCATGGTCAACGCCACCCTCACAAGTGATGCAAATGTGCGGGTGATGTGTGTTTGAGTATGTGCCACGCAGCTGTTGCCATGGATGATACCTGCTGTCCTGGTTCTGTCATTCAATGCCTGGACAGGCATGTGGGTGATGACTACCTGACTGCAGTTTGGTTCACTGACACAGTAGACTTACCAAACTGTTTATTTGAATTGCACATGATGGTGAGATGGTCAACTCACATCAGGACTGATGTGGAACGCTGTATTCTGTGTGTCAGATGTGTACACTTGGGGGTTAGGAGTGCAATTTTACATAGAGATTGAGGGTGGCATTTGGCCAGTTGACATGATTTGTTTCAATTTAGCTATCCTAGCCTGTTGTCAAACTGTGGCAGTGAGACAGCATGACAGGCACATTGTGGTTCAGCGAGTATGTCACACAGACAAGGCATGCAGTACATATTGGTGTGGGACATTCCTGAAATGCATTGTTTACGTACTGTGTGGTTGTTGGCACATCACCCTGCTCATTGTATTCCATCGCCTTTTGAGTGACATGTGCTGTTTGTGTGCATTTTTGGAGGTGCAACCTTTATCCAGCAGCCTACATGCTCAACTCGTTGTGACATTGCATGTGTGTGTGGTATGCAGACTCACTAGATGTTTCCCCACCTGGTGTACAGGAGATTGAATCTCATGAACAGGCAAGGGGGCACATTGCATGGTGATGCAGGTAATGTCAGATTTTACCCCTTGGCACATCACCACGCACATGGACACGTCTCACTGTGAGGCCAAAACTGTGGATGCACTGTGCATGTGACTGGTAATGTGCAGAATGAGGCATACCACCACCAATGTCTGCACACCTGCAGCATTGTGCACATGTGTCTGAGTTGTGTGCAAGGTTGTGTATGCACAGCAAAGTCCACCTATTTGCACATGCACATTCCTGCACACCACTCATACACATGTGCAGATTGCTGCAGGTGTGCTGACATTGGTGGTGGCATGCCTTATCGTGCACATGACCAGTCACACTCACAGTGCACATGCATTTTGGCGTTAAGAGTGAGATGTGTCCTTGTGCAGGCTATTTGTATGTGTGTGGTGATGTGGCAAGGGGGCCATTTTGCCATCCTACCACATGGGTTGTTGTTCTACTTTGTCATTTGAGGGGGCACTTATGGAGTGGTCTGACATTGAGCTAGAACTATTTTGGGCTTCCTTTTTTGTGCTCATTTGGAAGTCTGTATGCCGGCCAATGTGTGTTGTGCAATGTGTTGTTTTAGAAGGGTGATATGTCCCTATGCCAGCATGGACAGGGGTATTAGGGACATGATCCACAGTACATGTGGGTATGCACTTAAATTAATGTAATTGGACATGAGTGCCACTGTGCCCATCGACCCCCTTTCCCCCGTCCCTGGTTGATGCTCACCCTGGTGTTGTTGTATCTGTTCACATTGGGCCCTATCCTGGCCCGCAACTCCAACCACCGTCTCCTCAATGATGACTCGGGACACCTGCTCCTCCAACTCATCCAGCTCCCCCTGTGGCGCTGGACTCCCACCTCCAGTCTGCTTCGCTGCTCTCAGGTTGGCTGCTAGTTTCTCCTTTGTTTTGCGTTTGGTATCATGCCAGCGCTTCTTGCAGTCGTCCACTGTCCTCCTCCTCTCTCCAACAGTATTCAGCTTGGACACAATGTCCTCCCATATTACTTTTTTTCTTGCCAATGTCGCTGTGGAGGTGACAAACAGTTCTTGTTGGTGTTCAGTCACCTCCGCTATCAGGACCTGATTTTCCTGCAGGCTGAACTTAGGATTCCTCTTCCTCTTGGCCTTCACATGGGTCTCTGGCTGGTCCTCCTGGATTTCTGTAGTTATGTTTGCGGCCTCTGCACTGGTCCCTGCTTCTTCCATTGCTCCTCTGGTTTTCTCGATTTTATTTCTGCTTGGAGGAACTTTTATTGTGCATTTTCTCACTAAACGCGTCAAATGCAGGGCTGGTGCTCATTAACGATGGAATTTTATCGGTGATTGGCCCTTCGCCACTTTTCTCACGTTAGGGTGCGTTTTTTTCTCTCCGGCACGCTTAATCTTTCGCCGTACTTTTCGGCCGGAAAACATAGCTATCGCCTGTTAGCGGCGTGTTGCTGATAGGCTGCTAAAGCGGCGATGGATTCCGGCGAACTGCGGCGATAAGGTAAATGTCGCTAAGGGGAGTTAGCGCTAAATATTGCCATTTGTTGATAATATGCCCCTTTGTCTCTTCATCGTATCAAACCATCTTGCAAATGTAAAGATTTGGCCCATTTTATATTCGGTCTTGTCCTGCTGGAACTTTTGAGGCTTCCTAGCTTTGATGAACTCTTCCTGCTTTTTCAGTCGCTGAGTTATTTCAATACGTAATTGTTTTAAATCAAATCTTGTTGTTGCTCAATTGCATTTAATTCATGGGTTAGCGCATCACTCTCCTTTTGCAAAGCCACTTAATCTATTTCAGCATATTCGTCCAATATTTGTATCAGGTGGGTCAATGCCTTGATCTCGCTATCTTTTCAATCTGTGAGCATTAAGGGTTAGGATTTTCAGAACTCGTGAATGTCAGAATCTACAGCCCATGCGGAATGCATCCTAATTTGAGGTACTTTTGGAACAATTTTCTCTCCCACCACTTTGCTTGTTCATTTCTCATATATTTTTGGAGTGTCTGTAGCTTGACTCTAGCTTTGTTGGTATGCTCCAAATCTGGCAGGTTATCGAACAATTAAGCTGCAGCTGCTTCCCTTCCGTGCGGTGCGTCTGCAGGCATTTTACCATTGTATTAACGAGCCGCTCTGTAACCAATTCGCTGCCAAAACGGGCTTAGAGAACCTCCAAACCTGCTGATCGCTCACTCACCGCAGTATAGTAACCACATGGCCCGGGTTCTCCTACTCACACTGCGAGGCACCACTGCTTACTGTGCTCCGGGAGCAAGGGGTTAGCGCAGCTTCTTCTTGCGAACTCCTAGCACCACTTCACTTCCACCGATTTAGCTGATTGCCAGTAGACCTCGTTAGGGCGGGGGTCTGTGTAAACGGAGTCAGCTTTCTCCGCGAGTCTATCAGTAAACTCGTCATTGCACTCTCCAAAAGAACCGGGCACAAACTCCAATTTTATTTTCTTTGCTTTTATTTCAGGAAAACTGCCATTTCGCGTTTCAGTCAAGACTGGTCTTGCTCACACACCCTCAGCATTAATGGCATTCCAACTATAAATCTCATGGAAGTCAGACTTCATAATGCATTTGTTACATCGCGTAACACATTTCATATACTAAAGCAGAACATAAATAAAGCTATATGCCGGTTCTTCATAATTCCAGAATCAAAATTAAAGCCAATTTCAGCATAGGCCAAAGTAAAAGAAAACATTGCTAGAAAAATCCACTTTGCAGATATACAGCTAGAGTACCATAGAATTGTCACATTCCGTATAAATAAAATACTGAGGGGCATATCTACAACGTGGCGATAGAAAATTATCGCCGCTTTTTCGGCCGTTTTCGGCCGAAAAGCGGCGATAATTTTATCGCCTAATTAGAAAGCTAACGTGTGAAACCTTGCGTTAGCGCACGGATTCCTAACGCCCAGTTTTGCATCTCTAATGAGATGCAAAGTGGGCGTGCCTGACCTGACATGGCAGGAGAAATGTTGCTAAGCGACATTTCTCCTATCATCAAGCCCCAGGCCATGAAGCATAGCGGCAAGAAAAGTAGCGATAAACCCAGTTATCGCTACTTTCCTTACGCCTGCTTCAGGAATGACTTAGCCATGATATCCTATGGAAGGTGGATATCATGGCTAAGTTTGTGAGGCCCTATCAACAAGCTAACGCCACATTTCGTGAGATTTTCGCTGGGTTTCCAGCGATAATCTCACGTTAGGCAGTTAGCGCTAGGATTTTTATCGCTTTTGAGAAAAGCGTTGCTAATAGCACGCTATCTCAGCGATGAAAATCCACGCTAGCCGGTGATAATTATCCTAGCGCTAAGTGCGTTTAGCGATAATTATCGCCGGTTGTTGCTGATATGACCCATAGTTGGCCTAATCATGGGCTGGATAAACTACCCACTTCAAGGCACAACAAACTGATTAACTGACTTGTTATCCTTTATTAGTCCAGAGAAACTCATTTTGTGGCCATTGCATAACAACAATCATAACTCAACTAATTTTATAATAATAAATAAACCTTGAATGTATTCATGACAATTGATTTGCCCATCGATTAGGTACAGCACCAAGTGCATTAGTTGAAACATGTGACATAATTTATTTTGAATAACACAAACATCTCACACTTCACAGTTCCGGTTTCAAAAGGGGGGTCCCAAAACATGTTTTCCCCCATGCAATTTTCCATTAGGATCTTGAGTCGCAGCTACAGCCCGAACTTCTGAACGGAATTACACCAAATTTGGCAAAGAGGTAGCCCTTGGTTAACACTCGTGCCTTTTGGTTAAATGGTGTAAATCCATTCAGTAGTTCCTGAGAAAATCAAAAGTAAAATCACATATATATCTGGGCGGAGCCTAACCACACATCTCATCGTGAGACCTGATTGGCTGTCAGCACTTCATCCAAGAAGTGTTGGCAGCTATCTTGGGACCAATATACATGATAGCACCTCATTAAAATGCATTGCAGTTAATAGAAGGTTTTAAGACTTTAGTTACATTATAAATCATTTGTTGATGGTACCATACTCATTTTAGGAATTGTGGTGTGTTCTAAGGTGATTTTACCATGTGAAAAAGCCTTCTGCTGGGATATCATGAATCATGTTTGAGAGAAAACTATTTTCTCATGCTTTTCCCACAGAGGTTTGAAAGGTGATCTATAAGCTAAACTGAGAGCATATTTTCTGTAAATTCACATTATCTTTCTCAGTCATGTGAGAACGAACTTTGACATTCTCAGTAAAACATATACATCCAACAAGGGCAGAGACTGTCAGTTGATTCCTTTGTGTTCTACTGCAGCTTCCTGAGTGTTCTAAAGAACAACTAGAGCGACAACAGTCCTACTTATGAAAACATATGGCACACCTGAAGCCATCTTGGTTGGATTAAAGTGGTAACTCTTAAAACATTTAATTTAAAAAAGAACAAAATGAAGGGGGTTCATTTTGCCATAGAAAGTATGATTAGTGCTGCAGAAAGAAAAATTAGGGCACATTTTGAGTGACTTCTCAAATCTTCTTCTATTTCCCCAAAAAATTCTGACATGCAGACTGAAACATGCACTTTCAATACCAGCAGCAGACTTCCCTGGTGATCAGTAGCTTTACTACAGTGATCTAATAAGCAACTAGAGTGCTAACATTCTGAATTTATGGCAAATGTGTGACACATCTGAATGCCTTCTTGATGGAATCAAAGTAAAAAACTGAACGTTTTTCCTACTGAGGAGACAGTAGTAAATGAGGAAATTAGGAAACTTCATAACAAATAAGACTCCTAAGATGGCCACCAGAGACAAAAGAGCCCAAATGTAGCACAAATATCACACAGATGTAGCCCAAGTATAGCCCAATGACAGAATGTCCCAGAGTGTTCTAAAGAACAACTAGAGCGCTAACAGACTTACTTATGACAAAAGTATGGCACACCTGAAGCCATCTTAATTGGAATAAATTGGTAACTACTGAGAGTGAGCAGTGGTAGAGAGTAGTAGAGAGTAGTGGAGTGAGTAGTAGAGTGAGTAGTCGAGAGTGAGTAGTAGACTGTGAGCAGTAGAGAGTAGAAGTAGAGAGCATTAGAGTGTAGTAGAGAGTGATTAGTAGAGTAGTGGTGAGTGAGTAGTAGAGAGTGAGTAGTAGAAAGAGAGTAGTAGAGAGTAGAAGAGAGTGAGTAGTACAGAGTGAATAGTAGAGAGTAGTAGAGAGTGAGTAGTAGAGAGAGTAGTAGCAGAGAGTAGTAGAGAGAGTAGTAGAGAGTGAGTAATAGAGAGTGAGCAGTAGAGAGCAGTAGAGAGTGAGTAGTAGAGAGTAGTCAGTCAGTGTCTGTCAGTGTTAGTCAGTCAGTGTCAGTCAGTCGGTGTCAGTCAGTGTCAGTCAGTCAGTGTCAGTCAGTCAGTGCCAGTCAGTCAGTGTCAGTCAATCAGTGTCAGTCAGTGTCAGTATCAGTCAGTGTCAGTGTCAGTCAGTGTCAGTCAATGTCAATCAGTCAGTGTCAGTCAGTCAGTGTCAGTCAGTTAGTGTCAGCTAGAGCAGCTCTGCTGACCTGGTTCTCTGGCTCTAAAGCAGCTCTGCTGACCTGGTTCTCTGCTTTTAAAGCAGCTCTGCTGACCTGGTTTGTCTGGCTCTACAGCAGGTCTGCTGACCTAGTTCTCTAGCTCTAGAGTAGCTCTGCTGACCTAGTTCTTAGGCGACAAAGCAGCTCTGCTGATTTGGTTCTCCGGCTCTACAACAGCTCTGCTGACCTGGTTCTCTGGCTCTAAAGCAGCTCTGCTGACCTGGTTATATGGCTCTAAAGCAGTTCTGCTGACATGTTTCTCTGGCTCTAGAGCAGCTCTGCTGACCTGGTTCTCTCCCTCTAGAGCGGCTCTGCTGACCTGGTTCTCTCCCTCTAAAGCAGCTCTACTGACCTGGTTTCTCTGGCTCTACAGCAGCTCTGCTGACCTGGTTCTCTGGCGCCTCTAATGCAGTTCTGCTGACATGGTTCTCTGGCTCTAGAGCAGCTCTGCTGACCTGGTTCTCTCCCTCTAGAGCGGCTCTGCTGATGTGGTTCTCTACCTCTAAAGCAGCTCTACTGACCTGGTTTCTCTGGCTCTACAGCAGCTCTGCTGACCTGGTTCTCTGGCGCCTCTAGAACAGCTCTGCTAAGCTGGTTCTTAGGCACTAGAGCAGCTCTGCTGACCTGGTTCTCTGGCGCTAGAGCAGCTCTGCTGACCTGGTTTTCTGGCTCTAAAGCAGCTCTGTTGACCTGGTTCTCTCCTTCTAAAGCAGCTCTGCTGACCTGGTATCTCTGGCTCTACAGCAGCTCTGCTGACCTGGTTCTCTGGCACTAGAGCAGCTCTTCTGACCTAGTTCTTAGGCTCTAGAGCAGCTCTGCTGACCTGGTTCTCTGGCTCTACAACAGCTCTGCTGACATGGTTCTCTGACTCTAAAGCAGCTCTGCTGACCCGGTTCTATGGCTCTAAAGCAGTTCTGCTGACCTGGTTCTCTGGCTCTAGAGCTGCTCTGCTGACCTGGTCCCTTGGCTCTAAAGCAGCTCTGCTGACCTGGTTCTCTCGCTCTAAAGCACCTCTGCTGACCTGGTTCTCTCGCTCTAAAGCACCTCTACTGACCTGGTTTCTCAGGCTCTACAGCAGCTCTGCTCACCTGGTTCTCTGGCTCTAGAGCAGCTCTGCTGACCTGGTTCTCTGGCTCTAAAGCAGTTCTGCTGACCTGGGTCTATGGCTGTAAAGCAGCACTGCTGACTTGGCTCTCTGGCTCTAGAGCAGCTCTGCTGACCTGGTTCTCTCCCTCTAAATCAGCTCTGCTGTCCTGGTTCTCTCCCTCTAGAGCAGCTCTGCTGACCTGGTTCTCTCCCTCTAAATCAGCTCTGCTGACCTGGTTCTCTGCCTCTAGAGCAGCTCTGCTGACCTGGTTCTATGGTTCTAAAGCAGCTCTGCTGACCTGGTTCTCTGGCTCTAAAGCAGCTCTGCTGACCTGGTTCTCTCTCTCTAAAGCAGCTCTGCTGCCCTGGTTTCTCTGGCTTTAGAGCAGCTCTGCTGACCTGGTTCTCTGGCTCTAAAGCAGCTCTGCTGACCTGGTTCTCTCCCTCTAAAGCAGCTCTGCTGCCCTGGTTTCTCTGGCACTAGAGCATCTCTGCTGACCTGGTTCTCTGGCTCTAAAGCAGCTCTGCTGACCTGATTCTCTGCCTCTAGAGCAGCTCTGCTGACCTGGTTCTCTGGCTCTAAAGCAGCTCTGCTGACCTGGTTCTATGGCTCTACAGCAGCTCTGCTGACCTGGTTCTCTGGCTATAGAGCAGCTCTGCTGACCTGGTTCTCTGGCTCTAAAGCAGCTTTGCTGACCTGGTTCTGTCCCTCTAGAGAGCTCTGCTGACCTGGTTCTTTGGCTCTAAACAGTTCTGCTGACCTGGTTCTCTGCCTCTAGAGCAGCTCTGCTGACTTAGTTCTATGGCTCTAGAGCAGCTCTGCTGACCTGGTTCTCTGGCTCTAAAGCAGTTCTACTGACCTGGGTGTATGGCTGTAAAGCAGCACTGCTTACCTGGTTCTCTGGCTCTAGAGCAGGTCTGCTGACCTGGTTCTCTGGCTCTAAAGCAGCTCTGCTGACCTGGTTCTCTCCCTCTAAATCAGCTCTGCTGACCTGGTTCTCTCCCTCTAAATCAGCTCTGCTGACCTGGTTCTCTCCCTCTAGAGCAGCTCTGCTGACCTGTTTCTCTCCCTCTAAATCAGCTCTGCTGACCTTGTTCTCTGCCTCTAGAGCAGTTCTGCTGACCTGGTTCTATGGGTCTAAAGCAGCTCTGCTTACCTGGTTCTCTGTCTCTAAAGCAGCTCTGCTGACCTGGTTCTCTGGCTCTAGAGCAGCTCTGCTGACCTGGTTCTCTGCCTCTAAAGCAGCTCTGCTGACCTGGTTCTGTCCCTCTAAAGAGCTCCGCTGACCTGGTTCTCTGGCTCTGAACAGCTCTGCTGACCTGGTTCTCTGCCTCTAGAGCAGCTCTGCTGATCTGGTTCTATGGCTCTAAAGCAGCTCTACTGACCTGGTTTCTCTGGCTCTACAGCAGCTCTGTTGACCTGGTTCTCTGGCGGCTCTGGAACAGCTCTGCTGACCTGGTTCTTAGGCTCTAGAGCAGCTCTGCCCACCTGGTTCTATGGCTCTAAAGAAGCTTTGCTGACCTGGTTCTCTGGCGGCTCTGGAACAGCTCTGCTGACCTGGTTCTTAGGCTCTAGAGCAGCTCCGCTGACCTGGTTCTCTGGCTCTTACGCAGCTCTGCTGACCTGGTTCTATGTCTCTAAAGCAGCTCTGCTGACTTGGTTCTCTGGCTCTAGAGCAGCTCTGCTGACCTGGTTTGCTGGCTCTAAATCAGCTCTGCTGACATGGTTCTCTCCTTCTAAAGCAGCTCTGCTGACCTGGTTTCTCTGGCTCTACAGCAGCTCTGCTGACCTGGTTTTCTGACACTAGAGCAACTCTGCTGACCTTGTTCTTAGGCTTTAGAGCAGCTCTACTGACCTGGTTCTCTGGCTCTACAACAGCCCTGCTGTCCTGGTTCTCTGGCTCTAATGCAGCTCTGCTGACCCGGTTCTATGGCACTAAAGCAGTTCTGCTGACCTGGTTCTCAGGCTCTAGAGCAGCTCTGCTGACCTGGTTCTCTCCCTCTAAAGCAGCTCTGCTGACCTGGGTCTCTCGCTCTAAAGCAGCTCTACTGACCTGGTTCTCTCCCTCTAAATCAGCTCTGCTGACCTGGTTCTCTGCCTCTAGAGCAGCTCTGCTGACCTGGATCTATGGCTCTAAAGCAGCTCTGCTGACCTGGTTCTCTGGCTCTAGAGCAGCTCTGCTGACCTGGTTCTCTGGCGCTAAAGCAGTTCTGCTGACCTGGGTCTATGGCTGTAAAGCAGCACTGCTGACTTGGCTCTCTGGCTCTAGAGCAGCTCTGCTGACCTGGTTCTCTCCCTCTAAATCAGCTCTGCTGACCTGGTTCTCTCCCTCTAAATAAGCTCTGCTGACCTGGTTCTCTGCCTCTAGAGCAGCTCTGCTGACCTGGTTCTATGGCTCTATAGCAGCTCTGCTGACCTGGTTCTCTGGCTCTAAAGCAGCTCTGCTGACCTGGTTCTCTCTCTCTAAAGCAGCTCTGCTGCCCTGGTTTCTCTGGCACTAGAGCAGCTCTGCTGACCTGGTTCTCTGGCTCTAAAGCAGTTCTGCTGACCTGGTTCTCTGCCTCTAGAGCAGCTCTGCTGACCTGGTTCTCTGGCTTTAGAGCAGCTCTGTTGACCTGGTTCTCTGGCTCTAAAGCAGCTCTGCTGACCTGGTTCTCTCCCTCTAAAGCAGCTCTGCTGCCCTGGTTTCTCTGGCACTAGAGCATCTCTGCTGACCTGGTTCTCTGGCTCTAAAGCAGCTCTGCTGACCTGATTCTCTGCCTCTAGAGCAGCTCTTCTGACCTGGTTCTCTGGCTCTAAAGCAGCTCTGCTGACCTTGTTCTATGGCTCTACAGCAGCTCTGCTGACCTGGTTCTCTGGCTATAGAGCAGCTCTGCTGACCTGGTTCTCTGGCTCTAAAGCAGCTCTGCTGACCTGGTTCTGTCCCTCTAGAGAGCTCTGCTGACCTGGTTCTCTGGCTCTAAACAGTTCTGCTGACCTTGTTCTCTGCCTCTAGAGCAGTTCTACTGACCTGGGTGTATGGCTGTAAAGCAGCACTGCTTACTTGGTTCTCTGGCTCTAGAGCAGCTCTGCTGACCTGGTTCTCTGGCTCTAAAGCAGCTCTGCTGACCTGGTTCTCTCCCTCTAAATCAGCTCTACTGACGTGGTTCTCTCCCTCTAAATCAGCTCTGCTGACCTGGTTCTTTCCCTCTACATCAGCTCTGCTGACCTGTTTCTCTCCCTCTAAATCAGCTCTGCTGACCTGGTTCTCTGCCTCTAGAGCAGTTCTGCTGACCTGGTTCTATGGGTCTAAAGCAGCTCTGCTTACCTGGTTCTCTGGCTCTAAAGCAGCTCTGCTGACCTGGTTCTCTCCCTCTAAAGCAGCTCTGCTGACCTGGTTCTCTGGCTCTAGAGCAGCTCTGCTGACCTGGTTCTCTGCCTCTAAAGCAGCTCTGCTGACTTGGTTCTGTCCCTCTAAAGAGCTCCGCTGACCTGGTTCTCTGGCTCTGAACAGCTCTGCTGACCTGGTTCTCTGCCTCTAGAGCAGCTCTGCTGACCTGGTTCTATGGCTCTAAAGCAGCTCTACTGACCTGGTTTCTCTGGCTCTACAGCAGCTCTGTTGACCTGGTTCTCTGGCGGCTCTGGAACAGCTCTGCTGACCTGGTTCTTAGGCTCTAGAGCAGCTCTGCTGACCTGGTTCTTAGGCTCTAGAGCAGCTCCGCTGACCTTGTTCTCTGGCTCTAAAGCAGCTCTGCTGACTTGGTTCTCTGGCTCTAGAGCAGCTCTGCTGACCTGGTTCTCTGGCTCTAAAGCAGTTCTGCTGACCTGGGTCTATGGCTGTAAAGCAGCACTGCTGACTTGGCTCTCTGGCTCTAGAGCAGCTCTGCTGACCTGGTTCTCTCCCTCTAAATCAGCTCTGCTGACCTGATTATCTGCCTCTAGAGCAGCTCTGCTGACCTGGTTCTATGGCTCTAAAGCAGCTCTGCTGACCTGGTTCTCTGACTCTAAAGCAGCTCTGCTGACCTGGTTCTCTCTCTCTAAAGCAGCTCTGCTGCCCTGGTTTCTCTGGCACTAGAGCAGCTCTGCTGACCTGGTTCTCTGGCTCTAAAGCAGCTCTGCTGACCTGGTTCTCTGCCTCTAGAGCAGCTCTGCTGACCTGGTTCTCTGGCTTTATAGCAGGTCTGCTGACCTGGTTCTCTGGCTCTAAAGCAGCTCTGCTGACCTGGTTCTCTCCCTCTAAAGCAGCTCTGCTGCCCTGGTTTCTCTGGCACTAGAGCATCTCTGCTGACCTGGTTCTCTGGCTCTAAAGCAGCTCTGCTGACCTGATTCTCTGCCTCTAGAGCAGCTCTGCTGACCTGGTTCTCTGGCTCTAAAGCAGCTCTGCTGACCTGGTTCTATGGCTCTACAGCAGCTCTGCTGACCTGGTTTTCTGGCTATAGAGCAGCTCTGCTGACCTGGTTCTCTGGCTCTAAAGCAGCTCTGCTGACCTGGTTCTGTCCCTCTAGAGAGCTCTGCTGACCTGGTTCTCTGGCTCTAAACAGTTCTGCTGACCTGGTTCTCTGCCTCTAGAGCAGCTCTGCTGACCTAGTTCTATGGCTCTAGAGCAGCTCTGCTGACCTGGTTCTCTGGCTCTAAAGCAGTTCTACTGACCTGGGTGTATGGCTGTAAAGCAGCACTGCTTACCTGGTTCTCTGGCTCTAGAGCAGCTCTGCTGACCTGGTTCTCTGGCTCTAAAGCAGCTCTGCGGACCTGGTTCTCTCCCTCTAAATCAGCTCTGCTGACCTGGTTCTCTCCCTCTAAATCAGCTCTGCTGACCTGGTTCTCTCCCTCTAGAGCAGCTCTGCTGACCTGTTTCTCTCCCTCTAAATCAGCTCTGCTGACCTGGTTCTCCGCCTCTAGAGCAGTTCTGCTGACCTGGTTTTATGGGTCTAAAGCAGCTCTGCTGACCTGGTTCTCTGGCTATAGAGCAGCTCTGCTGACCTGGTTCTCTGGCTCTAAAGCAGCTCTGCTGACCTGGTTCTGTCCCTCTAGAGAGCTCTGCTGACCTGGTTCTCTGGCTCTAAACAGTTCTGCTGACCTTGTTCTCTGCCTCTAGAGCAGCTCTGCTGACCTAGTTCTATGGCTCTAAAGAGCTCTGCTGACCTGGATCTCTGGCTCTAGAGCAGCTCTGCTGACCTGATTCTCTGGCTCTAAAGCAGTTCTACTGACCTGGGTGTATGGCTGTAAAGCAGCGCTGCTTACTTGGTTCTCTGGCTCTAGAGCAGCTCTGCTGACCTGGTTCTCTGGCTCTAAAGCAGCTCTGCTGACCTGGTTCTCTCCCTCTAAATCAGCTCTACTGACGTGGTTCTCTCCCTCTAAATCAGCTCTGCTGACCTGGTTCTTTCCCTCTACATCAGCTCTGCTGACCTGTTTCTCTCCCTCTAAATCAGCTCTGCTGACCTGGTTCTCTGCCTCTAGAGCAGTTCTGCTGACCTGGTTCTATGGGTCTAAAGCAGCTCTGCTTACCTGGTTCTCTGGCTCTAAAGCAGCTCTGCTGACCTGGTTCTCTCCCTCTAAAGCAGCTCTGCTGACCTGGTTCTCTGGCTCTAGAGCAGCTCTGCTGACCTGGTTCTCTGCCTCTAAAGCAGCTCTGCTGACCTGGTTCTGTCCCTCTAAAGAGCTCCGCTGACCTGGTTCTCTGGCTCTGAACAGCTCTGCTGACCTGGTTCTCTGCCTCTAGAGCAGCTCTGCTGACCTGGTTCTATGGCTCTAAAGCAGCTCTACTGACCTGGTTTCTCTGGCTCTACAGCAGCTCTGTTGACCTGGTTCTCTGGCGGCTCTGGAACAGCTCTGCTGACCTGGTTCTTAGGCTCTAGAGCAGCTCTGCTGACCTGGTTCTTAGGCTCTAGAGCAGCTCCGCTGACCTGGTTCTCTGGCTCTAAAGCAGCTCTGCTGACTTGGTTCTCTGGCTCTAGAGCAGCTCTGCTGACCTGGTTCTCTGGCTCTAAAGCAGTTCTGCTGACCTGGGTCTATGGCTGTAAAGCAGCACTGCTGACTTGGCTCTCTGGCTCTAGAGCAGCTCTGCTGACCTGGTTCTCTCCCTCTAAATCAGCTCTGCTGTCCTGGTTCTCTCCCTCTAGAGCAGCTCTGCTGACCTGGTTCTCTCCCTCTAAATCAGCTCTGCTGACCTGATTCTCTGCCTCTAGAGCAGCTCTGCTGACCTGGTTCTATGGCTCTAAAGCAGCTCTGCTGACCTGGATCTCTGACTCTAAAGCAGCTCTGCTGACCTGGTTCTCTCTCTCTAAAGCAGCTCTGCTGCCCTGGTTTCTCTGGCACTAGAGCAGCTCTGCTGACCTGGTTCTCTGGCTCTAAAGCAGCTCTGCTGACCTGGTTCTCTGCCTCTAGAGCAGCTCTGCTGACCTGGTTCTCTGGCTTTAGAGCAGCTCTGCTGACCTGGTTCTCTGGCTCTAAAGCAGCTCTGCTAACCTGGTTCTCTCCCTCTAAAGCAGCTCTGCTGCCCTGGTTTCTCTGGCACTAGAGCATCTCTGCTGACCTGGTTCTCTGGCTCTAAAGCAGCTCTGCTGACCTGATTCTCTGCCTCTAGAGCAGCTCTGCTGACCTGGTTCTCTGGCTCTAAAGCAGCTCTGCTGACCTGGTTCTATGGCTCTACAGCAGCTCTGCTGACCTGGTTCTCTGGCTATAGAGCAGCTCTGCTGACCTGGTTCTCTGGCTCTAAAGCAGCTCTACTGACCTGGTTTCTCTGGCTCTACAGCAGCTCTGCTGACCTGGATCTCTGGCTCTAGAGCAGCTCTGCTGACCTGGTTCTCTGGCTCTAAAGCAGTTCTACTGACCTGGGTGTATGGCTGTAAAGCAGCGCTGCTTACTTGGTTCTCTGGCTCTAGAGCAGCTCTGCTGACCTGGTTCTCTGGCTCTAAAGCAGCTCTGCTGACCTGGTTCTCTCCCTCTAAATCAGCTCTACTGACGTGGTTCTCTCCCTCTAAATCAGCTCTGCTGACCTGGTTCTTTCCCTCTACATCAGCTCTGCTGACCTGTTTCTCTGCCTCTAAAGCAGCTCTGCTGACCTGGTTCTGTCCCTCTAAAGAGCTCCGCTGACCTGGTTCTCTGGCTCTGAACAGCTCTGCTGACCTGGTTCTCTGCCTCTAGAGCAGCTCTGCTGACCTGGTTCTATGGCTCTAAAGCAGCTCTACTGACCTGGTTTCTCTGGCTCTACAGCAGCTCTGTTGACCTGGTTCTCTGGCGGCTCTGGAACAGCTCTGCTGACCTGGTTCTTAGGCTCTAGAGCAGCTCTGCTGACCTGGTTCTTAGGCTCTGGAGCAGCTCCGCTGACCTGGTTCTCTGGCTCTAAAGCAGCTCTGCTGACTTGGTTCTCTGGCTCTAGAGCAGCTCTGCTGACCTGGTTCTCTGGCTCTAAAGCAGTTCTGCTGACCTGGGTCTATGGCTGTAAAGCAGCACTGCTGACTTGGCTCTCTGGCTCTAGAGCAGCTCTGCTGACCTGGTTCTCTCCCTCTAAATCAGCTCTGCTGTCCTGGTTCTCTCCCTCTAGAGCAGCTCTGCTGACCTGGTTCTCTCCCTCTAAATCAGCTCTGCTGACCTGATTCTCTGCCTCTAGAGCAGCTCTGCTGACCTGGTTCTATGGCTCTAAAGCAGCTCTGCTGACCTGGTTCTCTGACTCTAAAGCAGCTCTGCTAACCTGGTTCTCTCTCTCTAAAGCAGCTCTGCTGCCCTGGTTTCTCTGGCACTAGAGCAGCTCTGCTGACCTGGTTCTCTGGCTCTAAAGCAGCTCTGCTGACCTGGTTCTCTGCCTCTAGAGCAGCTCTGCTGACCTGGTTCTCTGGCTTTAGAGCAGCTCTGCTGACCTGGTTCTCTGGCTCTAAAGCAGCTCTGCTAACCTGGTTCTCTCCCTCTAAAGCAGCTCTGCTGCCCTGGTTTCTCTGGCACTAGAGCATGTCTGCTGACCTGGTTCTCTGGCTCTAAAGCAGCTCTGCTGACCTGATTCTCTGCCTCTAGAGCAGCTCTGCTGACCTGGTTCTCTGGCTCTAAAGCAGCTCTGCTGACCTGGTTCTATGGCTCTACAGCAGCTCTGCTGACCTGGTTCTCTGGCTATAGAGCAGCTCTGCTGACGTGGTTCTCTGGCTCGAAAGCAGCTCTGCTGACCTGGTTCTGTCCCTCTAGAGAGCTCTGCTGACCTGGTTCTCTGGCTCTAAACAGTTCTGCTGACCTGGTTCTCTGCCTCTAGAGCAGCTCTGCTGACCTAGTTCTATGGCTCTAAAGCAGCTCTGCTGACCTGGATCTCTGGCTCTAGAGCAGCTCTGCTGACCTGGTTCTCTGGCTCTAAAGCAGTTCTACTGACCTGGGTGTATGGCTGTAAAGCAGCACTGCTTACTTGGTTCTCTGGCTCTAGAGCAGCTCTGCTGACCTGGTTCTCTGGCTCTAAAGCAGCTCTGCTGACCTGGTTCTCTCCCTCTAAATCAGCTCTACTGACCTGGTTCTCTCCCTCTAAATCAGCTCTGCTGACCTGGTTCTTTCCCTCTACATCAGCTCTGCTGACCTGTTTCTCTCCCTCTAAATCAGCTCTGCTGACCTGGTTCTCTGCCTCTAGAGCAGTTCTGCTGACCTGGTTCTATGGGTCTAAAGCAGCTCTGCTTACCTGGTTCTCTGGCTCTAAAGCAGCTCTGCTGACCTGGTTCTCTCCCTCTAAAGCAGCTCTGCTGACCTGGTTCTCTGGCTCTAGAGCAGCTCTGCTGACCTGGTTCTCTGCCTCTAAAGCAGCTCTGCTGACCTGGTTCTGTCCCTCTAAAGAGCTCCGCTGACCTGGTTCTCTGACTCTGAACAGCTCTGCTGACCTGGTTCTCTGCCTCTAGAGCAGCTCTGCTGACCTGGTTCTATGGCTCTAAAGCAGCTCTACTGACCTGGTTTCTCTGGCTGTAAAGCAGCACTGCTGACTTGGCTCTCTGGCTCTAGAGCAGCTCTGCTGACCTGGTTCTCTCCCTCTAAATCAGCTCTGCTGTCCTGGTTCTCTCCCTCTAGAGCAGCTCTGCTGACCTGGTTCTCTCCCTCTAAATCAGCTCTGCTGACCTGATTCTCTGCCTCTAGAGCAGCTCTGCTGACCTGGTTCTATGGCTCTAAAGCAGCTCTGCTGACCTGGTTCTCTGACTCTAAAGCAGCTCTGCTGACCTGGTTCTCTCTCTCTAAAGCAGCTCTGCTGCCCTGGTTTCTCTGGCACTAGAGCAGCTCTGCTGACCTGGTTCTCTGGCTCTAAAGCAGCTCTGCTGACCTGGTTCTCTGCCTCTAGAGCAGCTCTGCTGACCTGGTTCTCTGGCTTTAGAGCAGCTCTGCTGACCTGGTTCTCTGGCTCTAAAGCAGCTCTGCTAACCTGGTTCTCTCCCTCTAAAGCAGCTCTGCTGCCCTGGTTTCTCTGGCACTAGAGCATGTCTGCTGACCTGGTTCTCTGGCTCTAAAGCAGCTCTGCTGACCTGATTCTCTGCCTCTAGAGCAGCTCTGCTGACCTGGTTCTCTGGCTCTAAAGCAGCTCTGCTGACCTGGTTCTATGGCTCTACAGCAGCTCTGCTGACCTGGTTCTCTGGCTATAGAGCAGCTCTGCTGACGTGGTTCTCTGGCTCGAAAGCAGCTCTGCTGACCTGGTTCTGTCCCTCTAGAGAGCTCTGCTGACCTGGTTCTCTGGCTCTAAACAGTTCTGCTGACCTGGTTCTCTGCCTCTAGAGCAGCTCTGCTGACCTAGTTCTATGGCTCTAAAGCAGCTCTGCTGACCTGGTTCTCTGACTCTAAAGCAGCTCTGCTGACCTGGTTCTCTCTCTCTAAAGCAGCTCTGCTGCCCTGGTTTCTCTGGCACTAGAGCAGCTCTGCTGACCTGGTTCTCTGGCTCTAAAGCAGCTCTGCTGACCTGGTTCTCTGCCTCTAGAGCAGCTCTGCTGACCTGGTTCTCTGGCTTTAGAGCAGCTCTGCTGACCTGGTTCTCTGGCTCTAAAGCAGCTCTGCTAACCTGGTTCTCTCCCTCTAAAGCAGCTCTGCTGCCCTGGTTTCTCTGGCACTAGAGCATGTCTGCTGACCTGGTTCTCTGGCTCTAAAGCAGCTCTGCTGACCTGATTCTCTGCCTCTAGAGCAGCTCTGCTGACCTGGTTCTCTGGCTCTAAAGCAGCTCTGCTGACCTGGTTCTATGGCTCTACAGCAGCTCTGCTGACCTGGTTCTCTGGCTATAGAGCAGCTCTGCTGACGTGGTTCTCTGGCTCGAAAGCAGCTCTGCTGACCTGGTTCTGTCCCTCTAGAGAGCTCTGCTGACCTGGTTCTCTGGCTCTAAACAGTTCTGCTGACCTGGTTCTCTGCCTCTAGAGCAGCTCTGCTGACCTAGTTCTATGGCTCTAAAGCAGCTCTGCTGACCTGGATCTCTGGCTCTAGAGCAGCTCTGCTGACCTGGTTCTCTGGCTCTAAAGCAGTTCTACTGACCTGGGTGTATGGCTGTAAAGCAGCACTGCTTACTTGGTTCTCTGGCTCTAGAGCAGCTCTGCTGACCTGGTTCTCTGGCTCTAAAGCAGCTCTGCTGACCTGGTTCTCTCCCTCTAAATCAGCTCTACTGACCTGGTTCTCTCCCTCTAAATCAGCTCTGCTGACCTGGTTCTTTCCCTCTACATCAGCTCTGCTGACCTGTTTCTCTCCCTCTAAATCAGCTCTGCTGACCTGGTTCTCTGCCTCTAGAGCAGTTCTGCTGACCTGGTTCTATGGGTCTAAAGCAGCTCTGCTTACCTGGTTCTCTGGCTCTAAAGCAGCTCTGCTGACCTGGTTCTCTCCCTCTAAAGCAGCTCTGCTGACCTGGTTCTCTGGCTCTAGAGCAGCTCTGCTGACCTGGTTCTCTGCCTCTAAAGCAGCTCTGCTGACCTGGTTCTGTCCCTCTAAAGAGCTCCGCTGACCTGGTTCTCTGACTCTGAACAGCTCTGCTGACCTGGTTCTCTGCCTCTAGAGCAGCTCTGCTGACCTGGTTCTATGGCTCTAAAGCAGCTCTACTGACCTGGTTTCTCTGGCTCTACAGCAGCTCTGTTGACCTGGTTCTCTGGCGGCTCTGGAACAGCTCTGCTGACCTGGTTCTTAGGCTCTAGAGCAGCTCTGCTGACCTGGTTCTTAGGCTCTAGAGCAGCTCCGCTGACCTGGTTCTCTGGCTCTAAAGCAGCTCTGCTTACTTGGTTCTCTGGCTCTAGAGCAGCTCTGCTGGCCTGGTTTGCTGGCTCTAAATCAGCTCTGCTGACCTGGTTCTCTCCTTCTAAAGCAGCTCTGCTGACCTGGTTTCTCTGTCTCTACAGCAGCTCTGCTGACCTGGTTCTCTGGCACTAGAGCAACTCTGCTGACCTAGTTCTTAGGCTTTAGAGCAGCTCTACTGACCTGGTTCTCTGGCTCTACAACAGCTCTGCTGTCCTGGTTCTCTGGCTCTAATGCAGCTCTGCTGACCCGGTTCTATGGCTCTAAAGCAGTTCTGCTGACCTGGTTCTCAGGCTCTAGAGCAGCTCTGATGACCTGGTTCTCTCCCTCTAAGGCAGCTCTGCTGGCCTGGTTCTCTCCCTCTAAAGCAGCTCTGCAGACCTGGTTCTCTCGCTCTAAAGCAGCTCTACTGACCTGGTTCTCTGGCTATAGAGCAGCTCTGCTGACCTGGTTCTCTGGCTCTATAGCAGCTCTGCTGACCTGGTTCTGTCCCTCTAGAGAGCTCTGCTGACCTGGTTCTCTGGCTATAAACAGTTCTGCTGACCTGGTTCTCTGCCTCTAGAGCAGCTCTGCTGACCTAGTTCTATGGCTCTAAAGCAGCTCTGCTGACCTGGATCTCTGGCTCTAGAGCAGCTCTGCTGACCTGGTTCTCTGGCTCTAAAGCAGTTCTACTGACCTGGGTGTATGGCTGTAAAGCAGCACTGCTTACTTGGTTCTCTGGCTCTAGAGCAGCTCTGCTGACCTGGTTCTCTGGCTCTAAAGCAGCTCTGCTGACCTGGTTCTCTCCCTCTAAATCAGCTCTACTGACCTGGTTCTCTCCCTCTAAATCAGCTCTGCTGGCCTGGTTCTTTCCCTCTACATCAGCTCTGCTGACCTGTTTCTCTCCCTCTGAATCAGCTCTGCTGACCTGGTTCTCTGCCTCTAGAGCAGTTCTGCTGACCTGGTTCTATGGGTCTAAAGCAGCTCTGCTTACCTGGTTCTCTGGCTCTAAAGCAGCTCTGCTGACCTGGTTTTCTCCCTCTAAAGCAGCTCTGCTGACCTGGTTCTCTGGCTCTAGAGCAGCTCTGCTGACCTGGTTCTCTGCCTTTAAAGCAGCTCTGCTGACCTGGTTCTGTCCCTCTAAAGAGCTCCGCTGACCTGGTTCTCTGGCTCTGAACAGCTCTGCTGACCTGGTTCTCTGCCTCTAGAGCAGCTCTGCTGACCTGGTTCTATGGCTCTAAAGCAGCTCTACTGACCTGGTTTCTCTGGCTCTACAGCAGCTCTGTTGACCTGGTTCTCTGGCGGCTCTGGAACAGCTCTGCTGACCTGGTTCTTAGGCTCTAGAGCAGCTCTGCTGACCTGGTTCTTAGGCTCTAGAGCAGCTCCGCTGACCTGGTTCTCTGGCTCTAAAGCAGCTCTGCTGACTTGGTTCTCTGGCTCTAGAGCAGCTCTGCTGGTCTGGTTTGCTGG
This sequence comes from Triturus cristatus, assembly GCF_964204655.1. Classification (NCBI taxonomy): domain Eukaryota; kingdom Metazoa; phylum Chordata; class Amphibia; order Caudata; family Salamandridae; genus Triturus; species Triturus cristatus. The sequence goes on along the minus strand of NC_140582.1, from coordinate 684,398,800 downwards.
CTCTAAATCAGCTCTGCTGACCTGGTTCTCTCCTTCTAAAGCAGCTCTGCTGACCTGGTTTCTCTGGCTCTACAGCAGCTCTGCTGACCTGGTTCTCTGGCACTAGAGCAACTCTGCTGACCTAGTTCTTAGGCTTTAGAGCAGCTCTACTGACCTGGTTCTCTGGCTCTACAACAGCTCTGCTGTCCTGGTTCTCTGGCTCTAATGCAGCTCTGCTGACCCGGTTCTATGGCTCTAAAGCAGTTCTGCTGACCTGGTTCTCAGGCTCTAGAGCAGCTCTGCTGACCTGGTTCTCTCCCTCTAAGGCAGCTCTGCTGGCCTTGTTCTCTCCCTCTAAAGCAGCTCTGCAGACCTGGTTCTCTCGCTCTAAAGCAGCTCTACTGACCTGGTTCTCTGGCTATAGAGCAGCTCTGCTGACCTGGTTCTCTGTCTCTAAAGCAGCTCTGCTGACCTGGTTCCGTCCCTCTAGAGAGCTCTGCTGACCTGGTTCTCTGGCTCTAAACAGTTCTGCTGACCTGGTTCTCTGCCTCTAGAGCAGCTCTGCTGACCTAGTTCTATGGCTCTAAAGCATCTCTGCTGACCTGGATCTCTGGCTCTAGAGCAGCTCTGCTGACCTGGTTCTCTGGCTCTAAAGCTGTTCTACTGACCTGGTTCTCTGCCTCTAGAGCAGTTCTGCTGACCTGGTTCTATGGGTCTAAAGCAGCTCTGCTTACCTGGTTCTCTGCCTCTAAAGCAGCTCTGCTGACCTGGTTCTGTCCCTCTAAAGAGCTCCGCTGACCTGGTTCTCTGGCTCTGAACAGCTCTGCTGACCTGGTTCTCTGCCTCTAGAGCAGCTCTGCTGACCTGGTTCTATGGCTCTAAAGCAGCTCTACTGACCTGGTTTCTCTGGCTCTACAGCAGATCTGTTGACCTGGTTCTCTGGCGGCTCTGGAACAGCTCTGCTGACCTGGTTCTTAGGCTCTAGAGCAGCTCCGCTGACCTGGTTCTCTGGCTCTAAAGCAGCTCTGCTGACTTGGTTCTCTGGCTCTAGAGCAGCTCTGCTGGCCTGGTTTGCTGGCTCTAAATCAGCTCTGCTGACCTGGTTCTCTCCTTCTAAAGCAGCTCTGCTGACCTGGTTTCTCTGGCTCTACAGCAGCTCTGCTGACCTGGTTCTCTGCCACTAGAGCAACTCTGCTGACCTAGTTCTTAGGCTTTAGAGCAGCTCTACTGACCTGGTTCTCTCCCTCTAAGGCAGCTCTGCTGGCCTGGTTCTCTCCCTCTAAAGCAGCTCTGCAGACCTGGTTCTCTCGCTCTAAAGCAGCTCTACTGACCTGGTTTCTCAGGCTCTACAGCAGCTCTGCTGACCTGGTTGTCTGGCTCTAGAGCAGCTTTGCTGTCCTGGTTCTTAGGGTCTAGAGCAGCTCTGCTGACCTGGTTCTCCGGCTCTAAAGCAGCTCTGCTGACCTGGGTCTATGGCTGTAAAGCATCACTGCTGACCTGGTTCTCTGGCTCTAGAGCAGCTCTGCTGACCTGGTTCTCTGGCTCTCAAGCAGCTCTGCTGACCTGGTTCACTCCCTCTAAATCAGCTCTGCTGACCTGGTTCTCTCCCTCTAGAGCAGCTCTGCTGGCCTGGTTCTCTCCCTCTAAATGAGTTCTGCTGACCTGGTTCTCTGCCTCTAGACAGCTCTGCTGACCTGGTTCAATGGCTCTAAAGCAGCTCTGCTGACCTGGATCTCTGGCTCTAGAGCAGATCTGCTGACCTGGTTCTATGGCTCTAAAGAAGCTCTGCTGACCTGGATATCTGGATCTAGAGCAGCTCTACTGACCTGGTTTCTCTGGCTCCACAGCAGCTCTGCTGATCTGGTTCTCTGGCGGCTCAGGAACTGCTCTGCTGACCTGGTTCTTAGGCTCTAGAACAGCTCCGCTGACCTGGTTCTCTGGATCTTAAGCAGCTCTGCTGACCTGGTTCTATGGCTCTAAAGCAGCTCTGCTGACTTGGTTCTCTGGCTCTAGAGCAGCTCTGCTGACCTGGTTTGCTGGCTCTAAATCAGCTCTGCTGACCTGGTTCTCTACTTCTAAAGCAGCTCTGCTGACCTGGTTTCTCTGGCTCTACAGCAGCTCTGCTGACCTGGTTTTCTGACACTAGAGCAACTCTGCTGACCTTGTTCTTAGGCTTTAGAGCAGCTCTACTGACCTGGTTCTCTGGCTCTACAACAGCTCTGCTGACCAGGTTCTATGGCACTAAAGCAGTTCTGCTGACCTGGTTCTCAGGCTCTAGAGCAGCTCTGCTGACCTGGTTCTCTCCCTCTAAAGCAGCTCTGCTGACCTGGTTCTCTCGCTCTAAAGCAGCTCTACTGACCTGGTTTCTCAGGCTCTACAGCAGCTCTGCTGACCTGGTTCTCAGGCTCTAGAGCAGCTTTGCTGACCTGGTTCTTAGGGTCTAGAGCAGCTCTGCTGACCTGGTTCTCTCCCTCTAAAGCAGCTCTGCTGACCTGGTTCTCTCGCTCTAAAGCAGCTCTACTGACCTGGTTTCTCAGGCTCTACAGCAGCTCTGCTGACCTAGTTCTCTGGCTCTAAAGCAGATCTGCTGACCTGGGTCTATGGCTGTAAAGCATCACTGCTGACCTGGTTCTCTGGCTCTAGAGCAGCTCTGCTGACCTGGTTCTCTGGCTCTAAAGAAGTTCTGCTGACCTGGTTCACTCCCTCTAAATCAGTGGATCACTCCCTCTAAATGAGTGGATCGGAAAGATGTTCTCTGCCATTGCTCCGGCTACACGAGCATTATCAAAGAGAGAATCCCCCTCAGCGCCCTGGTTTTCGCAGGACCTAAGGAAAGAGAAAGCAGCTTGCAAAAAGCTGGAAAGGTTATGGAGAGCAAACTACAGCCAGGAAGAAAGAACGATATATAAGGAGGCCTCCAAAAAACTGCGGAAAGCCATTAGGAAAGGTAAAAAACAATACTATGCGGACTCTATTTCTCAGGCAGAGCAGTCAGGCAAACAGATTTTTAAAGTAGTACAATCGTTTTTTAAGCCTAAGTGCATTGAGAGGGAGGTCGCACCGACAGCTACTCTCTGCGAGCAAATTTCCGAGTTCTTTGATCAAAAGATCAAAAAGGTGTATGAATCCTTTGGACCTGAAATAAACACGCTAAAACAGGACCTCGTGTTTAAAGACGCACCTAACGTGACCCTCACCCAGTTTATGACTATCCCTCTGAGCGAGGCGAGAGAAGAACTCACTCGATGCAAATCCGGCTCCCCTGACGACCCCTGCCCAGCAAAACTATGGAGCTCCATTGCTGAGTTTGTAGCACCTACACTACAACACATCTGGAATTCATCCATCTCCTCGGGTACATTTCCAGATGTATGGAAACATGCCACTCTCCTCCCATTAAAAAAAAAACCCAATGGTGATCCAGAAGACCTTACTAATCTCCGCCCTATATCACTCTTAGCCGCCCCCGGGAAAATGCTAGAGAAAATCCTACAGCGCCAACTTAGCAAATTTGTAGAAACAAATAATGTACTACATGAGACACAGTCAGGCTTCCGTCCAGGCTTTAGTACGGAGACTGCGCTCATCGAGGTAGCTGAATCAATAAGGTGGTCGATGGATGCAGGCAACTCAGCAATGCTGGTACTCCTGGATCTGTCGGCCGCCTTCGACATGGTGGACCATGCCAGACTACTCTGCCGGCTGGCCGAGATAGGCATCCAGGACAAGGCGCTGGGATGGATTCACTCCTATCTGTCCGAGAGGACACAAAAGGTGGCACTAGGGACGATTTCCTCAGCCCCTAAGGCCCTTAGCTGTGGAGTCCCACAAGGGTCGGCCCTCAGCCCCCTTTTATTTAATATATACCTTGCGCCTCTCTTTACGTTGATTGCCAACTGGGGTGTCAAGGCAATTTCTTATGCCGATGACACCCAGTTGGTATTTCCATACTCAGAGATGACGCAGGAGTCCTTTTCGAACTTCAAAGGATGCCTCCAAGATATCTCCCACTGGATGAACACGAATAAATTAAAACTGAATGCCAATAAGACGGAAGTGATCTTCTTCGGCAGAGGCCCCACCCCCGCCTCAGATTTTTGGTGGCCAACGGAGATGGGCCCAGCCCCCTCGCCCAGCCGCTCGGCAAAAAACCTTGGAGTTAGATGGGACGATAGTATGGCCTTCACCGCCCACATCCAACAAGTTGCCGGGTGCTGCTTCAGCAAACTTAGAAATCTCCGGAAAATCTTGAGATTCCTCCCGGAGAGTTGCCGGAAAACGGTTATCCACGCCACTGTCACATCTCGGCTGGACTACGCCAATGGACTTTACCTTGGCCAACCTAAATACCTGACGCAAAAACTCCAGGTAGTCCAAAATGCGGCTGCAAGACTGTTACTGCGAATTCCTCTCAGACAGTCAGTCTCTCCGCATCTTCGCTCTCTGCACTGGCTGCCAGTGACCAGCAGAATAAAATTCAAAGCACTCACGCTAGCATTTAGATCTCTGCATGGATCCTGCCCAGAATATCTGAAAAAACGCCTTCCAAGGTATGCCCAAACACGTGCACTTCGGTCCAACTGCCGTGTTCAGTTGGTTGTTCCACGATCGAGAAAGGCTCGACTAGGCGGCCGGACCTTCTCGGCAAACGTCACCTCTCTTTGGAACACCCTACCTCAAGAAATTCAACAGGCACCTTCTGAGCCTTGCTTCAAGAAATTACTGAAAACGTGGCTCTTCATTCATCCCCGCTAGCCTCTTTCCTTCTGCCTCTAGGTCAATTGTACTCCTCTAGCGCCGGGACACCTCCATTGCGAGGTAGCTGTTCGCGCTTTATAAAATGCAGTATTATTATTATTATTATTAGCTCTGCTGACCTGGTTCTCTTCCTCTAGAGCAGCTCTGCTGGCCTGGTTCTCTCCCTGTAAATCAGCTCTGCTGACCTGGTTCTCTGCCTCTAGAGAAGCTCTGCTGACCTGGTTCAATGGCTCTAAAGCAGCTCTGTTGACCTGGATCTCTGGCTCTAGAGCAGCTCTGCTGACCTGGTTCTCTGGCTCTAAAGCAGTTCTGCTGACCTGGTTCTCTGGCTCTACAGCAGCTCTGCTGACCTGGTTCTCAGCCTCTAGAGCAGCTCTACTGACGTGGGTCTCTGGCTCTAGAGCAGCTCTGCTGACCTGGTTTTCTGGCTCTAGAGCAGCTCTGCTGACCTGGTTTCTCTGGCTCTACTGCAGCTCTGCTGACCTGGTTCTCTGGATCTTAAGCAGCTCTGCTGACCTGGTTCTATGGCTCTAAAGCAGCTCTGCTCACTTGGTTCTCTGGCTCTAGAGCAGCTCTGCTGACCTGGTTTGCTGGCTCTAAATCAGCTCTGCTGACCTGGTTCTCTACTTCTAAAGCAGCTCTGCTGACCTGGTTTCTCTGGCTCTACAGCAGCTCTGCTGACCTGGTTTTCTGACACTAGAGCAACTCTGCTGACCTTGTTCTTAGGCTTTAGAGCAGCTCTACTGACCTGGTTCTCTGGCTCTACAACAGCTCTGCTGACCAGGTTCTATGGCACTAAAGCAGTTCTGCTGACCTGGTTCTCAGGCTCTAGAGCAGCTCTGCTGACCTGGTTCTCTCCCTCTAAAGCAGCTCTGCTGACCTGGTTCTCTCGCTCTAAAGCAGCTCTACTGACCTGGTTTCTCAGGCTCTACAGCAGCTCTGCTGACCTGGTTCTCTGGCTCTAGAGCAGCTTTGCTGACCTGGTTCTTAGGGTCTAGAGCAGCTCTGCTGACCTGGTTCTCTCCCTCTAGAGCAGCTCTGCTGACCTGGTTCTCTCGCTCTAAAGCAGCTCTACTGACCTGGTTTCTCAGGCTCTACAGCAGCTCTGCTGACCTAGTTCTCTGGCTCTAGAGCAGCTTTGCTGACCTGGTTCTTAGGGTCTAGAGCAGCTCTGCTGACCTGGTTCTCTGGCTCTAAAGCAGCTCTGCTGACCTGGGTCTATGGCTGTAAAGCATCACTGCTGACCTGGTTCTCTGGCTCTAGAGCAGCTCTGCTGACCTGGTTCTCTGGCTCTAAAGGAGTTCTGCTGACCTGGTTCACTCCCTCTAAATCAGCTCTGCTGACCTGGTTCTCTCCCTCTAGAGTAGCTCTGCTGGCCTGGTTCTCTCCCTGTAAATCAGCTCTGCTGACCTGGTTCTCTGCCTCTAGAGAAGCTCTGCTGACCTGGTTCAATGGTTCTAAAGCAGCTCTGTTGACCTGGATCTCTGGCTCTAGAGCAGCTCTGCTGATCTGGTTCTCTGGCTCTAAAGCAGTTCTGCTGACCTGGTTCTCTGGCTCTACAGCAGCTCTGCTGACCTGGTTCTCAGCCTCTAGTGCAGCTCTACTGACGTGGGTCTCTGGCTCTAGAGCAGCTCTGATGACCTGGGTCTCTGGTTCTAGAGCAGCTCTGCTGACCTGCTTCTTAGGCTCTAGAGCAGCTCTGCTGACCTGGTTCTCTGGCTCTACAACAGCTCTGCTGAGCTGGTTTCTCTGGCTCTAAAGCAGCTCTGCTGAGCTGGTTCTTAGGCTCTAGAGCAACTCTGCTGACCTGGTTCTCTGGCTCTAAAGCAGCTCTGCTGACCTGGTTCTCTCCCTCTAAATCAGCTCTGCTGACCTGGTTTTCTGCCTGTAGAGCAGCTCTGCTGACCTGGTTCTGTCCCTCTAAATCAGCTCTGCTGACCTGGTTCTCTGCCTCTAGAGCAGCTCTGCTGACCTGATTCTATGGCTCTAAAGCAGCTCTGCTGACCTGGTTCTCTGGCTCTAGAGCAGCTCTGCTGACCTGGTTCTCTGGCTCTAAAGAAGCTCTGCTGACCTGGTTCTCTCCCTCTAAAGCAGCTCTGCTGCCCTGGTTTCTCTGGCTCTAGAGCAGCTCTGCTGACCTGGTTCTCTGGCTCTAAAGCAGCTCTGCTGGCCTGGTTCTCTGGCTCTAAAGCAGCTCTGCTGACCTGGTTCTCTGGCCATAGAGTAGCTCTGCTGACCTGGTTCTCTGGCTCTAAAGCAGCTCTGCTGACCTGGTTTCTCTGGCTCTAAAGCAGCTCTGATGAGCTGGTTCTTAGGCTCTAGAGCAACACTGCTGACCTGGTTCTCTGGCTCTAAAGCAGCTCTGCTGACCTGGTTCTATGGCTCTAAAGCAGCTCTGCTGACCTGGTTCTCTGGCTCTAGAGCAGCTCTGCTGACCTGGTTCTCTGTCTCTAAAGCAGCTCTGCTGACCTGGTTCTTTCCCTCTAAATCAGCTCTGCTGACCTGGTTCTCTGCCTCTAGAGCAGCTCTGCTGACCTGGTTCTGTCCCTCTAAATCAGCTCTGCTGACCTGGTTCTCTGCCTCTAGAGCAGCTCTGCTGACCTGATTCTATGGCTCTAAAGCAGCTCTGCTGACCTGGTTCTCTGGCTCTAGAGCAGCTCTGCTGACCTGGTTCTCTGGCTCTAAAGAAGCTCTGCTGACCTGGTTCTCTCCCTCTAAAGCAGCTCTGCTGCCCTGGTTTCTCTGGCTCTAGAGCAGCTCTGCTGACCTGGTTCTCTGGCTCTAAAGCAGCTCTGCTGACCTGGTTCTCTGGCTCTAAAGCAGCTCTGCTGACCTTGTTCTCTGGCCATAGAGTAGCTCTGCTGACCTGGTTCTCTGGCTCTAAAGCAGCTCTGCTGACCTGGTTCTGTCCCTCTAAAGAGCTCTGCTGACCTGGTTCTCTGGCTCTAAACATTTCTGCTGACCTGGTTCTCTGCCTCTAGAGCAGCTCTGCTGACCTGGTTCTATGGCTCTAAAGCAGCTCTGCTGACCTGGTTCTCTGGCTCTAGAGCAGCTCTGCTGACCTGTTTCTCTGTCTCTAAAGCAGGTCTGCTGACCTGGTTCTCTGGCTCTAAAGCAGCTCTGCTGACCTGGTTTCTCTTGCTCTACAGCAGCTCTGCTGACCTGGTTCTCGGCCTCTAGAGCAACTTTGCTGACCTGGGTCTCTGGCTCTAGAGCAGCTCTGCTGACCTGGGTCCCTGGTTCTAGAGCAGCTCTGCTGACCTGCTTCTTAGGATCTAGAGCAGCTCTGCTGACCTGGTTCTCTGGCTCTACAACGGCTCTGCTGACCTGGTTTCTCTGGCTCTAGAGCAGCTCTGCTGACCTGGTTCACTGGCTCTACAACGGCTCTGCTGACCTGGTTTCTCTGGCTCTACAGCAGCTCTGCTGAGCTGGTTCTCTGAGCTCATGATGCACGCACCGACTTCGCGAAAATATATTTAAAAATATTATACGTTTATTATAAGTACAAATATATCATTTTCATGAATATCTTAGATAATCTCTTGCCCTAATATGTATATTAAAGACAAATACATATCATTTTGGAACATACATTTTTTTTGCGGGAGTCGCGCCCCCAGAGCGCCCCAGTACGTATATGACATCATGCGGGATTTGCACAAGCATCTTGTACCGTAATGCGCATGTGTCGCGAATGCGCGGCAGCAGGAGTCGGGGACTGGTCGCATACCAATCGCGCACATCACATAATAATTAATGTATATGATGTAACTGAAAAACACGCAGCCGTCGCACACCGTACGCGGATCCTTCACAACTTTTCTAAAATGTCGTCTAGAATCTGCGCACCCACCGTGATGTGTACGCTTTGAGTGCATGACTCTGAAAAAAACACCCATGCACACACTCACCCACCCATACAGTCCTGCACACATGCTGTCTTCAACACATACAAATAGTGAGTCACTCATTCATGCACCTATGCACTATGTAATACCCCCCACCGAACCATACAGATACTCAGACACTCATACTGATACTCAAAAAACCAACTAATAACCTATATAGACACTCATGTAGCTACTCACCACTTATACACAAAGTGAGAGACTGATACAGATATTTACATATTTAAACATTACTCACTAAGATACACTTAATCAGTCAGTTATACAATCACCTTTTCAAAAACAAATCATCCATTTAGACACTTATATACCCATTTATTCTTCCATCGACCTTGAGATATACATATATAAAACATATGTAATTTTGAGAAAAACACACATTCACTGGATGATGTCATCAGTGATGTCATCAGTGATGTCATTTGAGATGTCATCAGTGATGTCATGAGTGATGTCACTGACCATGTCATGAGTGATGTAATATGTGACGTCATCAGCAGTGCATTGCGGGCGCACGAGTTATAGTTAGCTGAACTAACTATAACTGGGGAATTTCAATGGTTTTTTTATACGAGTGAAAAGTCCAGCTAACTATAACGCCCCTGAAACCTATGTTTTTTTTCAGTGAATTTCTAAGGTTTTTTAAATGCTAATTCCTAACTATAACGTGCCTGAAACCTATGGTTTTTTCAGTGAATTTCAAAGGTTTTTTAAATGCTAATTTCTAACTATGCCTACAGAGATAGGACATGCGAAGAAAGAAGAAAAAACGCACAGAAAGAAAAAAAAGAAATGCAGAAAGAAGCAACAGTAGTCCTCAAAGACAAAGAAAACTGCAGGAAGAAGGATAACGTGCAGAAAGAACAAACAGAAGAGCCGAAAGAAGCCTTGTTGCAAAATCATCCTGTACCCTCAACTTTTTCAGACGGATACTGGTGGTAACTGAGTCTGACTAACCAGTCCTAGAGCCAGCGCTATGTTAAAAGACACTCAGAATACAGTGAAAACACCTACATACACTAGGGAACACTGTGCACTGGTGTCCCCCTGTGATTAGCATGTCCTCCTCTGTAAGTCCACGTGGCCCCTCTCCCAAGGCCTTAATCGGCCCCGGGGACCCCAACTCCCGGGTCATGGCCTTTTAAAAAAAATTCTTTAGGAGGTGGGCTGCGTTGCCCCCTCCTCAGGCCACTTATGGCCCCGGGGACCGCATCCCCCGGGGCCGGCCTTTGTTTTTTATTATTTAAAAAATATATATATTTATAGAAACACCTAGGACATGCTGGACAAACCGTATGTACCTATCACCATGACGATTTGCGTGATATTCATTAAAAGGCGACTATCAGCCGCGGCCCGTGGAGGGAGTTCCGTGGGGCGGTAAGGCGGGGCGGGGGAGGGGCAGGGTGGGGGGTTCTAAAAACCAGAATATGGATAACTGCAGGTAAGTAAACAATTAAATAAATAAAATGAATTTCGTAGCGCACGCTGCATCGCAAAATGCGATGCAGCGCGCGCTACGAAATTTGTTTTATTTATTTAATTATTTACTTACCTGTAATTATCCATATTCCAGTTTTTAGAATCCCCCACCCTGCCCCTCCCCCGCCCCACCTTACCGCCCCACGGAACTCCCTCCATGGGCCGCGGCGGGTGACTATGCATACAATGAATCCACGTGGAATGTATTTACACCGCTAGTGAAGCTCTGATGTGTCTGACGCCCAACCATGCCTAATCCCGGCGCCCCCGCCGGTGGGTACTCTCCAAGTAGACACCCTTGTCGTTTATTTATACAAACATGGGTAGCTATTGACGGGCACATTTAATACACACGCACACCAAGCTATTCAAAGGGGATTCGACAAAAATTCGACCAAACTTGCAAGAAACCCCCCTCACGGTTAATAAAACACACATCCACCGCCGGATGTGAAATACTTTTTATTTTACTCTCAGGAAAGGAGACGAACCTCACTTGAGAGTCACAGCGTGGTCCTGGCTGAGCCCAATGCTGTGTTACTCCCACCAGTGCCCGCCGAGTGCCACACACCTCTGTGTTGTATTCCACCAGCTAGTGCGTATGCTATGACACTCACTTGCCCATGTGCACTGTAACACCACCCCGTGAATATGTCATGCCACACTTGCCTTCGCACGGGTTATATTGCCCCATCTAACGTGCCTTCCTCGATGCCTATGTTATAACGCACAGCTCTATGCCGTACATATTACAATCTGGGATCCATATCTTTGTTACAGTGCATATGCAACGTTACACTCCCCAGCACATATTTTATATTATAAATTTAGAGACTAGTTAGGTTACACAACACTGCCCTGTGCATATTACACTCCAAGGCGCATATCGTATAGCACGCGCTAGTGTCTATGCTATCTCGCGCTCTCCAATGAATCTGTCATTGCGCACAATGTATTGCATATTATATTTCACGCACCGGTTCATCTTATATCACTCTTTTTGGTGCATAGTTTGTAGAAATCAAAACCTTCTCAGGGGCTTCACTGATACACCTGGTCCTTTTAAACCAACAAAGAAGAGATTGGCACAGAAGCTGTAATATAAAAGACATCTTTTTATTTAACCTCTAAAGAGGGAAAAAATGTGTCATACAGTATTCTCAAGTCACTGTATGAGACATTTTCTAAGGAGTACAGAGAACAGGGGCATTATATATCCACACAGGGGCTGAAAAAAGGTGGTACAAATACACATGAGAAGAGTTATGCACATAGATGGTCATACAGAAACTGCACAGTCAACAAGTAGGAGGAGTAATAAGTTGCTGACATCTGTTAGAACAGACTGACAGTTCTATACTAGGAACAGGTGCATTCTACTAGCTAGGCCCATCTGAGCATGTGCAAGACTCTGGGAGAGGGAAACAGCAAATGGCCAGCACACAGCTAACTAAAATGGCTGCCAAGTACAAAATGGCTTTAAGCTCATGCTAAGAGATTAATGCAATCTTCAACAGATGGTCCTGTTAGCATGAGCTGAAGACATTTCCCATAATCCAGTAGGAAATATGCATATTCATTTTTTCATAAATATATCAATATCCTAATTCATTGCTTGGTGGGCATTTCTCATTCTAAATATTGTTAAGCGGGTATGTATAAGGTATAAGCAGGAGTACAGAGGGAACAGAGAATTGGGTCATACAGCTAGCAGGAGAGAGTAATTACTATTATCAGAAACAGAATTATTAACTTTCTAGTCCTAAGCAAATCCTAGAGCCATCCAGTAAAAACATTTTCAAGGCTCCTATGCATTTCAGTGACCATCAATTTCAACTTCAAAATAGCCAACAGCACATATCTAATAAAAACATTTTCGCTAGACTTTTCCAGTGTTTCCTTTATGAGGGCTAGAGTATCAATCAAGGAAAGGGTAAAGTAACATTTGTCAACTGCTCAGAGGAACTTTTCTCTCGCAGAATAAACATTATTCCTAATACAATTATGAAAGCAGTCAGACATATTATTACAAAAATTATCCTGGATCCAGAGGACCAGGAGGACCACACAGGACCATGAGAATTAGGACGAAGAGCTGCAAAGGGCTGCTCCTCCTCAAAAATGGGACGACCAATGGGGTACATTTTTAACAAAAAAGAAAAAGAAGTCCTTGGGAAATTAAAGCCGCTGTACAACCAACCAGAGGGGAGTCTTCTCCCTGTGTCCGTTTGAGCCTCACAGGCAGTCTCTTGTTGTTCCCACGGTGGAGCTGCATAACTCACAACTCAGGAATCACGGCCCAGTTTCAAGGAAAAAGTTTCTTCTTTCAGGATAGGGCAATCACCCACCAGGGAAAATGCTCTCAGCAATCCTGTCCAGTGTCTCAGGCAGTGCACCAGTTTTCTTCACTTTAATCTAACAGGCACCAGAGACACAGCACCTGTACCCTGCAATCAAGTCCTTCCCTAACTCCTGTATTGCTCTGCTGGCACACTGCTCTTTCGTTGGGGCCATAGATTGCATTCAGTGTGCCCAGGTATCTCTTGACCAACAAAGGTGAAGACTTTACAGCCACTTTGGGCCTGGATTCAGAGGCCTGATGCTAGGATCTCTGAAGCAACCCTTGTTTCAAAGGGGGTTACCTCAAGCAAAAACTTTCTCGCCTTCCTGGTCGGTCTGTGACTCTCGGCTGGGCATCAAAAACTTGATCCACGATTTCTCCTTTCTGATTTGTGACCCTCTCTTTCGCCCAAGACAGTGGCAGGGGTACACACTTTAAGTCCCAGTGCTTCCGGCCTTCTACCTTCACTGAGGTCCTGGTTGCCAGCAATGCCTGTGCTGGTTACCTTCACTTTGACTTCAAGTTGGACTGGTGCTGACTCCTCAAGTTAGATCTGACGTCCGCGCCCCTCTGGCAATGGTTGTAAGGCAGCAAATATCTATTGGTGGACAGAACAAAAGGTCTTTAGACAAGGCACAGAAATAATCTATCAACAGAGAGGTTAGTCTCAGAATACTTCCTAGTCTAGGGACGCCCCATAAATTAGCAAGGCACCCAAGAACCACTTTCATCTATGTGAGAGTAAAAAAAAAAACAGCCTCAACCTATTGGCAAGTATAAAAGGATCTCTTTGGTGAACTGACAAGAGTAATACGTCACCCAATCCCAAGCAGCCAAGGAAGTCTGTGTTCATTTACTAAATTCTGAGGAAAAGAGAAAAACAATACAGACATACTCCAAATCCTCACATCTGTATATTCCTATCTTAATCATCTAAAGACCCTCAAGAAAAAAGGAAATGTTCTACACTTTTACTCATAGAATTTGCATTACTTGTACAGGACTGCAGACACTTCTAAAATGATTTCTCTTAATAAAAGCACCTACATTGTATGCTTAGGACCATGCTCTCATGTTATAGGAGCAACAGGAAAATCTAAAACTGCTGATTTAGCAGGGATTCCTATTACATAAAGAACTAAAAACTTCAACATAATGGGTACATTTTCTCCAGCAGAACATCTTGTGACAAACAGACTCCTATAAAACAATATTTTCCTCAAAAATGTTTGCTAAGGATCACATGGGCATCTTCCCTGCATTCTATTTTTCACAATCCAAACTATGCAACATCAGCTCTAATAAGGACTGTCAGTTTATTTACACAGACTAGCTAATAAAAACTAGCAATGCCCTTGCAAATCTGTATGTAGCATGAGAATAACAAACAATAGTGGTGTTATCACCTAGGAATTTTAGAACAAAAACTACCCACAGCTAGTTCCCCTTAAAGATCAAATAAGGAAACAGCAATCTAGACTACTCATCCTTCCATAATTTCATCAGACAGGATGGGCAGTAACATAGCAAATTTATTTATTCATTTTATTAATAATAACAATGTTTAAAACAGTATTACTAAATAGCCAATTACATGTCTCATGGCTATTTCACAGACAGTTTAGACTCAAAAGAAATTGAGAAAAAGAGAGAGAAAACATAAATTTGCCTACCGTTAATTTGTAGAGGAGCTAGCCTCCTTCCCCCATTTTTTACAGTAGTAAACCTGTAATAGGTTTCATTCTATCAACACTATCAACCCCAATTTGTAGCAACTGAGCATAAACAAACTCTGAGGAGGTAAATAGCACATTGAGCTAGCTAAACAACATATTCCTTTAGCAAATGTACAAGTGTAACACGAGGGCACATGAATTCAAACTAAATCCCATTGCTTCCTTAATTCAGCCCTAAAAGCATTAGTGCTATATATATGGCAGAGCCATTGTCTCAATAAGAGCTCACATATACCATTATTATTCAATCTGTTCATATGAGTGAACAAAAACTTGCTTTTGCCAAAAAAAGTAAGCAAAACCTCTTTCTGTCCCTGCCCTGCCATTTCGTCTTTCAAATGTTGAAATGTCAAAGCAAATGTTGCGCTGAGCCCTGCTAGGCTTCTAAATGTAGGACTTCGACCTTTAACCTATGCAGCTGTTCCATCGTGTGTACAAGATTTTCATGCAGTTTTCCCAATTCAAAGTGACCCTGGAGACTGAGAGCTCAACAACTCACTCCATTCCTGTCTACCAGCAATTCAGAGGTAAGCTTAATAACTTCTGCCAGGTTTTTTTTTACATATTTATATTTGTAAGCAGTGTGCTGAATGCTTGTCTAGCAATATAGATGTCAGCTATTCATTCTATACTTACATATGTTCATTTACTGGAGCCTAAGGCAGTTTAAAAGCTGCTCTGATTGGAATAACCTCATTTAAATAGTGAATTTTACTCAATTTCGACTTTGATGTTTGGGGCACTTAAAAATGAATATCCTACAATGTTTTTGCATAATAGTCATCCCCAGAATGTCCTTTACATATCCCAGAGTATAATGTATACCCTTATAAAAATAAGTTTTGTACGCCTGGGTAAAGTGACATTTCACATGTAAGTGACCCCCTATTGCTGTATAGCACGGCTTAAATTCAATTTGGATGCTAGGAGGTCACAGCATCATTATTAGGCATTATAAATATTAAAAAACGAATTTAATGCACCTATTTTAAATAACATTTTTGATATAATCAAAATAAATTTTTTTTTTTTTTAATAAATCCAATCATTTTGATGAGTCCACATATGAAAAGCAAGCTGCATCCCTTGCCTCTCTTATTTAAACGCTTTCATTCATAGCCCTAAGAACAGAAACCTAATTTGAAACATCTTCAGTCTGCGCCACTTTTAAAGGACAGTCATTATTATATAACATTAAAAACGACTCTTATCCTTATTTAAAAAGGCATGAAGAAAAGAAATCCCTACTGTCAATCTGTTCTCTGTTATCCCAAAAAAATAATGAACCTGATTTCTAACTTTTAAAACAGCAGTCTGAAATGCAGGGTTTTACACTGTGTTTGCACTGACTTAAGGGGTAGTGACTTCAGCTGTTTTCTGTGGCCGGAGTCAGAAATATTCTAATGTTTACACAGCTGCTTGACACGAAAAGGCGTCAAATTCACAAGCCTTTCAAGTCAGCCTTTCGAGCCAGCACAAATCTGTCGTTCTGTAATGTGTATTCAGGTCAGCAACAACCAACTCACTCAGATAATGTGAATGCCTTTTAATACCTAATACAGAAGGATAAATGCTGTGACATTTTGTATCTTAATTTTATCTATTGCAAAACACACAATTTCGTTTTTTTAAGCTTTTTTATTCCTATTCAATGTGGATTCTAATTTTATCTTTAACATTGTGGCAATTTGCACACATGTATTTACTCTGTCAATTTAATGATAGCGTGCAGCTATTTAGCATATATTATATAATTCATTGCTGGATTCTTTTAAAATATATTTTATTTTAATGATATTTTGCATAACATAATGATAACAAAAAAAAAACATTGAGCTCATTCCAGACATTTTCAAAACGGTGTCATACACATAATACAGGGCATTTAAGGCTAGCCATTCTTGCACCAAGAGCGCAATTGCTACTTACTCACACAAGTACCACTTATGACAAACCACAGACATTTAAACATACATTTAACCCACAGATCAACACTTAAGCCAGAAACAAAAGACAGCCCACAGACTGTTCTTAAACCAAACCATTTGTAAATACTAGTTATAAGTCATATTCACTAGATTTGGCTGGCAGAACACCAAGAAAAAAACGCTCTGCATATTACCACTTATGAATGTTACTAAGTGCACAGACCAGGATCCTTTATATGTACATATTTAGTTCCTCGGGGTACTAGTCACCAAGGAAGAAATACGTTTTTATACCTAAACCTAGTTAAGTATCCCCTCTAGGGGAGCCGGCTAATTCAATACAAGTTCCAAAGGGTACCTACAAACAAAGTAACACATTCTATGATGTGTGCTAAGAACAGGCATGCCAAAAATATTGCAGCATATACAATATTATATACAAAGTAGCACCTAACTCAAAGTGTGCCGTTCAAGTTTACAAAAGTTTCTCATTACCTGCCTACATAAACTGCAGTTTACATCTTTCCAAATTCCAAATATTGGCCAATTTCCATACAAATCCAAAAAGCGTCGTAACAAACGACCTTACCAAGCACAAGTTTCCAGATTCTAACTGCCAAGTTCTGAGTGACCAAACGGTCATTTTTAGAATACTCACGCCAAAAATGTTCTCAGTCAGGAGTAGTAAGCAGTTGGAGGAGTCCAATCAGGAAGACCAGAAATTTACTGGGCTGCAGAGACAGAATCTCAGTTTTAGGGTACCTTTTTACTAGAGTCCTGTCCTGCCCTCCTCAGTAGATTCCTGTCTCCCATCAGGATCACTCCCTTGGATAGCTACTTCTCTGATGAGCCTCACAGAGGGCACCAATTGTAGAAATCAAAACCTTCTCAGGGGCTTCACTGATACACCTGGTCCTTTTAAACCAACAAAGAAGAGATTGGCACAGAAGCTGTAATATAAAAGACATCTTTTTATCTAACCTCTAAAGAGGGAAAAATATGTCATACAGTATTCTCAAGTCACTGTATGAGACATTTTCTAAGGAGTACAGAGAACAGGGGCATTATATACCCACACAGGGGCTGAAAAAAGGTGGTACAAATACACATGAGAAGAGTTATGCACATAGATGGTCATACAGAAACTGCACAGTCAACAAGTAGGAGGAGTAATAAGTTGCTGACATCTGTTAGAACAGACTGACAGTTCCATACTAGGAACAGGTGCATTCTACTAGCTAGGCCCATCTGAGCATGTGCAAGACTCTGGGAGAGGGAAACAGCAAATGGCCAGTACATAGCTAACTATAATGGCTGACAAGTACAAAATGGCTTTCAGCTCATGCTAAGAGATTAATGCAATCTTCAACAAGTTTATACTATATACTATTTCTAGTTTTCATTTTAAATCGTGCTCTCAGGACTATGTTCTATATAACACTGCGTCCACCTACCCTTTTCATGGGTATTACATTTTGCGATGGGGGTGGAGGGTCAGGGGGTGTTTCTGCCAAGTGAGCCCGGAGTCACAGTCACAAATGTCCTCTTCTTTCTGAATAAAAGTGAGATTATGCTGCATACTTGGTAATATTTTAAGTAGTTCACACAGACACACATTTTAAAAACAATAAAGTTCCTAATACCCACCTTCTCTGAACAGTTAGCTTGCTGCCCCATCCACCTCCTCCCTATCCTCTGTTGTCTGAATCCATGGACTAGCCTCCTCCCTCCTGCCATGCATGGTCTGATGTGCTGCCACTGCCCTCCATTTAGCATGATGTACCAGTCCACTCCTCCTGTCCTCCATTGCCCAATTCTATGGCCCATCATTGACCTCCTGCTTAGCCTCTGTGCTTAGCTTGCTGCCCCTGTTCTCCTTCCCCCTGCCCTCCGATGTCTTTTTGCATGCCCCTGCTCCATCCTTTTGCCCACCTTGTTCCATGGACATGCCACTCCTCTCTACTCTGAGTGTTCTGTTGAGCTGCCACTCCCCTCCCACCTGCCTAGCATTGTCAGATGACTATAACCTGTCCCTGCCACCTCCACCCTGCCTGTCCACATGCCATGCCCCTATCCCCTTCCTCCTGTCCTCCATGGTCCATTTTACTGCCACACCCTTATGCCCTCACTGGTCTGTTGTGCTGCAACTGCTCCTCCTGCCTGCCCCGCGTGGTCTGTTGGGAGGCCCCTTCCCCTGAACCCTCTTGTCTGTGCCCAGGTCCTGACCCTCCCTTGTATCCTCCATGGTCCTTTGTGCATGCCCCTGCGCCCTCCTTCTTGCCCATCATAGCCATTGTGCTGCCACTAACCCTCCCGCTTGCCATGCATGGTCTTCTGTGCTGCCATGGCCCCTCCCACCTTCCCTGTGTGGTCAGCTAGCTGCCCCTGACCCCCTCCCACCTTCCCTCCATGGTCTGTGTGTATGCCATCATAGTCTCACTGTTGCTCTCCATGGTGTGTCTTGTTTCTAGTGCCCATCCTGCCTGACCTCCATGGTCATCTTGTTGCTCCTGCCCTGCCCCCTTGCCCCCAGCCCTCTGTTTCCATGTGCAGACCCCTATTCCCTCCCTCCTGGCTTATCTGTTCCATTGTAATGCCCCTGATCCGTCCCTCCTGCCCTTTATGGTCTGTTATGCTGCAGCTTTCTCTCCTGTCTGTCCATTATGGTCAGCTAGCTACCATTGCCTCTTTCCCCTCTGTTCTCTGTTGTCCATGTGCATAGTCCTGTCCCCTCCCTATTGTTTTCTATGGATTGTTGTGCTGCACTCCCGCCCCGCATGCCCTGTGTGGTGTATTGTGTTGCTGAAAACCCTGATGCCTGCCCTGTAGGGTCAGTTTGGTGCACCTCTCCATGTCCCTCCTGCCCTCTGTTATCCGAGTCCATGTCCCTACCCCAATTCCTCCTGCCTACCATGATCCAATGTACCATACTTGCGAACATTTTGAACTTGGTAAGAGGGAGATTTTGTAAAAAAATTGGAGTATTGATTTTCCCCTTTGAGTTACATTGAAAATGAGGAGATTGTAGACAGGAGACAGATCAAATAAAGCCCATTTGAGCTTAAAAACATTGGACGTTTCCTGGCTGAAACGGGTCTGTTGGCATGTATGGTTGTACTACCACTGCCTCTTCCTTCTGCCCACAATGGTCTATTATATTGCCACAGCCTTTCTTGCCAGTCCTGTATTGTTGGTTTGTTGCCCATGCCCCCCTTTCCACTGCCCTCCATAGTCTGTTGTGCTGCTACTGCCCTTCCTGCCTGCCCAGTGTGGTCAAATTGTTTCCTCTGCACTCTCCTACCTGCCTTCAATTTTCAGAGTCCGTGCCCCTGACCTCTGCCTCTCAACAGTATCCCAATGAACAACTAGATTTCTAACATTCTATATTTATCACAAAAGTGTGGAACGCCTGACCTCATCTTGATATAATCAAAACTGTAATACCTAGAGCATTTCCTTTAGAAATTACATATATGAGAGGGTCTTATTTGCATCAAAATTATGGTTAGTGCCCTAAAAAACTAAAATGAGGACATATTTTCTGAGTATTCAAATAGCGACAAAGAACTTTTTAAAATTATTTGTAATCTTTATGTTTTTTTATCCAGTTGACCACTTGATTAAATGTTGCACTTAGGGGAGAGGATGTGGTGGAACCAGGTCGGAGTTTCTGCTTCAGCTCAACATTCTGTGATTCTGGTCAAATCACTTAATCTCCCCATGTCGACAACCAAAATGAATTTGATCTTGTGTGATGTAACCAATGCTCATGTAAAGCACTCCCTGACAAGTCTGCACTATATAAAACTGCAAATACACAAAAATAAGTGTTTTGCACACTTCTGTCATTGTGGGCTACATCTGGGTGATATTTCTGCTGCATTTGGGCTCTTTTGTCTCTGGTGGCCATCTTGGGAGATTTATTTGTTCTGAAGTTTCCTAATTTCCTCATTCACTGCAGTCTCCTCAGTAGGAAATGCTTTCAGTTTTTTACTTTGAGTCCATCAAGAAGGTATTCAGATATGTCACACATTTGCCATAAATACTGAATGTTAGCACTCTAGTTGCTCATTAGATCACTGTAGTAAAGCTACTGCTCACCACGGAAGTCTGCTGCTGGTATTCAATGTGCATGTTTCAGTTTGCATGTCAGAATTTTTTTATGAAATAGAAGAGGATTTAAGAAGTCAAAATGTGCCCTAATTTTTCTTTCTGCAGCACTGATCATAAATTCTATGGCAAAATGAACCCCCTCATTTTGTTCCTTTGTAAATTAAATGTTTTAAGTGTTACCACTTTATTCCAATCAAGATGGCTTCAGATGTGCCATACTTTTGTCATAAGTAAGACTGTTAGTGCTCTAGTTGTTCGTTAGAGCAATCTGGGACATTCTGTCATTGGGCTATACTTGGGCTACATATGGGTGATATCTGTGCTACATTTGTTCTTTAGAACACTCTGGGAAGCTGCAGTAGAACACAAAGGAATCAACTGACAGTCTCTGCCCTTGTTGGATGTACATGTTTTACTGAGAAAGTCAGAGTTTATTCTCACATGACTGAGAAAGATAATGTGAATTGACCGAAAATATGCTCTCAGTTTAGCTTATAGATCACCTTCCAAACCTCTGTGGGAAAAGCATGAGAAAATAGTTTTCTCTCAAACATGATTCATGATATCACAGCAGAAGGCTTTTTCACATGGTAAAATCACCTTAGAACACACCATAATTCCTAAAATGAGTATAGTATCATCAACAAATGATTTAGAATGTAACTAAAGTCTTAAAACCTTCTATTAACTGCAATGCTTTTTAATGAGGTGCTATCATGTATATTGGTCCCAAGATGGCTGCCAACACTTCTTGGATGAAGTACTGACAGCCAATCAGATCTCACGATGAGATGTGTGGTTAGGCTCTGCCCAGATATATCTAGTAGTAGAGAGAGAGTAGTAGAGAGTTGAAGAGAGTGAGTAGTAGAATAGTAGAGAGTGAGTGGTAGAGAGTAGTAGAGTGAGTAGTAGAGTGAGTAGTAGAGAGTGAGTAGTAGAGAGTGAGTAGTAGAGAGTAGTAGTAGAGAGTAGTAGAGAGTGAGTAGTAGAGTGTGAGTAGTAGAGAGTAGTGGTGAGTGAGTAGTAGAGAGTGAGTAGTAGAGAGAGAGTAGTAGAGAGTAGTAGAGAGTGAGTAGTAATATTAAATGTATATGATGTAACTGAAAAACACGCAGCCGTCACACACCATACATGGATCCTTCACGACTTTTCTAAAATGGCGGCTAGAATGCGCGTACCCATCGTGATGTGTACGCTTTGAGTGCGCGACTCCGAAAAAAAAAAAATCATTATTTCAGTTTGAATGTTTGTTAATATTTTTTTTGCAATTTTCAAAAAATATATAATGTTATTTAATTATTAAAATATTTATAAATAAACAGTTAAAAAACTGTAGAAAATCAGTACCAAAAAATAGGTCTAACTATTATCACACTTAAAAATTAGCATTTAAAAAACTATTAAATTCACTGAAAAAAACATAGGTTTCAGAGACGTTATAGTTAGAAATTAGCATTTAAAAAAGTTTTGAAATTCACTGAAAAAACCATAGGTTTCAGAAACATTATAGTTAGAAATTAGCATTTAAAAAAGCTTTGAAATTCACTGAAAAAACCATAGGTTTCAGAAACGTTATAGTTAGAAATTAGCATTTAAAAAACCTTACAAATTCACAGAAAAAATCATAGGTTTCAGGGTTGTTATAGTTAGCTGGCCATTTCACTCGTACAAAACCATAGAAATGTGTCCGTTATAGTTAGTTCTGCTAACTATAACTCGCGTGCCCGCAATGCACTGCTGATGATGTCACATATTGCATCATTCATGACATGGTCAGTGACATCACTGATGACACTACTGATGACATAACTGATGACATCTCAAATGACATCACTGATGACATCATCCACATGACAATCTGATACACCTCATCATACACTAGTATATCCTTTCATCACTCACTGTAAAATACAGAGTACCATATTTGAAACCATTGACTCACCAATACCAGTTACTACATACCCACTCACTGATTCCTAAGTCTACACACACAACTACCCATTCAACGACAGAATCATTTATACATGCAGTCACTAATTAATAGAACACTATCAAATGCACTTATACACATATATAGACATTGACACATCAGCAGTCATCTTAGTCGGTTATGCAGTTATCCTACTTACTCATGAAAAAAAATAATCACACATACATTTACTCACTTACACAATTATCCAGCAACACCTCATTTATTCAAACACATAGTAACTCATAGTTAATATGTCAAAAAATCACCATTACAATTATACACTCATTCATATAGTTACTCTCACAATCACTGACTCTTACACATACTTATATATATATACCAACTCTCACATACAATGCCTTTTATTTTTTTACTTTGTTGAAGATGTACAACTAAAACATATATTCGCTCACCAACACACAAATAAATACACTCAGTCACCCAAACAACTGTTTCCACATGCACTCTTAAACCTATACACCTAGTCAATCAACCATTCACACATCTATGCATAGAGTTACACACACCTCATCCAACCACACACAAACTCAGTGTCCCATACAAATACTCACCCAACTAATCAATAACTTATATACACACTCATGTAGTTAGTGGCCAACTGATGCAGCATGTTATACAACAACAGAGACAGTGCTGCACACATTCACATAGTTTAGTTACTAATCCAGGTATTAAGTGAGACACTTTTAATTACTCACCTAAACAGACAGTCAGACAGCTACTAAATCCTCCATCCAGACAGTTATATATCCACTCAATCTTCAATACTGTTTGGTATATATATAATACATATTTAAATTTATAACTAAACCACATTCACTGGATGATGTCATCAGTGATGCCATCAGTGATGTCATTTGAGATGTCATCAGTGATGTCATCAGTGATGTCACTGACCATGTCATGAATGATGCAATATGTGACATCATCAGCAGTGCATTGCGGGCGCGCTAGTTATAGTTAGCAGAACTAACTATAACGGCAACATTTCTATGGTTTTGTACGAGTGAAATGGCCAGCTAACTATAACACCCCTGAAACCTATGGTTTTTTCTGTGAATTTCTAAGGTTTTTTAAATGCTAATTTCTAACTATAACGTCTCTGAAACCTATTTTTTTCCAGTGAATATATATATATATATTTCTTTCTTCCAAACGGGTTATTTGGAAACCGAGCCCGTTGTCAGTTGGTGCACAGTGCCGGTAAACCAGAAAACCGGCAAATTCTTTATAAATCCAATATTGCATGTCAAAAGCACACTCAGAGTCACGGGTATTCCAAAAACGGCAGTAGTTTATTCTTCGTTACGCGTTTCGACACGAAAAGTGTCTAGTTCACACGTGTGAACAAGACACTTTTCGTGTCGAAACGCGTAACGAAGGATAAACTACTGCCGTTTTTGGAATACCCGTGACTCTGAGTGTGCTTTTGACGTGCAATATTGGATTTATATATATATAGATATATATATATACATATATATATATAAAACAAAAATATAATGTAGAAAACACACACATATATATGCGTGTGTTTTACATTATATTATTTTCTTTACATTTTAAATGTAGTACTATGAAAATTTTAAATGTATTACTATGGAAATATATATGTAGACATTAGACATTAGGTGATATATAAAATAATAACAATACATTGTTCTTTTAAATGATTTTAGGTAATCATACAATAAAGATTTCCTTCCTTAAACTCAATTGAATATAAAATTACCAAATACAAATTATTGTTAACTCATTGGTACTCAGTTAACTTTCCATCCTATACCCCTACAGATCGGCAGCCCGCAAATAAAATATAAGTAAAATAGTTAAGTATTCCATTAATTAAATATTTAATATTCAATTAAATATTTAATATACGAATTATAATTAACAGTTATTTAATCAGCACCTAATTGACTTCCCACTATACAACCCTATAATCCTTGAAACGTGCTACTAAAATATAAGTGAAATAAATCAGTTTTCAATAGTTTGGATGATTAAAAATCAATGTAATGATTAATGATTCGTTTATAATAAATAATAAATTGTTAATTCATTATTGCCTAATTAACATCTCATCCTCAATCCCTGCAAACCTAGCATCCCACATCGAAAATATAAGTAAAATAATTAGTATTCCATATTTTATGTACTTCAAAATCAATTAAATATCTAATTACTGATTAATAATAAATAGTAAAAAAATTATCATTGAATTAACTACCACCCTAGATCCATACAAACCTTGTAGGCCATAACTAAAATCTAAGCAAAATAAATAAGTGTTCCATAAATTACATAATAAAAACCAATTACATAATTAGTTAGCTATTGATAATGAATTAATTATTACTTAAACCACCCTATAACCCTACAAACCCAACAACTCACTACAACACTATCAAATACTATTATTGTTTAAATAAAAAAATTGTAAATCACTCAAAATTACAAGCTACATTTAAAAGGATTAATAATATTTATACAGTCGCGGCTCACAATTCTCGCGGGTGGGGGGCTGGAGGGGGTCTTGCAGGGGTTATTCCATGGGGGTTACCATGAGGGGGGTAAAATAAAAATAAAACTTACCTGACTGGTCCTGTTCTGCCTCTGCTCATGGGCCGGGTCCCACGTTTTCCTGCTCCTGAACAGGAACAGGCAGGCTCCCTCCCCTCTTGTAAGCCAATAACAACGCTGCAATGGCCTAACGCGGATTGGTGCGGAGTCCTGGACAGCGCCCAGCCGAGCACCTGTAGGGAGGCCATTTTCTCTATGTAGGCTGCATGCACCCTACATAGAGAAAATGAAGAGTGTGCATGACTGCTTTGGTCAGCCTCAGATGGCTGACCAAACAGTGAGGGTACTCAGAGTGGTGCAAGCCACTCCTCCCCGACCCGCCTGCCTCCAACCAGGCATATCCTCCTGCCTGCCCCCAATCAGTCATACCCCAGTATTCAAAATACCATTTTATTTTCTGCTTATTGCACTGCAAGAAAGCAGTGGGGCAGCACACCTCCGCCCTAATGGAGGAGCCACCCCTGCATTTATATGAACAATAGTAAGCTTAAAACTAATATATCAACTAAATCAATTAAAATAATTAAGAAACAATATTTTTAACACCTATAATACTGAGAATGACATTAAAAACATCGATATTATTTAAAATATATTATTCAACTTAAAAAACAATATTCTTGTCAACAATATTAGTGCATCACCTAATTTTCTCTCATGATATTTAATATCCAATATTTATGCCTTCCGATATTTTAAACACGTAATTGTGTCTAAACACCCTTGGCGAGGGAAGAAGGCAGAACATGTATTTCCCCATATAGACTGTAAGAGGCCTTTAGCCCTGCACTGGAATTCTACCTATGAATCCCCCATTTAAAATGTGGACATCCGGCCCCATGTTTCAATACTCTGTCAAACTATCTTATATGCAAAACCGATGACTTCTGAGGAAGTGTCCTTTTACTTGTAAAATCAGCTTGTACCGCTATTCTGTACCAAGGGTCCACCAGATGCTTCCCAGATAACCAACAGTGCCACCCTCATGGATGTTACTAAGATGCAAAATACACATTGTACATCATGTATGGCAAGCAGCATGTATTTGCTACTGACAAACAGTCCCCGATCGATTTTTGCACAGTTTAAAAAACGTGATGGATATAGCATTAATTAATTAAACTAATTGAGCTAACGAATTAGCAATTTTACAATTTGTGCATACAAAGGATCAAAATATAAAATTGTGCATCTGACACATCAACAACGATTTCATGCATATGATGCTTACGGGAAATTGAAATTATGACATTGCGAGGTTGGTCCATCCACCTAAGAAACTGCGTTGTATGTTGCTGGAACAGTACTTTAAAAGAAAAGATTGTTACAAGATGTTTTTCATTCTAAGTTTAAAAGTTACTTTCGATTTCAAAATCATACACCTAACTGATCGACTATTTTTAGATAAGGTAACAATAACTAAACGACAAATTGACGGTTTTATGTAGTGCAACATTGCAGCCGCGGCCCGTGGAGGGAGTTCAATGGGGCGGTAAGGTGGGGCGGGGGGTTCTAACAACCGGAATATGGATAATTGCAGGTAAGTAAACAATTAAATAAATAAAACTAATTTCGTAGGGCGCGCTGCATCGCAAAATGCGATGCAGCGCACGCTACGAAATTCGTTTTATTTATTTAATTGTTTACTTACCTGTAATTATCCATATTCCGGTTTTTAGAACCCCCCACCCTGCCCCTCCCCCGCCCCGCCTTACCGCCCCACGGAACTCCCTCCACGGGCCGCGGCTGCAACATTGTTTTATAATAATCAAAGGAGTTCTTTGTCAAATATAGTACCATTGCTAAAGCACTTTAAATTTTGGCTGATCTAATCCTTCAATTGTATACATTCCTTTTTGTTAAGTATTGACACAAGAACCCCAATGTGAAATTGATTAGTTCTTGGAAAATGTCAGTCTAAAAGAAAAAGACGTTTTCCAAGAATTTCTGGTAAATAGGAGAGCATGGGAAATGTTGGAATAACACTGGATCCATGGAACAAAGTTAATAAGATAAAATTCATGTTTGTACGTGGAACCAATTATCATAGGATGCAGTGTTTTGCCAAATTGGGAATTTGTGGTATTTCTGTATTTTATGTAAAAATAGGCCTTAGTCAAATGCTTCAGATATGACTCGTGTGAGTAGAATAATTGGTCCCATAACATATTGTATGTTCCAGATCAAATTTTTATTGGGAAGAAGTTTTGGGTTCTGTGAAACCAAACTAGACATGAGATTATCATGTGATGCAGCTACTTTTCTTATCATCATTAATTTTCCAAAGGTTGATGACTAAAGTAATTAGAAAATTACATGAACGGCTGGCCAAAATGTTTTGTGTAAAACACCAAATAAAGATATATGTCAGAGTAAGAGCCCCTGAGAAATTTCTTAGGCTGTAGGAAATTGTTCTCTAAACCCTTTGAATGAGTTATTTAGTAAGATGAAACTTGATTCTATTCATCAAGTTCATTGCTATATATATATATATATCTCGCTCAAATCTTGTGTTATGGACTGTCTTGGATATTGACCCTGGATTTATATGTTTTGTGTTGTAACATTGATTACTATCTCTATGTTATTTTCCTTAATAAAAAATAAAAAAATAAACAGTTCTAGAGTAAGCCCTGATGGATTTTGAAAGAGTATATATTGCCATGTAAATGGCATTTGCACCTCTGCCACAGCAATCATCTTTTCACGGGCACAAAGGATTCACAACCCCATTAACGGGAGTCTGTTGTGTGTCCCAAACAAACTTTAAGCACCCACAACTTTATTATTCAGCAAATATATATAATAGTAAACATTATATTTTGATATTAATGGCCATAGTGATAATACACAAAAAGAGTAACTAGCTGCAATTAGATAAGTCTAGTTACCTAAAATGACTGACCTCAGTTGAGACTTGATAGTGGGGATCTCTAGTGTGTAACAAATTTGTGCAAGTGTTGAGAAGTATTGATCCTTTTCTGATGTGTATGCCTTCATTCATCCTGTGCTGTGTGGAAATTATTGTTAAATACTTGTAGGCAGCCAGTTGCTTGCTGCAATTAGACAAAATACATTTACAATAGAAAAGTGCACTGTTAAAAATATTCTTTTAGTGTGGCCTGTATGTTCATCTTGTTTAAGAAAGTGGATTTCATTACCATGGGCAAAGGTTGGTATTGCATTACCTCTGCTACTAATAGTAACCAGCTTCTGTAAGAACTTAAATGCAGCCTAGCAAGCTGCAGCTAAAGCAAATGTATTGCGGAATATATGAGACTATTTAGGAGATTTGCATTAGCCTTAAAGTCACACTTGTGACATCTTCAGTGTTAAACATATTTGTTCATCTTCCCACTGAAATGTATGAATTTCTTGAAATGGTTTGCTGATAATGGCAGGATGGATTAGTGTCCCATTTTAAAACAAACAGTTTTTTGTTTCTGTTGGTACTGTCATGGGGTTCTTCATTGGAGTTTCCCAGAGTCCCAAATTGTCTCCTATCATCTCCTTCTTCTTCACGGAGCCGACTTGTGGTGTACTTACAGATACCAGCTTCCAGATTCACAAATATGGCAATAATACACAACTCTATTTAAAGATCCCCTCTGCTTCAGACATCCAGTGCCTCAAACACTGCCTGTACATCATTTGCATCTGGATGCCCAACACTTACCTGAAGCTCAAGCAGACTTCACACTGGAGACCCCTAAGGACATCCTTTATGCCGCAGTATGTTTAATAACGGCCTGAAGAAATCTGATCACATCACTCCCAACCTGATGCTACAAAGTTATCAGGGTCAACATTCCTGCTTATTTTGTAGACAAGCTTACCATGTCTGGTGTTTTTCGGCACACCGACAAAAAGAGACACCATCAGACTGCAGACTAAGAAATCTAAAGATAACAGCAACCCAGCAGACCTTTTACATCTATTTACGTAGAATATGGAACAATTTGTCCATTTCCACCAGCATCGTCCTCATGTAGGAAAAAGCTCAAGACTCATACTACATAATTGATAGACCTGTCAGCCTTAGGGTGGTTGTTCCCTGAATGTTTTGATTTGCCTTCCTATCGTTCTAGAATCTTTATTGCTGGCATTTAGACTCTATACATTTTACCATTGCTGACCAGTGCTAAAGCACTTGTGTTCACTTCCTAAAACATGGTAAAATTAGCTTACACCTTATTGGCATATTTACCTTACTTATAAGTCCCAAATAAGGTTATACACCATATACACAGGGACTTTAAATTATATGCTACTAGTACACCTGCAGCACTTATTGTGCCACCTACTTAAGTATCCCCTTAAAAAATGCCCAGATCTACCATTGAAACCTAAATGAAGCTTTAAAATGCCAAATAGACTTGCTAAAATAAGAACTTGCCAAGCATCAAACTTCCATTTTATTTCATATAAGTCACCCCTAGGTTAGGCCCGAGGTAGCCCATAGGGCAGGGAGCATTGTAATCAAATGTTTGGACATGTACATTTAAGTTTTACATGTCCGGTTATTGAAAAACACCAACAATCGTTTTTCACTACGGTGAAGCCTCCCTCTACCATAGGATAACATTGGTTTGCCCTATTGTTTTTAATAAGTGCTAACTTTCAATCAGGAACTGGTAGACCTTTCATGTTTGGTGTCTGTGAAATTGTAATTACAATCTTCTATAATGGATTTTGATTTAAAATTTTGAAAAAGTCAGCTTAAGAAAGTTGACATTTTCCTGCTCTAGTTATTTGGTGCATGTAGCTTGATCCTGTGTCTTATGACTGGGTGTCGGTTTATTCCTCCCAGACTGCCACATAGTAGTGGAATTAGGTATGACTGGATGATCCATTACTGCCAGAATGGGGGGGTGGAGTGGACCTGTACACAGGCCACTTGCTACTGAAACAGCTGTCCCTGCCTTCACACAAAAGATGTCACCACTGCCTTGTTCATGCAGCGTGCTTTATGCCAGGGCAGGGGAGGCAGGAAAATTCAAGCACTTCAAAGAGAATTCTCTAGAAACTTGCCCTACTTCAAAGAAGGCACCATGTATAAAAACAAAACCCTCAGACCCACCCTTCAGTTCATTTTCTGGACCTGTGGATGGACTTTCAGAGAAAAGCCTAATTCTGTGGCCTGCTATGTACTCCACAATACTGATTTGCTATACCTGGAAGGACTGCCTTGCTTCAAGGATCCTGTCTTAATCTCTTGAAGCCCTGCTGCTTGTGCCCTGTTCCAAAGCTTGAACCCATGGCCACTAGAGTGACTCCGGGGCTAGCTGTCTGGCCTCATGATCAGAGCCTAAGGGACAGAAAAGGCTCCAACCAGCTTGAACCCACACCTGGACCCAGCCTGAGTGAGTTCTATCCCCTCACCAGTCCTGGACCCTTGGCCAAGGTGTTAAAGGTGCCCAGATAGTCAAAATCCAAAACTTAGGAATTAAACATTTTTTGTCTAAAATCTGCTCTGAGAACCAACAGGGGACCAGGACCAACCTGCTTGTCTATTAGCCCAAAGTGCATCCCTGGTCAGCCTGAATTTGTGGCATTTGTTGCAGAACCCACTATGTTCTTCTCTAAAGCAGCAAATCCTGTTCAGTGGTCCTTCGCCAAAGAAGAAGATAGACTCGTGGAGCCCTCATCAGCTACAGTCTTCAGCTTTGTCCCGTCTGGGGTAATTTAAACTTTCAAAAAAGAGACTAAGTTGACATGTAGAAATAATCACAGCAAAAATTCCCCGACAATGACGCCTCTTCCTGGTACACCGCATGGAGCCTTGCATCGCTGAACTTCACCTTCTCAGAAACTTTCAGCTGAATTTTCTTCTAAGTCCGAAGGTAAGTAGTAACTGGGCACAATTCACTTCTTGTTTCAGACTCATGCTCCATCATGGTTGACCATATTTTTTTTTATTTTGACCCGGTATTGTGCGAGCAGATATCTGTGTTTGCTGCTTTGACCTTTTAGGCACTCATTTTAACCATGAAATTTAAAAATTCACAACTTCAGTTCTGCCGATAGCATTTTTGTCACTTTGATGTGAAATGATTTATTAGAAATTACTCTATTGTTTTAAATTAGGGTGGGATTTTTCTTCATAAGTTAACCATGACACAGATTGTGGATGTTGCTTGAGCAGGGTTAACACCCCACTCAACTAACAGCCCAATTTCTCAAAATCACAATACATTAACTGTCCACAACATAGCTACCTCTCATAACACTCATTTAGTTTATGATTGAGTTTGATCCTGTACAGAGCTCCGCTAACTCTTTTGTCTAGGTTGATGCTAAAGTAATACCATATACATATATACATATATGCACACATACATACATGCTTACAGACATACAGAGCTAATAACTGAACTTGGAGAGACTTTATAGAGAACTAATCTTAAGGGCCAACTATAGAATACTGAATCTCTGTGACCCCTACACCTTGGGAATTCCTTGTGTTTGTATAACATGCAGCCTGACATACTCACACATTGATGTATGACCCAGCCAGGCCATTGGGTTCGCAAGGTGTGTAGTTGTGATCCATACAGTGAATGTGCAGGGGGCACCATACCAGCAAATATCACTCTTTGCAACTGCACACAGTCATGTTCTTTACATTTTTTGGTGCAGTCCCCTATGACATTTATAATGCACAGCAAATCACCTGTGAGGGTCTCAAGGTGCTGAATTTGCTAGCTGCTGTGTGGTGATTTCAAAAGCCAGGTCTTGAGTCCTTTCCTGAATTGCTCAAATGATGTGGCAGACCTGCGGTCCAGGAGAAGGTTGTTCCAAGCTTTGGTTGGCTGGTGTGAGATAGAGCGTCCTCTGCTGTTGGCTCAGTAGATCTGGATGGTGTCTGTGAGGAAGAGGGAAGTGGATCATATGTGTCTGGTCGGTTGAAGGAAGGACATGAGTTTGCTGGTCCTTTCACGTGCAGGGCCCTGTATGCATCATCAGCATCTTGAACTGCCATTTCTTCTGGATCGGGAGCCAGTGTAGCTTCGTGAGGTGGGGTGTGATGTGGGTATGTCTGGTGAGGTCAAGGATGAGATTTGCCACTGAGTTTTTTATTGTCTGTAGTCTCCTCAGTAGGCATGTAGCAATTCCTATGTAGAGTTTGTTCCCAATGTCGAGCCTTCTGGTGACAAGTGCTTGCATGACGGTCCTTCTCGTGTTGACTGAGAGCCACCTGAAGATTTTGCGGACCATGCATAGGGTGTGGAATCAGGCAGCTGAGACTGTGTTTACCTGTTTCTTCATAGATAGTTTTCTTTCCAAGATAATGCCATGGTTGCAGGCATGGCCTGTCGAGCGGGACAATGGGCCAAGTTCTGCAGGCCACCATGTGTTGCTCCATGGTGAGCTTTTGTTACCAAAGATAAGAACTTCCAACTTGTTTGTGTTGAACTTGAGACAGTTGACCTTCATCCAGTCAACGATGTTCATCATACATCTGTGGAAGTTGGCTCTGGTGGTGGAGGGGTATTCTGACATTGACAGGGGGAGCTGGGTGTTGGTGACATAGGAAATGATGTTGAGTCTATATGATCTGATGGTATTGGCCAGGGGGGTCTTGTAGGTGTTGTTGAAGGGGGCTGAGGGATGATCCTTTGGAGACGCCGCAGATTATCTTTCTGGGTTCCGAGGTGAACGGTGGGAGACAGATTCTCTGGGTTCTTCTGGTGAGGTATGAGGCAATCCATTTGATTGTGTTTCCCTGGATTCCAATGAGGTGGAGTCTGTTGATCAAGATGTGGTGGGAGACAGTGTCAAAGGCAGCTTACAGGTCTAGGAGGATGATGGCTGCCATTTCGCTGCTGTCCTGGAAGGCTCTGATGTTGTTAGTTGATGGCTTTTTTCTAATACTTTGGGCGGGTACAAGATAAGAGAGATTGGTTGGTACTTGTTGAGTTTGATGGGGTCTGCCGATGGTTTCTTTAGCAGGGCGTTGACTTCTGTGTATTTCCAGTCCTCAGAAAAGGTGGCTGTGGCAAATGAGGTGTTGAACAAGGAGGTGAATACATGGCTGATTCTGCCTTTGCCCTGAGTGGACCGAGTTCATGATAAAGTTTCTGTCCTGTGGGCCAAGCTGGCTCCACTCAGTTACTCGCATGTCTGTGGTTGTAGCGGGGTTGTTGTGGTGCTTGAAGAAGTTGGTTACTTTGGGTCGGGGTTTGAGGTTTCTATACATGTGGGCATCTTGTTGTGGAAGAAGTTTGCTTGGTTGTTGCAGCGTTCCTGAAGAGGGGTAATGTTGTTTGTTGCTGATGAGGGGTTGGGGAATTCTTTGACGATGTTGAAGCATTCTTTGCTGTTATTGGAACATGATTCTATGTGTGAGGCTAATGCCTTTTTCTTAACTTTTCTCAACTGTTTGTGGTAGAGGTTGGGGGCTGTCTTGAAGGTGGTCTTGTTATTTGTGTACTTACTGGTGCCCCATCTACTTTCCCTTTCGTAAGAATGTTGTTTACTAGTTCTGAGGCCTTCAGTGTATCAGCTAGACTGCTTGGTGGACCTTCTGTGGGTGTTTTGAAGTGGACAATAGAGTGCTCGGTCCAGCTGAGTTCCATGGGGTGGCTATACCTGACATGGTCCCTGGAGATGAAGATGGGATCAAGAGTGTGATCTGCATGGGTTCGTGGATGAGTTGGGTGAGTCCGATGTTGTTCAAGCTGTCATTTAGGTTGGTAGTGTTGATGTCACTGCGGTCATCGATATGGAAGTTGAGGTCACTGTGGTAAATGTAGTTGTTTGAGTCTATGGCAAGGCAGGCGATGAAGTTGGCAATGAAGTTGCAGAAGGCAGGATGTGGCCCTGGAGGACAGTAAGTGAGGGTGCCCCTGATGGTGGTTTTGCTGTCTGTTTGGAGTTAGAGGTTGAGGTGTTCCATGGCTTGGGTAATGCTGTAAATTGTGGTGGTGCATTGGATGGATTCCTTATGTAGTCCACCAGGCTTGTTTATGTACTGGGTGATCTTGTATTCTTCTGGTATTACAGTGGCTCTGACAGGTGCAGAAGTGGCGTTGAGCCAGTTCTAAGTGAAGAAGAGGAAATCGGGTGTGAGGGTGGAGATGAGGTCCCAAATCATAGTGGTGTTTTTGCATAGTGAACATGTGTTGAGAAGGACGCATGTGAGTTGGTGTTTTTGTTCAGGTGGTATGTGTGGTGTGTTCAGGGTAGGGCTGGTCGGTGGCCTGGTGTGTGTGCTGTGGCAGGTGAAGTGGCAGTGGATGCAGGTGAAAAGTCCTAGTGAGGGTCAATGCATGGCAATGTTTGTTGCAGCATCCGGGGTAGAGGGTGTAGAGCTCACAATGGTGTCTCTGCGGGGGCAGGAGAGCCATGGGTTGTGGTGCTGGGCATGGTCCAGGCATGGATTTTTGCAGCTGGGCTTGCCTTTAGGGTGTCAGCGGCGTGTCCACTACATGTGTCTGCTGCACGGTTGTGCTGCAGCCTGCATTGAGTAGATCCTTGGATGGGCAGAGCTTTTATTTGCGGGAAAAACAGTGAGCGGGACAACCCGGGCGGGAAAACTCAGGTAGTGACGGTGTCACAAAATCAGCCTGTAACAAGCAGGAACTGGAGGCAACAAGCAAGAAATAGAAGCCACAGGCAAGTGTACCATCACTCCCATGCAAAACAAAGCTCATTTGTGATTTATCCTGCTTTTGCTGTTCCACCCAATATATGTGTCAAAAGCCATATTGGTATCTTGCTATGACATGATCCTGCTCCCATGTATTACCTCTATATGGCTGTACTTATTTTAGTCGTTTTTATTCTGAACCCTCCATCTTCCTCCTGGGTGCATTATGCTCTAATTAAACTTTAGTATATAGGCAGTTTATGTCAGAAATTAGAGTAATAATATGGAAATTGAAAGTGCCTCCTAACTTACCAGCACACTCTGGATTGTTTGCTATACCCTTCTTAATTAATTTGTGCTTAAAGATATTTAGCTATGGCTTAGTCAGGAAAACATGCCCGGAGAAATGTGTGTGAGCAAGCAGTACAAGTAGTACCAAAGAGCATTAAAGTTAACAACACAACAAAACACAATCTCCAAACCAATGTGTAAAATCAAGAAGAGAACAATACACAGCAAAAATGACCAAAATCAATTAAGAGAAACTATAGATGCGTACTCTAAAAAGCGTTAGAAATCACAAATTGCCAACTAAAGCTCACTGTTAGCATGTAACACGTACCTATGTCTGATTTCAGAATGTCGGTGATAGAGTGCAGGCTTCAATAGGACATGTGTGCCAAACCTATCAGTGTTTTTACCACAAGACCTAGTTGATTTTCTGGTTCTCACAACCAGTACAATGGGATATGGAAGGATGCTTAATCCTGCAAGCGTTCCTCTAGGTCAAATGTGTTGTCGGTAAGCACCCAGTGAAGCCTTCAGATTTGGTGCAATAGAACTGAGATGGACACAATAGGATTCTACAGCTGTCACTGGAGTAGATTTGCCCCATTTCCCTATTTCTGGAGCAGAAATATTGAGATAAATGGTTCTACACCATTTTTAAAAGGTGCGTTTCCACAAAGTGTATGAAACCTTTACTTTGAACTTGAAATTGTATTTTGAATAACAAGATGGGTCTTCAAAATGTAAATAATTATCTTTTCTGTAATTCGGCAGAAAGTGGCAAAATTACACATCATGACATAAATTATGCAAAATTGGCATTGTATTTTATCATAAAATTAGTCTCTGCATCTACTTTAGACCTGAGGATGCATTTTATGCTAAATAAATTTGTGCACAAAAAATACCCTATGACTCTATTGTTCACGTTGTAGCCATTCATTCTTTTTTATGTATTTGTATTATTTTTATGCACAAAGCATCAAAAAAGGAACATTTGACAATCTTGTGCAACAGGTGCCAAGCACTGCGTATATGCATCAAAGTTATACATGAGCAATTGTGTATCACACAGAACAGTTTACCAGACATCAAACTATACATTTCCACAAGAAGAAGACATATCAAATGCGTTTGTGAGTAACCCTCCCATTCAATCCCAGGCTACCTGGGACTTATCAAAAGTCATGGTATCACCGACAATGTCCATGCCATAGTATGCCTTCCACCATCCCCATATTTTAAGAAATTTATGGAGGCTACCCCTACTGTAATATGTCACATTCTCAGCCGCTGTGTTGAGGTCCATTCTGCGTGGCTACTCCTATAGGGAGGGATCCTTGGGACACTCCAGTATCTCGAAATTTCTCTTTTGGCAACCAAAAAGCCCAAAGCACTAAACAAGAGTTTGCCAGGGGACAGGCCTACATCATTAGGGATCACCAAAATAATGTATTTAGGGTCAAAGGGAAGTTGCACCTAGATATAGTTACTTCTTTGGTAATGAGCGCAGCCAATTTCAGCATCATTGGGGATTTGAACCTGCATTTGGACAGCTCTCAGGACTTTTTTGGCTTACCTTGAGGCGTGTCAAATGATTCAACTGGTCCAGGACCCCACCCATTGTGCTGGCCATCTGCTGGACCCAGATTTTTTCCAATCTTCGCTCCCTCACAGTTAACACTCCTGTCCTGGAGTGTTGGTCCGACCATTATTTAATACCTATGACACTTACAGGGGTTGAGCCTGCTCGGAGGGTGGTTCACAAATCCTCTTTTAAGTGTTCTTGGCATAAATTAAATATTGAACAATTCCATGCCCTCCTTTCTACAAATACCCTTAGCATGCCGGATGACCCGGACGCTGCTGCTAAAGGACTGTTGGACTGGATTCTCTGGCCACTGGACTCGCTTATCCCTGCTAAGTGGTCCAAGTGCCGTAATACCAAGTCTTGTCCTTGGTATAATAACAAGCTTGCTAGTATGCGCAAAGCATGCAAAAGGGTGGAGCGGGTGTGGAGACGTGATTATGATCCCATCTAGAAGGGATGCTATCAGGCAGCCATCAAGAATTATCACAGGGCCATCCAGTCAGAACGTGCAGATCACTTTGCGGTCGAGATCATGAGCAGCAGTAACCCTGCTAAAAGTATTTTCTCTATACTTAAAGATCTTAAATGGGCGGGGTTATCTACAGCACCTCTGATATCATTGGATGAGAAATGTGAGGTTCTCGCCACCTTCTTTGTTAAGAAGGTGGAGAACATCTATAACTCCTTTCCTCAAGCTGCTCTGTGTCCTGGCCCTGTTCTTAGTCCCCTTACTACACACACACTCACTGCCTTCCTGGTAATTTCCCAGGATGAGTTGTGCTTGCTCTGCAGTAAGGTCAAGTCGGGCTCTCCCGCTGACCCCCTTAAGCTGGAGCAATGTATGAAATCCTGACCTGTGCTCCTTATACCTCTGGGCCAGGTGATTAATATGTCTCTGTCTATGGCAGTTGTCCCCAGGACTTGTAAGCAAGCAAGGGTGTCCCCCTGTTAAAAAAAACCCTCCCTGGATAGAGCTAAACCAGAGAATTTCCACCCCATGTCTCTCCTGCCATGGGTATCCAAGATCTCTGAGACCTATGCTAATTCCATCTTGTCAGGCTTCTTGGAAGATGACAATATTTTAGACCGTTCTCAGAACGGCTTTCGTCCAGGTCACAGCACAGAGTCTGCTCTCCTAGCGGTGCCCGAACATCTGAGGGTAACACTGGATGTGGGAAGCACTTCAGCACTGATTTTATTAGATCTCAGAGCCACGTTCGATACGGTCTTCCACCAGATCCTGCTGCAACGGCTGGAGGAGACGGGCATTGTGGGCTCCGTCCTGGACTGGTTTGCCTCTTTTCTCTCTGAGAGGACCTTCCAGGTGGTGGCCCCCCTTTCTCCTCCCTGATCCACACCATTAAACAAAGGGTGCCACAGGGCTCAGCTTTGAGCCCCATGCTATTTAACCTGTACATCCAACCGTTAGCAGCTGTGGCCTGGAGCAAAGGGTTGACAGTAGTATTGTATGCTGAGGATACACAGTTGGTAGTGGCACTGGGCTGTGCACCCACCCCCAAAGAGGTGGTAAAAAAAACTTGGGTGTCTGGGTGGACTCGGCACTCAGCTTCCACGTCCAAACTAAGAAAGTGGCATGGACCTGCTTTGGAATACTGCCGGGGCTCAAACCACTGCTAGGGTTTTTCGATCCGTCTATCCGGCAGGTTATCATTTAGGCCTCCATTTTGTCTAGATTGGATTACGCTAGTTTGCTCTACTTGGGGACCAATAAGACAGAGATTCTGAGACTGCAGAGGGTCCAGTATGCAGCGACCAGAACTCTTCTTGGCCTCCCTAGAACTTGCTCTACCTCTAGTGCTATCCGCCGAATACATTGGTTGCCGGTGGCCAGTCGTGTGGAGTTCAAGTCCCTTTGCATTGCTTATAAAATTCTGAACTCCTCTGCTGGCATTTTGGCCAACTTGCTTTTTACCTTACACACCCATGCACCATCTCTGTTCCTTGGAACAACATCTGGCGGTTGTTCCTAGGGTGAGGTGGGTGCGTGCTGGTGGGCCCTCCTTCCTGCACACTGGATGCTCAACTCTGAAACTCTCTTCCTATATCTATCCGTAGTATGAATAATTACCTGGCATTTCGTAAGGCAGTTAAAACACACTTCTTCCCTCCACTTTAGGTCCTGTTGTCTTTCTTTTGTGGTCTCCTAATTTGCAGCTGTTAGCGCTGGGATGCCCCTTTGCTGGAGTAGCTGTGCGATTTATAAAATAGTATAACATAACATAACATAAAGGCATTCACACTGCCATGTCTGGCTTATAGAGATCTTTGCAGGCTCTGGCCTCCTCCCACATGGCAGCCGTCCACCCATCCTGACCTTCCACCCCCTTCCTGCCCATTCCCAACCAAAATTCTATAATCCCATTCCAATCGCAAGCACACACACACCTAAGCATGCACACACCTCATCAGACATCAGCACCACACACAAATGCAAGACATCCAAAAAACTCAAACATGTATGCACACAGCAGGCACTCATCTCCCTGACCACCTCCACCATCCCCAGCAACCCAGCATACCCCAGGTACCACATCAATATATACAGAGCCATCTGTAGACGCACCCATACCCACAGAAACCAAAGTAACACACACTGACTCCTCCACAGACACACCCATAGCCACAGTTGCCACATCAACACACACTAACCCCTCCACAAACACAATCATACCTGCAGACACCACAGCAACACTCACTGACCCCTCCACAACACCCAACATATCCAGATCATTCGCACCAGAAAAACATAAACACTCACAGTCACCCACACAATAGACACCAACGCAACACACCGTGCAGACTGAAGACCCATCTCACACTTTTAATCCCTCTTCCTCCAACCCAAACTCCATCCCAAACACCCTTCCCATTTTCCTCATGAGGATGTCATGTTTGCCCTTGCCCTTACCTCTCAGAAACCTGACCCCCCCCAAAGTCCCAAAAACACTTCTATACCAATCCCTTCCACTTCCCACTCCACCCCTGAAAAACCGTCTCCCCACCTCCTGAACCCAGAACAGAAAAAAACCCTCCTAAAAGTAAACTCATCCCTTCCACCTCCCACCTCACCCCTGAAAAACAGCCTCCTGGCTGCCCTAAGCCCAGCCCAAAAGCCCCCAAGCCCAAAAAGACCCCTCCCAACACTAAACCCACCCCTGGCTAAACATCTGCCCCCCTTCCCAAGTACCATCTTTGAGGTACCTACTATGCCCAATGAATGCTCCTTTATGAGGAGGTTCCCTGCCAGTGTTAGCACAACATTGCGCTCTGGCACAGGTTATAAAATATGGACTGGCCATCGTCCTATGTTTAATTTGATTCACCCAGGCATCAAAAACGTTCACAATTTGGAAGACATTGGTCCTTCTATTACACTTCTGATTATTTGATGATATTGTATAGTTAGTTTGTATGAGTACAGTTGTGTTTGTTTCAACCCTGATTGCTAATCCAGTTGAAGTGGTTTGTATGATGGGACCTTGAAACTAGAGCTGGAGTTAAACAGGACATGGGGAAATTTTGGATGGATGTCTAAGTGGTATGACATCCAAATGGGGCAGACACTGCATTGGGTGACATGATATATGGTAATTGTTTTGGCTTGGCATGGTCAATGTCATTTAGGTTTCACTTCTCCCTATGAAGTAAGTTAGATATGTGTTTGATCTGTTGAAGTTAAATGTTTGTGTATCCACACATGGAGGGTGTCAACTTATCATAACTTTGTGGAGTTCTGCACGGACATGTGTCCATTTTGCAATGTGTACCTTACAGCTACTTCATCTAGATGTGTGCCACATGCTCTTTGTGCTGTGTTTGCTTTAATAAGTTGTGCTTACCCATTGCCTACACATACACGGCACTTGGGTGTGCTATAGGTTGCCACTGATATACTTCAGTTCCCAGGTCGAGAACACATGGAGTTTGTCGGACATATGCAAAATGGGACTGTCCCCGAGGACCATAGTGTTTCAGGGTTCCCCTGATAGAGGCATGGTTATCCTGCAGAGAGTGTTTCCATTGTGCCCTTAGAATGCTTCTCACACTGATTCTATGAAATCCAATTGACTGACATTGCCTTTCCATGTGGGTGATATGTGAGAGTCCAATACAGAGTTGTAGCAGAAAAGGTATGTTTCACTTAATGACACATCCATACATATGTTTATTTGACATCAATATAGGACCTGTGATGTGTGCAATGTGAGAGTGTCACATTTCTATAGCTGTTGAAGATGGAGTGAGAGGGCCTCATGGTGGCTGAAGTCACTTCAATCTCACTTTACTAACACTTGACATGTGGTAAGCTTCATGAACAGTAAAGATCAGTAGTAGCATGGCAGACATGTGAGAAAGGGCAAAAGAAGTGTGTGGCAGAGGTTAATAGATGTGATATTGATGAGGAGGTGGTGTCGTGGAACACAAAATATTGCACACTATCCTATCACTGAATATAATTTGTAAGCACATATGCAGTTGTCTACAGTGTGCCTGTGCAGTTCCAGTGTTTTGGTCAAGGACGGATTCCTACAGATATAATTTTGATTATTGTTATGTAACAATCCCAGACAGTGTACCTGTATACATGCAAATTAATTAGTGACCCCAACTCATTTGCCTGGTCCATGGTGGGGCATCCTTTTGCAGAGGAATCTATCGATACTGGTAGTTGTATGACTTACCACCCATTTCCTCAGTGACAGAGCAGGTTTTGAACGTGGTCAATCAGGTACAGCAGTGGCAGGACGTGTCGGATCGGCTCTATCATGGTAGAAGACGAGTAGAGGTGATCAGAGGTGAATTTTGGCCTTATATCCCCCCTTTCATGTGTCTCAGATATGGTGGTTGGACCGTCACTGTCATGCCAGCTGTAAAGCAACTTTGTGATTGGACCGGGGATTTCACCGGTGGTCCAAGCCTCCCACAGCCTCATCTTCCCATTCAGCGTCTGTCTAGGTCAAAGATGGCTGGCAGTGTCAGCTGTTCATCTGGGGCCTTTGCAAAGCCAATCCACATAACTCTTAATGAGGCGGGGTGACTGCTGAGCTCGTGGCGTTCGGGCTATGAACGCAGAAACCCCAATCCACGGACTGCCAAACTCGTAATATGGCCCTTAGTTTGTGTTTGCTTTTTTGATGGAATGGACTTCTATAAGTAAGTTGTAGTGGTTGTTTACATCTGTTTCATGGGCATAGGCTAGTGCAATCATTTTGGTGTTAGCTTCAAAGGCAAATTGGCTGTTAGTGGCATATTCTACACTTGAGGCCTGATTACGAGTTTGGCAGTCCGACAGCCCAAAAACTGTGTCTTCCAGTAGCTGACAGTTCTAGCAGTCTTTAGACTGCTGTATAACAAGTTGACCACGGGGCCCGCGGTGTGGCTGCAGCAGTCTTGGGGCAGTGGGCTATGGTTTTCCATATCTATCGATGCATTTATGTACATTTTGACTGCACATGTTTCGAATGTACACATATGCATGATACATATGGACAAGTACAACCCATTACCGTAGTCTGGCTAATTTGTAGCCAGTCCACCAATGGGTATATGGTACAAAATGGACTCACCTGTAGATCTCCACAAACAGGGTTGTGTTGTTTGGGGTGAAGATGCTGCTGTGAAGGTGGGGCCTATAGAGAGAGATCCACGTCAAACTCTGCCTGGAAGAACAGGAGAGGGGTGAATATGCACCCCAAATACTCCTTTACTGCCAACCTGAAAATGGAAGTCGGACCGCCGCAGTTGTCTCAAAGGAAACCCAACTTGTAATACGAACAGCGGTGGAGCTCCTTAATACCACTCTGTGACAGCTGCCTTTCCCTGACCATGACCCCGGCGTTCAGCGGTGTGATGGTGGTGTCAGCAGTTTAGCCACAGTCTTTGGAAACGCAATCTGCCCCTCTCGTAATACGCCAGTTGAGCCAATGAGCTTGCCACAGTCGGACCTCCAGTGCCAGTAAGGTGGTTCACAGACCGCCAAACTCACAATAAGGCCCTTAGCGTTGATTTGATTTTTTGAGGTGTCTGCAAATGCTTTGGTTAAAATGGCAGTAAGAGCCTTGTGTGACTGTGGTTCGGTATATTTTAAAATGAGTTTGGATCATGGCTTGTCCAAAATCAATTAATATTTTATGTGGAGAATAGTTGTTTGTTTGAATTTTAATGTGATAGTAGCTCAAGGTAAGTGATACTTTTTGTATTAGGTCGTAGAGAGTATATGAATGTATATTAGTGTTTCGATCTTCACCATGTATGACGTATATCTTAGTGAATGGTTTGATACATATTTTGGCTGTCCTAATCATTATCTATGTTTACATTGACTTAGTTTCAAAAAATCATATGCTGTAGCAAATATTAGAATGATTTTTTCATTACAAAGGTTATCATGTGAGAGGGCGGGTTCTGCCTTATGTGTGGTGGTTAGGTGTTTAGAAATTTGGAAATCTTTGTATAGTCTAGAGGCAGGAGGGGTATACCTGTTGGCTTTTTTAGTTCATGCTATTAAGATTTTATGGTGGGTATAGCTGGTAGCTGGCCTATAATGTGTTCAGGGATATTAGGGAGTACATCTTTGAATGTTTTATTTGTGAGCTCTTGGGAACTAGTGATTACCTTTCTTAACTCTGGTAATACTTGACTTACAACACATTTCTGGTGACATTTAGCAGGTGGTTGTGTTCTCTTACATTAATACCATCATCTTTTTTAGTTGTACTCCCATAGCAAGGATTAGAGTAAATAGAGTAATGTTTAGTACATTTCCAATTGATAGTTTCCATGCTTGTACTTTCATGGCTCTAAGTGTAGCCCATGTAAGAGAGAGTAATTGTTTCCCTTTGTGTGAATGATGTATCTTGCTCTTTCTGTCATTATGTCTGAAAATAGTGTAATAATACGAATAAATACATGTTTAAAAATGTATGTTACATTTATTATTGATATGCAAAGTTTTGGTACTCATTTGTTATTTTATGCTTACATATGTGTTCTTGCTTGTTATTGCAATCTTTATTTTCTGGTTTTCCATTGGGGATATTGTACAGTGGGCCAGGTGGCTCCTTTTCTGATGGGGAAAAACAATTGTTTTAAGTTAGTGGGGCTGCTATTTTTAGGGTGAGTTGGTATTTAGAAGTATTTTTTATTTATGTACTTGGTGTGTGCCTTTTTTCGGGTATGGTATTGCTATTGTTTTTTAGTAGATTCTTAGTTTGTTGATGTTGTAAAAATTATTAAAACATATCTACAGTTTAAGAGATAAAAGGAGTAGTGTTTTGTTAGTTATTTATTATTTTACCTTTTTAATCACTTAAGTTATAAGTTAGTTTAAATAAATGTTTACTTAATTTAGAATTGAGTTGTGTGTATTCTTCCACTACTGTTTTCAGATCATCTCTGGCAAATTTGGCAGGGTATCGCCATCTTGCTGCTTTCGTAGTATTTGATGTAGTAAGTAGTGACATTTTGTGTGTCATTAATATTGTTGGTTTATTTGACGATATCATTTTATTGATTACTTTGCTTTACAGTTTGTTTTTATTCGTTAGTGTTTGTTTAGTTAGACTTTTTTTCAGATATTGTTTTTTATGGTGAATGCTAATTAGTAATTATTTTAAAATGTTTAATATATATTTTTCTTTTTTGTGTTATTTTGGCTGTATGATTTATGTATATATTTTAGATTTTTGTTATTTAATGCTTATATGTTAGTACTTGTTGCAAATATATTTGATTTAATAATATTTTATGCATTGAAGTGTATAATTTTTTGGGGAGGGTTTTAAGTTTCTTTTAGTGATTTGCAATTGTTATATTTTTTTAGTAGATTTATCTATTTTTTAAGTTTATTTTTATTTTTTGGTGAACCTAAAATGCTGTAATGTTTAGTAATGAAATGCCTTTATTTTTGGCGAAATTAATGTAGTTGATATTGTGTATTATTGTCAACTTTTAATGTTTAAATACAGGTAACAATATTTTTGTTATTAATAGACGTAAAATTTGATATTTTTAACTGCAAAATTTTGATTATCGATATTTATGATTTTATTATTTTAGTGTAGGACGGTGACATGTTTATGAGCTATATTTCTTTTCCAATATTTTTGTGAATCAATATAGTTGCTATTGATATTATGTCATTGATCCAGGAAAAAATACGAAATCATGGGACTAACAGAGGTGTCTTCCAAGGAAATAACTGGATACACCCATTTTTTACTTCTGAAACAGTCAAAAGAAAACAGCTGTGTGGAGTTTATTGAGAATGAGCACACAGTCCAGCAATAGGTAACAGGTTCCTACACTAAACAACAATGTACTATTTGTTTTTAATGTGTTCTGATATCTTTTAATCTGCAGCGGCCCATATTAATTGGCTGAGGGGCCCTGCTACTATAATGAATGTC
Source organism: Triturus cristatus (assembly GCF_964204655.1). NCBI lineage: Eukaryota > Metazoa > Chordata > Amphibia > Caudata > Salamandridae > Triturus > Triturus cristatus. The sequence goes on along the minus strand of NC_140582.1, from coordinate 684,354,079 downwards.
TGTCAGGCTGAACAAGGGTCAGGCTGACAGACTCTTATTTTCAGGACAGGCACCCAGGAGCTAGACATGCGCTGAATGCATAGGATCCCAGCTGCCTGAGGTAAACTTTAACGGGTTGAAGAAGTCACAGCTACTGTGGCTGTGACAGCCTCAGCCTGACAAAACACCTCAAAGCCCTCCACCTTGTGATACGGGGGAGTGTCACGCAACGAATTTCGTTGAGCGCGCTGCATCGCAATTGGCGAGGCAGCGCACGCAGCAAAATTTGTTTTATTAATTTTTGGCGATGCAGCGCGCGCAGCGAAATTCGTTTTTTTTTTTTTTTCGTAGCTTACCTGAAATCGGCCATTTGCCGCATTTTGCAACCCCCCACCCTGCCCCTCCTCTGCGCCACGTCACCGCCCCGGTAAAACGCCCTACACGGGCCGTCACTGCTGACAATTAATATATTTTTAGATATTTTTCCAATATACTGTAAAGACACTAATGATTTGTGCAATATGGTAATTGTTTAGTATAATTTCATGGAGGTATATGTGTGATTTACACCAAATAAAAAAAACTGTATATATCTTTCTTTGTGTGTTATATGGTATACTTTTGTGGCAAATAAAATCGGGAATCTCTAGGTATTATTCAGTAGAAGTGAAAATAGAGTATTTCAAAGGGGAGCCTGTTTACTGTCTGGTGGGTCAATTTGTCGTGGTAATGTTAATGATATTACCATAAACATTGCCAGCAGCAAGCACAACGCATGATGTCTTCCACACCTTGAAAAAACACCTAAACAGCGTTTCTGTAAAACTTCAAAAACTGCCTCCATTTGTAAATGTGGCTCACTTTTATTTTTAGCTATTTCATTCGCTAATGGGGGCACTTTTACTTTAGTACTCGGCCTACCTTTTCACAAGAATGTGGACGCAAAACAAAAGGTGCTATACTTGTTTTACGGTTCATTATTCGAAATATTCAAATATATGCAGCAAATATAGCTATCATAATATGTGGATCATGCATTGGCCTGTGTTTTAAAGGCAAACATTCTTTATTATAAGAAGCATAGGGTATAATCCAAAGTTACCTTTTTTAACAATAGACAATTCTGATGGTCGACATAGTTTCGAAACTTTTGCAAAAGCATGCATTTTATGGTACACGACAAATGTGTTGCTGCGATAAATGTAAACACTTCGCTTTGGCAGTGACTCGCATATATTTCAGGGTAATTTCTCGGTAGGGTTGATTTACAGGAATGTCAGTGGACTTTACCTAACAAGGCCATTACAGCAAATGAGTACTGTGCCTTATTCCGTATTCCGAATGAAAAACCCGGCTACCACGCCGGCGGTGAGATGAAGCTGCCACTGACGCATAACTCTCAAAAGGGTAATGCTATCAGCAAACCTCACAGGAGGATTCTTGGCTTTAATAAGGTCTTGATTCAGGAACCATTAATAACATTTTATTGATCATCACAGAATTCTCACCTGAATTCCGGCTGTGTAGAAACCCCAATAACACCTTAAAGTCACATTCTTTTTCCGATAGGGATATCGTAGAAAATGTTCCATTTTCTTTTTCATCTTTTTATTGTCTACTGGGATATACAGAATGTTCCTTCTGGAAAACGAGAGTGCTTTGCGTCAGCAATTAGCCAAAGTTTCTCCCAAAACTTTATTTCCTCTGGGGATGGTTGGACATTTCGATTTTAATCATGAGTTTATGAAAGTAGTGGACAGTTTAGAGAAAAAATATTGATCTCCATGTAGAAAACACTCCATGGACTATAGCAGCTGGAGTGTAGTTGTCCAAAAACCTGCAGTGCATGCTTCGTAAACATTTCTATCTTGTGCAATTGCACATCAATTTAGAGAAATACTTTCTACAGGTGCAGTAACAAATGTAAACTCATCACTCTACATGTTCTTTTACATTTAATCTATCATTGAAAGAAAAATACACATTTGTATTTTTCTAAGAACACATTTGTCTTCGATTATAGAGACAACAACGATAGAGTCGAGAACGTGTTAGTCATTTTAAGTGGACATTTGCGGAAAAGATGATTAAAAAAATGTGCTTCTTCTTGGTAGCCATTGTGTAGTAAAGTGATTCATGTAGTACGGTCTAAGTGAATTCTTGCCGAGTATATGCGAGGTGAAAAAGAATGAATGTTCACCTACAACGAGAACGCAGGTAAATTAATAGAATACGTGAAGATCGTGACATTCCAGGATAAGCTAATTTTCCAGGATGGGTTTATTTTCGAGCGAATGAAAGATGCATTTGGTTTTCGATTAGTTTATTTAGATAGAGAAGACAAAAACAAGCATAAGACAATGACTTTCTATTGTGATCATAAACCATACTTAATAATCACTTTTTGTGACTTGGGGACTGATGTACAATAGGTTTTATAGGTCGGAAAGTCTTGAGAATTGCATTTCAAGTCTTACAAATCGGTTGTAAAAAATCAATCCATCATGAGGTTCATGTGAAGCATGACTGACCCAAATGGGTCTCCAGGAGCTGGGCTCTATTGTCCTTGGTCGAAGAGCCATGTCTTGAACCTTTCCCTAAATTCAGGGAGAGAAGGATATGTGCACTGGTGGAAGGGGAGGTTGTTCCAGTACTTGGAAGCTATGTAGGAGAAGGAACGACCTTCTAAGTAGCTTCGGTGGATGCAGGGGATGAGGGTCAGGGCAAGGGAGGTGGAATGAAGCTCTCTAGTAGGACGATGGAAAGTCAGGCGTGGTTGATGTAGGTGGGACTGAAGTTGTGGAGGGCTTTGAGGAGCTTGAACAGGCATGGTTTGTGTATGGAGAGCCAGTAGAGGGTTCTGAGGAGGGGTGAGGTGCTGATTCTTTGGGGAAGGTTGAGGAGGAGTCTTGCAGGGGAGTTCTGGATGGCCTGGAGCTGGTTGAGTAGATGATTGGTGCTACCGGGGTAGAATGCGTTGCCGTAATCTAGGTGGCTGGCAACGGGGACCTGGGTAATAGTTTTCCTGTTGTGGATGCAGATCCAACTGAAGATCTTGCTTAGCATACTGATGGTGTAGAAACAGGTGGAGGAGATGGCATTACATTGGTTCTTCATTGTTAGTTCAATGGTTCTGAGTTTGCATGCATGGTTTGAGGGCTCCGGTGTTGTGACGGGTGCAGTGGGCCACCAGGAGTGATTCCAGGGGAAGGAGTTGAAGTAAGCATTTCCCTCATCAAAAGTTTGTACTGGAATGCATCAATGGTTTGGGTCCGCCATTAGGGTTGCAAACAGTTGATTTAATACCAATATCTAAAACAGGGTGAAATCAATTTGCAAGATAGGAGCTGTCCATTCGAGACACCTTCCACTTAGTGAATGCTGGTTGTGGGCACTGGGAGAGTCTAGTCTGGTCCAGGGAACCACTGCACATTCCTCCGAATGCCCTTCACATTAGACCATGTTTTTAATAACAAATTCTCTCCTTTTAATGCACATAAACTATATCGACCATATTGTATGGATATCAGTGCAGGAATGGAGCTCTGCTCCCCCTCAAAGGCCTATTCCCCTACATTCTTAGCCACAGGATAAGGCATTGGGGCAGAAAGTTGTGAAAACTGCCTAATAACAGTTTATGTGCTGCAACGGGTTAGTACATCTGTTACTGTGCATAAATATTGTTTGGTAATAAACCAGCTGCTGTGAAAATTCTGTAACTGAATATAGTCCATTGTGCCCCTAGTTTTACGTGTTTGACTGGGAGATCTAAAAGATACCCTTTATCAAAATACAGTTAGGTTTCCTGTTTCTGTAATGGAGAATCTCTGAGCAGCAAATGTATTGTTTGAAAGTATGTACTTTCTCCACTTCTATTTTCTTTGGTAGAGCAATGTAGCTCCAAAAGTTTTTTATTGGGGGCGTGGCCAAGATGGCAGGCGGTAGGACGTATATCCTGATCGCTCCAAACCGCCGCCAATATTAGCACCTGTTTTAGCCCACTGGCACCCCATCCATGACATCTAAAAGGTGCTACAGGCGGCAGAGGCTGGGCGACCAGCAGAAGGAAACAGCGTGGTCCTCCCAAGAAGAAGTGCCGGGACCTGTTCATTGAGCAGTGTGGTAGATCTCTGGACCCTGGTGCAGCCTACGGTGTGGTCCATGGGCACAGCCTGCCTCCGCGGCCCCCGTCAGAGCCCTGCAGGGCAAGCGGCTCACAGGTGAGAGCCCCACCAAGCACACCAGCGCATTGGACCTGTAGATTCCCCCTACCCATTGCGCGGTCAGCGACACAGGGGAAGGGCTCACGCAGCAGCTTTGAGGCCCGAATATCAGGCAGTGCAGAAGGCCTACAAAGTACAGTGGGGCCTACAACAGGGACCCAGGGCACAGACTGCCTCTGCAGCTCCAGACAGGCTTCTGGGGGGCTAACGGATCTCGGGTTGGGGCCCTGCTGACCACGCCAGCACATCGGACTGGCAGAGTCCCCCCACCCATTGCTGGGACGGCTGCACAGGAGAGATCGAGATTGCGTGAGGCGCACCGGCGATAGAGGGCAAGCTTGGAAGAGTGCAGCACAAGTCTGCTTCCTAATGCTCGCAGCAGCAATGTACCTTGCAACCTGCACTGCACGAGTGAGCTAGACAGGGACTGGGGAGGCCTCCAGACACCAGAGTCGCACCCTGACCCCCTACGGAGGTGTGATGAGCCTGAGCTGGTGGTGACGCCGTGGACCTTAGCAGGGTAATGCGACCATGGCAAGAAACATAGGATTGGTGAATGGGTAGTCGCTCCCGGACCACCATGAGCTATAGGGGCGCGGCTGCTGCCTGAGCCGGACATTCGCAGCAGACCTTCTCCTGGACGCCACGTGTAAATTAAGGTGGGGCGGCTGAAATACGAGTAAACCCCATTACCCCGTTGTCTAACCGGTGAAGCACCAGGGGGCATTGCAGGGCCCACAGAGAGTCGAGGAGGAATCACATGGGCAATGCACCCCACCCATAGAGACTGCATCGTGCACGTAGCTAGAGGGCTCCCAAACCACTTTAGTTGCTTCTGCGACCCGGCGGGGCAAGTCGTGCCAGGGCAGTGAAATCCACGAGAGGAAAACTAGAGCCTGGCGGGGCCAGCTCAGTGAAGTTGGCCTGATTACTGAATTAGAGGGCCTTGGGGACCTGGCTACCACACCCCCAGATCTCATCACACAAGGAAGAACGTTGAAACGAGAAACCTCCTGAGGTCGGCCTGTGTGTGGGAGGGGCCCCTACATTGGAGACTCTACACACTGCAGCACCTTGGCAGCAAACAGGGCAAAGAAAGACCACTCCCTCAAAGAGATGTTTGGCACTGACCCGGAAGATAGACAAGCAGTGACGTGTGGCGATCCCAAATTGGACCCTGATGACGGAGATTGTCTTGTGACTAAAGGCTTCCTGGAGTCGTTCAATACCTCCATGTGAGGTGACTTGCAGGCCATGAAAACAGAACAGGCGACAGACCTCCCGGAGTTTCGCTGAGACATCGATGAGGTGAGCGATAAGGTAGCTGTGCTAGAGGACAGAGAAACTAGCCAGGAAGAAGATCTAGGATGGCTGCAACAAGAGGTCTTGAGACTTAATGAGCAACATCTGGACCTCCAGGCACACAACGAGGGCGTGCATACAAAAGCAGAAGGGCCTAAACTTCGGGCATATGTCTCGGACCTTTCTCATCACATCCTGGGACAAACAGATGGATCCACCCCACATCTGGACTGGGCCCACTGGTTTAGGACCCTCTCTGTCAGGGAACTGCCCCCTGTCGACATACCGGTGTGCGTGCATGATTTTCAAGTAAAGGAGGATATCCTTAAGAAAGCTTGAGATGTGCACCCGATCCATTTTAGAGGCCACACACCGGTATTCTACTAGGAACTCTGCTGGATCACCTTGCAAAACCGCAAAGACTTCCACCCAGTCACAGAACATCTACGAAAAGCAAACATCCTGTATGCATGGGGCCACCCTTTTTGCATCATCGTGTGCTTCGAGGGAGCCTTCCACCAGGTCAGATCTCTCTTTGAGGCCTGTGTCCTATTGCAAATTGACACACTGGGGGACTCCTGGGAGTGGCCCTCGTCTCCCAGCAGTAAGAAATCACAAACCTAAAACATGGCAACTAGTCAAGAGCACCCAAACCAAAATAAAACCAGACCCGGACACCATCTGCAAGGAAAGACAGGCAGTTCTACAGGTTCTCTTGGTCGAATCTGCCCACTCAAAGGCGTCCTGAGACATTGGCGGCCCAGCTGCATTTAGTCGTGGAGGGGGGTCCAGTGGTAACTGTGGCCGTGACGGGAGGACAGGAGGATCGAGGATGCTGAAGACATAACCCTCCTCAGCCCATGCTCTATAGTCAATTCAATTCAAATAGATTGTTTATTTAGACCATTGGTTTTTAAAAATGAGCAAACATACAAACATAGCAATCTTTGATTTAAAAACCAGCTTGAGTTAAAAACTTTATAATACCTGTAAAACACTTAAAATACATGAAAAAATGTCTTCTAAAAGAAATAAAAACAATTATTTAGATTCCCAGTGTCATTAATAAAAAATTGTGTGTTATTCATCAAATCCATACTAGTGCTAAAACATCCACTCTATACATTTTTAAAAACGTTTTTAACTACAAGCATAAACTTCCCTTTTGCACATGCTACATCTAAAGCGTGCATTTCAGATAACAGGTCTACTGACTGAGTACGATTCTGGTCTAGTTCGAATAATTACTTCTGGAAGATTATCTGGTCCCGCTGCACGGGTTTGTGTTAACTTAGATGTAATTCCTCTTATATTGTGAAAAGGGACCTAATATCTAATTCCACCTCTATCCATAATGTATCTTTCTGTCTTTCTTGACCAACTCCTTTCCCATATAATTTTCCAAGGTAACTCTCCCATGCCTCTTCAGTTACCACACAGTTCATTGCCCCCCTGTAACCGGAGTCATTTTGGATTAACTTCCAGAACTTTTTTACATTTCTTATTTATATAGCTTCCAGTAATCTTCCCCAGCACTTCTCTTTATATGTTCTTTTATACTTTCTAATAGAGTTTTTATATTGTTTCCTTAGTTTCTGTAGGCAGTTGAATGTATATAAATCATACTTTAGTCGTAGCTGTCTTTGATTTTTCCTTATATCCAATTTTAATTTTCTACATTCCCCACTAAACCAGTTCATATATTCACCTCGAGATCCCCCCTTTCTTTGGTCCCTACGGCTATTTCTTTTTAGGTCCACCCTTAAACATTGCACTATAGAAACCTGCAGTACCAAGAAGGACCTTCTCTCTGCAGAGACATGCCTAATTTGGCCAACAATCACACCAACCTGTGATAGTCCATAGAGGTACCCCAAATTAGGCTCAGGTAATATCCTAACCCTTCACCTATGTTCTTTCCTACATTACATACATAACAGTTCCTAGGGACTGACCTTTCACCTAGATACAGCACTGGAAACAGAACGCAGGATTTTCCCTGGTAAAGGCCTCATAAATTATGCATGAGGATTCTTGGAAACTCAGCAGGACTACCATCTCCTGTATAATATCTATCTTCATTCCCTAAGTCATCCTAAGTCCGAAAAGTGGCAGATCAAGGTAGAACCCCCGTGTAGAGTTTTGGGTATATACACATCACATCTTGCTGAGACAAACAGAGGACATCTGGATTTCCCTGCCGACACACACTGACGTGAGACACTGAGGTTCCTGCATGCAGATACTCCAGCTCACGGTGGTCTAACATCCCTTACTGGGTGTCCAACTCGAGACCAAGATGGGGTGCCACAGTCTCTCACTTCAGGTAATGGGGTTGACTTTATCCTAGAGGGATTCTTGGCTTAACACCTACATACATGCTAGGTACACTAAGGTACATATAGTTAGTGTAGCATCGTAGTAGTACACATTTTATTGTCATGTATTTTATTTACCCGCCTCTGTTCATGATTCTAGCATGATGGTAGAAATCTACCATCCTTTTACTTTCTTAGTGCTTCTAATCATTTAAATCTGTAACTGTTTAATGGTTGTTTCAGCACACCCATTTTACACTAGAATAATGGCTGTTGAATAAATACTTATTGAAAAACTTCCACACTGTTTATTCTTTGTATCTCTCTGAGACTAAAGTGAGCACGAGTGACTGAGTGAAAAGTGCTACACTGTTTCCATGGTCCTGAGGGATCAGGGTTGTCATGTTCAATAGTTGCCAAAAACTATTCTCTCCTTGGTGAGAGGAGTTTCTAGTGGCACCGTGAGCTGGCTGGTACACAGGCCAACGTCCCTGGTGGGGGTGTCTAGAATCAGGCTGACACTAGGCCTGGGCTAAAAATCCATTCCGCTCGCGGAAATTGCGAAAATTTGACATTTTCGCGTTCCGCGGAGAGCGTGAAAATGTCAAAATTTCCGCAATCCGCATTTTTCCTGGAAATTTTTTGCTTGCTCGCGCTGTAAAATAATACATTCTCATGTGCGCCCGATCGCCTTACCTGAATCCCCGCGTTCGCCGACAAGTTTTCCCGATCCGGTCGCGTTCTCCACGAGATGTTGGATTGTTGGTAGCCATTTGCGCTGTCTCGCGACAGTTCTCGCCCGCAGAAACGTCATTCGACGCGCGATCACGTCTTTCTTCTCGCGATCATGCACCTCAAGACAAGTGAAAACAAGATGGCCGTGCCCGCGAGCAACCGCATGGCTAAGTTGGCGAGCCGCGACCACGCAGAAAATACCGCGAACGGACGGGAAAAAAACGTCCGCATCTTCGCGATATTTCCGCGTGTTTGCAGAGATTTTTAACATTTTTGCGATAATTTGCGAAAGTGAATTTCGCAAATTCCGCCCACCCCTAGCTGACACCAATCCTACAGTGTATGTTGCCTGAACGCGCAGATCCTATGTAGGTTTTATAGGAACTGCATGACAAACTGAACAGAGTAGACGCACTGTGGTCGTAAGATACTATTGCTTATATTCATTTCATTGTATTCAAGGGTATCTTTCTTTCTTCTTTCATTTCTCTCTCCTCTGCACAATCTACCTTGTCCAATGCTTGCTGCTGCCACCTTGACAAGGACCTACGCGTGCTCCTCTCTCACCCCATTTGACCGACACAAACAGCTGATTAGCCGGAGCTCTGCACCCCAGAGCCACATGATATAGTCTCTGTGTGAGAAGGTGGCCTGATATATGCTGTCCACTAGTTCTAGTGGGCACCTTGTATCAGTCCAAACAACCCCTTATGGTGATAGGTTAAAGACAACCTTTATTGAAAGCTATCCTAGTGGTAGCTATGGAGAGCAGCCTTCAGGCTAAGTCTTGAAGGAATGTAAAGCAGCTTGTTTTACCAGTCTATAATCTCTTGAATGATCAAATGAAAGGACAACCACACCAGTATATATTCAAAATATGTGTATTTAGGTTAAAACACACCCCTCTAGTCTTTTTATGAGACTGGAGTTCGAAGTACTTACTTTACAAGTTAGCAATCAACAGTAATAGCACAAATGCAAGTTTGGACCCTAGGGGCGTACCAAGCCATATACCAAAGTTGTCCAAAAACCGGCAGTGCATGCTTCGTAAACATTTCTATCTTGTGCAATTGCACATCAATTTAGAGAAATACTTTCTACAGGTGCAGTAACGAATGCAAACTCATCACTCTATATGTTCTTTTATATTTAATCTATCATTGAAAGAAAAATACACGTTTGTATTTTTCTAAGAACACATTTGTCTTCAATTAAAGAGACAACAACGATAGAGTCGAGAACATTAGTCATTTTAAGTGTACATTTGCGGAAAAGATGATTAAAAAAATGTGCTTCTTCTTGGTAGCCATTGTGTAGTAAAGTGATTCATGTAGTACGGTCTAAGTGAATTCTTGCCGAGTATATGCGAGGTGAAAAAGAATGAATGTTCACCTACAACGAGAACGCAGATAAATTAATAGAATACGTGAAGATCGTGACATTCCAGGATAAGCTAATTTTCCAGGATGGGTATATTTTCGAGCGAATGAAAGATGCATTTGGTTTTCGATTACTTTATTTAGATAGAGAAGACAAAAACAAGCATAAGACAATGACTTTCTATTGTGATCATAAACCATACTTAATAATCACTTTTTGTGACTTGGGGACTGATGTACAATAGGTTTTATAGTTCAGAAAGTCTTGAGAATTGCATTTCAAGTCTTACAAATCGGTTGTAAAAAATCAATCCATCATGAGGTTCATGTGAAGCATGACTGACCCAAATGGGTCTCCAGGAGCTGGGCTCTATTGTCCTTGGTCGAAGAGCCATGTCTTGAGCCTTTTCCTAAATTCAGGGAGAGAAGGATATGTGCACTGGTGGAAGGGGAGGTTGTTCCAGTACTTGGAAGCTATGTAGGAGAAGGAACGACCTTCTAAGTGGCTTCGGTGGATGCAGGGGATGAGGGTCAGGGCAAGGGAGGTGGAATGAAGCTCTCTAGTAGGACGATGGAAAGTCAGGCGTGGTTGATGTAGGCGGGACTGAAGTTGTGGAGGGCTTTGAGGAGCTTGAACAGGCATGGTTTGTGTATGGAGAGCCAGTAGAGGGTTCTGAGGAGGGGTGAGGTGCTGATTCTTGGGGGAAGTTTGAGGAGGAGTCTTGCAGGGGAGTTCTGGATGGCCTGGAGCTGGTTGAGTAGATGATTGGTGCTACCGGGGTAGAATGCGTTGCCGTAATCTAGGTGGCTGGCAACGGGGACCTGGGTAATAGTTTTCCTGTTGTGGATGCAGATCCAACTGAAGATCTTGCTTAGCATACTGATGGTGTAGAAACAGGTGGAGGAGATGGCATTACATTGGTTCTTCATTGTTAGTTCAATGGTTCTGAGGTTGCATGCATGGTTTGAGGGCTCCGGTGTTGTGACGGGTGCAGTGGGCCACCAGGAGTAATTCCAGGGGAAGGAGTTGAAGTAAGCATTTCCCTCATCAAAAGTTTGTACTGGAATGCATCAATGGTTTGGGTCCGCCATTAGGGTTGCAAACAGTTGATTTAATAAAAATATCTAAAACAGGGTGAAATCAATTTGCAAGATAGGAGCTGTCATTCGAGACACCTTCCACTTAGTGAATGCTGGTTGTGGGCACTGGGAGAGTGTAGTCTGGTCCAGGGAACCACTGCACATTCCTCCGAATGCCCTTCACATTAGACCATGTATTTAATAACAAATTCTCTCCTTTTAATGCACATAAACTATATCGACCATATTGTATGGATATCAGTGCAGGAATGGAGCTCTGCTCCCCCTCAAAGGCCTATTCCCCTACATTCTTAGCCACAGGATAAGGCATTGGGGCAGAAAGTTGTGAAAACTGCCTAATAACAGTTTATGTGCTGCAACGGGTTAGTACATCTGTTACTGTGCATAAATATTGTTTGGTAATAAACCAGCTGCTGTGAAAATTCTGTAACTGAATATAGTCCATTGTGCCCCTAGTTTTACGTGTTTGACTGGGAGATCTAAAAGATACCCTTTATCAAAATACAGTTAGGTTTCCTGTTTCTGTAATGGAGAATCTCTGAGCAGCAAATGTATTGTTTGAAAGTATGTACTTTCTCCATTTCTATTTTCTTTGGTAGAGCAATGTAGCTCCAAAAGTTTTTTATTGGGGGCGTGGCCAAGATGGCAGGCGGTAGGACGTATATCCTGATCGCTCCAAACCGCCGCCAATATTAGCACCTGTTTTAGCCCACTGGCACCCCATCCATGACATCTAAAAGGTGCTACAGGCGGCAGAGGCTGGGCGACCAGCAGAAGGAAACAGCGTGGTCCTCCCAAGAAGAAGTGCCGGGACCTGTTCATTGAGCAGTGTGGTAGATCTCTGGACCCTGGTGCAGCCTACGGTGTGGTCCATGGGCACAGCCTGCCTCCGCGGCCCCCGTCAGAGCCCTGCAGGGCAAGCGGCTCACAGGTGAGAGCCCCACCAAGCACACCAGCGCATTGGACCTGTAGATTCCCCCTACCCATTGCGTGGTCAGCGACACAGGGTAAGGGCTCACGCAGCAGCTTTGAGGCCCGAATATCAGGCAGTGCAGAAGGCCTACAAAGTGCAGTGGGGCCTACAACAGGGACCCAGGGCACAGACTGCCTCTGCAGCTCCAGACAGGCTTCTGGGGGGCTAACGGATCTCGGGTTGGGGCCCTGCTGACCACGCCAGCACATCGGACTGGCAGAGTCCCCCCACCCATTGCTGGGACGGCTGCACAGGAGAGATCGAGATTGCGTGAGGCGCACCGGCGATAGAGGGCAAGCTTGGAAGAGTGCAGCACAAGTCTGCTTCCTAATGCTCGCAGCAGCAATGTACCTTGCAACCTGCACTGCACGAGTGAGCTAGACAGGGACTGGGGAGGCCTCCAGACACCAGAGTCGCACCCTGACCCCCTACGGAGGTGTGATGACCCTGAGCTGGTGGTGACGCCGTGGACCTTAGCAGGGTAATGCGACCATGGGAAGAAACATAGGATTGGTGAATGGGTAGTCGCTCCCGGACCACCATGAGCTATCGGGGCGCGGCTGCTGCCTGAGCCGGACATTCGCAGCAGACCTTCTCCTGGACGCCACGTGTACATTAAGGTGGGGCGGCTGAAATACGAGTAAACCCCATTACCCCGTTGTCTAACCGGTGAAGCACCAGGGGGCATTGCACGGCCCACAGAGAGTCGAGGAGGAATCACATGGGCAATGCACCCCACCCATAGAGACTGCATCGTGCACGTAGCTAGAGGGCTCCCAAACCACTTTAGTTGCTTCTGCGACCCGGCGGGGCAAGTCGTGCCAGGGCAGTGAAATCCACGAGAGGAAAACTAGAGCCTGGCGGGGCCAGCTCAGTGAAGTTGGCCTGATTACTGAATTAGAGGGACTTGGGGACCTGGCTACCACACCCCCAGATCTCATCACACAAGGAAGAACGTTGAAACGAGAAACCTCCTGAGGTCGGCCTGTGTGTGGGAGGGGCCCCTACATTGGAGACTCTACACACTGCAGCACCTTGGCAGCAAACAGGGCAAAGAAAGACCACTCCCTCAAAGAGATGTTTGGCACTGACCCGGAAGATAGACAAGCAGTGACGTGTGGCGATCCCAAATTGGACCCTGATGACGGAGATTGTCTTGTGACTAAAGGCTTCCTGGAGTCGTTCAATACCTCCATGTGAGGTGACTTGCAGGCCATGAAAACAGAACAGGCGACAGACCTCCCGGAGTTTCGCTGAGACATCGATGAGGTGAGCGATAAGGTAGCTGTACTAGAGGACAGAGAAACTAGCCAGGAAGAAGATCTAGGATGGCTGCAACAAGAGGTCTTGAGACTTAATGAGCAACATCTGGACCTCCAGGCACACAACGAGGGCGTGCATACAAAAGCAGAAGGGCCTAAACTTCGGGCATATGTCTCGGACCTTTCTCATCACATCCTGGGACAAACAGATGGATCCACCCCACATCTGGACTGGGCCCACTGGTTTAGGACCCTCTCTGTCAGGGAACTGCCCCCTGTCGACATACCGGTGTGCGTGCATGATTTTCAAGTAAACGAGGATATACTTAATAAAGCTTGAGATGTGCACCCGATCCATTTTAGAGGCCACACACTACTAGGAACTCTGCTGGATCACCTTGCAAAACCGCAAAGACTTCCACCCAGTCACAGAACATCTACGAAAAGCAAACATCCTGTATGCATGGGGCCACCCTTTTTGCATCATCGTGTGCTTCGAGGGAGCCTTCCACCAGGTCAGATCTCTCTTTGAGGCCTGTGTCCTATTGCAAATTGACACACTGGGGGACTCCTGGGAGTGGCCCTCGTCTCCCAGCAGTAAGAAATCGCAAACCTAAAACATGGCAACTAGTCAAGAGCACCCAAACCAAAATAAAACCAGACCCGGACACCATCTGCAAGGAAAGACAGGCAGTTATACAGGTTCTCTTGGTCGAATCTGCCCACTCAAAGGCGTCCTGAGACATTGGCGGCCCAGCTGCATTTAGTCGTGGAGGGGGGTCCAGTGGTAACTGTGGCCGTGACGGGAGGACAGGAGGATCGAGGATGCTGAAGACATAACCCTCCTCAGCCCATGCTCTATAGTCAATTCAATTCAAATAGATTGTTTATTTAGACCATTGGTTTTTAAACATGAGCAAACATACAAACATAGCAATCTTTGATTTAAAAACCAGCTTGAGTTAAAAACTTTATAATACCTGTAAAACACTTAAAATACATGAAAAAATGTCTTCTAAAAGAAATAAAAACAATTATTTAGATTCCCAGTGTCATTAATAAAAAATTGTGTGTTATTCATCAAATCCATACTAGTGCTAAAACATCCACTCTATACATTTTTAAAAACTTTTTTAACTACAAGCATAAACTTCCCTTTTGCACATGCTACATCTAAAGCGTGCATTTCAGATAACAGGTCTACTGACTGAGTACGATTCTGGTCTAGTTCGAATAATTACTTCTGGAAGATTATCTGGTCCCGCTGCACGGGTTTGTGTTAACTTAGATGTAATTCATCTTACATTGTGAAAAGGGACCTAATATCTAATTCCACCTCTATCCATAATGTATCTTTCTGTCTTTCTTGACCAACTCCTTTCCCATATAATTTTCCAAGGTAACTCTCCCATGCCTCTTCAGTTACCACACAGTTCATTGCCCCCCTGTAACCGGAGTCATTTTGGATTAACTTCCAGAACTTTTTTACATTTCTTATTTATATAGCTTCCAGTAATCTTCCCCAGCACTTCTCTTTATATGTTCTTTTATACTTTCTAATAGAGTTTTTATATTGTTTCCTTAGTTTCTGTAGGCAGTTGAATGTATATAAATCATACTTTAGTCTTAGCTGTCTTTGATTTTTCCTCATATCCAATTTTAATTTCCTACATTCCCCACTAAACCAGTTCATATATTCACCCCGACATCCCCCCTTTCTTTGGTCCCTACGGCTATTTCTTTTTAGGTCCACCCTTAAACATTGCACTATAGAAACCTGCAGTACCAAGAAGGACCTTCTCTCTGCAGAGACATGCCTAATTTGGCCAACAATCACACCAACCTGTGATAGTCCATAGAGGTACCCCAAATTAGGCTCAGGTAATATCCTAACCCTTCACCTATGTTCTTTCCTACATTACATACATAACAGTTCCTAGGGACTGACCTTTCACCTAGATACAGCACTGGAAACAGAACGCAGGATTTTCCCTGGTAAAGGCCTCATAAATTATGCATGAGGATTCTTGGAAACTCAGCAGGACTACCATCTCCTGTATAATATCTATCTTCATTCCCTAAGTCATCCTAAGTCCGAAAAGTGGCAGATCAAGGTAGAACCCCAGTGTAGAGTTTTGGGTATATAAACATCACATCTTGCTGAGACAAACAGAGGACATCTGGATTTCCCTGCCGACACACACTGACGTGAGACACTGAGGTTCCTGCATGCAGATACTCCAGCGCACGGTGGTCTAACATCCCTTACTGGGTGTCCAACTCGAGACCAAGATGGGGTGCCACAGTCTCTCACTTCAGGTAATGGGGTTGACTTTATCCTAGAGGGATTCTTGGCTTAACACCTACATACATGCTAGGTACACTAAGGTACATATAGTTAGGGTAGCATCGTAGTAGTACACATTTTATTGTCATGTATTTTATTTACCCGCCTCTGTTCATGATTCTAGCATGATGGTAGAAATCTACCATCCTTTTACTTTCTTAGTGCTTCTAATCATTTAAATCTGTAACTGTTTAATGGTTGTTTCAGCACACCCATTTTACACTAGAATAATGGCTGTTGAATAAATACTTATTGAAAAACTTCCACACTGTTTATTCTTTGTATCTCTCTGAGACTAAAGTGAGCACGAGTGACTGAGTGAAAAGTGCTACACTGTTTCCATGGTCCTGAGGGATCAGGGTTGTCATGTTCAATAGTTGCCAAAAACTATTCTCTCCTTGGTGAGAGGAGTTTCTAGTGGCACCGTGAGCTGGCTGGTACACAGGCCAACGTCCCTGGTGGGTGTGTCTAGAATCAGGCTGACACTAGGCCTGGGCTAAAAATCCATTCCGCTCGCGGAAATTGCGAAAATTTGACATTTTCGCGTTCCGCGGAGAGCGTGAAAATGTCAAAATTTCCGCAATCCGCATTTTACCTGAAATTTTTTGCTTGCTCGCGCTGTAAAATAATACATTCTCATGTGCGCCCGATCGCCTTACCTGAATCCCCGCGTTCGCCGACAAGTTTTCCCGATCCGGTCGCGTTCTCCACGAGATGTTGGATTGTTGGTAGCCATTTGCGCTGTCTCGCGACAGTTCTCGACCGCAGAAACGTCATTCGACGCGCGATCACGTCTTTCTTCTCGCGATCATGCACCTCAAGACAAGTGAAAACAAGATGGCCGTGCCCGCGAGCAACCGCATGGCTAAGTTGGCGAGCCGCGACCACGCAGAAAATACCGCGAACGGACGGGAAAAAAACGTCCGCATCTTCGCGATATTTCCGCGTGTTTGCAGAGATTTTTAACATTTTTGCGATAATTTGCGAAAGTGAATTTCGCAAATTCCGCCCACCCCTAGCTGACACCAATCCTACAGTGTATGTTGCCTGAACGCGCAGATCCTATGTAGGTTTTATAGGAACTGCATGACAAACTGAACAGAGTAGACGCACTGTGGTCGTAAGATACTATTGCTTATATTCATTTCATTGTATTCAAGGGTATCTTTCTTTCTTCTTTCATTTCTCTCTCCTCTGCACAATCTACCTTGTCCAATGCTTGCTGCTGCCACCTTGACAAGGACCTACGCGTGCTCCTCTCTCACCCCATTTGACCGACACAAACAGCTGATTAGCCGGAGCTCTGCACCCCAGAGCCACATGATATAGTCTCTGTGTGAGAAGGTGGCCTGATATATGCTGTCCACTAGTTCTAGTGGGCACCTTGTATCAGTCCAAACAACCCCTTATGGTGATAGGTTAAAGACAACCTTTATTGAAAGCTATCCTAGTGGTAGCTATGGAGAGCAGCCTTCAGGCTAAGTCTTGAAGGAATGTAAAGCAGCTTGTTTTACCAGTCTATAATCTCTTGAATGATCAAATGAAAGGACAACCACACCAGTATATATTCAAAATATATGTATTTAGGTTAAAACACACCCCTCTAGTCTTTTTATGAGACTGGAGTTCGAAGTACTTACTTTACAAGTTAGCAATCAACAGTAATAGCACAAATGCAAGTTTGGACCCTAGGGGCGTACCAAGCCATATACCAAAAAAATGGTATAAGAACCACGACTGAACTAGACACAAGGCCTAGAGCCTGTAGAATCGCTGGGACCCCAAGGAACCACCCAAGGTAGTGACACAGGGGACCCACGGGGACTGTATTGAGTGTGTAAATACAACAGCGGGTTCCCGTTAGCTTCTATGGGCAATGTCGCGGTTGGAAATTTAAAGATTAGGGACACTTAGAATCGAGTCAGGACCAAACATTTTGGACTTAAGAAGTTATAGGGCTAGCAGCCACGGGAGCACTGGAGTACTCGAGTCACCTCACCCAGGGAAGCCGGGTGCATAGGTATCTTTTGGTGTCGGGTCGCGTCGTCGATTACAATGGAAGCTGGCGAAGAACTGCTGCTGCCGTGAAGAGGAGAAGTGTCCGAAGAGATCCAAGCCTGGATCTGGGATGGAAGGAACCTGAAAGCAGAGGGGACAGAGTCTGGGTCACGAGCCAGTGACCGAGGGCAGGATGGACCAATGCCCACAGATGACGGGTGCATCAGGTGAGTTGATGGGTGTCTTGACTCTTCAGCCACGAGGTCCAGAAGGCACCGATGACAACCAGGAGCTGGATTTGAGCTGTCCTATGAAGTTTGGGGAGTGCTGCGGTGACGCCGACCAGATTGGACCCAACAGGCCTTGGCAATGGCAAGTCACTGGAATTCAGAGAAAGGACTGAAGTGCAGACCAGCGAGGTCTGAGGGACTCACCCAGCAAGGGTAAGTCGTGGAATGTCAGGAGCAACCAGGGAAGCCCAATTAGAAGAGGAGTTGCTTTTGTGGGGACCTACTAGCCAACAGGCTAGTGATCGCGAAGGAGCCTCGAGCGGTCGCACTTGAAACTGGCCCACGGGTCACTCGTGGAGTGGAGGCCAGCAATCTTCGGTGCCGGAGGTGCTCATGGCTGGGGCTAATCAGAGCCCAAAGCACAACTTTGAGGAGGACCAGGAAGATAGTGTTGCTGCAAAAGTTCACGGTGTCCAGGTGTCATGGTTCCACGTCACCCACGATAGCCAAGGGCCTCAGCTTTGCAGTGGACTCAGGGTAGCCTCGGGGAAGTCTGGAAATCCTTCTCTGGTGATGCAAAGACTTCGGCGTCCAGTGGGAGCTTCATCGATGCAGACCGGTCAATTGCTTCTTTGGTGCCTGCCAAGCAGGGGAGTCACTCCTTGACCCCAAGGGAGATTTCTTCAGTCTTCTAGTCAAAGTAGAACGTCAAAGATCCAGGATATATATTGCAGAGTTTCGTCCAGGGTAATCTAAAGTCGCAAGGACTGGGTTCCCATACTTATACTAAGTTTAGGGGTTGGACATACTCTAGGGACCCACCTATGGGAGGGTTTGGAAAGAGGGGTGGTTACACCAATTTCCTTTGTCCAGTTTCACACCAGAGCAGGGGCAGGTAGCCCCTGCAACCGGTTTGAACTGGACTATGCACAGGGACACCAAGTGTGCCCCCAGTGCAGGACTTCAAAGCACCAGAGAGTGCTCCCGCCCAGCCCCAATTCACATCTGCCTGTCTGGGGAGGTGGTTACACCTCCCTGGGACAGAAAACCTATTGTTCAGGCCTCCCCTGTCAGAGTTTCGGTCAGCAGCAGGAGGTCAGACCCATGTCTGTGGCAGAGGCATCCATTTTGTGATGCCAGGGCTCTAGAAAGTCGTACCATGTTAGACCAGTGTGAACATGTCTCTCCCTCTAGAAGGGTGGAATGCTACCCTGCCGCCAGAACTGGTGGGGGTGGGGGGGTAGTATTCCAAAGTGTTTGACACCAAACACGACATGTTTCCGTGCAGCCATCCCAAAGTTCGCATTTATCGCGAGGTTATAATGCACTTAAGAGTATATGGTCAGGCTGCACCACAAACAGCATCAGAGGAATTACTCCGAATGCCTCAGAGCCAAGCACTCTGCCTTCAGGATTGTTAAGGCCTGCCATAGGAGTGACTTTTAGGTTTTATATGTGTTTGCAATGGTAGTGATATAGGTAGCCTATACCACAGTAAGGGGTGCAAGCACACCCTTACCCAGGCTGCAGTAGCAGACCTGTGGTGCCATTTTGGAGTGCTTCCCAAGGGTGGCATAATACATGCTTCAGCCCCTGGTAGGCCTCTGAGGTACCTATGCCCTAGGTACATAGTATGCCATATACTAGGGGCTTATAAGGCAATCCAGAATCCAATTAGATATGTACCTAATGTACATTGAAACCATTTGAGAGAGGAAGCAGCTAGGCTGTGGTCCTGATTAGCAGGGCCACAGCCAGACTAAGGTCGAAAAACAGTGAAACACCAGCAAAAAGTGGGGGTACCCATGCAAAGCAGATCCTACTCTCCTACACTCTGCATATGTTAAGCCTCAATATCCGAGCCCAGTAAAGTACGGAGTGATTCTGTCTCTCCTGCAGCGATCAGGTGTGATGTCTTCAAGCTCTAGGAGACACACCTACTGGCTAAGGACACATACAGCATGCGCTCATGATGGTTCCCACAGCAGTTTTGGTCATCTGGCACAACCAAAAAGAATGGGGTAGCCATTCTGCTCGCCCAGACATTCCATGGGATGGTCATCTCCACATTAATGCAAACTAAAAGCAGAGCGCTAGGTATTAGGATTCAATGAGGGTCCATACATTTCATGGTGGCCACCTTATACACCCCAAATGAAAATCAGGACATTTCCTCATCAATATACTAGAACGAGTCCTAGCTTACCCCGATCAGCACATAGTGATAGGACGCAAGTTCAACCTAGTCTTGACTCAAACCTTACCGATCGAGCCAGCACACTTCACAGGCAGGGGCCTTTTCACTTTACGGGCTGCAATGGCTAGCAGACAGCTCACTTAATGACATCTGGTAACACATGCACCCCACTACCAGAGACTACACCTTAAATCTGGTAGCCCACAAATCCTATGCTCGTATTGACCACTTCCTTACAACGGCTGCCCTGGTGGCCTGTATGGGTGAAGTTACTATTGAGCCTCACTCCCTGTCCGTTCATTCCCCAATCACACTAACGCTGAACCTCGGTGCCCTTCACTACAGCACATCTTGCTGTTGCCTGCGGGACACCATGCTTTACTCCAAACAAATGGTAAAGGTTATACGCAAGAGCCTTAAATACTATCTTAGCATTAATGTTTGCAAGGAGACTCGTCTTGCTTTTGTCTGGGAGCCGTTGAAATGAGTAGTCTGAGGAGAATAAAACCTATCTCAGGGGAGAGAATAAGCTGCACGGCAAAAAGAGACAACAGATATATATGTCAGTGGCAGAACTTGAGTCAATCCATCAGCGCACAGGTGCCCCCCGGGTGTGGAGGGAGCTAGAAAAGCAGTGCCTGGACCTCGATCGGGCAGAATTCACCCTGTTGTGTCTCTGACACAAATGTTTTATTAGTGGCAATTGCTCACGCTGTATGCTAGCTCACAGATAGCATCACAAAGAAATCACTGGGTTGGTCGGAACTATCCGGACCCCCCCCCCTGGACGGAAGTGTGTTCAGATCCCAAGATAGCAGAGGCCTTCTAGGCCATGTACAATAAACTCTATGCGGGAGAGGACTCTCCCTCTGGTGACATGAACTCTTATGTTTAGGATGTTCAGCTAGCACAGATCTCACCTGAGGAAGGCTCCCAGCTGGATCGCACCATCCAAATTGACGAGGTTATTTCTGCAATGGCGCGACTTAAACTGTTCAAAGCTCCGGGCCCCGATGATTTCTCCCCATTGTTCTATAAGAAGTTCTGTCAGAACATAGCACCCTTGCTGGCCCAGCTGTTTAACTAGGTCTTTATGGATGGGACGCCTGCCTGACTCGATGTCCGAGGCATCCATATCGATAATCCTAAATCCTCACAAGGATCTCAGGGACTACGGATCATACCGCCGCATCTAGTTGCTCAATACGAACATGAAAATATTCATGAGCATTCTGGCTGCGCCCCTCAATCCCCTTCTGACGGGCCTGGTGGAACCAGACCAAGCCAGATTTATCCCATTGAGGCAATGTGGCAGCAACAAGAAATGCCTCATACACCTCATGGATCTTATCCACTGATCCCGGAAAGAGGCACTTCTACTATTGATCGATGCAGAAAAATGCGTTTGACAGGGTCCACTGGCTGTTCCTATTCGGAATGCTCCGCCGGTTTGGATTTGAGGACAGGTTTATAAAGTGGACGCAATGCATTTACAACGCTTCCAGAGAGACATCAGGGTCAACGGTTTATCCTCCAAGCCCTTTCCCACATGCTGGGTACGGGACAGGGCTGTCCCCTTTCCCCATTCCTCTTTGTGCTCTATATGGAGCCGATGGCACAAAGAATACAAAACAACCCACTGATCAAGGGGATCTGGCTCTGACAGACACACACGATCAGCATGCATGCAGACGATGTTGTCCTGTCCCTGACCAATCCAATGCCCTCGCTTAGCACATGAACCTGCATCGTCGCTAAAACTTCTACATTCCTAAACATATTACTTTTAGCGACAATTCCGGGTTCAAGGTCAACCTATCGAAGTCTCGATCTTGAACCTCTCTGTCTCCCCATCCCTAACCACAGCATTCCATATGCAATGCCCCTTCATGTGGGCTGTGGATGTTATCCCATACTTGGGTATCCTTCTGGCACATACACTGGGAGGGGTACACATGGAACCGGGCCCTTCACCTCCTCATTTTCGAACTCGTCACCAGCGGGTTCCTCCTCCATGCATCTAATACATTCTATGCAACTGCCCCTTGCCCCTCCCCGAAAGATGTTTTGGGGACTTCAAGAAGCTTGGGATCTTTTTAGGCCAATGCAGGCTGCATTTCATGTGCAAATCGGCTGTGTTTCCTGCTGACCAGGCTAAGACGGCCTTTGTTATGTCCTATTTGGGTGGGAATGCGGCTAGCTGCTCCATTTCCCTGATAGAGAGAGACGATCCTGTCCTGTATAACCTTTCAGATTTCTGCATTGAAATGCACAAATTGTTGGATAGAAAAGCACACCAACTAACCCTAAACAGGGAGTTCATCACCCTCAAACAGGGTAACCAAGACCTGCTTACTTCTATTACGACTCCTAGTTCACACTAAATGGCCGGTGGAAAAAAGAGCATCCATGTTCCACCAAGGGCTGAAAGGAGAAATGAAAGACCTACTGGCACAAGTTGTGCATATGCCTGAGACTTGCGAGGAACTAATAGACCTCACGGTTCAGTTGGATCATAAAATCCAAGAGAGGAAAGGAGACAAATACCGAACAGAAGCTAGGATTTACGTACCTCGCCCAAAGCCAGTTCATGAAGAACATCCTCATGCCGTCAATGGAACAGAACCTATGCAAATCAGTGGAATATGAGGACCCCTAAGCCAAGAGGAAAGGGAGAAATGAAGAAAACAGATACTGTGCATGTACTGTGGGAAACCAGCACATTTCATCAAGGAATGTAAAACCCAATCCAAGTTCATGTACAGGGCAAACCCCGGAGCCAAGAATCTAATGGTAGTAGACTACGCCACAGAGAATCACAGAAACTGACGTACCCAAACAAGACTGAGACCCATTGTTTGAGGCCCATGAAGGAAGTGGTCTTGTCAGCAGTGGCTAATACAGTACAAACTGCTGTGGCTCATATTAACTTGTGCGTCTCACTGGAACTGCCCAATAGGGAACCTATTGTGGTCCATGCATTATTGGATTCAGGAGCGACTACGCAAACAAATGATGGACGGAATGCTGAATGAATCATACATTCACCCCCAGTCAAGAGAGCTGGGTTAAATCCATCGTTCTTTTGCTCACCATGTCACCCCAGTTCAGACCCACCCATATGCAAATTAGTCTTGACCCTGTGCCTCATGGGAACAGTCCAGACCGAACTGCCAAGCCAGGTCCTCCCTGGACCGGAAACAAGCATCCTGGGACCGGTTTCTGGGTATTACCGTTCATCAGCCAGGCTAGCTTGATTCCAGTGGCACAATGAGCAAGGTACCCACGTTTGGGTATACCCATCCCACTTAGGGTGAAAAGTGCTATGCAAACAAATGATGGACGCAATGCTGAATAAAGCATATATTCACCCCCAGTCAAGAGACCTGGGATAAATCCATTGTTCTTTTGCTCAGCATGCCTCCCCAGTTCAGACCCAGCCATATGCAAATCAGTCATGACCCTGTGCCTCATGGGAACAGTACAGACCGAACTACCAAGCCAGGTCCTCTCTGGACCGGGAACAAGCATCCTGGGACCAGTTTCTGGGTATTACCCTTCATCAGATGCCCATTTCATCGATCAGCAGTACGCTCAGGAATTAGGTGTCCCCTGTATCCAAAAGAAAACACCTGAACCGGTGAAGGCGGTGGATGGTACAGTGTCAACATCAGGTCCAGTACGCTTCCATACACAATTGATTCTGATGCAAGTAGGCTTACACCTTTTTGAGTATATCCAGGTCGACCTTATTCATGCACCTTACTTCAAACTTATTTTTGGAATGCCTTGGCTAACGCATCATGATTCCTTGGTACAATTGGCAGCACATACCGTCTCCATGAAATCCGCGTTCTGTAAAGAACACCGCACAAAAGACAAGGTACAAAATGCTGAAGTTGTTGTAAATCCTGCCGGCCTGCTCGCCATGGGATGCAGTAACAAAGTCTTGTGTTGTGTCTCCACATTGCCTGAGGAATGTAAGCAGTTCCACTCCGTCTTTAGATGGCAGGAAGCACGTAAGTTGCCCTCTCATAGAGACTACGAATGTGTGATCAATCTGGAGCCATGAGCCTTCATTCCATGCAGTTGTGTATATGCACTAATGGAGGCTGAGACCACATATCTTCAGCGTTATCTTGATGAGTTGCTGTCCTCCGGATTCATACGCCCTTCTTCCTCCCCTGCCTCTTCTCGCTCTTCTTCATACCAAAGAAGGAGGGTGGCTTAAGGGCTTGCATAGACTATAGAGCCATTAATGAAGTGACCATAAAAAACAGGTACCCACTGCCTTTGATACCTGTTTTGTTGGACCAACTAAAAAGAGTCAAGGTGTTCACAAAACTGGACTTAAGGGGAGCATACCATCTAGTGCGGCATGGGGACAAATGGAAAACAGCTTTCAGGATGAAGTTTGGGTTGTATGAAAACCAGGTTATGCCATTCGGGCTGTGCAACACACCCGCCACCTTCCAGTACTTCATGGATGAAGTATTACGAGGCCTGTTGGACGTGTCCTGTATCGTCTATATCGACGATATTCTGATTTATTCAGCATCCACAGAAGAACATGTCCTACATGTGACCGCAGTGCTGGAACGATTTGTTAAGTCTTCACTCACCTGAAATCCCGGTTATTCCACTTGAGAGATGTGAGGATTATTCTCTATGCCCCCAGAAACCTATGCCGGCCTAAACTGCACCTTATTAATCAGTTTGGCTAGGATAGATCTCCAGGGGAAGGGGTAAAATGGTATAAAATAATAAAGAAACAAAGAAACACTCCAGCGTAGCTGCTTGAGTAGATGTGCTTCTTCCTCAGCTTAGATTTCTGCTGTGTATTGCGGAAGAGGTTAATCTTCGGTTGTCTGATGGCTACAAAGATCATAAACAGTTATTAAATATTGCTAATTAGCTTCTAAGCTCTCTCACTCTATTATTCATACAGTTATTATAGCAATACCTTATTATACAATGATACTTCTTAAATAACTCAACTTTTCTTGTTCACTGAAGAGCAACTGGGAAGTGTTGCTTCTTAATTATGCTGTGAGGAAATAAAGGTAATTAAAACTCTTGTACTTTTTTCACTCAAATAACACTAATAAGTCTTTTTGTCAAACAAACTTACTAATTGTCTTTTTCAAAACAAATCCTATAATATTGTCCATACTAGTCTGTTAAAATAATGTTCACTCGAATGCTTTTAAACAAGTCTTTTCTCACATAATCACCGTTATGTAATTTCCTTGTGTCTTTCAGATTCGTCTCTGGGTTCAAAGAATTCAGTTCAGGAGTAAATGAAGATAAGTAAACCTTTCTCTTGTTCTTTTTGTGCGCGCTTAATATTGTCAAAGGTTAAAATAACTGGAATGATCTTACTTGTCTTTTTCTGTCCTTTTCTTTTGTTTCAGGTCGGAAGATTTTGAGGACCGGGGCCAAAGCATCTTTCAAATCATCTTTCAACCCCCTATAAAATAAGGAAGTTTGTTTTTCTTCTGGCCATTGAGTCTCGGTCAATAGTCTATTGAAGGTAGTTACATATGTCAACAAATCGTTTCCACCTTGCTTCAGATTTAATAATTCATTATCACTTGCTTGAATATAGGTGCGTTTTGCAAATAATGTAATCATAGTTAACTTAAATAAGGGCCAAGTATACTAAATAGGGTAATTTCTATCAATGTAAGGAATGGACTAATTAGTCGCTGTGTCCCCCAAATAGGAAAGCACAAAGGCCACTTTAGTTGCATCAGTAGGAAAAGCTTGAGGTTTACAAATGAAATGTAGGTGTCATTGACTAATAAAAATATTAACTTTGTCACTATCTCCGAAGAAGCGTTCTGGTGCAGATAAAGCCACAACATTAGGAACTGCAACAGTGACTTGCATGGGAGGGGAATTTGTATCAGACGCCATAAAGGTATTAGAAGTCTTTGAATGAGTTCCAGTTTCAAGAGAATACTTAAAAGTTTTGGGGAATGAAGTATCCCACAAAGATTCTCTTGGTTTGTAACGAACAACTTCCTGACGCAATTCAAAATGTTCCTGTTTTAATTTCTCCATTTCAATCTGCATATTCTGTAACATTGTAGTTACTGAGTTATTACTCTCAGAGTCTTCAACAACGGCTTGAGCCATATCTCGACCATCAATGTGATCTTTACTTTGATTCATATCTCTCAAGAAGAAACTTATTGTTGTGAAGGCTTGCATTTCTGTTAAGTCTTCACTCACCTGAAAACCAGGTTATTCCACTTGAGAGATGTGAGGATTATTCTCTATGCCCCAAAAAACCTTTGCCAGCCTAAACTGCACCTTATTAATCAGTTTGGCTAGGATAGATCTCCAGGGGAAGGGGGAAAATGGGATAAAATAATAAAGAAACAAAGAAATACTCGAGCGTAGCAGCTTGAGTAGATGTACTTCTTCCTCAGCTTAGATTTCTGCTGTGTATTGCGGAAGAGGTTAATCTTCGGTTGTCTGATGGCTACAAAGATCATAAACAGTCATTATTAAATATTGCTAATTAGCTTCTAAACTCTCTCACTCCATTATTCATACAGTTATTATAACAATACCTTATTATACAATGATACTTCTTAAATAAATCGACTTTTCTTGTTCACTGAAGAGCAACTGGGAAGTGTTGCTTCTTAATTATGCTGTGAGGAAATAAAGGTCATTAAAACTCTTGTACTTGTTTCACTCAAATAACACTAATAAGTCTTTTTGTCAAACAAACTTACTAATTGTCTTTTTCAAAAGAAATCCTATAATATTGTCCGTACTAGATGGTTAAAATAATGTTAACTCGAATGCTTTTAAACAAGTCTTTTCTTGCGTAATCACCGTTATGTAATTTCCTTGTGTCTTTCAGATTCGTCTCTGGGTTCAAAGAATTCAGTTCAGGAGTAAATGAAGATAAGTAAACCTTTCTCTTGTTCTTTTTGTGCGTGCTTAATATTGTCAAAGGTTAAAATAACTGGAATGATCTTACTTGTCTTTTTCTGTCCTTTTCTTTTGTTTCAGGTCGGAAGATTTTGAAGACCGGGGCCAAAGCATCTTTCAAATCATCTTTCAACCCCCTATAAAATAAGGAAGTTCGTTTTTCTTCTGGCCATTGAGTCTCGGTCAATAGTCTATTGAAGGTAGTTACATATGTCAACAAATCGTTTCCACCTTGCTTCAGATTTAATAATTCATTATCACTTGTTTGAATATAGGTGCGTTTTGCAAATAATGTAATCATAGTTAACTTAAATAAGGGCCAAGTATACAAAATAGGGTAATTTCTATCAATGTAAGGAATGGACTAATTAGTCGCTGTGTCCCCCAAATAGGAAAGCACAAAGGCCACTTTAGTTGCATCAGTAGGAAAAGCTTGAGGTTTACAAATGAAATGTAGGTGGCATTGACTAATAAAAATATTAACTTTGTCACTATCTCCGAAGAAACGTTCTGGTGCAGATAAAGGCACAACATTAGGAACTGCAACAGTGACTTGCATGGGAGGGGAATTCGTATCAGACGCCATAAAGGTATTAGAAGTCTTTGAATGAGTTCCAGTTTCAAGAGAATACTTAAAAGTTTTGGGGAATGAAGTATCCCACAAAGATTCTCTTGGTTTGTAACGAACAACTTCCTGACGCAATTCAAAATGTTCCTGTTTTAATTTCTCCATTTCAATCTGCATATTCTGTAACATTGTAGTTACTGAGTTATTACTCTCAGAGTCTTCAACAACGGCTTGAGCCATATCTCGACCATCAATGTGATCTTTACTTTGATTCATATCTCTCAAGAAGAAACTTATTGTTGTGAAGGCTTGCATTTCCGTTAAGTCTTCACTCACCTGAAAACCAGGTTATTCCACTTGAGAGATGTGAGGATTATTCTCTATGCCCCAAAAAACCTTTGCCAGCCTAAACTGCACCTTATTAATCAGTTTGGCTAGGATAGATCTCCAGGGGAAGGGGGAAAATGGGATAAAATAATAAAGAAACAAAGAAATACTCGAGCGTAGCAGCTTGAGTAGATGTACTTCTTCCTCAGCTTAGATTTCTGCTGTGTATTGCTGAAGAGGTTAATCTTCGGTTGTCTGATGGCTACAAAGATCATAAACAGTCATTATTAAATATTGCTAATTAGCTTCTAAACTCTCTCACTCTATTATTCATACAGTTATTATAACAATACCTTATTATACAATGATACTTCTTAAATAAATCGACTTTTCTTGTTTACTGAAGAGCAACTGGGAAGTGTTGCTTCTTAATTATGCTGTGAGGAAATAAAGGTCATTAAAACTCTTGTACTTGTTTCACTCAAATAACACTAATAAGTCTTTTTGTCAAACAAACTTACTAATTGTCTTTTTCAAAAGAAATCCTATAATATTGTCCGTACTAGATGGTTAAAATAATGTTAACTCGAATGCTTTTAAACAAGTCTTTTCTTGCGTAATCACCGTTATGTAATTTCCTTGTGTCTTTCAGATTCGTCTCTGGGTTCAAAGAATTCAGTTCAGGAGTAAATGAAGATAAGTAAACCTTTCTCTTGTTCTTTTTGTGCATGCCTAATATTGTCAAAGATTAAAATAACTTGTCTTTTTCTGTCCTTTTCCTCTGTTTCAGGTCAGAAGATTTTGAGGATCGGGCTGGAGCGAAGACGGAAGCTGCAGGGTGTTTGTGGTTGCCTGGGAAACCGAAGGAGAATCCGGAACTTGCAAGGTTCAGAACGAAGCTGTACAGGAAGCTGCGGCGTTGCTGTCAGGAACTTGGAGGCTTCAGAAGATGGGTCGAGCTGGAAATACAACATTTTCCAGCTATCGCGACAAGAATTTTAGATTCTATTAAGGACACGGAGGCGAGGATTATGCTGTCTCCATTTCTTTACTGAACTCAGCAGCCAATGAAAATGAAACTACACAAGCAAAAAACATCACATCCCATGAGGCTTTGAACCACGCCTCCACATAACAGCCAATGGCAACATATCAAAGTATACAAAGCAGAGAGACACTTTCTTGGCCTCCTCTTTCTTTGCGAAAACCAGTCCATAAGTCCGAACGAACATCACACCAGTTCGACTCTCAACGGAGAGATAAACACTTCCTTTAGAATTCTCAATGGAGAATATAGTCACCCAATCCTGCCATCAACCTCTTCTGACGAGGGGAGATCCAGCTCCAGTGAGAGTAATACGCCAGTTCTTGATAGATTCAATTCTCAGTCCTGAGGTCAAGCTCCTCACATCCGGGGAGAACCAGCTTCAGCCTGAGCGTTGCTTCAGTTCTTGTTAGAGTCATTTCCTGAAAGTAAAAACAAGTTTGAAAACAAGGAACCCACAAACATGATTCCTTAGGGTGGGCAATAAATTGTTATGAATATCACTATAAAACAACATGGTAGTTGATACAACTATCCCAACGGGTGGGATAATCCTCGCCTCCATGTCCTTAATAGAATCTAAAATTCTTGTTGCGATAGCTGGAAAATGTTGTATTGTATGTCAGGACCGGAGGCTTCTGATTATGCTGGTTCAAAGCTCGTCGATAACAACAGAAGAAACATGTGATATAGGCTTGTAATAAAACATTTTGACCATAGAATCCGTAGACCAATCAGCCGCTCTCAGGATATCCTCTAACCGAGAGCCCAACATGTACTCTTTAGAGGCCATAGCTCCTCTAGTGGAATGAGCACCATATACAGAGACATCAATGTCCGCTTCAGACATCACCCACCTAACCCACCTGGCCAAGGTGACAGCTGATACTGGCCTATAAGGTTTTTGAATAGCAATTAACAACTGCCCCAAAGGCTCAGACCTGTGGGCAAGTGTGCGTTCCTCATAAGTTTTCAGGCAATGCAAAACACATAACTTATTACCGAACGTGACATTGTCTTTGTCCGCCTCGTGATGATAAAAGAGACGCCCTGTGGAGAAAACATTCTGCCCGCCAGATCCAGAGCCCGAACATCCGAGCCTCAGCGGCAGGAAATCAGACATAACAGCATAGTGAGTTTGGCCGATAATTGTTTTAAGGAAAGTTCTGAATTTTCCGGCCAAGACTCCAATAGAGAGAGTACCTTAGAAACGTCCCATAAGGTCGAATACCTGGGTCGAGGAGAATTGGCTACTCTAACCCCTTTAAGTAGCTTGCACACCAGGGGGTGCATCCCCACCGGCTTACCATCGATAGAGTCATGACCTGCCGAGATAGCTGATCTGAAGTTATTAACTGACCTGTAAGCCAGCCCTGATTCTGCACACTCCGAAAGGAAATTCAAAATCTCAGTCACATCTGATCCCACGGGATCCACCTGCCGTTGAAGGCACCAACCCAACCATCGCTTCCAGGAAGCTGAATATCGTTTTCGGGTGGACGGAGCCGAAGCTTGTCGTATAAAGCCGGCAGCTGCCTGTGAAAGGCCTTCAATGCTCTCGTGTCTCCTGAGAGCGTCCACAACATGAGAGGTAGTTGGTTCTGCAGGACTAACGGGTGGCAAGCTCCCACTGGGTCCTGGAGAATCGTCGGGAAGGTCGGGAGCTGAAAGGGAAGGTCCACAGACAATTGCAATAGTGTGGGAAACCACGACTGAGTCTTCCACAAGGGTGTCACCAACACTACTGAAGCTGTCTGACGGTGGACAAAAGCCGCCACTCTCGGGATCAAGGCAAAGGGAGGGAAGGCATAATTCCTCTGTGGGCCCTAATGCTGCAGGAGCGCGTCCGTTCCCATCGCCATTGGGTCCGGTCTCCAACTGAAGAACAGGGGAAAATGAGCGTTGAGGCGAGAGGCAAAAAGGTCTATCCTCCAAGGGCCTCGCATACTCATGATCTCCGCAAACAGAGTGGGGGGAAGCTTCCAATCGCTGTAATCCCTCAAGAATCTGGAGTTCCAATCCGCTACCTGGTTGAGTTTGCCCGGGAGGTATTCCGTAACGACCGTAATCTTGTGGTTTAGTTAGAAGTGCCAAAACTCCTTCACAATGTTGACCAACATCCGGGACCTCGTCCCCCCTAACCGATTGATATATCTCACCGCCGACACATTGTGCATCCGGAGGAGGATGCAACAATTGCTCTTCAGGGGAGATATTGATCAAATCGCAAACGAGCCCGCTAACAACTCGAGGCAGTTGATGTGCAACCTTAATTCGTCGGCAGACCAGCGTCCGCCTGTGGCAAAGTCGCCACATCGAGCGCCCCAGCCCCAGCGACTGGCGTCGGATTCGATAATTACGTCCGGAGACGCGCCGAAAATCGCCCTTCCATTCCAGGCTGACATGTGCTCCAGCCACCACAAAAGTAGGCCTGGGCCAAAATTCCGTTCCGTTCGTGGAAATTGCGATAATTTGGCATTTTCGCGTTCCACGGAAAGCGCGAAAATGTCAAAATTTCCGCATTCCGCAGCTTAGCGATAATTTGTTTCTTGCTCGAGCTGTAAAATAATACATTCTCCCGTGCGCACGATCGCCTTACCTGAATCCCCGCGTTCGCCGACACGTTTTTTCCGATCCGGTCGCGTTCTCCACAAGATGTTGGATTATTGGTAGCCATTTGCGCTGTCCCGCAGTAATGCCATGCGTCGCGCGATCACGTCTTTCTTCTCGCGATCATGCACCGCTACACAAGTGAAAACAAGATGGCCGCGCCCGCAAGCAACCGCATGGGTAAGTTGGCGAGCCGCGACCACGCAGAAAATACCGCGAACGGGCGGGAAAAGAACTTCTGCATCTTCGCGATATTTCCGCGTGTTTGCGGAGATTTTTAACATTTTCAAGATAATTTGTAAAAGTGAATTTCGCAAATTCCGCCCACCCCTACACAAAAGCTCCTCTCGAGCGTCTGGAGATAAAGGAATGAGGTGGTCGTATTGAAACTTCTTCTGGATGTAATGAATTTCGAGCCGTTGAAGGGCTCGGTAGTGTAGGGGGCCCGGGAAGATGGCCTGAATGGAGGAGGCCAGTAGGCACACGATCCTCTCCAATACCCTCAAGGAAATCATCTGTTTGGACAAGGTGGATTTGATTTCTCATTTTATAGACCTGATCTTGGGGAGAGGGAGGAGAAGCTGGGCAGAGACTGAATTTATTTGGAAACCCAAGAATTCTATCTGTTGGTTCGGAACCATCATTGACTTCTTGGCATTGATGACGAACCCCAGATCCTTTAACAAGGTCATCGTCCACTCCAAGTAGGTGAGCAGAAGGTTCCGGTCTTGAGCCAGGAGCAACATGTCGTCGAGATAGACAATCATGCGCACCCCCATTTCCCGAAGACGGGAAACCACCGGTTTCAAGAGTTTTGTGAAAACCCACGGGGCTGACGATAGGCCAAAGGGAAGGGTCTGATACCGGTACCATTGTCCCTTCCATTGAAATTGGAGGAATTTCTGATGAGCAGGACAAATTGGTACCGTGAGTAGGCATCTTTCAAGTCCAACCGGACCATCCAGTCTTTTTCCAGCAGGAGATCTCGTAGAAGATGGATGCCCTCCATCTTGAAGTGCCTGTAGACAACAAAGGGATTGAAATCTCTGAGGTTCAACACAAGTCTCTGACCTCCTCCTTTCTTTTGCACCAAGAAGACGTTGCTGCAAAACCCTCCGGGAACGAAGGGTCCTACGGCAATAGCCTGTTTGGCCAAAAGCTCTTGAAGTTCAGAGTCTATAAAATTCTGTTTGAGGAGGGAAAAAAGGAGAGGTCGAGGAGGAATAATTTGACATGGAGGCTGCAGTAGCTCTATCTGATAGCCCTGCACTGTCTGCAAGATCCAAACATCTGTGGTGAGATGAGCCCAATTTACAACGAAATGCAATAACCTGCCCCCCAGGGGAATCACAGGGCACTTAAAATGTAAATTTGATACTTGTATAGCGCACTACTCACCTGCAAGGTTCTCAAGGCGCTTGTACAAATACCACTGTGGAACCCATCCTGGCTTTCCCTGTGAGGCATCCACTCCTGGGCACCCCCAAGGTGGAGGCCAGGCATCCTTAGCGTTGTGGGGGCCATTGTGGAGATTAAGCAAGCTATTGCCCAGAGTTGCAGAGTGGGACTCCATGATTGGAATAGGCACCCAGGCGAGAATTATCAGGTCCGTGGAATTTTTGAGCCCAAGACCCGCCGAGGCGGGGAATTGAACCCTGGTCCCGGGCTAGACCTCTGCATCAGGGTCTGCCGCTCTAATCATTGAGCCACACTTCTCCACATAGGACTTACCAGAAGACTGGGACTCATAGTTTTTGTAGCCTCGGTTGACACCTCGGTTGAAACGGCCCCTGTATCCACGCGATCTGGAAGGGTAGAAGCCAGCCTGCTCTCGTTCTTGAGTATAGCCCCTGCGTCTGGGCGCGAAACCTCTTTGAGGACTGGGGTTGGAGTAGCGGCCGGTCGAGCGTCCTCTGCCACGCCCGGCCCTATCAGAGACCTGATGAAACACCTTCTTCAAGGGGGATTGTGACTTGTCGAGTGAGGCAAAAGTGTTAAAAAATTTGGCAATGTTCTTTACGAACTTGTCACCAAAGAGCTGACTGTCAGGCCTCCGGAGGACAAAGAGGCGATAATGGGGGCAACATTGGGGTCTTTCTGCCGCCCACGAGTGAATCGATGGTCAAAGAACAATTCATGGACAGAATTAAATAGAAAGAGGAATTCCAAGATGGCGGCCGCGCTGGAAGCATAGCGGCAGTCTAGTCTTTCTCCCCACAGGTGTTCCGAGGTTAGGTGAGGCGCGCGCTCCAAGAGGAATGCGCACTTCACTGAGGTAATTCAGAGAGAGAGCAGTTCGAAGTCAGAGTTCCTGAGTAAAAATAGAGAGAGCACCAGAAGAGTTAGTTAATAGCGTCAGAGCAACTAAATAGTAATTCAAGTCAGAACCCTACACGATTCCGAGAGTATTACGGAAGAGAATTCCGATGTTTCACAGAGACAGAAAAGACGAAGAATTCACTCTTACCTTCATGGGATTATTCGAAGCATCTTCGGGATCCTCGAGCAGATAGTCGGAGGTCTTTGGCGCATCCTGTGACAGAACAAGAAGACCGAAGCTAAGTACTTGAGAGGGGCATGGGAGTCAGAATGTAAAGTTTATGACAGAAGAGAATGTAGAGACGACGTACCTGATTATCCAAGTCATCAGTAAGACGCCCTGAGGAAATAAACAGACGTATAAATATCGAGAGTAGAAATAAACAATATAATAAATATACTCACCTCAGTTCTCCTGAACTAGGAAACTAGAGAGAAGGAAAAGCAAGAGATATGCAAGTTTCAGCACTAGAACAGTATAGAGTAAGAATGACACTACAAGAAGAATACATGGAAGAAGAGGACAGCTAGAAATAACCACTCTAGAAGTAAGCCCAAAATAATAAATTTCTAGTTAAAATAATATTCAAAAGGAGAAAAAGATAATGAGAAAGAATTAATAGAAGGTTGTTTTGTAGAGAAAAGAGTGGGAAGGAAGCATCCAGAATCGCAGAAAAAGAATGGAAAGAAATTACATTACACAACAAGACAGACATACAGAAGAGGGGCACAGAGCTTGAAACCCAGGGTAGGTGAAAACACGAAGAGAGAGAGAGAGAGAGAGAGTTTAGAAGCAGAAGGGAGCAAGGAAGTCATTGTGTCGTCTTCTTGTTTAAGGTTCTCACTAACAAGAGCTGACAACAACATAAGAAGAAGCGGAGAAGAATAGTGAAGAGCCGGAGTTTCAGGACCAGTCTCTTCTTGGTTTATTATTTTATCCACTTCCCCCTTCCCCCTGCAGGAGAGTGCGGAGTCCGGGTGAATATTACTGGAACTCTGGTTGCCTTGTAGCGGGAGGTGGGAACTAGCATCTCTGTTCCTGTGCAAGCACTTCAGGCCAACGTTTTCTTGACCATGACACTGACCCTCCGCTAGCGGCCCCGGTTCCGCCGTGGCCAATTCCACCAATTGTGGATCAATCCTCAAGAGGACCGACTTGCGAAGCTCAGAGGCCAAGGCGCAGTAGGCATTACCCAGCATGCAAATTGCTTGTTGCGCCCATCCAGCCAAAACCTCGGGGTGAATGGCCGCCCCTGTCTGCTGCGCCTGTAGGGCTAACTCTAGAATTTTTGCTAAGGGGCCCGCAAGGTCAAGAACCTTATCTTGACACGCCCAAAGGGCACGATCGATCCCTTTCTTTGGATCCTTCTTGTATTTTTAAAGGAAAGTGGACATGGAGGAATCTATGTTAGGGGTAATAGCAACCTTATGGGGTAAATCAGGACGTGGGCATTCCGATTTTAGGCGGGCCCTCACCTCCTTATCAAAACTCTTCCGTAAGTGAGTCTGCATGTATTCAGCCACCGCCGTGGGTGGAACCCAGTCTGCGGAGTGAGGATGGACAATATCAGAGGGATCAAACAAGAAAGGGGAGGGTTGGACGGGAGAGGAAGAGTGCTTGCGCTTCTTCGCGCATTTACGAGGCTTGGACTCCAGAGAGGAATCTGTGTCAGTGTCAGGACCAGTAGTGGTGTCCAGCACGGGAGTAGGAGAGGGAGGAATAGGTGGGGGAGCTGGGGCGCCCTTGTGGGCCTGTTCATTAGACTTATAGAGTTTAGAGCAAGTGTGCATGCGGCCAGGGAATACCGAGGGGCTCGGGGGAAGGGAGGGGTATCGGAACCAGACCAGTGCCAGGAGGAGCAGGACTCGGGGCAACCAGACGATCTAATTTCTGAGCAATCGGCAATAAGGCGGAGGAGAGTGCCTTTTCTAGTTTAGCACCCAATTTCCTATCAATTATGTCCTCCATTGAATCGTCATAATAATATTCATCATCCCCCTGATCCTTACACGCAGCCACCTCCTCCTGGTAGAACTCGCAGTCTGCCATGCTTTGGGTGAATAAGCGCTTATTCAATCACAAGATCCCCAGTGGGAAGCAAAAATTATTATCAACCCCACCTTCCACAAGTTAGGGTGTCAGTTGGGAGCAATGCCGGGGCAAAAAGAGCCAAAGAGTACTGAAAAACCCACACAGGGGTATCAACAAAAAGGAACCTGATCAACCCAGGACTAATGGGGAAGGGAGTACTCCCACCTGCCTGAGCAGAACTTCCCAAAAATTATGTCCT
The DNA here is from genome assembly GCF_964204655.1 of Triturus cristatus. Classification (NCBI taxonomy): domain Eukaryota; kingdom Metazoa; phylum Chordata; class Amphibia; order Caudata; family Salamandridae; genus Triturus; species Triturus cristatus. Next base: position 684,317,924 of record NC_140582.1, on the reverse strand, counting down.
CCAGGACTTGTAGGATAAGGTGATTGTCCTTGTAAAGGTAAAGAACCACAAGCGCTGCCTTAATTTTGCCTAATTGGCCCGTACTCGGCTCTGATTGCTTGCTGCATCTCTCCCCTATTCAGCCCGGGGCAGGGCGTCGGTCCGGCAGTTAATTAAGGGACCTGCGAGCGCACCCGCGCGCGCACCCTACCGAGGCACACGCAGGAAGCCGATCTGGCCCCAGCGTGCGTCTTGCTCCCTGAGAGGGGGGGGGGGGCAAATCCCTCTGATCGCGGACCGCGATCGGGAAAGGCAGCGGTGCTGTGAAAAATAAAATGGGGCAATGCGGGAGAACGATTTACAGCGCAACACGCGCTGGAAGGGGAAAAAGGAAATCTCCGGTAAGCGCTAATCGCACCTGATACTATGGCGGGCGGCTAGACAGACCGATAGGCATAGCGCATGGACAAAAACAAACAGCAATAGCACCTTAGATACATCGGCAATGGAAAAATAATAAACCAGCAAAAGCTCAATAACGTTAAGGGTCGAAATGAAGTATACAAAGTAGAGAGTCACTTATCTTGACTGCGGAGCAGCAAAGAAAGAGGAGGCCTAGAAAGTGTCTCTCTGCTTTGTATACTTTGATATGTTGCCATTGGCTGTTTTGTGGAGGCGTGGTTCAAAGCCACATGGGATGTGATGTTTTTTACTTGTGTAGTTTCATTGGCTGCTGAGTTCAGTAAAGAAATGGAGACAGTATAATCAGAAGCCTCCGGTCCTGACATAGAATCAGGTAAGCGAAGAAACTCTAACAAACGCAAGCGCGTCCAGTTTCTTCTGAAGGTCTTTTATAGGGATGCAGAAGGGTGGGGCTTTTCCGTTAGGGTGGGGTGCTCGGAACGTTCCAGGAGTCATTAGTCTTTAAAGATAAAACGTGCCCTCAATGCAAATACATTCAGAAATGTGCTTATGCAAATGTGCTCAGAAACATGTCAATGCTCATTAACATTGGAAAGGGAACGTGCATTTGCCCCTGAACTGCTCATGATTTTCTAGACATCCAGAAACACATTTCCAAACAATATTACACATTCTTATAGCTAAAATAAAGGCACAAATAAGGCAATCATTCTGAATTAGCCAAGAGAGAGAGTATGACAAAGAACAAAAGGTAAATGAAACCAATTATGAATACACAGTATGAGGTTGTGCTAGATTGATTGCCTAATCCTAACACGATTGCAATGATTCGCTCTTTTTGCTAAACTGGAGAAGGGTCTTTTTCACGCCACTGTAGTGGAATTCCTAGGGTACATCATAGGACCAAATGGGTTATGCATGGATAGCAAAAAGATACATGCCGGTGTTCAGTGGGAATCACCCTCTAGTGGTAAAGCCCTACAGAGTTTTCTAGGCTTCGCAAACTTCTATCGGAGGTTTATAAAGGAGTTCTCCAACATTATACAGCCTTTAACACATTTACCGAAGAAAGGGGCCAAAAACCTTTGGATAGAGTCAGCAGAACAGGCCTTCCAGACACTCAAGAACCACTTCACGCAAGCACATGTGTTGAGATATCCAGACGCCACTCTTCCTTTTGTGGAAGAGATGGATGCATCCCATCACGCCATTGGAGGTGTTCTATCCCAGAGACATCCAGACACTGCCCAACTCCATCCTGTGGCCTACTTCTGTAAGAAATTGGCGTCCTGTGAGGTCAATTACAGTATCACGGACAAAGAACTGCTGGCTATAAAAAGAGTCTGTGAAGAGTGGAGACACTACCTGCTGGGGGCTGAGCACAATGTGGAAATATTCACCGATCACCGGAACCTACTGTTCCTGAAGACCAACAGAGCCTTAACACCTCGACAACTCCACTGGCCACTATTCTTTTCGGATTTGGACTTCGTGATTAAATATCGACCCGGACCACAAAACAGCAAAGTGTATGCTCTCTCCAGACCAACCCTGCTTCCTGAACCCAGTCAGGTCCCAATGGAAGAACCTCCAGTGATACTACACAAGGCTTCTTTTCCTGAAGCGATCCTGGCTTCAATGACCATGCAAGATTTTTGGGCTGAGGTGAAAAAACAGGTGGCAGAACGGAATACCCAGGCATGGATAGATGAAGACCCCGAAAAATGTTTGACCAGCAATGAACTACTGTAACATGATGAAAGGTTGTACGTACCAGATGGTCCTTTACAACAGCAATCCCTGCAATGGATTCACGACTCTACGCTGGGTGGACGTCTAGGAATACAGAAAATCATCAAGGCTATGAAAAGGCATTTCTGGTGGTTAACCTTACAGGTGGACACCACCAAATATGCTTCTGAATGTGCCAATTGTACCCAATGGAAGACCCAACATAAAAGACCCTGCGGATTGCTTCGACCCATTCCCATACCTCCGACACCTTGGCATACACTGTCCATGAATTTCATTGTGGATACTCCTCCTAGTTTGGCATACAATACCATACTGGTCGTGATCGATCATCTGACCAAGAAGGGGCACTTTATTCCTTTAACGAAACTAACAACCTTGGTGGAATTGGCCCAGGTGTTTTTGCAGCATATTTTGTGTTTTCATGGAATCCCAGCGGTTATCATTACAGACAGAGGAACCCAGTTTACTTCATGATTTTGGACGGCCTTATGTGATGTCATGAAGGTGGATGCTCGCCTCTCCAGTAGGTACCATCCGCAGATGGTCGTCAAAATTGAGAGACTGAACCAAACGCTGGAACAGTATCTCAGATGTTTTACGTTACAACACGAAGAGGAATAGAGCACCCTTCTTTAGATGGCCGAATTCGCATACAATGCAGAACATTCTTCTCTAGGGTGTTCCCCTTTCTTCTGCCTAACAGGGTATCACCCAAACATGCTGCCCTTTGAGTGGCCTGTACGCTCCAGACATCCTAACATACAGAAATACCATGCTCATCTCTGAATCATTTTACAGGACGCTAAGGCACAGTTAGAAAAGGCCCAAACCCGTGACAAGAACTAAACTGATAAAAAGCGTTCCTGAGGGCCTTCTTATGGTGTGGGGGACAGGGTGTGGCTCAATACCAGGAATTTGAGACTTAAGGTTAATGCCTGACTGAATACGAAATTCAAGGGTCCTTATCCTATTGACAAAGTAATCAACCCTGTGGCAATGAGATTAACACTCCCTTCTTCCTGGCACATCCATCCAGTGTTCCATATTTCCCTGCTGCGGCCTTGCCTTCCACAGACCAGACTGCCCTTGAAACGTTTGCCTCTAGACGTTGACGGGGATGAAGAGTACGAAGTCAAGCATATTCTCCATTCCAAATACATCTGAGGGAGGGTGCATTACCTCATTGACTAGAAGGGTTATGGACCAGAGGACCGTTCATGGGAGCCAGGTACCAACTTACATTGCCCGGGGATTCTTAGGCATTACCACTTGCAGTACCCCTCTAAGCCTGGTGGACCGTCGGGATGCCGGCCATTGAGAAGAGATTCTGTCATGTTACGGCATAGATCGAGGTTGGGGATACATTTAGGCATGTATGTATGCAGCCAATATGAATGCATGAGTATATCAGCACTACATCTCCCATAATCCCGTGGGGGCCTCAACTGGTTTTGTATCTGATCCCTGCTTAAGGTCTGCCTGCAGGGGGCTCGGTGCTTGTCAATGACGAAACTGCACCTGGACTCTCGTGTCCAGTTTGAATCGAACGCACTGGTGCGCGTCCTGGAGCCGTTACTTGGCTCGGAGGAAACATCCAACTAAACTCCACTGGATACCTGTAACAGGTTTACTCATGCGCTGGAGCGTGTCTCAGAGCCGACTGAAAGGCTCGGATCACGTCTTCTCCCCTGCTTTTCTTTTTTGTTGTTTATCAAAAACACGTGCACTGGAGCACATCTCAGAGCCGCCTGAAAGGCTCGGATCAGGAAGGGCAATTGCTTTTGTTTGTCTGCACACGCGCAGGAGCACGTAACGGACCCGGCCTGAATGACTCGAATTCCGTGGATATTCCTTTCCTGCATTTTTTAGATTGTTGTTTTGTAAACAGGCGGAAGCGCACCAAGGGCTTTCAAAAGGCTTTGATAGCACGATTGCTTCGTATTCTTTAGCAGCACTTCAACTCGCAGGAACTGCAAGACATAAACCAGGATTCGTCTTGTGGGTTTGAACACCTGAAGGAATCTACAGAGGGGTGTACACTTTCTATGCCTGAAGACCCTTCTCAGAGCTAAGTATTTATTTACATACTTTGTTTGAAGGCAATAACACTGTAGGATGATGCGCAAGCTCAGTACACTTCCAATGAAGACCAGGATATTTCTTTATGATTGATTTTTGGGTTTGGGTTTTTTTTCATTAGCACAAATGCGGCATGATGAAACCGTAAGTGCTTACACATACTCTTTACAGTCATACGCTCAACACATGCTATATATATATATTCACTTAAAAAACCATAGGTTTCACACATGTAATAGTTAGCTGGACATTTCACTCGTAAAAAACCAATGAAATTCCCCCGTTATAGTTAGTGCAGGCAACTATAACTCACGCAACCGCAATCCTCTGCTGATGACGTCAGATATTACATCAGTGTATTTAGACATTTATTTACCCATGTCTTCTTCCATTAATCTTTAGCTATACATATATTACAAATATTTATTTTTCATAAAGACACATATGTCATCAGTGATGTAATATCTGACGTCATCAGCAGAGGATTGCGGTCGCGTGAGTTATAGTTGCCTGCACTAACTATAACGGGGGAATTTCATTGGTTTTTTACGAGTGAAATGTCCAGCTAACTATAACATGTGTGAAACCTATGGTTTTTTAAGTGAATTTGCAAGGTTTTTTAAATGCTAATTCGTAACTATAACGTGTGTGAAACCTATGGTTTTTTCAGTAAATTTGTACGGTTTTTCAAATGCTAAGTTATGTATTTATAAAAAAAAAAAAAAATTCAGGTTTTTCACCGTGCGAGCACCCACGGTTCGCCGTGCGCGCACCGCGCGCACCTCGCGATTTAAAAAAAAAAAAAAAATGTTTTTTTTGCCCTTGGGGGTCCTTCTGTGACCCCCTGACCAAGGCTTGGGGGTCAGGAACTGTCCACTCTGCCCCCTTTTCAAGTTCTCCAACTTTTTTTTTCACCCCCTCAGACTGCGAGAGACAAAATGGCAGCCGACACTTCCTGGTTTCGACCGATTCGAATGTTTACCGACATCTAACAACCAATCAGAATTGCGCTTGCGCACGGCAGGGTGCGCGCACGGTGCGCGCGTATAGATATTTATATGCTTTTAAATGCTATTTTCTCAGGAAATACTGAACAGATTTACACCAGACCTGCAAAGGGCACTTCCTTGACCCTATGGCTACCTCTCTGCCAAATTTCACGTAATTCTGTTCAGCCGTTCGGGCTGTAGCTGCGACTAAATGTCCTATGGAAAAATGCATGGGGAAAATGCGTTTTGGGACCCCCCCTTTTTCTCGGCCCCCGCTTGACGAATCACCCCGAGACTTTCAGGGTAGGAACTGAACGGAGCGCCCCATTAGTTTTAAAAATTTCGCGAGGATTCGTCAACCGGCGTCAAAGTTATTCAAAATAGAATTTTGAGATTTCCTATGGAAACTAGGTTGTAACTATAACTATCTACTGGCGACCGCAAGTAGATAATATATATATATATATATATATATATATATATATATATATATATATATATATATATATATATATATATTATGTATGTTGTTACAGGGAACATGGGGCTAGACAGCTGGAGCGACAGAACAGGAGTAAGGTCTACAACTCCACGTGCAGTCCCATCGTTTGATTTCGCAGCTGCATCTATATTGTTTTCTTTGTCCCTTTTTTCCCTCTCCCCTTTTATGGTCTTGTCTGTTGAGTGATAACTCTATACTCACAGGTCACTCCATATTGGGGATAGGTTTACGCAGTATCATTCATCGCTCCCGCTGTATCCGGCTTCGAAGGTTACTGGTTACCTGTCGGGGGTCTTACATACACTTAAAAAATGTTATAAATAAGGTAATCCCAATGCTATCATATGCAAGAGATATGCCTTAAAATAGTAAAAAATGAATATGAGAGTTTGTCAGTCAATTATCTTTATTTTGATTAAAAAACCCATAAAAGATTACATTCAATTCATATAAAAGACATCATATAATTTTCAAATGGTTGCCCGCCCGACAGATACGCGTTTGTTGAGAATCAATGTCCCAATACTAGACCTTTCTTAGATATTAAAAAGATCAATAGATATGAATAACATTCCGTCAATAGATACATTTAGTAATAGGATAGCATTTTAACAATAATTAAATTCATACCTTCATAGAACAAGTACATATTATAATCTAATCAATCAATGGCTCTGTCCAGAAAATATACAAGGTTCCATGGCGTACACCTCAAATAATACATAATAGGGCATAGTCCCTCTCATGCAGAACCAGCAAGGTATAAGGTTAAGTATAAATTTAGATAAAACACACATGTTCCTACAAATTTCTAAATTTTCAGTCCTATTCTATGAGAATTTGTCACTTCCAGGACATGCAAAACTTGTATGTGTTCTACAGTTTAAATGCATTGCATTCTGACCTCTGGGTTGTCCTGGGCCTATCTTAGGGGTGATGTTTATGTATAAAAAGGAGAGGTTAAGCATGTAGCACAAGCAGTGCTGCAGACCCAATAGTAGAATTTCATTTACTGGCCCATTGCACATGTGGTGTACTTTACTAGGGACTTATAAGTAAAGATCCCTGTTTTCCATCTTTACAGATTTTTACAGATAAATACAGACAGAAAACCATTTATTTTCTTGTCTGTATTTATTTTTAAATGTGGATACAAATGTAAATTGGTTGCTTTTTGAGTGATTCTAAATACACTCTGCCATGCCTGCCAGGCCAATAGCTGTGCGGATTATTAGGGAAGGTAGTTAAAAAGAAAGGGAATTTAGTAAAGAGGGTAAAACAGCAGAAGAGTTACACAAGGTTGATACCGAAATGTTCATATTTTCATATTTCATATAAGTGCATTGATTTATCTTCCGTGGGTGTTCACGTCACTGAAACCTGGCAGGCATTCAAGCATGAGTGCATATTTATCAGTTAAATAAATGTGCAAATATACCAGTTTCAGCGTAATTTTTCTTCCAGAACCCAAAATAAATATGGATAAATACAGATAAAATTAGCAAAAAATAACTATGGATGAATAGAGACAGAAATGTCAAGAAAATAAATACCATAAAACCGGGAGCCCTACTTATAAGTAAATGAAAGATGCCAATTAGTTTTAAGCCAACGTTACCATGGACAGAGCACGTGCATTTTAGCACTGATTAGCAGTGGAAAAGTGCTCAAAGTTCTAAGGCCAGCAATAAGGAAGTCAGCAAAAAGTAGGAGGAGGAAGGCAAAACGCAGGGGTGGACCCTGCAGAAAGGTGAATATTCAACATGAATCTATTATTTAGTAAAGTTATTTTATTTGATAGCACGTTTTACCTCACATTTGAGTTCAAATAAATATATCCTCTAGCCAATTTCACAGAACTAATGAGCTTTGATTTTGTTATCATAGTATTCCTACAGGTACTGTTTAATTACCTCTGCCCTTTCAACATGCCATGTTAAAATACACCAATATAAAATGTGTAATATCTTTTGAAAGCGCTGGCATTGTAGCTTATGAATAATTGAATTTAGTACATATGTTTATATACATGCATGGATACGTCAATGGCAAGTGAATAACTGATATATCTAAATATGACTTACCAAATCTAACCTACATGTATAATTTATAAATACCTATAAAACGAAGATTAAAATATATTGTAGTAAAATGTTTAGCTCATAAAAGTTAGTTTATGAATTTATTAAAAAATCTTTGTCTCTTAATCTCAAAAATGAATTTACTGTTGCTGTCACCAGCACTCTAACAAAGCTGGAATTTGTTATTAGACCTAAATCTATAGGTACTTTTCGACCTTGCCTGCATGATGTTGGATGTTCTATTTATATTTTTCAGTTGGTATCCACTTCCATGTGGGCCAATGGCAGCAGTTAAAGCACACTTAGCCTTTTGCTGATAGCTTTTCTACACTTGAATATAGTGTCTTTTTGGCCCTTCTTTCAATTTATAAAAATAATAAAACACCATTTTGCTTTACCCTATCATTATACGTAATTTGGTCTTTTAAGTACCTGTTCTGCATCATTTAGAAAGGCACTAATGCACTTTACATAGATGGTCAACATTTCAGAAACATTTTAGCATTTCTGGTAGGTTTCTAATGCGCCATAAAATTTGCTTCATCAGAAAGAAGAGAAGATTATTTCTGGGATTCTTCAGCATAGTACCTGAATACCCACCAAAGCTTTATGGGGAAGATAGTCATTTGACAACAGAACTGTGGGTTGCTCTGAGCTAGTTAATTCTAGCTCAGGACACTAGGGGATTTTTGACAAGACTGAGAAGGGTTCATGAAGTCCTTCCGGATTTAAATTTATCAAAACTGTGGGGCACATGCATAAATTACTTTTGCCTTCGCAAACAGGTTTATTCACAGAATCAACCCATTTGCGAATGCAAAAACCGCTTTTCAGATGCAGCAAACCCCAATTTGTGATTCGGTGACCTGTTACCGAATCGCAAAATGGGTTTGCGAATCGGAATTTGGAATGGGCATGTTTAGGGTGTCCCTCCCAAATAGTGAATCCTATTGGTATGTATGAATGTTTTGTGACCGTGAATGTAACCTTAAATGCGGTCGCAAAACATTCACATATCACTACCTACTTCAAAAAGGTGGTAACCCATTCACAAATGGGACCCCTTCCCCTTTGTAAATGGTTGTAAAAATGAAAAGAAAACTTTTCATTGAACTTTTTGTAAAGCATCTCGTTTCCTTTAAGGAGAATGGGCTGCTTTACAAACAAAAAATTGCTTTATGAACATGGACATGGTGGTCTGCTGACCACAGCAGGACACCATCCCCGTATTTTTGCGATTCCTAAGGGGTCGAAATTGAGATCTACAGCACTAATATTAATGATGTAGAGAGATTGCGACCCCCTAGGAATCGTAATCTGAATCTCTTTAAGTTTCATGCATTGTAAATTGCGATTACCTAATTGCATTTTTATGGGGACGAGTTACTAACCTATGGGACCCACCGACCACAAGTTCATCGGTTCATCGGTTCAAGAACTGTTTACATGTAAGTTGTTTGCTGAAATTTGTCGAGACTGATTTTGTGTGCCGATGCGGGCCTTGACTTTTGGAATCTACATTGTGTCTGTTCTGAACTAGGTAACAATCGAAGGGCACGTCCGGCTTCGCTGTTTTGTTTCAAAAGAATTCCTCAAGCCGGGCATTCTTTGGTGCCTGCCATTTCAGACATCATCGTGCTTGCTCAACGCTGCAGTACTACTTCCACCGCCTGTTGAAAAGCACGCAACACATGTTCTTCGGTGACCATTTTAATCAGTTGGGCATTTTTTCATTGATTCCTCAGGAAACATGCTGTTTTGTGCACTTCCTTAGTGCTTGTTTGTGTGACAGGCACTCGTTTCTACTTGTTTCAGCACTTTACTTCTGTATGATTTAATGACAAGCACACGTTTGTACATGCCTATTCAACTCTTTTATTGAGTAACTATTCTTAGGACTCCTATCATGCCTGTTTCCATGACAAGCACACTCTGGGGCATATTATCAAGCCAGGCGATAAAATTATCGCCGCTTTAGTGGCAGAAAACTGCAGCTAAAACGGCGATAATGGGCTTGATAATATGCTCTATGGAATTCCAATTGAAGCCCATGTTAAATGTGAAGGATGTCTAATTTTATCGCCTGGCTTGATAATATGCCCCATAGTTCTTTTACACTTTTTTTTATTTCAGTCAACATTTCTCATCTGCATTTGGGATCGCAATATACTTTTATTCGTTCGTTCTAATTGTTACAGTTATTTTATTTGCCTCTTGGGCATCATCCACTGAGACAGGCTCATATTTACAAGAAAAATGTTTCCATTATATTTCTTTGTTTACTATGGCTACTTTTAGCAATGTTGTGCAGCCTCCACCTTTCCTGCAAAATCGAGGTAATCCACCTATGGCATGGCATAAGTGGTACAGCGTTTTTGAGAATTATCTAGTGGCAATAGATGCGTCCAGATATTCAGCGCCTCGAAGGGAAGCTTTATTCTTTAACCATTTGGGAAGTGCTGGCCAACAAGTCTTTGATAATCTGCCACTGTAGCTGCACCCTCTGGTGATGACAATTGGGATGTGTATTCTGAAGCTTTAGCATGCATGGGTAAACCATATGTGAATGAACCATCTGTTATGGTAGAGAGACGTGTTTTTTAAGCCTAAGCAAATGCCAGAGGAGTCCATTGAAGACTATTTAGCAGTTCTGAGTGTTAGCATCCAAGTGTGAATTTGGTACCAATTTGGATACAATTTTACGTGATCAACTTCTTTTTAACAAGAAAATTCAATACCGTATATTAATTTGTAAGAAGAGGTTATGGATATAGCATGAAGAATAGAACGGTATGTCTCAAATTTCAACAGAAAGTGGTACCAACAAAACCTTAGAAGGTGTAGGGACAATGCAAGTAGCAAGTTTAAATAGTGCAAAGGATCATGAGATTAATGCTGTTTAACAGAAGAACAAGATTAAGAAGACGTTTGATAAAAAAAATTAATGGAGCATGTTACACATGTGGTTCTAGATATCATTTGGGTAATAACAGAAATTGTTCTGCACAGGGGAAAAGGTGCAACAATTGTAAAAGAATTGGACATTTCTATACAGTATGCAGTTCTTCAAACGTTAAGTGCAAAGTAAATCAACTCAGTGTAGAAGATGAGTGAATATTTGAAGCACTGAAAAATGTACTGTTGACTTTTGAAGTTAGCACATTAAGTAGTTTGGGTAAAAGGTACAAATGACCTATTTGTGAAGTACAAATTGGATCAATTGTCTTAGGTGTCATGGCTGATTCAGGGTCACCAATAACAATTCTGACAGAGACTACATATAATACATATTGGTCCAATAAATTGTTAAAACCTATTGATGTCAATCCCAAGGAATTTGGGGAGTATGATATTATTATGAGGGGTTACTTTTCTAATGTGATTAAATTTAAAGGAAGAGAAATGTTGTATACTAAAATATATGTTGCACTTAATAGACAAGACATTTTGGGCTGGCAAGATCAAGCTAGTTTAGGTATCATACTTAGACCTGGACATTTTGAATCTGTGGTGTTGGGAGATTTGCTGATTTTATCTGTTGAGCAAAAAATCGAACATGATGAGATTTTGCGTGACATATTTTCTCAGTTTGCTGATGTATTCATTAAGAAGGTTGAGGATGTTAAAGGATTTCGACATACCATTAAGTTAAAAACTAATGTCACTTCTGTTGCACAAAAAGTTAGACCTTTTCTCCTTTCTGCCAGGGATAATCTTAAAAGGTTATTAGATAATATGCGTGCCAAAGGTATTATGACATCTGTGGAATCGTCAGAATGGGTTTCCTCTGCCGACAAGCAAAAGTTCAGGGGCTATCCGCTTTTGTACAGATTTGAGGGCTCTCCATCGCAGTATTGTAGTGGATTGTCATACGCTTCCAAAGATTCATGAGATGCTGGCTAAGTTAGGTGGGAGCAAGTATTTTACCACTATTGAATTACGATCAGCGTACTACCAAATTTCTTTATCAGAGGAATCGCAGCCATTAACAACCTTTGTGACACCATTTGATGTGTACATATATAAACGTATGCAGTCCGGGTTGGCATTGGCTGGCAGCGTTTTCCAGAGGCTTATGGACCAAATGTTTGCAGTGGAAATTGGTGTCCAAGCTTTTCAGGATGATGCCCTCATTCACACTGAAAGCTTGGATCAGCATTATCTTCTATTAGAAAAAGTTTTGAATGGGTTGGGTAAACATCGTATAACTGTTAATATGAACAAGTGCAAATTTGTTACTGAGGAGTTGGATTATCTTGGCCTTAACATTTCACGTGAAGTGATAAAACCTACACTGTCATTTTTGACTGTTATTAATGATGAACCCATTCCAATGGACAAAGACTCTCTGAGGGCGTTACTTGGCCTAATTGAGTATTATGACAGATTTGTGCTAGGTTATGCGATAATTGTGCAGCCACTGATAAATTTGTTGAATACAAATGGTAAATATATGTGGTCTGAGGAGAATCAGAAGGCTTTTTAGTGTGTTAATGAATTGATAGTGAATGTGTCTGCTATCAGATCTTTTAGTCATGGTGAAAAAAGCATCCTAACAGTGGATGCTAGCTCTAAAGGTTTAAGGGCTGTACTAAGTCAAATTGTGAAAGGACAAGAGTGGACAGTAGCTTTTGCATCAAGAACACTTAGTGCAGCTGAAAAGAGTTACAGCACTATAGAACGGGAGGCGTTGGCGTGTTCATGGGCTGCCGAATATTTTTAAATGTATATTTGGAGGACAAAATTTCAATTATTTACTGACCACAAGTCTTTGATTTACATGTTGGGAGATAGTTGCTCCAACAAAGCATCTTCAAGACTTATTAGGTTGCTGGCAAGGTTGCCAGAATTTAATTTTGACATTAAGTACTTGCCGGGAGGAAAGAATATTAGGGACCGATTGCCTGTTGCGTTTACCTGTGGAGAGTGAAGATAACCATGATGCTGGTAGGAATGATGATGAGCTTGTTTTAACTGTGGGTGATGTTATGGAAGAGTTTAGAATCACTAAGAAGGAGTGGTTTGAAGGTTGCAAGAAGGATGATTCTTTAAATAAAGTTAAGACAGTTTTGATTGAATGTTGGCCTTGTGACAGGAGTATGTTTTTAGAAGTAATGTCTTTCTCACAAGTAGCATCCTAATTGTCACTAGTTAATGACATTTTGGTGAGACAAGACATGTTTGTACCACCGGTAGGTTTGAGGGAAAAGATTATTTTGTTGACTCATGTAGGGCATTTGGGCATTACTGCTACAGTCAGGAGGATAAAACAGATTTTTTGGTGGCCTGGTATTGACGGTCGTGTCAAACTTTTTGTTGAGAGGTGTGCAGAGTGTTTGTGTTCCGTTAAACATTGGAAAACTTCCACGGCACCCCTTTGTCCTGTTGAGTGTCCTAAAGGTACATGAGAGAATATAGGCTTGGACTTTGCAGGTCCATTTAATGTTTTTGGCGGGGATAAGAAATTTCTGATTGTTGCCATTGATAAATTTTCTAAATGGTTCTGTTTTGCTTTTGTTGAAAATGCTGATACTAGTTCTGTTATTTACTTTTGGCAATGCTTGTTTTTTATTGAAGGTATTACTAAAACACTTGTGATAGGCAATGGGACGGATTTTGTCTCGGAAGAAATGAGCAAGTTCTTTAATAGGAATGATATCAAGCATATTCTTATACCACTGTATAGTCCTGCATCCAATGGACTTGTTGAGAGGGCAAATTGTTGAAAGAAGGTGTGCAAACGACTATTTCTGGATGCGGCAGACGATTTGCATCACAAAGTCTGGATTTATAATACCACTCTCCATAGCACTACAAATATTTCTAAGTATGTACTTTTAAGGGGTAGAAAACCTATTTCCATGTTGAGTCCTACATGGTTGCTAGATAGAGGGGGTCAATCACATAATCTAGATTTACAGAAAGTTCATGAGCATGTGAAAGTGAAGAAAGCTGTTTACAAAAGAGATTATGACAGATGCAGGCATGTGAAAGAGAGAAACTTGGTGCCGGGTGACTGAGTTTTAATCAAAAAACGTGTTAAGGTAGTGAAAGGACAATCCAAATTTTCGGAACCAGTTAAGATACTGAAAGTATCTAGGATGGCTGTTTTGTTGCAAGACAGAGGGTGGTGGAGTAGAAATTAATTGGTCAAGTTGAGTAAAAAAAAGCAATTATAATTGGTTCGAGGTTGAGTGATCAGACTGCGCTCATGAAGAGTGGGTTGGTGAGAAAGGATTGGTTTGAGCTGGGTGATTTTACTCATTCTTTTGAGGGTAGTGTTGGTAATTTACTTATTGGAGGTTCATGTAGTACTGGGGCTGACAGAGGAGATAATGATCGCAAGGCTTCCAATTCTTTCATGCAAAGGGCAAGTGTGTGTAACATGCCATGTGGTGATGGTGTGGTATGCATAGGAGAAGTGGTAAAGTTAGAACTGCTCTTGTTTGATCTAGAGATTATGGGCCATATGCATCACAATGTTGTTTTGCAATTCTCAATAAGCGATTTTTGCAAATCGCTATTTGAGAATCGCAAAACGCTATGTATGTAGAATTTTCAAATAATTTTGTGAATTCTACATAGTCCTTAATTGTGAACTGCAAATTGAGATTCGCAATTAAGGAATACCTCCCCATTCATTCCTATGGGTCTAGAGGCCCATAGGAATGAATGGGAAGACATTTTCAATTTGCGATTCTCAATTAGAGAATCGCAAATTGAGAATGCAATTTCAAGGGTGTCATGGTGTCAAAAGGACACCCTGTTGCACCCCTGAAATGTGCATGTGTGCACATGTGGCACACATACATGCCTTAAGGGCATGTATGTGCGCCACATGGCACTTTGAAAAATGCAAAAATTAGCATTTTTTAGAGAAATCGCAAATTACCAACAACTTGAAGTTGGTGGTAATTTGCGATTCCTTAAGGCCAAATTGCACTTTTTCTGTTCTTTTTACATTGCATTTGAGGAATAGCAATTTGCGATTCCTTAAATGCAATCGCAAAATAAGGAATCGCAAGTTATGCGATTCCTTATTTTGTGAGTCAGTTTTTCTTTAACACATACCACTGAGCCCAAACGCCGAAATTCTGCGAATTTCGGCGTTTGCGATCGCAATTTGGAATGATACATATGGCCCTATGTGTATTATTAAGTTGCTAGAACTTTGTTTAGTTTTATTTAAAAAAGGGGGATGTGAAGTATGGATGTATTATTGTTATTCTACGGTTCAGGAATATGTGTCTTTAATGTTGTTATCGATATAGTAGAATGGATTCATGTCATGTTGTTGGGGTATTCTGGAATGGGGGTTTGTGACTCATTGACTGTCCTGCTGCTGTGACAAGCGGTTGTGGGTCTTATCTGTGGAATAGATCTTTCTTTGGAAAATAATTTATCTTTTTGAATTTTTACTTCATGTGACCATTACAAAAATCGGCCAGGCCGAACTACCAGGTCTGATCACCTCTAGATAGGAACACATGCAAGACCTGACCGGTTTCAACCTACAATTTTTCCAATATCCCATCATCCACCTACACAAGAAGTGACATCACTGAATTTCGCATCATCCATATGGACAGGAAGTCACATTACTGAGTTTCTTGCCAAACCATCTTGAAAAGAAGAAGCCAAGTAAGAGGACTTTATTGGTGATCACCCATCAGCACAGGAAGTGCCATCACAACACCCTGCACTCTTCCCCCATTCTAGGACCTACTTGATGGCAGCTGCAACATATATGTGCAGCGGTCGTGTGCAGTGGGTCCGAAGCTGATGCGTCGAAGGTGTGCCAAAGGCAAGCCTGTATGCAGACGTTAGTACTGGGACTGTGCCCAACACCAGGAACCCTGGTCCAATCATCACCTAGCGATTCTTCACAGGACACCGTAGGTCTCTTGACTCCAGACACCTTCCTCCCAAATGTTGCCGCACCTCACACTACAATAGGAGTTTTCACCTGCACCCACTGCTGGTTTTTCCGGCACCCACCTTCCCACATCCCCAGGCAAACTATCAAAGCCCTCAAAACTGACCACACAGATCATGTGCCACATTTACCAACCTCAGCACCAACTTCTTTGCCTGACTCACCATAGACTCCAGAGCCTATATTCTCCTTGGTGCACTCAACTTTCACTTGGAAGACCGAAAACCACACCTGCTCACAGCACTTTTTCAATGCTTGAGCAATAAAGGACTCTCCTAGCTTATCCCAGAACCAACACACACTGCAGGACACACACTGGACCCCATCTTCACCACAAGTGACAGCATAAAATACAACTCCATGACACCACTCGCTAGTACCAACCACTCCATCATCTACATCTAAATCAAAACACTACAGTCAACATCCCTAGCCTGTTAAGCATCCCTAGATGAAGCTGGGGCAAAATCATAGAAGGAGTCTGGCTCAATGCCCTCAGCACGGATCAACCTAATCCCATAGACAACCTTGACAAGAGCAACAACAATTTAACAACTGGATCAAGAACTGCACAGACTCCATCACACCCATAAATCCCAAAAGAGCATATCAGATCAAACACGCTGGCCAGCTGTTACACAAAACTTCTCAGAGACACCAAACAACACAGTAAACAGCTGGACTGGAAATGGAGAGACAGCCACAAAACCAATAACAGAATTAATTACAAGGATGCACTCAGACACTATCACCAACAAATAAGTGAAGCCAAAAAGAAAGCACTAGTGAACCACATCAAAAGAAGTTACAACAGCTCCAAGGAGATCTTCTTGATCGCTATGGATTTCAGCTCAGCCACTGTCAAATACATTGCTGCCTCCCAACAACTCTGCAACAACCTATCCAACTTCTTCCATAGCAAAATTGTAAACATCTACAACAAATTTGCACACCAACCTAACTCCAGTGAACTTGTTGCTAACCTACTCACCACCAACCAAGAATGCCACCTGACTGAATGGACAACCCTCGTCAGAAACAACACAGAGGCAACCAAGCAGACCATCCGCTCAGGGGCCCCAATGGACCCATGCTCCCACTACATTTACAACCTGGGAACATCACCAATCAGCACCACCCTGTCCCACATCATCAACACCTCAATCACATCCACCACTTTCTTGGATGAATGGACACTTGCAGAAGTCAACGTCCTCCTCAAGAAGTCCACAGATGACCCAAATCAAAAGAGCCACTTCTGACCCTTCACCCTGATCGCCTATCCAGCCAAAGTGATTGAGAAGGCCATCAACAAGCAACCCTTAACTATTTTAAGCTTTGCCATCTTCTAGACAACATTCAAACAGCATTCAGAACCACAGCACCAAAACAGCACTCATCATGGCCACCAATGCCATTTGAATCATCCTAAACTGAGAAGAAACTGTGGCCCTCATCCTGCCTGACATCTTTGTGGCCTTCAACAATGACTCCGGGAAGAGCCTCATCAGGTGACTTCATGAGATTGGCACACAAGGATATGCTCTCAAATGGATGTGTTCCTTCCTCACAGGAAAAACCCAAAGGGTAAGGCTGCCACTCTTCGTATCAGAGACAAAGATATTGATATGCAGCATCCCTCAGGGATATACACTCAGCTCAATCCTTTTCAAGATACACATGACAACATTCAGCAACATCATCCGATCACAAGACATCACCGCTATCTACATCGATGACACACAACTCATCTTCTCCCTGACAGATGAGACAATCACCATCAGAAACAACTTCACCAGCTGTATGTCCATGGAAGCAGACTGGATACAAACCAACTGCCTGTAGCTCAACTCTGAGAAGACTTTAGTACTGGTGTTTGGCACCAAGACCTCCCAAAGGAACTTCACCTGGTAGCTGTCAGAGCTAAGACCTACATCCACACCCAATGACTACGCAAAAATTCTAGGGATCATCCTAGATGACAAGCTCAACATGACGGCTCAAGTCAATGTAGTGTGCACCTTCTACTTCCACATCCTATGCGTGCTACAAAAGATCAAATGGCTTCCTCAGAATACCAAATGGACCATCACTCAAGAACTCATCACCAGCAGGCGGGACTATTGCAAAACTCTTTATGCCGCAATCTCTAAACAACTACACAGACTCCAGACCATCTACAACACCACTGCAAGACTCATACTTGACCTCCCACACTCACCCACATTACTCTTCATCTCAAGAAACTTCCATGACTCCCCATTCACAAGTGCAGTCAATGCAAACTTCTCATGCACTCATGGAAAGCCCTACACAACACAGGGCAAGAATACCTGAACAGCCACATATACTTTCACCAACCCACCAGACACATATGCTGTACCTCACATTCCCCTAATCCGCAATACCAAAAATAGAGGTTGCTCATTCTCTTTCTTCGCACCCAAAACATGATACAACCTCCCTGAGAACATCAGAGCTTCCTCCTCACTTCTTGAGTTCAGCAAATAGCTGAATACCTGTTTTTTGTATAAGCACCTTGGGGACCACACACCTACATATTTGCCCAAGCAGCTGGATACACTCACAGGTCATTAGTGTGAAATACAAATCAATATAACAAAACATAACTTAATGTGACATAACTTAGTTCTTATCAGTGTGTTATAGCTTGGGTTTGTGGCACAGTGAGCATTGTACCTATGTCTGAGAATCCCCTACACACTTAGAGCATCAAATACCTAAAGAAAAAAGGAACAAGATACTACCTGGTTAAAAATGCAATGTATTATGTACTTTTTGATTCATGGAAAAATCTTGTGCACAATAAATTTTACATGTTCTCCAATATTGTATCTGTTGAGTATTGTTTAAGGAATATTCTGTAAAAAAATTCATTCCCTTTAGATTTCTAGTATTCTTTTACATTTAAACTGAAAATGTAAAGACATGACATGATGTAAAATATATAGCCCGAATTGTTCAGTTTTCAACTCAGTTAAGTCTCATATTTGACTCCAATTCACCCATCTAGAGTCATTCCATTTATTTCACATTTTTCAAAATATATTTGTATTAAGGAGGCATTTTTTCAATTCAAATCTAGCTGTCAGGCAGTGGAGCACTGTACTGAGTTGAAGGCAAATATACAGTCAACAGATGATAGAGGAGGTAGCAGAATTGTGGATGCAGAAGTGGCCTGTTATTGCATTTTGATGTGGTATTCATTTTAAGAGGTGAGTGTTCAGCTGTTTTCTGATTTGGAGCAAATGGAAGCAGTCCTGATGGATAGTGGAATGTGATGCCAGAGCCTGGTTGCATATATAGAGAATGTCTCTTTGCTTGTATTTTCTTTTTTAAGTTTCTTTGCCCCGATATAAAGGCGCCTTGACTGTGGGTGTCCCAAGTTCTAACATATTTAAGCTGCGAGACAAATAGGCAGGGTTTTTGGTTGTTATTGCTTTGTAAATTATGCCGCTGCTTTGATGACGGTTTGGGACGACATTTTTAGGATGGAGATGGTGTGAACATATTTCTGAGATGCAGTAGAACATGGTGTTGCTTTCATCTAGATGCGGGACTATGAAGGCTTGAAGAGTGGTCCTGAAGTCGTTTTCTTTGAAGAATGGTTTCATACAGGAATACATTAAATTTTTAATTCACTCTATATAAATCTCTATATAGGATCAAGAAGCAGGAAACAACAGTAAATTGGTACATGTTATTACCACAGTAACAGAGCTCTAAAATACATTTTGAGGATATATTTCCTGTTTTAGTAAAATGTCATAGCAGGGTATTATTTTTTATGTTCCAGGCGTTTAAATTGAGATTTAGCACCATAGATTTCACATGCGAAATGTTAAATGGGCATCAGAGATGCTTGAGAGAGAGAGGCTGTCTATGAAACAATATCTTAAATGTGAAGCACATGTGAAGCATATGTGTGCTTATGTGCAGGCATACAGCAAATCTGAATATATTGTACATGTATATTGTACATGTATGATTCAACAAAGTCATTACTCTTTCAGACCTACTAAACTAAACTGTTTGACAGGATGAAAACCCTAGTTTAAAATATTAAATAAGCAAACTCTACTTGGACCTTGACATGATAACCTTTGATTGGGAGCAGATAGAGATAAAATGTTTATACACTAATGAATTTTAATTTAAAATCCTGTTTAATGGTTAAGTCTGATTTTAAGTCACAATTCTTACTATGCCTCTCTTAGAAAGTTGGCCTTTGCTTGTCTTAAGCATTTGTGCCATCCGCTAGTATCCCGGGTCACATGAATGTAAATGTCTCTGCTATTGGGATTTGTGTATTCCTTCCAAACAGGGACACAATGGGGACTTGGTGTAGGCAGGTTTGGCTATCCATCCTAGATGGTTGAGGTGTAGCTTTGCCTTTCCCTCTTACACTTCATAGGGCCAGACTCCAGCACACACAAAGAAACCTGACACTAGTATTTGTGTCACCTGAGACTTCTTGGAGCCTTGACAGGGGAAGGAAGGAACCTTCCAGAACCAGATGTGAGGGTAATACAGGGAAATCCCCCACTTCAAAGGCTTGTACTGGGTATATATGTTGGACTTCCAGTGCGACTCATCAGTACACTCCCGGATCTGTGGCTTTACAGAAAACTTGCCGTGCTCCCCAGAGAAGCACCTTGCTGCTTGAGTCCTGCCTTGCTCCAAAGAGGACTGCCCTTCTCCTATTAGAGGAATGAACTGATGCTACTTGAAGACTGCCTTTATTCCAAGAGGGCTGTCCTCCTGCTTGAGGACTGACTTGCTCTCTTGGTCAGTTGGTTGACCTTGTGTCTAAGCTACAGGGACACAACAAGTTCCATAGACCTCCCTGCAGATGCCTCGTTGGCCTGCTGCACTAGAACAGTCTAAACCTGCGACTAGACATGCTTGAGCCCTGTGGCTTTTGCTGGAGTGTGTTCCTGGTCCCAGGAAGTGCCTACCCAGGTGCTGGACCCTTGCATGGTATCAACTGTGCTCCTCCTGTGCGGAAAGGTGAAATCCTAAAGTTTTGGATGACCGCCAATGCAACGATCCAGTGAACCTTACACTTTACTCCACAGTGACCACCAGTAATGACCAGCAAACCAAGATCTGCACTTCATGCTACAGCAACAACAGCTCGCTGTGAGCACCAGCTCAAAGCTCTAGCGCTGCCGCAAAGATGCCCTTGCTACCCAGCCAGCTCTTAGCACTATAGTAATGGCCACCTGGGATATTCTTGTGGCCTCCTCCACTGCAAATATTACTAATTCACGCCATACTGTGAGAAACAAACTTTTTCGGCTGCTCTAACCTTGTATCTGGTCTGTGCTCCATTGTGCTCAGCCTGAACGCTTGACCTTCCCCCAGTCTAGCACAACCAGGCGACCAGGAGTGGCAATTTGTCCTTTCAGGCACTATATCTAACTAAACCTTTGAAATTGAATATCACCAGTTATATTGTTTGTTTTTCTCTTAATAGTATAATTTAATTACCCTTTGATCTGAATTTGATCTAATATAGTTTCTGAAGGTTCTGTTGCTATGGTGATTTCCATCACAAGAAAGGAAATATTATCCAATCAACTGGGGGGTGCCATATATAAAAGTAGGAGGTATGCCATTCTCAGATAGCTCATGAGTTCTGTGTCAACCTAAAAAGGTCAAACGTGATCTACCCCTAGAATATCTAATTAAACTGTGTTAATTTCAAGACATTTTTAGGTCCTGTTTTTTATTCTCTTCACTGAGCAATAATGTAATTCAACCAATAAATTGCTTACAGTGCACAGTGATACAGTATGCTCTATCATGACAAGGGGTGATTGTAAAGTTCTGTTTCTGTTTGGAGAAATGTTCTGGAGTTTACTTTGCCCTGTTTTGCTATTGGCAGTAATGTGTGCCTTGGTGCTTTTGGACAGGCTTCATATATGACATTTGTTGAAATTCATTCAAACCCAGATGGTGCAAATGGATCACCTTTATGAGGCATTCATGCTGGTCTCAGATCAAATATAGATGTTGCTGCATTAGTGTCTGGAATTTAAGAATCAAAATAAGTCATGTTGATTTACATTTTCTACCACAAATCTGCAAGACGGATAGATACCTCAAGATGTGGATGTGTGTTAACTCTGGTGGATCACTACAAACAGGACTTCTGTGCTCAGTGTGAACCAAGTTGTTTGTCAAACTGAAAGAAGCTATCTATCATTCACTCATGTTTGTTCTTTACTCTGCAGCTCCAAGGTCAAGCGGAGGTATTGCAAATAAATGACATTGTGGACAGTGCATAACTGAATAGCAGAAGGTCACAAATTCTCTCCCTGGGTGGATAGTGTTTTTTTGGTTTTTTTTGTGTCCTCATTTGCCAATACCACCATCTACCCACGAGAGCCAACCACCAGACGTCTGCCTTGGAATGTTTTTGAGAGTCTATCCGCCATATCTTATTCCAGGCAGGATTTGTTGAATAAGGCGGGAGACTACCTCATTAGGCAGAAAAATAGAGAAGCACCAGTCAGTAGTAACAGACCCAGAGCTTACATGCGAGGGGGACCACTTCCCAGGATCTTCTGGAGCCTAGTTGACATAATCATTGGACCCGGGGGAAAAAAAAAACAAAAAAACCCCGGTATCCTAGCTCCAATTTATTAGCAAATCCCAGAAAGACAAGTTCTTATTGGAGCATGATCTGGCCAAGTCAGTCTTGGAAGTTTCATACAGTGATGTCAGCCAAGCTATGTGTGATGGGGCTTTGGCTTCTACCCAAACTTTACATATTTGTCGTCTTGCGAGAATAATGGAGTAAAAGAGAAAAGACTTTGCCTGTCCATTTATGTTTTCCTCCAATCCAAAAATTATTAACGGGAGAGTAACTTTCAGTGATATACTTAAAATAGATTCCAGAGTAGCTGTTACTTCCTCCCAGAATAACCTAATAGCCGGGCATTCCATAAACATGTGTATATCTGAGGCAGCCGCCAAATTACACTTATTACATTTGTTCCCCGGAAGAAACTTGGAGAGCCTTAGAGGTGAAAAATAGGCCCGGTGCAGGGTAAACAAGTGGTTACGTCTTAGCCAAGCTGGTTTCACTATTTTATAAAGAAAAGAAAAGAATCTGATCCATAAATCCTCACACTGGAGGCTAAACTCATTTCCCCATAACTTATCTGGTAAGATGAAATCTCCATCCGCCTCCTCTACCATAGACCAGTACCAGACAGCCACTTCTTTGCCCCCTTCTTGCTTTTCTACGAGTTGTTTTTCAAATTGGCTATATTTCCTCACTTGAAGACCCTTCCTATTTTGTGCACGTACCCAACTGTCCAACTGTAAATATTTAAACCTAGAAAAGGCCATACCCACCTTATCCCTCAACACCTCCCAATCTTGTACCCTGCCATCCTCCAGTAATTCTCCCCATCTTTGAATCCCAGCGTCCTTTAACGGAATTGCTCAAATGTCCTGTATACAGAGTGGGAGCCCGGGAGAATCCCAGACCGGCGCAAAGTTTGAGTAATAATGTAGCCTGACATTTTTTCTAATCTGAACCCAGTTAGATATGGCTGACTGCAAAATCTTTAGTCTAACTTTCTTGAAGTATTTCATGTCTCCAAACTTAAATAGAAAACCATCCGGTAGTATGTCTACTCCCCTTAACATGGCCCTGAACATAACCCCCAAAGATGATATTGCGGGGGTTTTCAAAAGCATCCTTGAATAGGTTAGCTGGAATGCCCATGCATAATATAACAGGTCTGGCAAAGCCAACCCCCCTTTTCCCTCCTCCTTCTCAACTTTTTCCAGGCCAGCCTAGCTGTTCTAAAATTCCAGATGAAGGAGTTTATTTCTCGCTGGCATTTCTCCACTTTTTTCCGATCGAATGACAGGGGAATTGAGTTAAAAATAAAAGTACATTTTGGTATTATGGACATTTTATCTAAATTTATTCTCCCAAAAATCGAGAGTGGCAGAAACGTCCACGATCTCAGAAGATTCCTACAGTCCGTAGCAACCCGATCTAAATTGATCTGTGCCAAGCTTCCTATATCCTGAGTGATACGTATTCCCAGGTATCTCATTGATGTTACAACTGTAGACTGTATATTTGGAATGTTCCAACACATAATCTCTGTTTTACTAGGATTGATGTCATATCCAGAAATTTGCCCAAATTTTCCTGCCTTTTTAATTACCATCGGGAAAGCTCTCCGCGGGTCTGATGTATACACCAGGATATCATCCGCATAAAGTGCTGTCCGCTTCTCCCATTCACCAAATACAAAGGGAGGAATATCCACATCCCCTCTCAGAGCATAGGCAAACGGCTCAATATAAAGGTTAAATAATAACGGGGATAACGGTCAGCCCTGTCTAGTGCCTCTAGTAATTTTTATCGAATCTGTTAAAGTGCCATTAACTAATAATCTGGCGGTGGGGGCACTTTACAATATCTCAATTACCTGACAAAAGGAATCCTCCAACCCGAATCTTCTCATAACCTCCGCCAGATAGGGCCAGTTGACCCTATCAAAGGCTTTTGTGGCATCTAAGGTCAGGATGGCCAATGGAAGAGAGAAGGTAGTTGCAATATCAATTGCCCCCACTAATTCTCGAGTATGGTCAGCCAACTGACGTCCTCTTATAAAGCCCCTTTGATCTTGATGGATTATTGATCCGATTACCTCCCCCAATCTTTTTGCTAAGATTGATGTAAAGATTTTGTAGTCGTTGTTTAGGAGGGAAATCGGCCTATAAGACCCACACTCTGAAAGCTTTTTCCCAGGCTTTGGAATGAGAACAATCGTGGCCTCCTTCCATGATTCAGGGGAATTCTCCCCTCTCAAAAGAATCCCATTAAAAAGACTTGTCAATATTGGGGTAATGACGTGTTTATCACTCGATATAATTCTCCAGGTAGGCCATCTGGACCCGCCGCTTTCCCCTTTTTTAAATGGGCAATCGCAGCTCCCACCTCCTCTTCTGAAATCTCCTTTTCTAAGCTAGCCCGTTGTGATGTTTGCAGAAGTGGTAAATCGATGTTATTTAACCAACTCTCCCTAGCTTCCGGGTCGTCCCGGACCTCTTCCTTGTATATTTCTTGAAAAAATTCTTGGAAAGCGATTCCTATTTCCCGATCTGAAGTCCTGATAGTGGTCTCTCCATGTTTTTGGATCTCTTTGATGTATTTTCTAGCCTGTTCTTTCTTAACCTTCCATGCCAGAACCTTTCCTGCAGCCTCCCCAAATTCAAAATTGGAAATCTTGCTCGCCTCCCATCTTTTAGTTAATCTTTCGTGTAATATGGTTTCAAGCTGACATCTCAGATTAGCCTGTTTTTCTGCCACCCCCAAGGAAGCCATGTTAGGACCCAGCTGCTGCTCTATTCTAGCTAGCTTCATCTCAATGTTTTGTATCTTCTTCCGATAAAGTTTCCTTCTGTAGGTAGCTCTATTAGTTATGCAGCCCCTAATGAAAGCCTTCATGGTCTCCCAAACTAGGTTGATGTCTGCCGAACCCAAGTTTATATCTAAGAAGGACTTCACTTCTGTTAACAGAAAATTGGTCTCTTCCACTTCCAGTAGTATCGTACGGTCAAAAGACCAGGAAGATTCTTTCTTGAAGGTGGCTCCTTGAAGATCAAAAATGATGGCCATATGATCTGACATATGTGAGGGAAGGTATTTAAGCCCTGTTAAAGAATCTTTTAAGATGTAGCTGAAAAGGGCATAATCAATTCTTGATTTGTGTTTATATTTAAAGTTTTGAAAAGAAACCCCCAGCTTATTGCCTGACCTTTCCCTCCATACATCTGCTAAGCCAAGGTTTTCCATAATATCTAAGAGAGCCAATCTTGATTTCGATGGGACAAGTGCTCTTGAACTAGAGGATTTATCTAGCAAGGGATTAAGGACAATGTTGAAGTCACCAACCCATATAACTGGATCCTGTGAAAATATAAGGTGTTCCTGAATTGCTTTCAAGTGAGAAGGGTCATCTTGATTCGGTCCGTAATACCCTACCAGTGTTAGCGGGATGCCCTCCAATAGTATCCTCGAAATTAACCATCTCCCACTGCGATCCTCCTTACATTCCAAAATCTGAACCTTGACTGCTTTTTTAAAGATAAATAGTATCCCTCTGATATTAACTGCTTGGTCCGTGCATAGGTAAGTCTCTACCCAACTCTGTTTTTTTAATATCTCAGAGACCTCTAGCTTTAATAAATGGGTTTCCTGGATGACGATGACCTGCGCAGAAGAATCTCTCAAGTACTGTAAAATTTTATGTCTACGGCTTTTTACTCGCAGGCCATTGACATTCCAGGATAGAAACCTGATAGAGATCATCATCTATAAGGATTTATTTATTTATTCTGTTTTCTTTTTTTTTCTCCTTTTTCCAGCATTGCTTTCGACTGCCATAGAGACTATGATATCACATGTAATGCCATGAACTAGGATAGACCCTTTCTCTAATGGTGTAAGGCTTATAAAAGGTACAAAAATCCTATCCTTTATGAGGTCTGGCTCTTGAGAACTTTTATTGCTTTTCCCCACTTCCCCCTGTTCCCCCTGTGCCCCCCCACACTCCCTTCCCCACCCCTGGAAAACCCTACCTTCCTAACTCTTGCCAGATGTATAGCAAGATTTACGTCTCACCCTCCTGTCCCGCTCCTTGTTTTAAAAAAAAAAAAATAGTTTCTGTGAGTCCAGGATTTCTTTTCCTTGGGCCCCTCTCTTACGTTAGAGTCTAAATTAAAAAAAAAAAAACAAATCTTTCTGTCCTATTCTATCCTATTCTCTACTTTAGATTAATTTCTAATTTCTCCCCCCCTTTTTTTTCTTTTTTTTTCTTTTTTCCTTTTTTTTTTCCTTTCTTTTCTTCCTTCCCCTTCTTCACCCTTATTCCCCCAAACTTTTCCAAGACAATACCTGGAGAAAGATAAAAAAAAAAAAAAAGAAAAAAAAACCTAGGGCCCGATTCACAGAACTAACTTAAGACAAAATCCTAAACTTACTACTATTTTGGTATTCACAGAAGGCACTTACTCATTTTGGTATTCACAAAAGGCACTTACTCATTTCTGTATTCACAGAAGTTAGGAGTCCTAACTTTAGGACTCCTAAATGCCTTCTGTGAATACCGAAAGTCTTAAAATTAGGATTTTTCTCAGTTTAGTAGTAGTATAG
This sequence comes from Triturus cristatus, assembly GCF_964204655.1. NCBI lineage: Eukaryota > Metazoa > Chordata > Amphibia > Caudata > Salamandridae > Triturus > Triturus cristatus. The sequence goes on along the minus strand of NC_140582.1, from coordinate 684,290,965 downwards.
TTAGGACTCCTAACTTTAGGAATCCTAAATGCCTTCTGTGAATACCGAAAGTCTTAAAATTAGGATTTTTCTCAATTTAGTAGTCCTAAGTTTAGGACTCCTAACTTTAGGACTCCTAAATGCCTTCTGTGAATACCGAAAGTCTTAAAATTAGGATTTTTCTCAGTTTAGTAGTAGTATAGTTAGGACTCCTAACTTTAGGACTCCTAAATGCCTTCTGTGAATACCAAAATGAGTAAGTGCCTTCTGTGAATACCAAAATGGTAGTAAGTTTAGGATTTTGTCTTAAATTAGATCCGTGATTCGGGCCCCATGTGCCTCTAAACGGAAACATTGCTTTCCACCCCATTGCCCCATTACCATAACAGGGAGAGAAAAACTACTTGAAAAAACAAAATAAAACTGGAAAAAAGCTACTTAAACCGGACTTTAAACAACCCACACTTCAATTCGATCCAATTTTTTCTAGGAATTCATCTACTTCAATAGGAGAACGAAAGTTATGCATCTTATTGTTATACATAACCCGCAGAAATGCGGAGAATCGCATCTGAACGGAAGCCCCAACCGCCCTAAGCTTTTGCATCCTCTGGCCCAATTCCCATTGCCGCTCCAATGTCACCTTAGACAAGTCTGACCTAATTTCGCAAAGGAAGTCAGGACCCTTGAGAGACTTTGATTTTAAAGCAAGAGTCAGAATTTTTTCTTTCAAGGAATAAGTCTGAAAGTTAACCAGGATCTTGCGCGGTTTAGTTCTGCCAGGATTAAGGCGGAAGGGGTCACGGTGGATCCGTTGTATATCATTTTCCAGCACCTCTGCGGTCTCGTCGAGTTTAAGTGAGTCTCTCAAAAGTGTCACCACGAACGCTTTTAAGTTCTCCCCCTCTCTTCCCTCAGGAACCTTAAGGAGCCGCAGATTATTCCTCAGTGAAAAATTCTCCAGCGACTCGACCCTCTCCTTCAAAACTTCCCCTCCCTTTCGTAAAGCTTGAATCTCTCCCTGTGCTGCGGAATCCTCACCTGGGGAGATGTTGCATTTTGACGCATATTCAGGTCTACTAGGTCAGAGATTTGCGATGACTTGCTTTACTCCAGATTTATCAAGCCATGCAAGGCCACGCAAGGTGCCCTCTTGTGGATTAATACATCTCACTTAGATTTTGCATTTCCCTCAAATTTTGCCTCTACCTCCAAAGAGTCTGTTCTGTCTGTTCTGTCGCGAAGGATATCCACCTTCTTATCGAGTGTCTCACAAACTGCTCTTATTTCCATCTGATTAGTCTTAGATATTGCAAAATCACTCCGAATCTCCTCCCTCATAGCTAACATAGCTGACATAAAATACTCGGAAGAGTAGTTTGACTCTCTCACCCGTCCCCCACCCCCACCCCCATCCCCCGTAGAGCCCAACGTGAGCACTGCGCCCTCTGTGTTTAATGTTTGCATGAGAGTTGTATCTATATTGTCAGAGGGAGCAACTGTAGAAGCAGGGGTGGAACCGAAAGTAGAGGCGGAAATGTGTTCAAGGGTGGTGGAAGGGATGGGAAGGGGAAGAGGGGAGTTGGGGACTACTAGGCCCCCTGAACTAGGGGCCGGTAGCACCTGTAGAGGCAAGAGAGTTGTGGGGGGAGCTATGTAAACTCCTTTGTCCGGGACATCACATACCTCAGGCAGGTAAGCCTCAGCCATACCTGCCCTTTTTGTTAGGCTATCGGGGCCCTCTGTGTTGATGGTCAGAACCTGGGGAAGTACTTTGAAAAAGGAGCGAAGGGAGGGGGTAACCCGCACTACGCTGATCACTCTGCTGTTATTTTTGCCCCTTCTTTTTTTTCCTGATTCTTTATTCAAATCACCCTCCCTGTTTTTATCCGTAAGATAATCTAAATTCCGGCCACCTTCAGCTTGATCTCTCACAGCACAGGGGGTCGCGGAGGATTTCTCCACTGCTGATTTACTCAAACCCTCTTTAATACCGGATTTTAAGCTTCTTACACTTTGACCTCTTCCCTGTCTTTTCCCCTTGCCTTTAGTGGGAGACCCCCCAGGTATTCTCTTTAAGTTATAATCTCCGCTTCCTGCCTCAACCTCCCCCGCCTTTCTCCCCTCCTCGCCCCTCCTCCCCTCCACAAAGTCAGACCTCCCTTGAGAAGGGACTGTAGGGCCCTCCTGGGCATCCAACGTGGCAGTCAATGAGGGGGCCAACCCCCCTCCTGCTCACACCAAACCTCTAAGCAGGAGTCCACGAGCCGCCGCTCTACACCCTCTCCTCAGCTCCACGGCTGCTTCTCTCCACTTCAATAGGTATGAGGGAGGGTGAAATCCCTGTAAAGAAGCCAAACACATCTGCTCCAATTCACCATCCACCGGGTGGGATCCGAATTTACACAGTAAAGTCACCGGAGTCAGGTTGGTTAGGTTGGTTAGATTGGGTATCTTGTTGAGGCGGGGTGTCTCTCCCAAAGAATGTCCTAGATCTTAGTTTATAACTTCTACCTAGTAATGCCTCGCTATCTGTAGTGAGACTTATGAGGAGAACAGATAGAGGCTAATGTGATGTTGGAGGATTCCCCTCAGAGAGCTGTTTTGTTTTCCCCACCTTTCTGAGTGTCTAACTCCATAGACTTAGGGACCATGTCATGCTTTACCCCTTTTTTATCTCGCCTAAATCGGTAAGAGGGCTAACAGCTAAAAGGTGCCTCCCTGAAATACCTAGGGGTAGAGAGCACTGCTCAGAGTGAAACCTACAAATGTTCTGGGTTCTCCCTGAAGACCGGCCTATGCAACGGGCAATATTTCTACCACCATCAGCCCAATAACAAGAGGGCAATTGAAAAAAAAGCACTGGACGCGACGGCACTCACTGAACGTTGTGGCCACCCTTAATGCAAAAAAAAACCTCCCACCACACATACAAGAATCTAAACCACAAGTATCTTCCAACAGGGAAAGCTCACCGATTCCACCACTACCCCTCCCGCCACAAAGGCGGGATCTCCCCCGAGTCAAACCCAGTGGCAGGTAAACCCAGTAGCTGACAAAGAAAAATCCGGCGTAAAGAAACTCGCTAAATGCTCAGCTTCCGTGAACCTCTCAGTAGCGAGAGGGCTGATGGAGAGAGTTCACCAGTTTCACTGACTCCCCTTAACCGCAGTGCCAGCTTCTCCCCCACTTACCCGCACAGTGCACCACGCGAAAAAAACAAAAAAAAAACTCGACAAAGCAGACAGCTCCCCAATCTATGTGAAACTGGAATCCGGAAGCGGGAGGTGCTTCAGGCTGCTTGCAGCGCTCTCCCAGCTGCTCAGCCGCTTTGTAATGCCAACACCGCCAACACCGCGGGTCCGTAACCTGGAATCACAGAAAGCACTGAAAACAACAGGGTCGACAAAACAACAGTCACGGTAAAGTCACCAGAGTCCGGGCATCCACTCCGGTTCACAAGCCGCCGGGTAGGAACTGAATTGCCGCTGTCAGGCTCCGCGAGGGCAGCTCTCTCCCCTGTCTCTGCCCGCAGAGCAAGAAGCAACCCCAACCGCCGAAAAACCATTCCGTGGGACTTCCGCGGGACTTCCGACACTCCAGCAAGCCTCGCAGCAGGGAACGTGGTAACAACAGTCAAAACCGGCTCCCGACTCATCACCACCAGCTGTGAATGAGCGGACAGAGACGGGAGCTCCAAGAGAGACGTGCGAACCGCGCTAACCCGCGGCCGCCATGTTTTCCACCAGGGTGGATATTGTTGTGTTCACATATGAACGTTAGTTAAAAAAGAACACAGTGTCACTTTTAGCAATTCCCCACAATCGGATACAAATCTCAGAAGTGGTATATCTTAATCTGGTAGTTCAGCCTTTTAAGAGCTGCAACTTTTTTGTGCAAAGCAAGAGTTTTTTTTTCTATGCAGAAGGTTCAACTATCCTTCAGTGGATCCGTGTGTTGGCAAGCATAATAAGTGCCTGCTGCTTTAATTTTTATTTATTTCTGTACCCCGCTGTCCTAATGCAGGAGGAGGAAGAGATCTTGTGATTAGATCTTCCCCACTGAATGAGAATAAACTTGATGCTTTCCATTTTGCCCTGTAAGGCATTTTGGGCTTCTCTTGAGGTTCCCCTTTAAATTATTTTCTTTGTGACAGTAATATCAGCTAAGACAATGGTTGAGTTGGCGAAGATGGTGTCCAATGCTTCTTATTTGCCGCAGATCATGAAGAGTTTGATGATAAAATATGATCCTTTGTGAATGCCTAAGTTATCCTGCTCTACTGTCTTACTTTATCTCGCTCTATAAAAAAAAGCTCTACCTTATAGTTTAGTCATAGTGTGGTGGTTAATCGTTATAACCGAGCGGATCCTGTAACTCACTGCTTCAGTTCCATAAAAACTTTAAAACTCTACTTTTTAGCAGCCTTGATTAAATCCTGCCTTCTTAAATATTCCTCTTGCTACACCTTGCTACTGTCCACCGATAGCGCCAGGAGACTCTTTGGGGTAGCTGTGCGCTCTATAATCTTCTCAAATAAATAAATAATAAAAATGATAACTATTTTCAGCTGTTTATTACATACAGTTTTCAGTCTCAAACATCTATATGTTGACTCTGAATTTGATCACCAGTTGGGGCCATACGGGTTGATCCATTGGAGAAATAGATGTTAGTAGGTGCAGGCACCAGAGGTTCTGTAGAAGATACATGCAGAACTTTCAATATGGCATACCTTTCTGCTTTCAATCCCCCAAAAAGATAGTGGTTGCTGATCGTAGATCGCTGGTCCTCGTTTTGTCTTTTTTTTTTCTGTGATTTTTCTTTCCAGTATGTCAAGGTTTGTTTTGGGTTAAGACTCATATGAGCTTGGCTTGTGCACATTCTCTAAATAAAGAAGGGGACAGTTTATAGAGATTATTATTGTGCTAAAGACTAGAGCCCATAGCTATAATTCTTTCTTGCAGCGTAGCAAGCCATCTTGTAGTGCTGCGTGAAAGGGCAGGAATGTGCCGTATTTAACATTATACGGCGCATTCCTGTCTTTTCCTAATGCTGGCCCAATTTTGGCTACTTTTGCCAACACAGGCACCCTTGCGTCATGGTGCAAGGTGGCCTGCATTGTAGGCAGGATTGTTTTTGCGCTTCACTTCCTGTGCAAAACTAATCCTTAGAGACCTTTTCCTACTTCTATGTGTGCTGCGGAATCCTCACCTGGGGAGATGTTGCACTTTGACGCATATTCAGGTCTACTAGGTCAGAGATTTGCGATGACTTGCTTTACTCCAGATTTATCAAGCCATGCAAGGCCACGCAAGGTGCTGTCTTGTGGATTAATACATCTCACTTAGATTTTGCATTTCCCTTGCGCATCCTTGTGTTGTGCAAGGGCGGAGTAAAACCTTCATAGATCTGCCACTAAGTGCCTTGTTTAGAGTTTACTCCTTCATATACGTGATGGATATCCCAAGTGCCTTATCAAAAGTGCACAATATGTTTATTGGCACTTGCAATAAAGCAGACAGGATATCTGTCACATTTGTGAAGGAGAAACCTGCCGAAATTAAGATCAAGCCCTCATTGTATTTTCCTTTTTTATATATATATATTTAGACGTCATACAGAAAAAAGAAAGCAAATCATACTGATACCAAAAATAGTCGATTTTATTATGATTGCATTTTCCAGTGTAATCTTATGCACTCATTAGTGAGGCTTTACTAATCAATACAGGAGGCATTTTGGGCTAGGAGTCTTACTATGGTTCAACCCTTAATATGGTTCAACCTTTTCGGGAAGGCCGGGGGCATCTAGATGAGTACTTGACTGCTCTGTTGGTTTATTTGGATACTGCATTTTCGACAGTGGGACGGCTTCAAAGCTAAGAAAAGACCAAGGCATGGAAAATTCACACATCAATAGTAAATGGATTATTGGAAATTAATCAGAACTTTACTTTTCTTCCGTCTATTTGTAAATTATTTTCAATAGTAACACATTTTTCTAAAGGCAAGAGGTGGAACACATTAAATGCATTTCCTGATTAGATGTTCTGAATAAAAATGAAGCAATCATTTACGTTTTTATTTGTTTCCTGCATACTGACATGACTTGAAAATAGGAACATTCAAAAAATTGTTTTCCTAGTAACTAACTTCATTACACTTTATTGAATAATTGTGTTTGTACTACACTCTCCACAGTCGTAATCAACTATTTCATATCTGTGTTGTTGCATGTTTGTTCCACTGGATTCGATTATTTATGACAATATTCATCAAGATAAAAAAAATATTATACTCAGGTATAGATTTCACCGCATTTCCTTTCATTTCATTCCTTTCGCTTTACTTGCAGTTACTGCCATTGCAAGCAAAACTACGGGAAGATGTCAAGGACAATGCTACTTTAAAGTGTATAAGTCAGACTTACCTTTCTTAAAAAAGTATTTCATAGGACTATAATGGTGACATTTCTGTAATGACAGGGAAGTAAAAAATACAATTGTAGCATAAAATAATTCATTTGATGAGTTGAACCCCAAGGAGTTTAGAGAGTGTAATGGTGTGTAGCCTTCCTATACATCTTCCTTGAAATGTACTAAGTGGCAACTGTGAAGTTCAGGGTGAATAGGTTTAATCCTTAAATGCTCTATGATTTGTCTTCACAATAAAACTGAACCCACAATGAATGCAGCTACGGGATACCAGTGTTTTACCATCGTTTTTAAGAACCAGAGTTAAGAAAAATCTTTTCCACTGGAATAGTTTTCTACATTCACTACAATGCCGTTGTCGTTTGAGCTATTCAGTAACTACTAGCTTGGTCTGATGATCACGTCAGCAACAAGGAGACTCAATTCGAAGGACTGGCTTTAGGAAATTAGGGGCATATTATCAAGAACGGCGTTAAAATTATCGCCGCTTTAGCGGCAGGAAACTGCCGCTAAAGCGGAGATAATGGGCTTGATAATATGCCCTTGAGAATTCCAATAGAAGCCCATGTTCTGAACATGGGCTTCCATTGGAATTCTCAAGGGCATATTATCAAGCCCATTATCGCCGCTTTAGCAGCAGTTTCCTGCCGCTAAAGCGGCGATAATTTAATTGCTGTTCTTGATAATATACCCCCAAGACTTTGCCAAGTCTCATATATTACAGATATCATTTAACTATTTTCTCGGGGTGGGGGCGCTAGAGGATGCAAGAGAAGGTCCGCCGGCCAAGTCACTAATCCGTCCACGATCCTGGCTTTCCTACCTGTGAATGTCGCCCAGAATACACACAACGATCACCGGAGCACTGCAGGCTGCCTCCTGCATGGTCGTTCAACTGTGAACCAGACAATTGAAGCATTGGGCCTGCGCCGACAGCATGGCGGCCTGGTGAGCGCTCTGAGTACAGAGTTGTGGCGGCCTGAGCACGAGGTTGGCGGCGACTGCTGGATGGTGGAGGAAGACTGCACTGCAGCGCTGGGGCCCTGGGCTCTGCTTGGGTTGGTGCGGAGGCGGCAAGCGACCCGGTGCACACCTTCCAGGCACTCGGAGAGAGGGCCTGCTCATATTCTCGACCTTGTGGGACGCCGGCTGCTGTGTGCTGATCGCGGCGTGACCTGGACTGCCGACCGAAGCTGCCGCTTGACCCGCTTCTGGAGCATTGTGGACCCTGCTAACTTCAGATCACCTGCCTGGGTGAGTGGTGCGGAGCGGCTCACTTAAATGTGCAGCCCACCCTGTACCAACTCCTGCTGGCCCTAAACTCATTGTGCCCGGAAGGCCAACAGCGCTCCACGCTACGTGCCTGGAACGGCTGCCACCCAGAGAGATTAAAATGCCCTGAGCGTGAGTTGGAGTGGCAGTGTTTGCTGACTGCCAGTTCTTGTCTCTGCCGAAGTGGCTTGGTGGGCAGTCGCCAGAGTGGTGAACTTGTTACCTGCTGCCTGCACCTGGATCTGGTGCCACCTCGGCCCAGTATCAGCGGCCAGTATGCTCACGGTGGCCCTCACTACCATTTACCCCGATCTGTCCCAATAAGGAACACCCACATTGCGACTCCTGTCTAATCTGCCCTGTACGGTTGCGCACGGATGAGCAGCCCCAAAAGGCCAATAACTGTCTTGAACCTTATCATTATCTGAGACGGTGCTGATGGGTTGCAGCAGGAACCACGCACAATCCCCTATCGATTGGCAGAGCCCCTTATCGCTCGTGTCGCTACTGGATGTGAATCTCCCTACAGCCTGAGCGACAATCACGTTTCTCGACACAGTGCTGCCGGCAGTCACTTGCTTGTGAAACACCCCTCATATTTGTGTGCCCTGATCGAGCGCTGACACCATGGTGAAATCAGAGTACAGTCAGCCGCGCCTTACTTTCGAGCCCTGCAAATTGGGTAAGGCATCTAAACACGGCGCCTCTGAATCAGAAGCAGATGTGCCTAGTGACCACCTCACTAGCATTGACAAAACCCTCCTAGCAGTGCAGGCCAGCTTACAATCCATCGATGGGAAAATTGATAATCTCAACTTGCGCATGGATTATATGTCCACGAAGCTGGACAAACATGCGTTGCGCCTGGGGGAGGCAGAAACACGCATTTCCAGTGCTGAGGACGGCCTGTAACAGGTGACCTCCAGGGCATCATCTTTGGAGAAAGTGTTAGCTGTGATACAAGCCCAGAATAAGGAATTGGAAGCCAGATCCAGCTGCAACAACGTGCAAATTACAGGCCTGCCTGAATCTACAAACACTGGCCGCCTTGAGACCTATGTTGAGAAGCTCCTTCAACCGATGTTCGGTGCGGAACAACTCTCTCAGGTATTAGTAGTCGAAAGGGCTCATCATTCTCTCGCTGCTCACCCGCCCCCAGGTGCTCCTCCACACCCAATCATAGCACACCTGCTCAATTATGGAGACCGGGACTCTGTTCTTTGCATGAAGCGCGAAAAGGCACCATCACCTACTAAGAGAATACTCTTGCCTACTATCCTGATTTCACTGTAGCCATGCAGGAGACGCAGAGGGAATATCAACCTGTCAAAAATATCCTCCTTTCGGAACAGATACCTCATGTGTTGCTTTATCCAGCACGACTGCGCGTTGAGTTGAATGGGAAGCCCAGAATCTTCACTACCCCCAAATCGGCGATAGACTTTGCCAAAACTCTCAAATGTCACAGCCGGAACCCCCCCCAGCGTGGCGGATGAAAATGGAATGGGCACCTAAGATGTGGCAACTGGACAATAACTTGGCTGAGTCATGTGAGCCATGGACACGTGTGTACTCTTGCCTCGCTAATATATTGTAGTGCTTTATATTTGGTTGCGTATCAAGGAGGGTGTTGGTGCATGTGATATTGACTATATATAAGTACTGTAGCTGAACTGACATATCATACAGCATGAGCCCCTGAATTCGCTCCATCAAAATAACAGAGACTGGAACTGTTTCTTGGCTAATGTTCGCTCCGTACCTAAACATTCCGTGAACATTTGGGATTTGCTATCTTCCACTCTTCCCCACATTGGGTTTCTGACAGAGACATGAACTAAGACCCACTCTAATCCCGACATTGCCATCGCACTTCCAGAGGGCTCCCATATCCAAAGACAAGACAGACCCCCTCAAAGCAGGAGGAGGACTAGCAATAATATATAAAGACCCCATAAAGATATCTATTATTGATTAACACTGCAGCGACACCATGGAGATATTAATCTTCAGAGCAGATATACATCCACAACTCTGCTGGAAAGGTGCCCTGGTATATCGACCTCCTGGGCCCCTATCCAACTTCCCGTCACAACTACTGGAATTAATCTCTCCCCATGTGATTTCCACCAAAAATGTATTTCCTACTTTTAGGAGACTTTAATGTGCATGGGGAAAATCTTGGAAACAAAGAAACTGCCACATTATTAACTGACCTTACCACACTGAACTTAAGCAAGGTTAATACAGACCCTACTCATCAGGCTGGACATATGCTAGATCTAATTCTAACAAATTCTCCCAACATAATTCACAAAACCACTAGACCCCTTGAGTGATCTGATCATTATATGATTGACTTTACTATCCAGGGCCGACACGGAGGTGATGGCCCCAAAACCAAACCCACCAGGAAATACAGACAGTGGCATAAAATCACACCACAATCCTTCCAGGAATCTTTCATCTCACCCCTTTATGAAGAATCTGATAGCACAGAGGAAAGATTATCGTCCTTAACTACCAACCTTCTCGACAACATAAACCACTTAGCCCCTTTAAAGCCCCAATCGAATCCCCACAAACGCACTCATGCTCCATTGTACTACCCCACCCTCAGAACAGAAAAATGCCTTTGCAAAAAATTAGAACGTACTTGGCGCCTCTCACACAACCTATTAGATAAAAAATTGATTCAAAAGTACATTAGCGGCCTACCACAAAAATTTGAAACTTGCTCGCAAATCACACATTGCTCAACAGATCAATAAAGCGGAAAATTCCTCCCGTACTTTGTTCCAGATACTAAACTCATTCACTAATCCTAGGGCATGTAATACAGAAGAAGCTCCATCGCAAAGTCTCTGTGACAACATCGCAAATCACTTCTTCCAGAAAATTGAAAAAAATATATCAAAAAATCACCTCTGTTTCCGCTCGTCACTCAGACCCCCACATAGTTCTACCATTCACTGCTGCGGATTCCCTCACCCTAGAAGCCTTCCCAGTTCTCACTATCACCGAAGTAGACTCTCACTTAAAAAGCGCCAAATCTGATTCGCCATTAGACCCTCTACCTGCCAAGATCTCTGCCACTTTGTCCAATAACCTTGCTAGGCCTATATGTTCAATTCTTAACAGTACCATGGAAGGAGGCACCCTCCCAACCGAGTGGAAAGCAGCACAGATTATTCCTATAAGGAAACATTCGAAGGTCCCACCAAAGGATGTCACTAACTAGCGCCCCATCTCTCTGCTTCCTCTATACAGTAAACTCTTAGAAAAACATATAAACAAACACCTATCTGAGTTTATTGAATCCACCCATCGCCTCGACCAATCACAGTCCGGCTTTCGTCCAAAGCATAGTACAGAGTCAACACTGGTGGAGGTTACTGATAACATCCGAATGGCAGCGGACAATGGTCGGGTAGTGCTTTTGGTGCTGCTAGACCTGTCGGCAGCCTTCGACACCATATCCCACCAGGTCTTGCTCACACGCCTTAAGGAGATAGGTATCTGGGGTAAAGCCCTGAGCTGGCTAACTGATTTTCTAACCAACAGGACACAAACAATCAACCTAGGCCCATATCGCTCACAGACCACCACCATCACCGAAGGGGTCCCACAGGGCTCCTGCTTGAGCCCCACATTATTCAATATCTATGTCACCCCCTTGGCAGGACTACTAAGGAAACTAGGATTCCCTCCCATTTCGTACGCCGATGACACGCAACTCCTTCTGTCCGTCGACAAATCAAATACACACATTCAAGACATCTTTTCGGAAGGAATGAAAGGTATCGCACAATGGATGAGGGATAATTTCCTACAATTGAACACCGACAAATCAGAGATCATGTTATTCAGAGACTCAAAATTAAGATGGTCTCCTAATTGGTGGCCTGGGGAATTAGGACCGACCCGCCCCCAAAGCAGACAGTAACAAATCTGGGAGTGCGAATTGATCAGGATTTAACACTAGAGGAACACGTAAACATCACAGCCAGGACTTGCTTTCATACTCTTGGCACTCTTCGAAGAGTTTTTCCTTTACTACCATCAGCTACCCGAAAAACACTAACCCAGGCACTGATTATCAGTTGCCTAGATTACAGTAACACCCTACTGATCTCTGCGAAAGAAAAATCCATAAATAAACTTCATATAGTCCAGAATACTGCAGCCCGCATAGTGAGCAACACACCTCCTAGAACACCCTCTGCTCCTCTTCTCCGCAGACTCCACTGGCTCCCAATAAAAAAAGAGAGTCAAGTTTAAGATCTGCTGCAGGGTGTATAAATCATTACACAACATGGGCCCCAGCTATCTATCCCAAAAGTTGGTCTGATATACACCGACCAGGCCCCTTAGGTCTAGCCATCAAGCACTTCCCTGTACCCCCGCATCAAATTGGTGCGTATGCGAGGCAAAGCTTTCTCTCACCTAGCCCCCCAGGACTGGAATCAACTCCCTATACAGATGCTCCAGTGTACAATTTTCCTAGCCTTCAGAAAACTTCTGAAAACGGAACTGTTCTAATCCTCTTTGGAATGGCCACAAGCAGTCTCAGCGCAGAGATACCCTGTACGGGGTGATTCAGGTGCTATATAAGATACATAAATAAATAAATATTCTACTGATTGGAATCAAGTAACTCTCTCATATTGGGTGACTCTAGTACTGTTGTATGATGTTGTAATACAGCGGGTAGGACATTTTATTACCTTTACTTGGCCACCTCCTAGTACATCGGGAGGGGTATTGTGCTCCAGCGCTCCCCCCATGGGTGCTCCCCATAGCTGTTTCCTCCCTTGGCGCTATACTCAGGAATTGTTTTGGGATGTTCAGGATGGCTTTGGCAAGTTGTGGGTTGCTAAAGTGGGTGGAGGGTGGGATCTGGGAGGTTAGTTCATGTGGCTGATCACATTTTAAATGATGTGAGGTGTGTATATGTAGCATTATGTACTACAGTTCAATCATGCTCGATGTAGAACATGTTGAAGCTCTACATCTGGATCACACACTAATTACCTGTCTTGCATGGAATGTACGGGGGCAAACTCACCCAAAAAGATCCACCAGGTCTTGGCTTATCTACATCTCATGGAGTGACGGTTGCCCTGACTCCACGCTCTGAGACATCCGTAGGAGTGCAGTGGGCGGGTTATCACTTGGCCTCCTCTTATTCCCTCTACTCCCTCAGCATGCTCACACTTATCAAGAAAGGTCTTCCATTCACAATGATCAAATGTTGCATTGATGATGTAGGATGGTACGCCATTGTGCATGGAAAGCTGGCTGGCAGCTTAATTACATTAGTAAACGCCTATGGCCCCAACATAGATGATCCATCTCTGTTTGAACACATCATCTCCACTCTGCGAGATTGGCCTGACGCTGTGATTTCATGGGGAGGTGACCTTAACACTAGGCCTGGGCGGCAAATTCCGTTCCGCTTGCGGAATTTGCGGAATTTCGGTAATTTCGCGTTCCGCGGAGAACGCGAAATTGCCCAAAATTCTGCTTTCCGCGACTTCGCGAAATTTTTTCTTGTTCACGTTCTCAAAATGCGAATCGTGAGATATTTCTCCCCGAGCACGCAAACAGCAACTGTGAACAGGAAAAAAGCATTGCGAACAAGCAATTCCGCGTGTTCGCTGAATTTTTGCGTGTTCGCGGAGATTTTTTACCGTTTCGCGGAGATTTGCGTAACGCGATTACGCAAATTCCGCCCACCCCTACGTAACAGTAACACTCATTTAGATCCTAGTAGGGATAAGTCCAGTGGCAAAGGGGATCAGTCTCCCAGTGCGGCCCAGGTCATCACTGAGGGAATGGCCGAATTGGGTCAGTTGGACGTATGGTGCCAACGACATGCAGAGACATTGGAAGGCACACACATTTCCCCTGCGCATGGTAGTTGGTCTCGGCTTGATTATTGGCTACTGAGTGCAAGTGCAGGGGGCTGGGTTTCCAGGGTGGGTGGTCTGCCTTGCATCCTGTCCAATCATAATCCTGTTCAACTCAATCGCTTATCCCATGCATTGTGCATCATGAATTCATGTGGCGATTTTGTCCCAGAGCACTACTAGACCCCCTATATGTCACCACGATCCACGAGGCCATTGTCCAATACTTTGACCACAACAAAGGCTCAGTGGATGGTGCTGTGACTCTTTGGGAGGCGTTTTAAGCCATGATTCGTGGCACCTACATTGGGACATCAGCTGGTATCCTACGAGATTTATGTGGCCAACTCACCAAAGTAGAAACCAAGTTACAGCTCACCTAGAGATCAGACGCTGGAGGCCATTAAACAATCCATACTAGAATACAATGAGCTGTCATGTAGCTTGTGCTTACGGGAAAGGGAGATGGCTGGGTGACCGTTTAGCTAACAAAATCAAGGCTCGCATAGACCGCAACCTTATCACCAAGATCACTGATATGGCTGGCCAGGATCACTACACTAACAAAGATATCCTAGCACAGTTCAGGAACACCTATGCAGCATTGTATACCTTGCACTGTATGGTAGATACTGCTGAATTGGACATTTATTTACAGGATATTGCCATTGCGTGGCTTTTGGATGGGCAGAGGGAATTTCTCAGCCAGCCGATTACTAAGGAAGACAATCATTGGGCGATCAAAACCCTCCCAAACAAAAAAGCCCCTGGGCCAGATGGTTTCCGCAGTGAATTTTATAAGGAATATGCAGAAGAGCTAACCCCCCCCCATTTGCTAGAAATGTACTCGGAGGCATATGATACAGGTGTGCTGTCTCCGACTCTCCGGGAGGCTTTGATTATCACTTTACTCAAAAAAGACAAACCACCCTCTTGTTGCGACTCATATAGACCGCTGTCGCTTATCAATACTGACGCCAAAATACTGGCCAACATCCTGGCCACCAGACTCCAGCCTCTCATGCAGGGCCTGGTCCTTCAGGACCAGTCTAGATTCATTCCCACGAGGTCTACCTCTCATAATCTACGTACACTCTTCGCTACGTTCCACATTCTTGATCCGAGGCTTCAGGCGGCAGCGGTGATGCTTGACACGGCCAAGGCCTTCAATTCTATAGAATGGGGTTATCTTTTTTATATTCTGTGGCGAATGGGGTTTCTCCTATTTTTACCAACTGGGTGCGCCTGTTTTACATCGACCCCGTGGCCCGGATCCGGGTGGATGGTAGTACCTCTGATCCTATACGAATCACCAGGGGGACAAAACAGGGGTGCCCCCTTTCACCACATATTCTTGCGCTGACGCTGGAGCCACTTACCTGTATTATTAGGCTTGATAGGCAGGAACACAGAGCCTCGGCTCGCCTGTCAGCATTTCATTATACTGAGACAACATGCTGCCTTTTATTCGGGAACCGCACAGGTATATGGCACCAGTTCTGCGAGAATACATTTGTTTTGGGCTTTTTTTGGTACTCACTATTAACTGGGCTAAATCGGTGATGGTGCCTCTGATGGTGGGCACCCTTCCCCACGACCTCCATTTCCCGCTCATGTGGTTGACGGACCCGGTAAAAAAATTGGGGGTGTGGGTTCATAGAGACCATGGCACAGTTGTTTGCGAGAACTATACCCTGCCTACACGAGGCTGGAGAAACAGGTGGATAGATGGGTGACACCTCCGCTATCATTAGCTGACCGCATAGCGCTCATCAAGATGGTTGTGTTGCCTCATTTTTTATATCTTTTTAGCAGCATACCAGTACCATTAACCCAACAATTCTTTAGCACGATGCGCTCCCTACTCCTCTGGTTGGTCTGGGGAGGCAAGCAGACTCGTGTGAGCTGGATAACCTTTACTTTGGACTATAAACACGGGGGCTTTAGTGTACCTGATCCTTATTTGTACTATTTGTGCGCTCATGCGCAGTATGCACACTGCTGGGTTGGCTCTCATGAATTTTTTCCACACATAGCAAAGGAGGATGGTAATGTGCACTATATTCCCCTGAGCTCAATATTGACACACACTCGCCGGCACACTCCCTGCTCAGAGATTAATGCTGTTGATGTCACTATAGTGGCCTGGCAGGCGCTAGGCCATATGGCAGGTAAGTTACCACTGTATTCCCCTTTGTTACTGCTGGAATTTCATTCAGACCTGTTGGTGACAGATGAGACGGGAGCTATGCACACTCTAAAGCTAATGGGGATAACTAAAATGTTGGACCTATATCCGAATGGTGTTTTTTTAACGGATGAGGATCTTAGTTATTTGCAGAATAAGACACCGTTATTCACATTCCTTTTTCACAAAGATATGCAAGCACACTCCCATACTTTTCCTGCGGAACCACCCAGGCTGCAACTTTGCACACCATGCTCCTAAGCGCAACATGACCCATGCTCCTCGCCAAACTCTGCCAAGCTGCTCAAGCTGAGAAGCCCCTGCCACACAATAGAAGTATGGAAAAATGTAATGAATATTTGGTTCCACCACTGACACAGCAGGATTGGGAGTACTGCTGCCTGTTGACCGGACCCTATTGTCCAATGGCAACCTCCGTATAATACACTTCAAATACATACATCAAGCTTACTAGACGCCATATAAACTGTTTAAATATCGGCTTAGGGATACTGATGCTTGCAAACGATGTGGTACTGCGGCCGCTGACTTTTGGCATCTAGACTGGATGTGTCATAGAGTGGCGGTTTTTTGGGCTGACGTGATCTGTAAATTATCTACTATGATTAAATTTGCATTGCATGTTCTCCGCAGGTGTGTCTACTGGGCCTGGTGCCATTCCTGAAGGGTGCAACGGGTAAATATGTGAGAGTGGCTCTACTTTTGGCTAAGAGATGTGTGGCAATGACGTGGGAGGGTATGGCTCGGCCTACAGCCACACAATGGCTCAAGGATCTAGAGTATTGCCGTGAAAACTTAGTGTTATATGCAGAAGAACTTCCAACCTCTTCTAGACCTAACGACATAAGGGAGCCACTGTTACAGTACTTGAGATCTGCAGAACAGGCTAAGTCCCCTGAGCATGCGGAATGTTAAGTGTGTTTATCCTTCGCTTATGTGTATGATTTCTCAATATACTATACTGTACACTGGTTTGTAGCTACAATTTGACATATGTAAAACAGCCATGAGATGTTCTGTTTGTTTCTTAATTGCATGTGCTCTTCAATGCTGCTTATGTATACTGCATATGATTTAATACAATCTTTAAAAAAAAATATATATATATTATCTACTGGCGGTCGCCAGTAGATAGTTATAGTTAGGACCGTGTTTCCATAGGAAATCTGAAAATTCTATTTTGAATAACTTTGGCGCCGGTTGACGAATCCTCGCGAAATTTTCAAAACTAATGGGGCGCTCCGTTCAGCTCCTACCCTGAAAGTCTCGGGGTGATTCGTCAAGCGGGGGCCAAGAAAAAAGGGGATTCCCAAAACGCGTTTTCCCCATGCATTTTTCCATAGGACCTTTAGACACAGCTACAGCCCGAACGGCTGAACAGAATTACTTGAAATTTGGCAGAGAGGTAGCCATAAGGTTAAGGAAGTGCCTTTTGCCGGTTTGGTGTAAATCTGTTCAGTATTTCCTGAGAAAATACCATTTAAAAGCATATCAATATCTATACGCACGCACCGTGCGCGCACCGTGTGCGCACCCTGCCGCGCGCGAGCGCAATTCTGATTGGTTGCGCGCACCTCACGATTTAAAAAATATATTCAGTGAATATATATATATGTATATACATATACATATATATATATATATATATTCACTGAAAAAACCATAGGTTTCACACACGTTATAGTTACGAATTAGCATTTAGAAAACCTTGCAAATTCACTTAAAAAACCATAGGTTTCACACATGTTATAGTTAGCTGGACATTTCACTCGTAAAAAACCAATGAAATTCCCCCGTTATATTTAGTGCAGGCAACTATAACTCACGCGACCGTAATCCTGTAGAGTAGAGTGGTAGAGAGAGTAGTAGAGAGTGAGTAGCCCGAACGGCTGAACAGAATTACTTGAAATTTGGCAGAGAGGTAGCCATAAGGTAAAGGAAGTGCCTTTTGCCGGTCTGGTGTAAATCTGTTCAGTATTTCCTGAGAAAATAGCATTTTAAAGCATATCAATATCTATACTCGCGCACCGTGCGCGTACCCTGCCGTGCGCGAGCGCAATTCTGATTGGTTGCGCGCACCTCACGATTTAAAAAATATATTCAGTGAATATATATATATGTATATATATATACATATATATATATTACCTTCTGGCGGTCGCCAGTAGGTAGTTATAGTTAGGACCCTGTTTCCTTAGGAAAACCGCAACATTCTATTTGGAATAACTTTGGCGCCGGTCGACGAATCCTCGCGAAATTTTCAAAATAGGTGGGGCGCTACGCACCGCTCCTACCCTGAAAGTCTCAGGGGGGTTCGTCAAGCGGGGTCTGAGAAAAAAGGGGGGTCCCAAAACGCGTTTTTTCCATGCATTTTTCCATAGGACCTTTAGACACAGCTACAGCCCGAACGGCTGAACAGAGTTACTTAAAATTTGGCAGAGAGGTAGTCCTCAGGTCAAGGAAGTGCCTTTTGTAGGTCTGGTGTAAATCTGTTCAGTAGTTCCTGAGAAAATAGCATTTAAATCAATATATATATCTGTGGCAGCTTACGGTGCGCTTACCGTGCGCTTACGGTAAGCTTACCGTACGCGTACGGTGCCGTGCGCGTACGGTGCCGTGCGCGAGCGCGAATCTGATTGGCTGTTAGATCTTAGTAAACATTAGAATTGCTCGAAACCAGGAAGCGGCGGCCGCCATTTTCTCTCTCGCACTCTGAGGGGGGGTGGAAAAACAAAGGGAAAAAACATGTAAAGGGGCTGTTTAGACACCTCCTAACCACCTAGCCTTGATGAAGGTGTCCCCCAAGACCCCCAAGGCCAAAAAGTCAATATAAATTTTTTTTAAAAATTCACCGATCACGCTTACCGTACGCGTACGGTAAAAAAAATTTTTTTTAAAAAATTATCCATACTCTCCCCACCCCGTGTGCAAATGGTGCCCGAAGGGCACCATTTGTGCATTGCATATGCAACGTGAAGGAAATTTAAAAGATTACCTTTCACAACGAAGCGCATAATATGTCCTCCATGTGCGCACGGTGCGCGAAGCGCATCGTGCGTACATGGCCCATCTAGCGTAACGTGGGCACGGGGTGCGCGAAGCGCACCGCGTGCCTACCGTGCGTGCACGGCACTAACTGCGTAAATGGGGCGCGCGGTGCGCGAAGCGCACCGCGTGCTCACTGTGCGCGCACGGTGCGCGCACGGAACGAACTGCGTTAAGTGGGCGCGCACGCCACAAATGGCGTAAAGTAACTTAGCATTTAAAAAAACGTACAAATTCACTGAAAAAACCATAGGTTTCACACACGTTATAGTTAGGAATTAGCATTTAAAAAACCTTGCAAATTCACTGAAAAAACCATAGGTTTCACACATGTTATAGTTAGCTGGACATTTTACTGATAAAAAACCATTGAAATTCCCCCGTTATAGTTAGTGCAGGCAACTATAACTCACGCGACCGCAATCCTCTGCTGATGACATATGTGTCTTTATGAAAAAAAAATATTTGTAATATATGTATAGCTAAAATTTAATGGAAGAAGACATGGGCAAATAAGTGTCTAAATACAGTATTAGCATCAGCAGAGGATTGCGGTCGCGTGAGTTATAGTTGCCTGCACTAACTATAACGGGGGAATTTCAATGGTTATTTACAGTAAAATGTCCAGCTAACTATAACATGTGTGAAACCTATGGTTTTTTTAGTGAATTTATATATATATATATTCACTGAAAAAACCATGGGTTTCACACACGTTATAGTTAGGAATTAGCATTTAAAAAACCTTAGAAATTCAGTGAAAAAACCATAGGTTTCACACACGTTATAGTTAGGAATTAGCATTTAAAAAACCTTAGAAATTCAGTGAAAAAACCATAGGTTTCACACATGTTATAGTTAGCTGGACATTTTACTCGTAAAAAACCAATGAAATTCCCCCGTTATAGTTAGTTCAGCTAACTATAACTTGCGCGCCCGCAATGCACTGCTGATGACGTCACATATTACATCACTCATGACATGGTCAGTGACATCACTCATGACATCACTGATGACATCTCAAATGACATCACTGATGACCTCACTGATGACATCATCCAGTGAATGTGTGTTTTTCTGAAAATTAAATATGTTTTATATATGTATATCTCAAGGTCGATGGAAGAATAAATGGGTATATTACTGTCTAAATGGATGATTTCTTTTTGAAAAATTGATTGTGTAACTGACTGATTAAGTGTATCATAGTGAATACATGGCTTAGTGAGTAATGTTTAAATATATAAATATCTGTATCAGTCTCTCACTTTGTGTATAAGTGGCTGCATGGGTTGGAGAGTAGCTACATGGGTGTCTATATAGGTTATTAGTTGGTTTTTTGAGTATCAGTATGAGTGTCTGCATGGTTCGGTGGGGGGTATGACGTAGTGCATAGGTGCATGAATGAGTGACTCACTGTTTGTATGTGTTGAACAGAGCATGTGTGCAGGACTGCATGGGTGGATGAGTGTGTGTATGGGTGTGTTAGTGAGTGAATGACTGTCTCAATAGTGTCTTTATGAGTAACTACATATGTTTAAAACTAGTATATGTGACTATTGGTTTATATATGTGAGTATATGTGAGAGTGAGAGATTGAAAGAGTTCCTGTATGAATAAGTATGTATTTCTATAAGTAATTGTTTAAAAGACTAAGTATGTGTAAGTTTCCGTAGAAGTAAGTGTGGTGGTGTGTGTATAACTGTATATGCAAGTAAATGTATGTTTGATTCTTTATTAGCATGAGTGACTATGTGTGTGAGTAGCTCTATGGATGAGTGGCATTGTGTAACAGGATGTATAGGTGTATGAGTACATATGATAAGTGAGTACATGTATGAGTGACTGTATTGGACTGTTGGTGAATGAGTGGATGTGTATGTGGATCTTAGAATTACTGAAGAGGTTGTTGTAACTGTTATTGGTGTGTCCATTGTTTTGTAAATTTTAGTCTCTATTTTTGAATGTGTGTATCAAAGGTTTTATTAGGGGAAGAGGAGGTCTGCCACTCTATCACAAGGATGATGTCATCAGTGAGGTCATCAGTGATGTCATTTGAGATGTCATCAGTGATGTCATGAGTGATGTCACTGACCATGTCATGAGTGATGTAATATGTGACGTCATCAGCAGTGCATTGCGGGCGCGCGAGTTATAGTTAGCTGAACTAACTATAACGGGGGAATTTCATTGGTTTTTTACGAGTAAAATGTCCAGCTAACTATAACATGTGTGAAACCTATGGTTTTTTCACTGAATTTCTAAGGTTTTTTAAATGCTAATTCCTAACTATAACGTGTGTGAAACCTATGGTTTTTTCACTGAATTTCTAAGGTTTTTTAAATGCTAATTCCTAACTATAACGTGTGTGAAACCCATGGTTTTTTCAGTGAATTTGCAAGGTTTTTTAAATGCTAATTCCTAACTATAACGTGTGTGAAACCCATGGTTTTTTCAGTGAATTTGCAAGGTTTTTTAAATGCTAATTTTTTTTTTTTCTTCTATTTTTTCTAACATATTTTTATTTTAATTTTCTTACCTTTTATAAAGACTATGATTAAATTTTTAAAATTCTTTAATATGTTTTTTTTTATATATTTTTTAAAATAAACATGTAAAATTTATTTGCAGTACTTTTTTTCTATTTTTGTAAAAAAAATTTTAGTACGCGTACCGTAAGCTCACGGTAAGCGTACGGTTTACGCAACGTCCGTAATTTTCCTACGCTGCTTGCGTATAGTTACGCAATTTGCGTAGCCGCGCGTACTCCGCGTGGGACGCGTACGCGTGTACGCTACACGCGCACGTTACGCGGAAGTGCCGGGAGTGACTGTTATGCGCATGCGCTCAAGCGCGTGTCTTTTTTACGCGCATGCGCACTTTTGCCGTAAGCATACCGTAAGCGTACCGTAAGCGTACGGTAGGTCATGTGATCATGAAACACAACTTTTGATTGGTTGAAACTACTTTCAGTTCTAGAACTCTCCTACACCACACCCATTCCCCTCATTTCTGCTTGTGATCCCTTGGGAGAAGGAGCTGGTTTGTCTTTGGGATACGATGGCAGAACAGCAGAGCTCTTCTGAGAGTGAGGCTAGCACTAGCAGCACTGTCTTGAGGCAGAGATCGAGGAAACAAAAGCCCTCTTATGTATGGGATTATTTTACTTTTCCTGAAGGCCAGCAAAAGGTAAATGCACCCTTAGTGACTTGTAAGCTGTGTAAGCGTGTACTTTCTAGAGGTAATCCTAACAGGAAGTATTCCTTTGGGAATCACACCATGAAGAGACACCTCCAGGATGTACACAGAAGGACACATGGTCATCTTTTTGGAGGTAACTCTTCAGAAAGACAAGCCAGTACATCCACAGCAGCTCAGCCTGGACCATCATCTGCAGGGCTGACTCCTTCTTCTGCAGGTCAGGTGAGCCCTTCATCTGTGGGGGGAGAATCTCCTTTTGCTGGCCCTCTGGAAATTAACCCTCGGTTTGCGAGGGTTGAAGTACGGTGCGCCACTTGTCACGATCTAATTACTTATAGGGAGACCAGTGTTTCCCTAGTGAACAGTAAAATAGATCAGCACACTTGTCGTACCGTCTAATATTCCCAATCTTTCTTTCCTCTGTCCCTGCATGAACACAACGGCTCTTTTAAGAGCCAACCTTACCTTTCATCTATTTTTTATATATGTTTTTTAAAACTTTTTTTTTTTTTTTTACCGTACGCGTAATTTTTTTTTTTTTTTTTAAAAAACACTAAAAATCAATTATCACATTACAAGGTCCTTGAGAGACTACAATTATTATTATTGACTTACCATACTCACTCAAAAAAATATTTATTCATTTGTTTTTTTAAAAAATAGCTTTAAAAATGGTTCTAGTTTTCGAAAATTTTCTATATGAATCTGAAAAAAAAGAAAAAAGTATTAATATTTTTAAAACATTTTATAATACAGTACACATATTTACATTTTTTTCCAAAAAATATTTTTGCCTTATTTTTGCTGTTTTCAGAATATATTGCATTTCACTATAAATTGTGAAAGCAATTGCATTCATCATTTTACAGCGGGCAAAAAAAAAGAACAATCACAAAGATTGTAATAAAAAAGCCCAGAATCTCTTTTTACTTAAACTTAACATTATAGAAATGCATAATATTCTAAAAAAATATCATCTAATACCAATACTTATTTCTTTAAAATACCGTCTGATATGTTTGTTTCAGAAGTATAATCACAATATTATATCTCAAATACCTCCAAAATACATCTGATTTCATTTCCTTTAGACCAAATAGTAATTTTAAATTTTTTTTTGGAATAAATTTCCAACGGTAATCCAATAAAATTCTAAAGTTTAATTTGTCCATATCTCACCGATTCTCTGTAACATTTTGGTTCACGAAAATTTTTTGAATAATTTATTAAGTCCACAATAGAATTGGTTACTTTTCCGCATGGCCAAATAGTAATTTTTTAAATCATTTTTGAAAAAATTTCCAATGGCAGTCCAATAACATTCCAAAATTTAAAATGTGCAGAAGTTACCGATAATCTCTAAATTATTGGTTTTTCAAAGTTTCATTAAAAATGTAAAAAGTCCACATTACAATTGGTTATCTTTCCATTAGGCCAAATGATAATTTAAAAAATCTTTTTTCTACAAAATTGTAATGGTAATCCAGTAAAATGGTAAAATTATTTTGTCGAGATCTTGCCAAATCTGTCTAAAATTTAGGTTTCAGGAAGATTAGATAGGAATTTGCTAAATCAAAAGGCAAACGTTGTTTGAAAATCAATTGGGAATCATTACACAGTGTCCAGCCTTTTTCACATTTAAGATAAACTGTGTAATGTCCAGAAGTAACAGTAGGTCCATCATGGAAAATTATTGCAACAGTTACAAAAGTTTTTCCTGAAATTGATAATTGCTGTCCTGTAAACTTCTTTATTAAAGTATCCAATTTTGAACCATCAGCTCTACATCGTTGCATCATTAAAATTACATACTGTCCGTATTCCTTTAAAATTAACGTTGAAAACATGTCAGAATTACACTCACTACATTTCATGCTATGATTAGCATCTTTAACTAATTTTGCAAAAGTGACTGTTTTACTCTCTGGCAATGTCAAATAAATAAATCTTTCATTATCAACAATAGAGCCACATATATTATAACAATTATCACAACTATGTTCCCATTTATAAGAGAGACCAAAAAAAATGTCAATGGGAACTCCTTCTTCTTCCACTACCTGAAGAAAATACATCAAAAATTCATGTGCATCTTGCTGTTCATTTTGAGAAAACTGTGTTCGTCCTGAACATACATCTAAAAGTTTTCTAATTTCAGTAGCACTTTCTATTTGAGTTTTATCTTTACTCAGCTTTTGAAAAAGGAGACTCAGCTCTGAACAGAATCTTTTTCCCTGATTTACTATTATCTGCTCTTGCAAACTTTTCAGATAAAATGCAACATTCAGCACTACATTTGCGTAGCAGTTGACACCAGAGCTATTTTCAAAATGACATCCTACAACCTGTTCTTCATTTTCCTTTTTCTTTTTGCTTGCAATTACATCACTCCTCTTTTTTTTCCTCTTCTCTACATCTTCATTACAGATATTCTCATTTTTTCTTTTACGAGAAACTACACGTTTCTCCAACACAGGATACTGACCTAAATGAGGAGCATAGCTTCTTCTTAATCTATTATACTCCTTTACACAGTTTGTATCAGCACTAACTTTTGAGTCATCAAAGTCTATCATGAATAAACCTGATAATGTTTTCACTCGTGACAAAGCTACATATGCCATACCTTCTTTGAACACAGTTGAACCAATGTTCACAAATGCACAATCTACAGACAATCCTTGAGACTTGTGAATAGTTACAGCATATGCTAGAGAAAACGGAAACTGCTTCCTACGTACATATAAGTCTTTCACAAGCATAAAACGTACTGTACAACGACAAATATCTTTAACTTCTTCTATCTGATCAAATTTTATTTTTAAACATTCAACTCCTTCTTTTTTCTGGTAATTAATAAAACCCACAACTCTTCCCATCGCTCCATTAACTAAACCTTTTTCAACATCCAAATTTCTCCTTAAAAATACTCTACAGTTCATGCAAACATATAGATTTTTTTCTAATCCAGCTGTTTTGGAGATGTTCTTCTCTAGTGAGTCCAATTTATTTTTCAGTTTGCCTGTTACTGTGACACTAATTCTTCCATCCTCAATTTTGTCCACTGCTTCCAATTTCCTGATCTCTTCCTTTTCCAATTTCAAAAGCTCCTCATTGAATATTGAGCATTCACGTAGAGTTGGCATTAAGCAGATGACACTTTTGTTTTCTGCAATGTTCTTGTATATCTTCTCTGCAACTATTTCTTCCTTTGGAAATAAATTATGTAGCAGCCGACTCTGTAATGTTTTTTTGCCAACTTCTGTGAGTAGTCCAATCCTGATATCTTTCAGAATACTTCCATATTCTTCATCGTTTGCTTGCCTCATATTAGTAGTAAGTTCCTTGTACTCAAAGAAGGACCAAATATTTGTATTTCCGATGCTTCCCAATGACTTCTTCGTGTCTTCATGTGTGACAGTATTAAACACTGGTTGTCCTTTAACTGGAGTAAGTTGCAAAAGATCTCCAAAAACTATGACGTGTTTTCCACCAAATAACATGTCATAGTCTGTCTTCAAAATTTGCTGCATTCTTAAATGCACAAAGGCAAGCATTAAGTTTGATACCATGCTCACCTCATCAATAATGAGCACTTGCATCTTCTTCAATACTCTTGAAACTTCCAAGGATGCTTCTCCAGTTAGCTTGTTGAATTGTATTTTGTTCTCATGCTCCACTGGTAACATTAGCAAACGATGTAAAGTGATTCCTTTTATGTTATATGCTGCTAACCCAGTTGGAGCAGTAACCACACAAGACAAAGTAGAATCCGTTTTTTGCTTTAGGTAGCTTCTGATGACTTTTATTAGGAAACTTTTTCCAGTTCCAGCTTGTCCGCTTACATACATCCTGATTGGATGAAATGATGTGCATGAGCTCTCTTTTTTTTCATGTAGAAATCCGTGATCAATTTTGTTTTTGATCTCTTCATAAATTTGTTGCTGCTCTTGATTCAGTTGTCTTTCCAAATTTTCTAAGTCTATAAATTCTTCTTGAGCTTGATTCATAGCCGTTTCCACTTCATTCATGGCTATTGATGCTTCATTTTCAATGATTGGTTGTCCTAGGGGATCTTGACTGAGTGTTCCTGAACTTTGGCTGTCCTGAGAACTATCTCTAGCGATTTCTGCTGCAATTGTAGTTTCCTGATCAATTTCTTCATTTAACATTTGCAGATAAGTTGAGAATGTACTGCATTGTATGCTGTCTTTGCAAGCATTAAAAGAATCTTCATAGCTCTGGAATTCTCCCAGTAGTTCATCCTCTGTACGCCATGGTTTAAACAACTGTAAAAGAGCCAAGTAGTAAAATTCCTTCTTGTCAGTAGTGTCGCAACTCAGCTTCCGGTGATTTATCAAACTTCCTTTTGTTTGCTTCACCAAACATCCTTCTTCACCAACGACTTTATATTTTCCATTATTGATGTCTTCTGTGGCTTTCCGTGAATAAATGTAGTTCTGCAGCACTTCATAGAGACACATGTTCTCCAGATGTTGACTTCTCTTGGGATAATATGTGTCCAACATGTTTGTTTTCAAAATATCTGTACTTTCTGGGTCATTCTCGGCCAAATATTCAATTTCTCCAACAGATTTCAGTACCCGATTTCTCATTGCTGCAAGGCCTAAACTTGCCCAAATTATTCTTCTTGACTTCGAGTAGAGACTTGCAGAAGATAACCTATCTGAACATTCGTAGGATCCAATTTCTCGATGCGATAACATCTTCAAACTGAAACTGTACAGCTTCTTTATGACAGTCTTCTCGTGAGAAATCTCTTCCCACATTTCCTTCAATTCTGTTTTTTCTGATTTCGTAATGTAAGACGTTACATATCGAGCAACAGCAATGGAATTGTCAGCTACATACTGTATATCCATGTTAGCGTTCCACATGGATAAAATGACTGGGTTGTAGTCATTTATATTTTTTGATTCTTCTTTTCTTTTTAGGTTGTAGGTATTCTTAGGTGATTTTCTTGTGATAGTATGTCTCACAGCTGACATAAAACTGTTGACTCTTCCATTTGAAAGAACAGGTCTAGGAAATCCAAATCGACATTTAGTGTAGTATTTTTCTTTGCTCTTGTATTTCCGTCGACAGTATTTTCCACACCGATGACTTTGGAAACGTAAAACTTGCTCCTTTAACTTGTTCTCTTCTGTGCTTTTTGGTATAGCACATGTTGCATATTCTTCAATGTAAGATAACACTGCTTCATCAGCATCTGTTCCAAACTTTGGGGCATCCTTGATCCACAACAGCATATGAATATGAGGAGCACCTCTTGCCTGGTACTCTTTCCTCCAAAAGAAATCCACTACTTCTCCAAGGGGTGGATTTTTTTTATTGCAGATGAAGGACATCATAGCCTCAAATCTATGATTGAAATATCTGCAAACATTAACCGGATCCAATGAGCACAGTTCTCCTGCTGTCTTGTATTCGATGTTTTTAATGTTTGAATTGGCCTCTCGTAGAAAATCCAGTAAATCATCCCAAGCGTACTCGGCACAGCTTAGGGTAAGGAACCATGTTGGTGTTCCTAAATTCCGTAACATGCATTTTAGTTCACCATGGCGTCGGTACCAATATTCATTTGTCCCACGCTGACAAGCCATCAGATTGATCAGTTGTGTTTCCAAATGATCATCTCGGTGCTGCACTTTCTCCATAAAATCCTTAGCAGACACATTTTGTAAATGTACTCCACTTTTTAAAATGTGATTTACTGCATAAGACAGTGCAGACAAGTCGCTTTCAAATAAAAGATGGAACAAATAAGGAATACTTTGTCGAAATCTGGGATCTTCAGCATATAGTCTTGTAGTCCGATACTCAGAAGCTGGAATCTGTTCTGGACGTTCATCGTATCGTCCTCCTTTTCCTTTAGGAAACAGCTGGGGAAAACATCGAGCTTCCAAGCTCTCCTCCCATACACTCACGGGAGTTCCTTTTGCTTTCTTCATCTGAAAGAGATCAATATTGTCTCCCATAACTTCTTTCGAATGAAGAGGATGTATGCTAAAATGTTCATAAATTTCTTCTTCCTTTGACTTGTCCACTTTTTCAATTTGTCCAGTTGGTATTTCTGTGT
Source organism: Triturus cristatus (assembly GCF_964204655.1). Taxonomy (NCBI): domain Eukaryota; kingdom Metazoa; phylum Chordata; class Amphibia; order Caudata; family Salamandridae; genus Triturus; species Triturus cristatus. The sequence goes on along the minus strand of NC_140582.1, from coordinate 684,262,811 downwards.
CTTCTTGTAAATCTTCTTCTTCTTCTTCTTCTTCTATATATATTTATTCATACCATTTGTTATTTTTTTTCAAATACAAATTTGCTCTTTGTACTTTCCGCACATCTACCAGCTCCTGCCAAATCTTCTTATTCTTTGTAGGTACACCATTAACCAGAATAATTAATGGTTCAGTTTCCAAAGTATCCGCATCAATAGTTTCCATATTTTTTTTCAAATCCAAGGGCAAATACACCACTCTACCTTTTAAACCTCTCAGTAAATCTGAAGGAGGTAATTTACCAGTTTTGGGCTCCATACGTACTATGGTCTGGAACGGATGAACACATTGAATGAGTATAGACTCATATGTATTTAATTCAGAAAGTTCAGCAGGAATAGCATCCAATTCTAAATTATTATGTACAGCTCTGGTCGGCATTCTATTTTCCTCTAACTTGTTGTAACAGTATTTACAAATACGCTGATCTTCACCCAATTCAAAACAATTTTCTAGAAATATATATGTGGCAAAATCCTTCCACTTATAATTATCTTCATTTTCACTCTTTCTGTAGAGATCAACATTCCTAGTTTGTTTTCTATAATGAGTTCTGCGGCAACAAATACAAGTAAAATTTGGTCTTTCATTAGAGACTATTGCAAATTTTGTTATGTGATCATTAAATGTGTTACTTACAGAGGGTTCTACATTCTCTTCCACTTCTTCCTCATTTACTGTGTCCTTCTCTGCACTGTTTTGTTCAGGACCAAAGTAACAAAACTGAATTTCATCAACAACCTTCTCTACATCTGATACTGTTCCTCGGAACAGAGCCCTATTCAATTCATTTAACTTTATTGCTGGACTTTTGGCAAAATACAACCGTCTCACAAACTTTCTCATTTCAGTATGATGAACAGCCAGCATCCTAAAATGATGGAAAACACTATTGCACACTTTTCTAGATAGACAAGCCAGAGAATGACCCTGCAAACCAGTATTCTCTCTCACTCTGCATGGATCCAGACTTTGAAGCACCTTAATCTTCTGTTTTACACTTTTTTTACTATATTCTCTTAGAAACTCTCGAAATTTGTCAATAGATTCCTGACGCACAGTGCAAATACTACTACAATTCCAAGTGTACACTGGGGCTTTAGGACGTCTCCCCATTGCCTCATCTGCCATCACTTGTACCTCATCTCTTGGAACCATTATCTCCTTCTCCATTATGCAACCATTTGTTACTTCGTATGAACGACCTCTGGTGTCAACTGCATGCAGCAAACTATTACTTTGAAAATAGCTCTCTTCATTAAAAAAAGGTTCCCTACTTGAACTATGCATCCACTTTCCTAAAAACACTTTACAAAAGTTTGTTCTGTTCACTACTCTTTTCCTTTTGCTATGTGATTTCAGTACATTAACCATTTTGTCTAATGTACGCATCCTATTCAAAATTAATATGAATAGTTTCCTTTTTAATTCTAATGCCTTTGCTGCAATGGCTTCAATTTCTTTTTTTCTCTTGTAATATTTTGCCTTTTGCTTATATTTCTTCACATCCTTTATCAAATTGGACATAACTCTTCTCTGAAACATTTTTCTACGTATCTCTTTAAACGCTGTTTTTCTGTTTATGTAAATCTTTTCAGTTGCAGAAGGTATATTTGCATTAACTAAATTCTCAATTTTTTCCTGTTCTGTTCGTTTCGTAACATTCTTTCCAGTACAGACATTTTGTACATTTTTCCTTGTTTTGAATATATTTTTAAGAAATTGTTTTTTCTGCTTACCAGAAGATTTTTTCTTTTTCCCAACATGAGCATCTTCTACTAACTTTGGTCCTCCAGTTGTCTTCAAATATAGATTTTTTTTAGCGTTTTTTGAACTCTGGATTTTGTAGGCATCTTAAATTTTGTTCACTGCTCTTCAGCAATACCTGAAAAAAACTAAAAAAAAATTCCTTTATTGTATTTAAATATATTACTACATTTCTTTTCACAATAGTCACAAAACGAAATTTCTATGCCAATTTGAATGCACACTAACTGCTCTTTTTTTTGGGCAAGTGAAAATCACTTTTACAAACTGTCACATTATGAAACCACTTTTCAGATTTTTTAAAAAGCCCATGTCCAGACTGCTACACTACAGCAAGGGCAACCAGCCTTAGTGATGCTGAATGTATTTGCATTACAGACTGAAACCTGAAAACCCCACTCGCTTGTAAATACTGTGCATGATTATACATGGCAAGCACATGGGTGTGTGCTAAGAGTCTGCTTCTTCCCCCAAAAATTCGCTCCCCCTTTCCATCTAATGCAACTGTGAAATCACCAGAGCAATACGCAATAAATCTCTGCCTATAATTCCTCTCTGCACACAGAGTCATGTTTTCACATTAGTCCCAAAACGAAATTTCTTTGCCAATTTAAAAGCACACTTACTGCTCTTTTTTTTTCGGGGCAAGTGAAAATCACTTTTACAGACTGACACATTATGAAACCACTTTTTTTGATTTATTTAAATGCACATGTCCAAACTGTTTTTTCAGACCACCACCATGTGTATTCTCGGTGACTGCCTACACTCCAGCAAGGGCAACCAGCCTTAGTGATGCTGAATGTATTTGCATTACAGACTGTAACCTGAAAACCCCACTCGCTTGTAAATACTGTGCATGATTATACATGGCAAGCACATGGGTGTGTGCTAAGAGTCTGCTTCTTCCCCCAAAAATTCGCTCCCCCTTTCCATCTAATGCAACTGTGAAATCACCAGAGCAATACGCAATAAATCTCTGCCTATAATTCCTCTCTGCACACAGAGTCATGTTTTCACATTAGTCCCAAAACGAAATTTCTTTGCCAATTTGAAAGCACACTTACTGCTCTTTTTTTTTTCGGGGCAAGTGAAAATCACTTTTACAGACTGACACATTATGAAACCACTTTTTTTGATTTATTTAAATGCACATGTCCAAACTGTTTTTTCAGACCACCACCATGTGTATTCTCGGTGACTGCCTACACTCCAGCAAGGGCAACCAGCCTTAGTGATGCTGAATGTATTTGCATTACAGACTGTAACCTGAAAACCCCACTCGCTTGTAAATACTGTGCATGATTATACATGGCAAGCACATGGGTGTGTGCTAAGAGTCTGCTTCTTCCCCCAAAAATTCGCTCCCCCTTTCCATCTAATGCAACTGTGAAATCACCAGAGCAATACGCAATAAATCTCTGCCTATAATTCCTCTCTGCACACAGAGTCATGTTTTCACATTAGTCCCAAAACGAAATTTCTTTGCCAATTTGAAAGCACACTTACTGCTCTTTTTTTTTTCGGGGCAAGTGAAAATCACTTTTACAGACTGACACATTATGAAACCACTTTTTTTGATTTATTTAAATGCACATGTCCAAACTGTTTTTTCAGACCACCACCATGTGTATTCTCGGTGACTGCCTACACTCCAGCAAGGGCAACCAGCCTTAGTGATGCTGAATGTATTTGCATTACAGACTGAAACCTGAAAACCCCACTCGCTTGTAAATACTGTGCATGATTATACATGGCAAGCACATGGGTGTGTGCTACGAGTCTGCTTCTTCCCCCAAAAATTCGCTCCCCCTTTCCATCTAATGCAACTGTGAAATCACCAGAGCAATACGCAATAAATCTCTGCCTATAATTCCTCTCTGCACACAGAGTCATGTTTTCACATTAGTCCCAAAACGAAATTTCTTTGCCAATTTGAAAGCACACTTACTGCTCTTTTTTTTTTCGGGGCAAGTGAAAATCACTTTTACAGACTGACACATTATGAAACCACTTTTTCTGATTTATTTAAATGCACATGTCCAAACTGTTTTTTCAGACCACCACCATGTGTATTCTCGGTGACTGCCTACACTCCAGCAAGGGCAACCAGCCTTAGTGATGCTGAATGTATTTGCATTACAGACTGAAACCTGAAAACCCCACTCGCTTGTAAATACTGTGCATGATTATACATGGCAAGCACATGGGTGTGTGCTAAGAGTCTGCCTCTTCCCCCAAAAATTCGCTCCCCCTTTCCATCTAATGCAACTGTGAAATCACCAGAGCAATACGCAATAAATCTCTGCGCACATGGGTGTGTGCTAAGAGTCTGCTTCTTCCCCCAAAAATTCGCTCCCCCTTTCCATCTAATGCAACTGTGAAATCACCAGAGCAATACGCAATAAATCTCTGTTTTTTCAGACCACCACCATGTGTATTCTCGGTGACTGCCTACACTCCAGCAAGGGCAACCAGCCTTAGTGATGCTGAATGTATTTGCATTACAGACTGAAACCTGAAAACCCCACTCGCTTGTAAATACTGTGCATGATTATACATGGCAAGCACATGGGTGTGTGCTAAGAGTCTGCTTCTTCCCCCAAAAATTCGCTCCCCCTTTCCATCTAATGCAACTGTGAAATCACCAGAGCAATACGCAATAAATCTCTGCCTATAATTCCTCTCTGCACACAGAGTCATGTTTTCACATTAGTCCCAAAACGAAATTTCTTTGCCAATTTGAAAGCACACTTACTGCTCTTTTTTTTTCCGGGGCAAGTGAAAATCACTTTTACAGACTGACACATTATGAAACCACTTTTTTTGATTTATTTAAATGCACATGTCCAAACTGTTTTTTCAGACCACCACCATGTGTATTCTCGGTGACTGCCTACACTCCAGCAAGGGCAACCAGCCTTAGTGATGCTGAATGTATTTGCATTACAGACTGAAACCTGAAAACCCCACTCGCTTGTAAATACTGTGCATGATTATACATGGCAAGCACATGGGTGTGTGCTAAGAGTCTGCTTCTTCCCCCCAAAATTCGCTCCCCCTTTCCATCTAATGCAACTGTGAAATCACCAGAGCAATACGCAATAAATCTCTGCCTATAATTCCTCTCTGCACACAGAGTCATGTTTTCACATTAGTCCCAAAACGAAATTTCTTTGCCAATTTGAAAGCACACTTACTGCTCTTTTTTTTTTCGGGGCAAGTGAAAATCACTTTTACAGACTGACACATTATGAAACCACTTTTTTTGATTTATTTAAATGCACATGTCCAAACTGTTTTTTCAGACCACCACCATGTGTATTCTCGGTGACTGCCTACACTCCAGCAAGGGCAACCAGCCTTAGTGATGCTGAATGTATTTGCATTACAGACTGAAACCTGAAAACCCCACTCGCTTGTAAATACTGTGCATGATTATACATGGCAAGCACATGGGTGTGTGCTAAGAGTCTGCTTCTTCCCCCAAAAATTCGCTCCCCCTTTCCATCTAATGCAACTGTGAAATCACCAGAGCAATACGCAATAAATCTCTGTCTATAAATCCTCTCTGCACACAGAGTCATGTTTTCACATTAGTCCCAAAACGAAATTTCTTTGCCAATTTGAAAGCACACTTACTGCTCTTTTTTTTTTCGGGGCAAGTGAAAATCACTTTTACAGACTGACACATTATGAAACCACTTTTTTTGATTTATTTAAATGCACATGTCCAAACTGTTTTTTCAGACCACCACCATGTGTATTCTCGGTGACTGCCTACACTCCAGCAAGGGCAACCAGCCTTAGTGATGCTGAATGTATTTGCATTACAGACTGAAACCTGAAAACCCCACTCGCTTGTAAATACTGTGCATGATTATACATGGCAAGCACATGGGTGTGTGCTAAGAGTCTGCTTCTTCCCCCAAAAATTCGCTCCCCCTTTCCATCTAATGCAACTGTGAAATCACCAGAGCAATACGCAATAAATCTCTGCCTATAATTCCTCTCTGCACACAGAGTCATGTTTTCACATTAGTCCCAAAACGAAATTTCTTTGCCAATTTGAAAGCACACTTACTGCTCTTTTTTTTTCGGGGCAAGTGAAAATCACTTTTACAGACTGACACATTATGAAACCACTTTTTTTGATTTATTTAAATGCACATGTCCAAACTGTTTTTTCAGACCACCACCATGTGTATTCTCGGTGACTGCCTACACTCCAGCAAGGGCAACCAGCCTTAGTGATGCTGAATGTATTTGCATTACTGAGTCCAACCTCAAACCCTTAAACTATTCTTTTTTTTTCCAGTACACCTTAATTTATTGTGAAAACATACTCCATATTATTTTACATGTTCCTCACATTTAAATTTCTCCCAAAACAGAAAATGATAAACGCAACTACAACAAAAACAATTTCCATTTCTCTTATTCATTTCTTAAGTTACCACATACATCCCCTCTCAAACTGTAAACTCACCTTTAAAATTAGTTAGTTGTGAAAGAAATGTGACACTCAAACAGCAGATTATCAGAGCCAGGATCTCTGTTGTGTTCACCTCTCTCCTCTCAGCAGAACCAGATAATGGCAAACTTTCCCTCTATTTTTCCACACATATACATGTAAGTTTCAAATCTCAGTGCTTCCCCCTTTTTTTCAAATGTAATCACACATTTCTATTGGTTGAAAACCAACCCTTTTCCAAAAGTACCCTTCCCCCAACTTGACTTCTGCCTAGTACCCTTCCCCCAACTTGACTTCTGCCTGCTACCATAGCAACAGCTCATGGAACACTGCTGTGTTGAGTTAGGTCAGAAGTTCGCCAAACAATGTTTCAATTCCACAGAGCAAGAGTGCTTGACTTTTCAAACCTAACAGCAAATCCATAGTACTGTTCTTTGGTTACACATTTTTTTGTACCAATACAAAACATGCTTCTATTAATTTACACATACAGCCTAGTTTTTATTCTAGAATGGTATGAAACAGCCAATCAGTTCTTTTTGTTTTGAAAAAAATATGTATGCCTCCATTTCCAAACTGTCTTTCTTTTCATATTGCCATTCTACTGAACGACACCTCCTGAGTGCATCCAGATCTCCTTTGAAGATGTTCACAGTGTGGATTGTAGGGCACAGCTATGTCTTCTGGAGTGAAAAGTTTGCAGAGAAAACAGATATGGTGAGAGACCTTGCTTTGCCAAATGTAGACATTAAATGGATTGGTCAGAGAGGGTTAAAGTGGCACCAATTGATGCCATTGGTGAAATCCTTCATGCAAATCCAACACCCTGACCTCATAATAGTGCACTGTGGTGGCAATGACCTAGGCACTTTGACTGGGGTAGGTCTGGAAATGCTTATGAAGGACACCTTTGCACAACTGTTTTCACTTTTCCCTAAAACTGCCTTTGTGTTTTCCAACATATGCCAAAGGCAAAAATGGAACTGGTCCAATCATTTCTGTCCACAGATTGACAAAGCAAGAAAGCACGTCAACAAATCTGTTTCTGCTTTCCTCCGTGACTATGGTATGGGTGCCATTTACCACAACAACTTGCGTTATGACATGCAAGACATTTATAGAGGAGATGGTGTGCACTTCAATGATGAAGGGAACAGAGTCTTCCTTTTGAACCTTAGACTCTGCATCGGTACTTACTTGTAGGTACCACTAAAAAAAGGACTTCATAAACACAACAGCTCTTTTTAGAGCTCCCTAATATCTAAACTCTTAAATCTGCTTTTCATTTATTTATTTTTATTTTTTTTACCGTACGCTTACCGTAAGCTTACCGTACGCGTACCCCGTGATTTTTTTAAAAATCAATAAATGTTTTTTTTGTACTTTTCTGTCCTTCTTTGACCCCCTTACAAATGTTAGGGGGTCTGTAACTCTCCTCATTGCCCCCTTTTCTTGTTTTCACTCTTTTTTTTCAGAGTGAAATACACAAAATGGCGGCCGCTGCTTCCTGGTTTCGGCCGATTCGAATGTTTACTAAGATCTAAGAGACAATCAGAATCGCGCTCGCGCACGCCACCGTACGCTTACGGTAAGCGTACGGTAAGCGTACCGTAAGCGGGCTCAGATATATATATTGATTTAAAGGCTATTTTCTCAGAATCTACTGAACAGATTTACACCAAACCTACAAAAGGCACTTCCTTGACATAGGGACTACCTCTCTGCCAAATTTCGAGTAATTCTGTTCAGCCGTTCGGGCTGTAGCTCGTTCTAAAGGTCCTATGGAAAAATGCATGGGAAAAACGCGTTTTGGGACCCCCCTTTTATCTCAGCCCCCGCTTGACGGATCCCCCCGAGACTTTCAGGGTAGGAGCGGAGCGTAGCGCCCCACCTATTTTCAGAAATTCGCGAGGATTCATCGACTGGCGCCAAAGTTATTCAAAATAGAATGTTGCGGATTTCCTATGGAAAAGGGGTCCTAACTATAACTACCTACTGGCGACCGCCAGTAGGTAATATATATATCCCACACTTGCAGTCTCAAAAAAATCTGTGTCAACGGAAGATAGAAACCACGCAAATCCAAAGTAAGGCACAATAGTTGTTAATTTATTTCAAAGCCGAGTCTTCACAAAATCTGACGCGTTTCGGGCATCCGTCCTTGCTCACAGACAATCAGTTAAATAAAATGAGCCCATTTTATACATAGAGGCTTTCAATTGGCTGCATTTTTTTCCACCATTTTTTTACACCATGTGACATTTAGAAAGTGAAGACATACTACTCAAAGTCAGATAGTCTGTTTTCCAAATCATTACATTTTAGACCACATTGTGCAATGACAGGTTAAAATCCAAAGGCATCAAGCGTAAGTCAAGTATTCAGATTGTATATGTTCTAACTGAACAATTACGAAAACATGTATAAATGTACATATATATATATATTCACTGAAAAAACCATAGGTTTCACACACGTTATAGTTACGAATTAGCATTTAGAAAACCTTGCAAATTCACTTAAAAAACCATTGGTTTCACACATGTTATAGTTAGCTGGACATTTCACTCGTAAAAAACCAATGAAATTCCGCCGTTATATTTAGTGCAGGCAACTATAACTCACGCGACCGCAATCCTCTGCTTTCATTTTTTATTTTAATATATTTATATCATTTTCTTTAAAAAAATAATTCCAATTTTTTTCGCAGTCGCGCAATCAAAGTGTACACATCACAGTGGGTGCGCACATTCTAACCGCCATTTTAGAAAACTCATGAAGGATCCGCGTATGGTGTGCGACGACTGTGTGTTTTTCAGTTACATCATCTACATTTAATATCACGTTATATGCGCGATTGGTATGCGACCAGTCTGCGACTCCTGCTCCCGCGCATTCGTGACACATGCGCATTACGGTACAAGATGTTTGCGCGCTTGCGGGTCCCGCGTGACATCATATACGTGCTGGGGCGCGCTGGGTGCGCGACTCCCGCAAAAAAAAATTATGTTCCAAAATGATATGTATGTGTCTTTAATATACATATTAAGGCAAGAGATTATGTAAGATATTCATCAAAATAATATATTTGTACTTATAAGAAACTTATATTATTTTTAAATATATTTTCGCGAAGTCGGGTGCGTGCGTCGTGAGTGCAGAAAACCTGGTCAGCAGAGCTGCTGTAGAGCCAGAGAACCAGGTCAGCAGAGCTGCTCTAGAGCCTAAGAACTAGGTCACCAGAGCTGCTCTAGAGTCAGAGAACCAGGTCAGCAGAGCTGCTGTAGAGCCAGAGAAACCAGGTCAGCAGAGCTGCTTTAGAGGGAGAGAACCAGGTCAGCAGAGCTGCTTTAGAGCCAGAGAACCAGGCCAGCAGAGCTGCTTTAGAGCCAGAGAACCAGGTTAGCAGAGCTGCTTTAGAGCCAGAGAACCAGGTCAGCAGAGCTAATCTAGAGCCAGAGAACCAAATCAGCAGAGCTGCTTTAGAGCCATAGAACCAGGTCAGCAGAGCTGCTTTAGAGCCAGAGAACCAGGTCAGTAGAGCTGCTCTACAGCCTAAGAACCAGGTCAACAGAGCTGCTCTAGAGCCAGAGAACCAGGTCAGCAGAGCTGCTGCAGAGCCAGAGAAACCAGGTCAGTAGAGCTGATTTAGAGGGAGAGAACCAGGTCAGAAGAGCTTCTATAGAGCCAGAGAACCATGTCAGCAGAACTGCTTCAGAGCCATAGAACTGGGTCAATGGAGCTGCTTTAGAGCCAGAGAACTAGGTCTGCAGAGCTGTTGTAGAGCCAGAGAACTAGATCAGCAGAGCTGCTCTGTAGCATAAGAACTAGGTCAGCAGAGCTGCTCTAGAGCCAGAGAACCAGGTCAGCAGACCTGCTTTAGAGAGAGAGAACCAGGTCAGCAGAGCTGCTTTAGAGCCAAAGAACCAGGTCAGCAGTGCTGCTCTAGCTGACACTGTCTGACTGACACTGACTGACTGACACTGACTGACTGACACTGACTGACACTGATTGACACTGACTGACACTGATTGACTGACACTGACTGACTGACACTGACTGACTGACACTGACTGACACTGATTGACTGACACTGACAGACTGACTGACACTGACTGACTGACATTGACTGACATTGACTGACACTGACTGACTACTCTCTACTACTCTACTACTGACTCTCTACTACTGACTCTCTACTACTCTCTCTCTACTACTCACTCTCTACTACTCACTCTCTACTACTCTACTACTCTCTACTACTCACTCTCTACTACTCACTCTCAACTACTCACTCTCAACTACTCACTCTCTACTACTCTACTACTCACTCTCTACTACTCACTCTCTACTACTCTACTACACACTCTCTACTACTCACTCACTACTACTCTCTACTACTCACTCTCTACTACTCTCTACTATTCACTCTCTACTACTCACTCTACTACTTTCTACTACTCTCTACCACTCACTCTCTACTACTCTACTACTCACTCTCTACCACTCTCTACTACTCACTCGCTACTACTCTCTACTACTCACTCTCTACTACACTCTCTACTACTCTCTCTACTACTCTCTACTACTACTCTCTACTATTCACGCTCTACTACTCACTCTCTACTTCTCTCTACTACTCACTCTACTACTCTCTGCTGCTCTCTAGCACTCAGGCTCTACTACTTTACTACTCTCTCTCTACTACTCACTCTCTACTACTCACTCTCTACTACTCACTCTCTACTACTCACTCTCTACTACTCACTCTCTACTACTCACTGTCTACTCACTCTACTACTCTCTACTACTCTCTCTCTACTACTCACTCTCTACTACTCGCTCTCTACTACTCACTCTCCACTACTCACTCTCTACTACTCACTCTCTACTACTCACTCTCTACTACTCACTCTCTACTACTCTCTACTACTCTCTCTGCTACTCACTCTCTACTACTCACTCTCTACTACTCTACTACTCTCTACTACTCGCTCTACTACTCACTCTCCACTATTCTCTACTACTCACTCTACTACTCTCTACCACTCACTCTCTACTACTCTACTACTCACTCTCTACTACTCTCTCTCTACTACTCACTCTCTACTACTCACTCTACTACTCTATACTACTCACTATGTACTACTCCCTCTCTACTACTCTCTACTACTACTCTCTACTATTCACTCTCTACTACTCACTCTCTACTTCTCTCTACTACTCACTCTACTACTCTCTGCTGCTCTCTAGCACTCACTCTCTACTACTCTACTACTCTCTCTCTACTACTCACGCTCTACGACTCTCTCTCTATTACTCTCTACTACTCACTCTACTACTCTCTACTACTCACTCTCTACTACTCTCTCTCTACTACTCACTCTCTACTATTCACTCTCTACTACTCACTCTCTACTACTCACTCTCCACTACTCACTCTCTACTACTCGCTCTCTACTACTCTCTACTATTCACTCTCTACTACTCACTCCCTACTACTCTCTACTACTCTCTCTGCTACTCACTCTCTACTACTCACTCTCTACTACTCTACTACTCTCTAATACTCGCTCTACTACTCACTCTCTACTATTCTCTACTACTCACTCTACTACTCTCTCCTACTCTCTACAACTCACTCTCTGCTACTCAACTACTCACTCTCTACTACTCTCTCTCTACTACTCACTCTCTACTACTCACTCTACTTCTCTATACTACTCACTCTGTACTACTCTCTACTACTCACTCTGTACTACTCACTCTGTACTACTCACTCTCTACTACTCACTCTCTACTACTCTACTACTCTCTCTACTTCTCACTCTCTACTACTCTCTCTACTACTCACTCTCTACTACACACTCTCTACCACTTGCTCTCTGCTACTCGCTCTCTACTACTCTCTAGTACTCACTCTAATACTCACTCTCTACTACTCTCTACTACCTTCTCTCTACTACTCCACTACTCTCTACTACTCTCTCTCTACTACTCACTCTCTAATACTCACTCTCTACTCACTCTCTACTACTCACTCTCTACTACTCACTCTCTACTACTCTCTACTACTCACTCTCTACTACTCTCTCTACCACTCTCTACTACTCACTCTCTACTACTCTCTCTCTACTACTCTCTACTACTCACTCTGCTACACACTCTCTACTACTCTCTACTACTCACTCTCTACTACTCACTCTCTACTACTCTCTACTACTCACTCTCTACTACTCTCTACTACTTTCTACTACTCACGCTACTACTCACTCTCTACTACTCTCTACTACTCACTCTCTAATACTCACTCTCTACTACTCACTCTCTACTACTCACTCTACTACTCTCTACTACTCACTCTACTACTCTACTACTCACTCTCTGATACTTTCTCTACTATTCTCTACTACTCTCTACTACTCACTCTCTATTACTCGCTCTCTACTCTCTACCTCTCTCTCTACTACTCTGTACCTCTCTACCTCTACCTCTCTACCTCTACACCTCTACCTATACACCTCTACCTCTCTACCTCTCTGTACATGCACAAATATGCTCATATATATATATGCATATATATGCATATGCATTTATATATGTATGTGTATATATATATATATACACATATATAAACATATAATCTGCATATCTATATAAATATAAATTCATGCAAACATATACATATACATATATGCATACATATGCATGGTATGTATATGAAATTTTGAAAAACACTAATAAAAGCAAAGCTAAAAAGCCACCTAATTATAAACAGAATTGCTTTAACTTAAACGAGGGCGAGACCTATTGCATTTTCAATGCTTGTTTACTTTGGTTCCATCAAGAAGGCATTCAGATGTGACACATTTGCCATAAATTCTGAATGGTAGCACTCTAGTTCCTCATTAGATCACAGTAGCAAAGCTACTGCTCACCATGGAAGTCTGCTGCTGGTATTCAAAGTGCATGTTTCAGTCTGCATGTCAGAACTTTTTAATGAAATAGAAGAGGATTTGAGAAGTCAAAATGTGCCCTAAGTTTTCTTTCTGCAGCTCTAATCATAATTTCAATGGCAAAATGAACCCCCTCATTTTGTTCCTTTGCAAATTAAATGTTTTAAACGTTACCACTTTATTCCAATCAAGATGGCTTCAGGTGTGCCATACCTTTGTCATAAGTAAGACTGTTAGCGCTCTAGTTGTTCTTTAAAACACTCTGGGATTTCTGTCATTGGGCTATACTTGGGCTACCTCTCGGTGATATTTGTGCTACATTTGGGCTCTTTTGTCTCTGGTGGCCATCTTGGGAACCTTGTTATGAAGATTCCTAATTTCCTCATTTACTGCAGTCTCCTCAGTAGGCATACTGTCAGTTTTTTACTTTGATTCAATGAAGAAGGCATTCAGATGTGTCACACATTTGCCATAAACTCAGAATGTTAGCACTCTAGTCGCTCATTAGATCACTGTAGTAAAGCTACTGCTCACCAGGGAAGTCTGCTGCTGGTATTGAAAGTGCATGTTTCAGTCTGCATGTCAGAATTCTTTAATGAAATAGAAGAGGATTTGTGAAGCCACTCAAAATGTGCCCTAATTTTTCTTTCTGCAGCACTAATCATGCATTCTATGGCAAAATGAACCCTCTCATTTTGTTCCTTTTTAAATTAAATGTTTTAAATGTTACCATTTTATTCCAATCAAGATGGCTTCAGGTGTGCCATACCTTTGTCATAAGTAAGACTGTTAGCGCTCTAGTTGTTCTTTGGAACACTCTGGGAAGCTGCAGTAGAACACAAAGGAATCAACTGACAGTCTCTGCCCTTGTTGGATGTACATGTTTTACTGAGAATGTCAGACTTCATTCTCACATGACTGAGAAAGATAATGTGAATTTAGAGAAAATATGCTCTCAGTTTAGCTTATAGATCACCTTCCAAACCTCTGTGGGAAAAGCATGTGAAAATAGTTTTCTCTCAAACATGATTCATGATATCCCCGCAGAAGGCTTTTTCACATGGTAAAATCACCTTAGAACATACCACAATTCTTAAAATGAGTATGGTACCATCAACAAATGATTTATAATGTAACTAAAGTCTTAAAACCTTCTATTAACTGCAATGCTTTTTAATGAGGTGTTATCATGTATATTGGTCCCAAGATGGCTGCCAACACTTCTTGGATGAAGTGCTGACAGCCAATCAGATCTCACAATGAGATGTGTGGTTAGGCTCCGCCCAGATATGTATATGATTTTACTTTTGATTTTCACAGGAACTAGTGAACGGATTTACACCAGACCTGCAAAAGGCACTTCCTTGACCTTATGGCTACCTCTCTGCCAAATTCCACGTAATTCTGTTCAGCCATTCGGGCTGTAGCTGCGTCTAAAGGTCCTATGGAAAAATGCATGGGGAAAACGCGTTTTGGGACCCCCCCTTTTTCTTGGCGCCCGCTTGACGAATCACCCCGAGACTTTCAGGGTAGGAGGTGAACGGAGCGCCCCATTAGTTTTGAAAATTTTGTGAGGATTCGTCAACCGGCGCCTATGTTATTCACAATAGAATTTTGAGATTTCCTATGGAAACTAGGTTGTAACTATAACTAGCGACCGCCAGTAGATAATATATATATATATATATATATATATATATATATATATATATATATATATATATATATATATATATTATCTACTGGCGGTCGCCAGTAGATAGTTATAGTTAGGACCGTGTTTCCATAGGAAATCCGCAACATTCTATTTGGAATAACTTTGGCGCCGGTTGACGAATCCTCGCGAAATTTTCAAAATAGGTGGGGCGCTCCGCTCCTACCCTGAAAGTCTCGGGGGGATTCGTCAAGCAGGGGCTGAGAAAAAAGGGGGTCCCAAAACGCGTTTTCCCCATGCATTTTCCCATAGGACCTTTAGTCCGAGCTACAGCCCGAACGGCTGAGCAGAATTACTTGAAATTTGGCAGAGAGGTAGTCCTCAGGTCAGAGATGTGCCTTTTGCAGGTCTGGTGTAAATCTGTTCAGTAGGTCCTGAGAAAATAGCATTTAAATCAATATATATATCTATAGGCGCTCTCCGTGCGCTTACGGTAAGCTTACCGTACGCGTACGGTGCCGTGCGCGAGCTCAATTCTGATTGGTGGTTACATGACTGTAAACATTCGAATCGGTCGAAATCAGAAAGTGTCGGCCGCCATTTTCTGTCTCTCGCACTGAAAAACAAAGGTGGATAACGTGAAAAGGGGGCAACGGAGAGAGTTGCAGACCCCCTAGCGTTTGTCAGGGGGTCCACGAAGGACCAAAAAGTACGAAAAATACATTTAATATTTTTTTTTTAAAAACGCGGAGTGCGCGGACGGTACGGCAAAAAAAAATAAAAAAAATTAAAAACGAAATAATATTCACATTTATTAAATCAATTGAAGGACCCGCAAGGGAAAAAAAAATTTATACTGTGTAAAAAAAGGCGAGGCGCGCAGGGTGTGCGCATGGTGAAAAACCAGAAAAAAAAATAAAAAATAAATACATAACTTAGTATTTAAAAAACCGTACAAATTCACTGAAAAAACCATAGGTTTCACACACGTTATAGTTAGGAATTAGCATTTAAAAAACCTTGCAAATTCACTTAAAAAACCATAGGTTTCACACATATTATAGTTAGCTGTACATTTCACTCGTAAAAAACCAATGAAATTCCACGTTATAGTTAGATCAGGTAACTATAACTTGCGCGACCGCAATCCACAATGTGTCATTTCAGATGTCATCATTGATGTGATGAGTGATGTCACTGACCATGTCATGAGTGATGTAATATGTGACGTCATCAGCAGTTTATTGTGGGTGCGCAAGTTATAGTTACCTGATCTAACTATAACGTGGAATTTCATTGGTTTTTTACGAGTGAAATGTACAGCTAACTATAACATTTGTGAAACCTATGGTTTTTTAAGTTAATATATATATACATCGACATAAAGAACCCCCAGGAACAGCGAGGCAGCTGAAACGGGCACTGATGAGGCCATCAAAGGCTGAAACGCGTCTGCCCAGCGTTTCAGGGACATTGCACTACCAGCGCTGAAAATTGAAAATCATTAAAGCCGCTGTTTTTCCCCCGGAGCTGTGTCACACTCTTTTTTGAGTAAAAGGGAGGCTGGACGTTGTGTTTTTGCCAGCTTGCAGGTGCTGGCCAAGTGACACGCCCTCTCGGTCTGGAAGAACGCGCCTGACCTGCAACTTTTGTGGTAGTATTTGATACAGCGCGTACCCCCCCCGGTGTGTGATTCCCATTTGGAGGCATTTGACACAAGGGGAGAGAGGAGGCAAATTGCGTTTGCCTGAGAAGGGGGACAAAGAACGGACTTACCTGCAATCCGGCTACTGTGGCGTGGGACTACTGTCCAACAACGTTTGGAGGCATCACTTGCTGCTTTGGTAACCCTCTCACTGCAGAGGTCCCAACGGGAGGACTCAGTTGCCGAGCACGCATTGGTGTTGCAGGCAGAGCGAGGTGCCTTACACCTGTGAGGCAAAGGAGGGGCAAGTGACCACGTGAGTAGGAGTGGCCACAGTCTTCTACATCGACATAAAGAACCCCCAGGAACAGCGAGGCAGCTGAAACGGGCACTGATGAGGCCATCAAAGGCTGAAACGCGTCTGCCCAGCGTTTCAGGGACATTGCACTACCAGCGCTGAAAATTGAAAATCATTAAAGCCGCTGTTTTTCCCCCGGAGCTGTGTCACACTCTTTTTTGAGTAAAAGGGAGGCTGGACGTTGTGTTTTTGCCAGCTTGCAGGTGCTGGCCAAGTGACACGCCCTCTCGGTCTGGAGGAACGCGCCTGACCTGCAACTTTTGTGGTAGTATATATATATATATATATATATATATATTCACTGAAAAAACCATAGGTTTCAGGGGTGTTATAGTTAGCTGGACTTTTCACTTGTACAAAACCATTGAAATTCCCCCGTTATAGTTAGTTCAGCTAACTATAACTCGCGCGCCCGCAATGCACTGCTGATGACGTCACATATTACATCACTCATGACATGGTCAGAGACATCACTCATGACATCACTGATGACATCTCAAATGACATCACTGATGACATCACTGATGACATCATCCAGTGAATGTGTGTTATTCTGAAAATTAAATATGTTTTATATATGCATATCTCAAGGTCGATGGAAGAATAAATGGGTATATAAGTGTCTAAATGGATGATTTGTTTTTTAAAAATCGATTGTGTAACTGACTGATTAAGTGTATCATAGTGAATACATGGCTTAGTGAGTAATGTTTAAATATGTAAATATCTGTATCAGTCTCTCACTTTGTGTATAAGTGGCTGCATGGGTTGGTGAGTAGCTACATGGGTGTCTATATAGGTTATTAGTTGGTTTTTTGAGTATCAGTCTGAGTGTCTGCATGGTTCGGTGGGGGTATTATGTAGTGCATAGGTGCATGAATGAGTGACTCACTGTTTGTATGTGTTGAACACAGTATGTGTGCAGGACTGTATGGGTGGATGAGTGTGTGTATGGGTGTGTTAGTGAGTGAATGACTGTCTCAATAGTGTCTTTAAAAGTAACTACATATGTTTTAAACTAGTATATGTGACTATTGGTGTATATATGTGAGTATATGTGAGAGTGAGAGATTGAAAGAGTTCCTGTATGAATAAGTATGTGTTTCTATAAGTGATTGTTTAAAAGACTAAGTATGTGTAAGTTTCCGTAGAAGTAAGTGTGGTGGTGTGTGTATAACTGTATATGCAAGTAAATGTATGTTTGATTCTTTATTAGCATGAGTGACTATGTGTGTGAGTAACTCTATGGATGAGTGGCATTGTGTAACAGGATGTATAGGTGTATGAGTACATATGATGAGTGAGTACATGTATGAGTGACTGTATTGGACTGTTGGTGAATGAGTGGATGTGTATGTGGATCTTAGAATTACTGAAGAGGTTGTTGTAACTGGTATTGGTATGTCCATTGTTTTGAAAATTTTAGTCTCTATTTTTGAATGTGTGTATCAAAGGTTATATTAGGGTGAGAGGAGGTCTGCCACTCTATCACAAGGATGATG